>NC_057813.1:601065671-601730428 GCF_018294505.1 Triticum aestivum
CCACACACCACTCCTCAGTCTCCCCCGCATAGCGAACCCTAGCACTCTCGATCTAGATCCCTCCCCTCCCCTCGCTGCCATCCATCGCCGCTCGCCGCCGGCCTCGACCCCCTTCCCCTACCCTACAAACATTTTCGCTGGCCAGATCCACCGCAGCCCCCTCCCCGCCGCCCCATCCTTCCTCCAGTAGCACCCCTCCAACCTTGCCTCTTGCTTCGCCGCCCCGCGCCCTGCGCTCGCCGAGGCGCACCCGCCAGGGCCCCATGGTGCTACCCAGTCCTCTGCTGGCCTCCTTGCCAGATTCTAGTTCGCAAGCTATGAGCAGATCGGGCAGTGCACAATAGACCTGGAGGAGGACGCAGCCGCGTCTGCGGCGCCGGACTCGTGGGAGACGGCCGGCCTCGATGGTGCCATGAGCCGCCTGCTCCTCTCCTCCTCCACCTCCTCGGCCTCCCCCACCGCACGCTAGGTCTCCTCCTCGCCCGACCTCGCCGACGACCGTCAGGTCGCGGACACGCAGCAGGAGCAGGACCCCACGCGCGGGGATGATCCGGCTGCGCAGGTCAGCCAATTCCTCTGTGAGGCCCTTGAGAAGCCCCGCGAGTGCCTCCAAGGTACGGCCCCGTCCCGCCCCTCTCCACGCTCCTCTTCTTACTAGTCTTGGCTAGCTAGCTTCCGGGTAGAATTTCAGGTGCTTGTGCATGGCGAGGAGTTCAGGAATTCTCGCGTCCTTGTTTGGGACTAGCGCCAGCAACAACATGCCTTGCGGCTTACTGTTGGATACTATCCCTGTTGAAACAAGGTGGAGTGGCATGGGAGTTGGAGAATAGGTGGCCGAGTACCATCGCATCCTGGGTGCAGAGGGAGGTGGGGATTTGCAGTTGCAAAAAGGTGAAGGGGTAGGGGTGGCGGTGGAAGAGGGGTGCACCGCAGGTGCAGGAGGAGAATGAAGGCTATCATATCATTAGGAGTGCGCCACTGATAACCCACAAGTGTAGGGGATCGCAACAGCTTTCGAGGGTGAAGTACAACCCAAGTGTATTGATTCGACACAAGGGGAGCCAAAGAATATTCTTGAGTATTAGCAGTTGAGTTGTCAATTCAACCACACCTGGATAACTTAGTATCTGCAGCAAAGTATTTAGTAGCAAGAGTGGTATGATAGTAATGGTAATAGTAGCAATAGAAAAGGTAAATGTTTTTGGGTTTTTGTAGTAGTTGTAACAGTAGCAAAAAAAAGTAAATAAGCGGAGAACAATATGTGAAAAGCTCGTAGGCAATGGATCAGTGATGGATAAATATGCCGGATGCGATTCCTCATGCAATAGTTATAACATAGGGTGATATAGAACTAGCTCCAATTCATCAATGTAATGTAGGCATGTATTCCGTAAATAGTCATACGTGCTTATGGAAAAGAACTTACATGGCATCTTTTGTCCTACCCTCCCGTGGCAGGGGGGTCCTAGTGGAAACTAAGGGATATTAAGGCCTCCTTTTAATAGAGAACCAGACCAAAGCATTAAGACATAGTGAATACATGAACTCCTCAAACTACGGTCATCACCAAGAAGTATCCCGATTATTGTCACTTCGGGGTTGTCGGATCATAACCCATAATAGGTGACTATAGACTTGCAAGATAGGATCAAGAACACACATATATTCATGAAAACATAATAGGTTCAGATCTGAAATCATGGCACTCGGGCCCTAGTGACAAGCATTAAGCATAGAAAAGTCATAGCAACATCAATCTCAAAACATAGTGGATACTAGCACTAGTAGAAAAAGGGGCTTTTGTCCCGGTTGGTAAGGCCCTTTAGTCCCGGTTTTTTAACCGGGACTAAAGGGTCGTTACTAATGCCTCTCCCCTTTAGTCCCGGTTCTTACACGAACCGAGACTAAATGCCGCGGCCATGTGGAGCTCCACCTTTAGTCCCGGTTGGTAACACCAACCGGGACTAAAGGAAATTTTATGATTTTTTTTTGAATTTTTTTTATTATTATTTTCAAATTTCTGAATTATTTTAACCTCTAATCTCTAATCACCACCCCTCATCACTGCTCAATTTATCCTCTAATCTCCAATCACCCCTCATCATTCCAAATCATCTAACTTCCTGAACGGTCACCCATCCTCCCACTCCCCCAGCCTGAGCACGCTTAACTTCTGGGTTCTATTCTCCCTCGTTTCCAAGTCTGCATTTGTTGTTTTCCTGACAATAGTAAGATGTCAATCCTATTAACCCTCAGGAATTTTGCTTTGAGCATGAAGTGACACATTTCACTATTTGAGTTTGAAACTATTGTTTTAAAAAACAATAATTATTTAGTAACACGAATATTTCTTGAATAATTAGTTTGACCATTGTTTGACCACAGTTTGACCAGATTTGACCAAAATTCAAAATAACTAAAATAATTATTTAGTAACACTAATATTCTATAATAATTAGTTTGACCACATTTTGACCACATTTTGAAAAAAATCGATTTTTTCCACTCTAGATCTTAAAAGCCCCGTAACTTTTTTTTGTTAGGTTTTTGAGGATTTTGAAAATGTTTAACGGGGTTCCCATTTTAGTTTGACCAAGGCATGTTGTTAAATTTGGGTCTAACTTTTCGAGTAGATGATTTTTCATATAAAAAACTTTTTCATCCGAGTTAGTATGCAAAAGTTATGCCCATTTTACTAAATTCTAGAGAGATTTTGCAAATAAAGTCGAAATTCATATTTGTAAATTTTCATAACAAATAGACCACATATCACATGGGAAACTTATTTTCTTTTATTTTTTTGACATTTTCATCATTTTCTTTTATTATTTTTTTAACTAAAAAGGCGATCCACAAAGGGGGGTAGTGTTTAAAAATGGGACCTTTAGTACCGGTTCGTGCCATGAACCGGTACTAATGCCTCAAACCCCATTAGTACCGGTTGGTGGCTCGAACCGGGACTAAAGGTCTAACCTTTAGTACCAGTTGGTGCCACCAACCGGTACTAATGGGCATCGCACCCTTTAGTCCCGGTTCGTGGCACCAACCAGGACTAAAAGGTCCAGACGAACCAGGACAAATGGCCCATGTGGCCCGGCCAGCCCCCTGGGCTCACGAACCGGGACTAATGCCCCCATTAGTACCGGTTATGGATTGAACCGGGACTAATGGGCTGACCTGCTTGGACCATTGCCCCCTTTTCTACTAGTGTAGGGATCAAACCCTAACAAACTAACTTGATTACATGGTAAATCTCATCCAACCCATCACCGTCCAGCAAGCCTACGATGGAATTACTCACGCACGGCGGTGAGCATCATGAAATTGGTGATGGAGGATGGTTGATGATGATGACGGCGACGAATCCCCCTCTCCGGAGCCCCAAACGGACTCCAGATCAGCCCTCCCGAGAGAGATTAGGGCTTGGCGGCGGCTCTGTGTCGTGAAACGCGATGAAACTTTATCCTTGATTTTTTTTCTCCCCGAGACGGTATATATGGCGTTGGAGTTGAGGTCGGAGGAGGTCCGGGGGGGGGGGCCACGAGATAGGAGGGCGTGCCCCTAGGGGAGGGCGCACCCCCCTGTCTCATGGACAGCCCGTGGGCCCCCTGGCCTTCATTCTTTCGCCAAAAATTCTTATTAATTCTGAAAAGTGCCTCCATGGATTTCCAGGACATTCCGAGAACTTTTCTTTTCTATGCATAAAACAACATCATGGTAGTTCTGCTGAAAATAGCGTCAGTCCGGGTTAGTTTCATTCAAATCATGCAAGTTAGAGTCCAAAACAAGGGCAAAAGTGTTTGGAAAAGTAGATACGTTGGAGACGTATCAACTCCCCCAAGCTTAAACCTTTGCTTGTCCTCAAGCAATTCAGTTGACAAACTTAAAGTGATAAAGAAAACTTTTACAAACTCTCTTTGCTCTTGTTGTTGTAAACATGAAAAGCCAGCATTCAAGTTTCAGCAAATATTATGAACTAACCATACTCAAAATAACACATAGGTCTCACAATTACTCATATCAATAGCATAATTAGCTAGCAAGTCATAATAATAAAACTCGGATGACAACACTTTCTCAAAATAATCATAACATGATACAACAAAATGGTATCTCGCTAGCCCTTTCTGAGACCGTAAAACATAAATGCAGAGCACCTTTAAAGATCAAGGACTGACTAAACATTGTAATTCATGGTAAAAGAGATCCAGTCAAGTCATACCCAATATAAACCAGTAATAATGAATGCAAATGACAGTGTGCTCTCCAGCAGGTGCTTTTAATAAGAAGGGTGATGACTCAACATAAAAGTAAATAGATAGGCCCTTCGCAGAGGGAAGCAGGGATTTGTAGAGGTGCCAGAGCTCGATTTTGAAATAGAGATTGAATAACATTTTGAGCGGCATACTTTCACCGTCAACGCAACAACTATGAGATGGCTGTATCTTCCATACTACATGCATTATGGGCAGTTCCCAAACAGAAGGGTAAAGGTTTATACTCCCCCAACCACCAACAAGCATCAATCCATGGCTTGCTCGAAACAACGAGTGCCTCCAACATACAACAGCCCTGGGTGAGTTTTGTTTAATTATTTTGATTTGCTTTGATCTTTTTGATCATGGGACTGGGCATCCCGGTTACCGGCCCTTTCTCGTGAATGAGGAACGGAGTCCACTCCTCTTGAGAATAACTCACCTAGCACGGAAGATATAGGCATCCCTAGTTGTAACATGAGCTGCTCGAGCATACAAAACATAATTTCATTTGAAGGTTTGGAGTTTGGCACATACAAATTTACTTGGAACGCAGGTAGATATCGCATATAGGAAGGTATAGTGGAATCATATGGAACAACTTTGGGGTTTAAGGAGTTTGGATGCACAAGCGGTATTCCCGCTTAGTACAAGTGAAGGCTAGCAAAAGACTGGGAAGCGACCAACTGAGAGAGCGACAATAGTCATAAACATGCATTAAAATTAATTCACACCGGATACAAGCATCAGTAGGATATAATCCACCATGAACATAAATATCGTGAAGGCTAT
Organism: Triticum aestivum; assembly: GCF_018294505.1. Taxonomy (NCBI): domain Eukaryota; kingdom Viridiplantae; phylum Streptophyta; class Magnoliopsida; order Poales; family Poaceae; genus Triticum; species Triticum aestivum. Next base: position 601,070,720 of record NC_057813.1, read on the forward strand.
GCTGATTTGTTTCAACTACATGTGTGAACATGTGCCAAGTCGGGTCACTCAATACATTCAAAGGAGGATACCATCACATCATATCACATCATAATCATTCTAATAGCATGTTGGCACACAAGGTAAACCATTATAACTCATAGCTAATCAAGCATGGCACAAGCAACTATAATCTCTAAATGTCATTGCAGATATGTTTACTTCATATAGCTGACTCAGGAATGATGAATCATCATATTTACAAAAACAAGAGAGGTCGAGTTCATACCAGCTTTTCTCATCCGAATAAGTCCATCATATATCATCATTATTGCCTTTCACTCGCACGACCGAACGAAGTGTATAATAATAAGAGTGCATGTGCATTGGACTAAGCTGGAATCTGCAAGCATTCAACTCAAGAGAGAAGACAAGTAATATGGGCTCTAAATATAAATAATCAATCATGCATATGAGAGCCACTAAGCATTTTCAATATGGTCTTCTCGACCCCCAAAAGAAAGAAAAGAAAATAAAACTATTTACATGGGAAAGCTCCCAACAAGCAAAAGAAGAACGAGAAATCTTTTTGGATTTTCATTTTAATTTCTACTACAAGCACGGAAATTAAACTAACTATTTTTTTTGATTTTTCTTAAGGTTTAACAAACACACAAGAAGAAAACTAGAAAAGAAATTTAAATTAACAAGGATAATACAATGAAAGAGTATGAGCACCGACGACTAGTGTGTGAACATGAATGTAAAGTCAGTGAGAAATACGTACTCCCCCAAGCTTAGGATTTTGGCTTAAGTTAGTTTAATACCAAGGACCTCCTGGCTGATATCCATAAGTGAAACCGGGGTTGTACTGAGATGCAGAGGCAACCGCCTCTTGAGCTGCAACATGTTGGCGAGCTGCCTCCATTCCCCTCTCATATTCAGTGGCTTCTTCCCTGGTGATAACATGTCTTTCTCTTTCCTGATAATCAAAAAGGTAGGGAGCAGGAAGAGTAACAGGGACGACGCTGCGTCTATCATAGATTAGTCGATAATGGAGGAATTGTTCATTCCTCTCAAGAAATTGATGATCAAACATAGCTTCTTTATCTAGATAAATAGGAGGTACAATCATATCCCCCTCTCGTGGAGCTATATTAAGAAAATTTGCCACACGGGTTGCATAAATTCCTCCAAAGAAATTTCCCTTTTTACTATTATTATGCAACCTACGTGCAACTATTGCCCCCAAGTTATAACCTCTGTAACCAGACACAACACACTTGAGGACACAAAGATCAGGAGCACACAAGTGACTTACTTCCTCCTTACCGTTAATGCATTTACCAATAAAGAGAGCAAAGTAATGTATAGCAGGAAAATGAATGCTCCCTATGGTAGCTTGTGCTACGTCCCTAGATTCTCCCATAGTAATACTAGCAAGAAAATCTCTAAATTTAGATTTGCGAGGATCATTGATATTACCCCACTGTGGGAGTTTGCAAGCAGTTGTAAAATCCTCTAAATCCATGGTATAAGATGTATCATAAATATCAAACATAACACTAGGAGAATTACGTGAAGAAATATATTCGAACCTCCGCACAAAGGAATCAGTCAAATGATAATATTGAGGACACTTATCTTGTAAGAAGTCCTCCAGCTCGGCATTACGCACATACGCGTCAAATTCCTCCTTGAAGCCTGCTTCGACCATAAAATCATCGGATGGCCACTCACAAGCCCGTACATATGCATCCCTCGGCAAATTAACATCTTGTTCTCGTATAGCAATCCTTGGCCCTTTCTTTGCCGAGGAACCACCTTGGTACATTCTTCATTCATATTTCTTTTTCTGAAAATTTCTGAAATTTTAGTAACTTCAAAATGAAAGTGCATAAAACTAAACAAGGTTGATAGCAACTACTCCTACAAGTGCCTAGAGCCTATATCATGCATTGGAATTGCTTGGGACCTCAAAAATTTAACATGCAAGCTCAAGAACAGGGTCACCAAGGCAGCAAGGATTTGCAATGAATAAAGAACTAGAACAAAAACTAATTGGACCAATGGACGAGTCACATACCAAGCAACAATTTCCCAAAGCAATTTTGCGAATGGAGCTTTGAGCTAAGAGATCGAAAATTGTAGCAGAACGAGCTAGAACTCGGGCATGAACTGGATGGGGATTTTTTGGGGTAGAAGATGGAGTGTGTGGGTGCTGGCATAACTGGAGGGGAACCACCAGGGTCCCATGAGATAGGGGCGCGCCCTATAGGGGGGGTGCCCTCCTGTCTCGTGGCCTGGTGCTTGGCCCTCCTGAAGTGTTTTCAGTGCCTAAAATCCTCAAATATTCCAGAAAAAATCATACTGAATTTGCAGGGCATTTGGAGCACTTTTATTTTCAGACTATTTTTTATTGCACGGATAAATCCGAAAACAGACAAATAATACTATTTTTGCTTTACTTATTCTAAATAACAGAAAGTAAAAAGAGGGTACATAAGGTTGTGCCTTCTAGTTTCATCCATCTCGTGATCGTCAAAATGAATCCACTAACAAGGTTGATCAAGTCTTGTTAACAAACTCATTCCGAATAACACGGAACCGGAGAAATTTTGAATAACACTAAGTTACCTCAACGGGGATATGGAAATCCCAACAATAAGAATATCATACTTTTTCTTGACAGTAGGGAGAGGAAATTCAAAACCTCCAAAAATGATAGTTGGAACTTTTTCAATAGAATTGATGCTATGAACTTGAGATTGTTTCCTCGGAAAGTGTACCGTATGCTCATTACCATTAACATGAAAAGTGACATTGCCTTTGTTGCAATCAATAACATCCCCTGCAATATTAAAAAAAGGTCTACCAAGGATAATAGACATACTATCATCCTCGGGAATATCAAGAATAACATAGTCCGTTAAGATAGTGACATTTGCAACCACAACAGGCACATCCTCACAAATACCGACAGGTATAGCAGTTGATTTATCAGCCATTTGCAAAGATATTTCAGTAGGTGTCAAATTATTCAATTCAAGTCTATGATATAAAGAGAGAGGCATAACACTAACACCGGCTCCAAGATCACATAAGGTAGTTCTAACATAATTTCTTTTAATGGAGCATGGTATAGTTGGAACACCCGGATCTCCAAGTTTCTTTGGTATTCCACCCTTAAAAGTGTAATCAGCAAGCATGGTGGAAATTTCAGCTTCCGGTATCTTTCTTTTATTTGTGATGATATCCTTCATATATTTAGCATAAAGATTTGCTTTAAGCATATCAGTTAAGCGCATGCGTAAGAAAATAGGTCTAATCATTTCATCAAAACGCTCAAAATCCTCATCATCCTTTGACTTGGATGGTTTAGGAGGAAAGGGCATGGGTTTCTGAACCCATGGTTCTCTTTCTTTACCGTGCTTCCGAGCAACAAAATGTCTCTTATCATAACGTTGATTCTTTGATTTTGGGTTATCAAGATCAACAGCAGGTTCAATCTCTACATCATTGTCTTTGCTAGGTTGAGCATCAACATGAACATTATCATTAACATTATCACTAGGTTCGTGTTCATCATCTGATTGCGTTTCAGCATCAGAAATAGAAATATCATTGGGATTCTCAGGAGTTTCAACATTGGGTTCACTAGAAGTTTGCAAAGTCCTATCATTCTTCTTTTTCTTCTTCTTCTTAGAAGAACTAGGAACATCTAGATTATTTCTCTGAGAATCTTGCTCGATTCTCTTAGGGTGGCCTTCAGGATACAAAGGTTCCTGAGTCATTCTACCAGTTCTAGTAGCCACTCTAACAGCAAAGTCTTTTTTATTATTCAATTCATCAAGCAAATCATTTCGAGCTTTGAGTACTTGCTCAGCTTGAGTAGCAACCATAGAAGCATATTTGGTAACACGGTGAAGTTCATCTTTAACTCTAGCCAGGTTATCACCCACGTGTCCTATCTCGAAAGCATTATTCTTTAACTCTCTACCAACATAAGCATTTAAACTTTCTTGTATAGCCATAAAGTCATCAAATTCATCTAAGCATGGGCTATGAAATTTAGTAGAGGGTATTTCAACTTTGTCATATCTATAGAGAGAATTTACCTTTACTACCTGTGTCGGGTTATCAAGACAATGTGGTTCTTCAGGTGGTATACTAAGACCATGTATTTCTTCAATAGGTGGTAAATTCTTAACATCTTCAACTTTAATACCTTTTTCTTTCATTTATTTCTTTGCCTCTTGCATATCTTCAGGACTGAGAAATAAAACACCTCTCTTCTTTGGAGTGGGTTTAGGAATAGGCTCAGGAGTTGGCTCAATTTGTTCAGGAATTACTTCAGGAACTGGCTCGGGAAGAGTCCAATTATTTTCATTAGTCAACATATTATTCAATAGTATTTCAGCTTCGTCGACTGTTCTTTACCTGAAAACACAACCAGCACAACTATCCAAGTGGTCCTTGGAAGCATCGGTTAGTCCACTATAAAAGATATCAAGTATTTCATTTTTCTTAAGAGAATGATCAGGCAAAGCATAAAGTAACCGGAGAAGCCTCCCCCAAGCTTGTGGGAGACTCTCTTCTTTGATTTGCACAAAATTATATATTTCCCGCAAGGCATCTTGTTTCTTATGAGCAGGAAAATATTTAACAGAGAGTAATAAATCATATCCTGGGGACTACGCACACAACCAGGAGCAAGAGAATTATACAAGGTCTTAGCATCACACTTTAATGAGAACGGAAATATCTTAAGGATATATAAATAGCGAGACTTCTCATCATGAGTAAATAGGGTGGATATATCATTCAACTTGGTAAGATGTGCCACAATAGTTTCAGATTCAAGGCCATAAAAAGGATCAGATTCAACTAAAGTAATAATATTAGGATCAACAAAGAATTCATAATACTTATCAGTAACACAGATAGGTGAAGTAGCAAAAGTAGGATCGGGTTTCATCCTAGCATTAAGAGACTGCTGCTTCCATTTAGCTAATAATTTCTTAAGATCAGATCTATCATTGCAAGCAAGAATAGCTTCAGCAGCTTCTTTCTTCATAACATAACCCTTAGGAATAACAGGTAAAACATAATCATTGGGGGAAAGTTCATCATCACTATCATCAATAGCATCTTCAATATTTTTATTCCCCCTAACTCTAGCAAGTTGTTCATCTAAAAATTCACCTAATGGCAAAGTAGTATCACACACAGAAGTAGTTTCATCATGCATAGCAGAAGTGGCATCATCGATAACATGCGACATATCAGAATTCATAGCAGCAGCAGGTTTAGGTGTCACAAGCTTACTAATAACGGAAGGAGAATCTAGTGCAGAGCTAGATGGCCGTTCCTTACCTCCCCTCGTAGTTGAGGGCAAAATCTTGGTCTTAGCGTCTTTCAAGTTCTTCATAGTGATCAACAGATATAAATCCCAAGTGACTCAGAGAATAGAGCTATGCTCCCCGGCAACGGCGCCAGAAATTAGTCTTGATAACCCACAAATGTAGGGGATCGCAACAGCTTTCGAGGATGAAGTACAACCCAAATTTATTGATTTGACACAAGGGGAGCCAAAGAATATTCTTGAGTATTAGCAGTTGAGTTGTCAATTCGACCACACCTGGATAACTTAGTATCTGCAGCAAAGTATTTAGTAGCAAGAGTGGTATGATAGTAATGGTAACAGTAGCAATAGAAAAGGTAAATGTTTTTGGGTTTTTCTAGTAGTTGTAACAGTAGCAACGGAAAAGTAAATAAGCGGAGAACAATATGTGAAAAGCCCGTAGGCAATGGATCAGTGATGGATAATTATGCCGGATGTGATTCCTCATGCAATAGCTATAACATATGGTGATATAGAACTAGCTCCAATTCATCAATGTAATGTAGGCATGTATTCCGTAAATAGTCATACATGCTTATGGAAAAGAACTTGCATGACATCTTTTGTCCTACCCTCCCGTGGCAGCGGGGTCCTAATGGAAACTAAGGGATATTAAGGCCTCCTTTTAATAGAGAACAGGACCAAAGCATAAACACATAGTGAATACATGAACTCCTCAAACTACGGTCATCACCGAGAAGTATCCCGATTATTGTCACTTCGGGGTTGTCAGATCATATCACATAATAGGTGACTATAGACTTGCAAGATAGGATCAAGAACACACATATATTCATGAAAACATAATAGGTTCAGATCTGAAATCATGGCACTCGAGCCCTAGTGAAAAGCATTAAGCATAGCAAAGTCATAGAAACATCAATCTCAGAACATAGTGGATACTAGGGATCAAACCCTAACAAAACTAACTTGATTACATGGTAAATCTCATCCAACCCATAACCGTCCAGCAAGCCTATGATGGAATTACTCACGCACGGTGGTGAGCATCATGAAATTGGTGATGGAGGATGGTTGATGATGACGACGACGACCAATCCCCCTCTCCGTAGCCCCGAACCGACTCCAGATCAGCCCTCCCGAGAGAGATTAGGGCTTGGCGGCGGCTCCGTGTCGTGAAACGTGGTGAAACTTTCTCCTTGATTTTTTTGTCCCCGAGACGGTATATATGGAGTTGGAGTTGAGGCCGGAGGAGGTCTGGGGGGCAAACGAATAGGAGGGTGCGCCCCTAGGGGGGCGCCCCCTGTCTCGTGGACAGCCCGTGGGCCCCCTGGCTTTCATTCTTTCGCCAAAAATTCTTGTTAATTCTGAAAAGTGCCTCCATGGATTTCCAGGACATTCCGAGAACTTTTCTTTTCTACCCATAAAACAACATCATGGTAGTTCTGCTGAAAACAGCGTCAGTCCGCGTTAGTTTCATTCAAATCATGCAAGTTAGAGTCCAAAACAAGGGCAAAAGTGTTTGGAAAAGTAGATACGTTGGAGACGTATCAGCCACATTTACTGCACTTTGGCATGTTTTGTATGTGGAACAGCAAGGTGAGAGTTTGTATTTCACGCTCTGAATCCTCTATTTCTTCCAAAGCAGAAATGGGTCTGAGACTTCTCCTTCCAGCAACGGTGGGTTGTGTTGGTAGATGTTTGCTGACCGTGTGCAATACTAGTAGTAGTAGACTAGTTTACTCACTGCCCGTGGAAAGACTTGACTTGCTGTCAGAGAGGTATCCCTTCCTCGATGAACAATAAATGTTTGGCTCCATCTATCGATAAATTTGTGCCTGATACATGGCTAATCATCATCATTCCCCTCTTCTATAAGACAGATGCCCAAAAACCATTTAGAAACATGATAATATTGTAGGCTATAGCAGATTCAAAAACATAAGTCGAACTGCATGTTGACAAATTGTGTGGTGATTTTGTACTAACTTTTGAACATGAAAACGTTGTAAGACGTGTACTAAGCTAGCAACTTAACTTGTGTGTTCGGCTGGGTTGCTCAAGTATCATCATGTCAGCTATTGAAAACATTTAAACGCTCTGAATTGTTTTATAGGCAGTTGCTTTATGCTGATTGGATTTCCCCTCTTTAACCTGCTGTGTTGCATCATGTTTCTGAATCTTGTCTTACTGTGTGACTATGTGATTATATTCCTAAATATGATAAGTTGAACATTGCTTCAATAGTTTTATCTCATTGCAATCTTATCTCTCATTGCAGTGCTGCGGATGGAGCAAGACATTCTGAAGTTCCCCCGTGACCCTGGACAGACGCAGTTTGAGTTCCAGGATCTTCCAACTTCGTACCTGCGTCTCGCTGCACACCGTCTGGCAGGTACGCGAAGGCTGGGAGCGCCAAGGCGCACCTCACGCATGGGGCTGTCGGCAAGAAGGATGTGGGCGAGGCCTTCTTGTCTTCATGTACGTCCCGTCCTTCCCCTCCCCTTACTTCCTTCGTCAGATTCTATTTTTCCGTTGATGTTTCCCCATGGTTCACATGCGGCCCTTGTTCTGAACCTGCTTTTGTTGATTGGTTGCCATCAGGGCGAGTTCCGGAAGGAGTTCAAGCAGAAGAACCCCAAGAACAAGTCTATCGCTGCTGTAAGTTTCTTACAAAGACTAATTCCAACTCCCAATTTGCTTTCTATACCAGCATGTACATAGTAGAAATTAATCTGCCAGGTGTTGTATATTGGGTCATGATGGCGGAGCTGATTAGTTGCTTCCGCTGTAAAAAAAATTATCCAGGTAGGCAAAGCAGCCGGTGGGAGGTGGAAGAGCTTGAGCGAGTTGGTAGGTTATTGTGCGTTCGTTTGTCGTTCATTTTCTAGATCTTGCACGTGAGGTGTTTGTTTGAATGTGCCGACGATGTTTGATTGACTGATTCATTGTTGGTGAACTTGCTGGTATTGTGCATGTAGATCATAGTGTACCAGCTTTGCAAGGGCATTGCTTTTTGCTACAGACGCGGTGTCCGGCACCATGACCTTGAGCCACACAACCTGCAAATTGGTGGATGGGTTGGTATCCACTAGTTTGATCCCAGCAAGAGGAAGTGTTCTCTTCTCTTTATCAACCAAAGGCACTTTCTTCTCTCATGGATGGATGGGACTCCATCAATTTAGTATCAGTTTAGGTGTTAGTATGCTGTTGATGCTTGTGTTGATTCCATGCTTTTTGTCTTGTCATGTGCTGATATTAACTGGCAGCATCAGCTCCCATGATTGCTTGCTTGCTTGCTTACTCTATAACCTGTACTACTAAAACATGTTATCCTACTCCATGATGCTATATCATTTGCAAATACTCCTGGACATCAGCTCCCATGATGTTGCATTAACTATAACCTGTACTGCTAAAAGAGGAGTGTAAACTGGAGTAATTTTTCAGCCATTACCTTTGTTTTCTTTTGGGCGGATGCTCTCGACTGGAGTACAGTTGGGTACTACATTTCTTTTTGCATTCCTTTTTTAGTCAGTGCTTGAACATTTTTTTAAAGATGAATTGGAATACTCCTGGACAGCAGTACATGGAGTATAGATGTAACTAGTACATGATTGATGGAGTATAGGAGTCCATTAGGAGTATAGCTGGACTATGCTCTCGGTACGTTGCTAAGAAATTCCTTGTACAATCTTGATGGATTATGTATATGATCATATCTCCTATAGAATTGGATTTCTCTGGCTGTTCTGTAAACTGAATTTGGTTCAGTTAAAAAACTGCACTACCTGACAGTTTTGGGCATCGAGCTTCTAACTAAAAAATGAGTTCGTTATGCTCATAATTTCAAGTTGGCCTCTACATATGAGTTGTAAACCATGTTCTAAGGTTTCTGTAGAGTACTTATTTGCTTCGTTTGGATGTACCTTTTGAGAGTAACTGTCTATTTAGTTTGTTGTCCAGAAATATAGTACAATTTGTAAAAGCAACCAATTCATGATAAGACTTGGTGAGGCTGATGCACATAGCTACTTTCAGTACCTTGTAACGGTGTTGATTGTTGGACAAGCTAAATCTTGTGTCTTGCTCATTTAATATAAACATTATGTAGAGCTCTGTTTCTTCTTCTTTTGCTTCATGTATGTATGTATGTATGTGTCTGACGACAAAGGTGGTTTCTTCAGAATTGATCGAGTCTGACAAAGTTGTTCTTGGTACTTTAGTATTTTGCTTGTTATCTGCAGCTAGTTGTATATGTGGTGCAATTGTGTAGAGCTACTAGTCGTGCTTGGTACTTTAGTATTTTGCTTTCCTCTGTACTGGGTATATTATTTTCTGCTACTAATCGATGAATGCAATAATTAAAGAGAACCAAACTGCTTCTATTGATTTCCGCTACATCGTTTCTACCTGTTTGTGTGTAAAACCATTCTTAAGCCTGAATGGTAATTTTCTTGTTTTTGTCAATTTTGTTCCTATGAAAAGTCTTCTCTCTTTAGCTCATGCTCGTTACCTCCTCCCCTCATGTTTCACAGGAAGATGATAAAACTTTTTAAGATCAAGGGGCAGAAGAAGGAAGAGGCAGCCAACTCAAATGGGGGGCCTCCTGTTAAGAAGCAAAGTCTAGGTATATGTCTATGCCTGACCTCAAGGTTTAGTAGCTATTGTTCTGCTCATGCTCCTGTTTGGTTGGGTGTGTTAGATGAAATGGTAGGGTTAATTAAAGGGTTCTTGGTTAGCACTCCTTTTAAATTTAGTTTATTTTCTCACTTTCTATCATCATGGCTTAAGGTTATTGTTCTGAAATTCACACTGCTTACGTTTTAATCAATTGGCATGTTCATGTTAGTTGTTATGGAGTAAATATGATAAGAACAGTGGCAATTAAGCACCACCACTACTAGTATAGCTCAGTTTTATTTTCTAATCGGTAGGTATCTAGTACTAGTAGATTCAGAATATGTAGTCTTGAAAATTAAAGGGAGTGGCAGTAAATGAGTCAAACAAAAATATTCATCTACAAATGTCGGTGTGTGTTCGATTTGATTTGGTTTGCTATATTATTGGAGCTCCTCTTTGCTCTAACCATTTTCGCACCAAATGCATAATGTTCTGTTTTATTTTGTTCCTAATTGTTTTGTTTATAACCAGGAGATGTCCTTTGTTCATTGTAGTGCTGACTGTTGCAACAAGTCCCATGATGAAGAAGCTAGAATTCACACCCAGCAAAGAGAACCTCATTGGAGCTTGTTATTGTTTGATCTTTTTGTGCATTAGAAAACTGGATACTGTGTACTATTATTGTAATGTACCAAGTTTGGCTGTATTGAGAAATATTCTGCATTTATAGCCTATATTTGAACTGGAAATTGACTGAAAATGATGCATATACAGAACTTCAGCATGACGAGTCCTAAATTAAAAGGCAATGGTTGTGTGCCAAAAAAACTAGACTGTAAAAGGTCGAGACAAATAAAAACACGACTGTAAAAGGCCGAGGGCCAAAAAAAATACTGGACTGTAAAAGGTCGTGGCCCAACAAGAAATTGAATGTGGCCCAAAAAGAAGTTGAATGTCAAATTTCAGAGAAATAAAAGAGGCTGAATTACTGGGCTAGGCCCATGTAGCTAGCGAAAATTAACACAAAAAATATATATTAAAAAGGCTGAATTAATGGGCTCGGCCCATGTAAAACACCAAATTGGACCGGGCTGAATCTTATCAACGACCTTCTCAATAGGTTGCAAATTTGCCACGTCAGATTGCCACATCGGATCCGACGTGGCCTGGGCAGACAGCTAGTGACCAAAACAAAAGGTCATGGGTTCAACGACCTTTTGTTTTGGTCGTAAACGTCTATGACCTTATCCCGAAGAAGGTCGTTAATTTCAGTTTGCGACTGCCAGCTTTTGACCTTTTGTTTTTGGTCACAAAAGGTCACAAATGAAAAACAATGACCATTTAGTGACCAATAGTCAAGGTCACAAGTTGACATATTTCTTGTAGTGTCAGCTGTCTTATTTGGGCTCGGCGGTTTATCATAGGCCTTTTATAGGCTTGGTGGATCGGCAGCTGGGCTTGGCGGATCAGCGCGTTGGCTTGTTGGTTTTGTTTCTGGTGGATCAGCAAAAGTATCCTGACCCTGAGGTACCGGGTCATCTAGATCAATGACAGCATTTTGATCAATAGCCTCTGAGGTCCTCTCCAGTTCAGTCGCTAGATTATCATTAGTTGGTGTAGTCTGCTTGGCTTTTTTGCTAAGTCTGGCTTTGGCACTAAAAATAACAAATACAGAGGTTAGTACAATAAACCGGTGCAAGAAAGCAAAACTGAGTTTACTATGATTACCCAGGGACGGCCTTGAGAGGAGGCATCTGTGCAGTCGATGAATCGCCGGAGGAGGAATTGGAAGTGCCCTGATAATTCGAGTCAGCCGGATTAATAGGATATCGGAAGTAACCTGCCTTGGGATAAAGTTTATTAGAAGTACAAGAGACCTCTTGATGACGCTTGCGAACCGGGGAATATGGTAAACCGGATGAGGTAACCACTTGACCACTGTGCCAGGTTGTGCGGCGAGCTTCTTGCTATTGTGTCTTCAAAGAAAAGTGCGGATCCAAATGAGCAAGAGGGTGTGAACATTTTACTTTCTGGACTGCTTGACAAAGTTTTGGTACTGGCACATGATTTGAATCGGAGAATAGAACAATTACCTCTGCTTCACCAGCGTGGCTAGCTTCCGCATCATCCTGATAATAATCATTGTCAATGAGGTGTATGAAAAAAGAAACAAGAGAATCTAATTCTACCTCTGAGTCCAGGTTATCAAGCTCTTCATCATTGGCTACATCAGAAGGTTCGGCGATTTTCTTCTTTGCTGGCTTCTTTATAGCCTTAGTCTTACTGCGGGGTGCTCTTGCATGTTTATCCTGGGGCTTGGCCGGATTACCTTGAGATTTATTCTTCCAGAAAGGATCATCATCCTGCATAGATGGACAACAAATTATAAAGGAACATTTAATGAAAGGATGAATTAAAGATAAAAATGAGGCAATTCTTACAGCTGGCAGTTTATTTGAAGTGCATAAGGGACTGCGCCCTACTTGACTGCAGACATCCGGTTCATTCAATATTTTCTTAACAGCTTCAGTAACTTCATCTTCTGTTAGCAGAATATCAATGTGACGTTGAGGATCTTTCAAGCCCCCCGTGTACTCACACATTAAACCAGGGCGCCAGTTTAAAGGCAGAATGCTCCAAGATATCCAGCAGCGGACGAAGTCAACACCCGTTAAACCGTTGGCCATAAAGGCTCTAAGTTTGGAGAGTTGTGGCGCATAGGTGGACCGTTCTTTGGCAGTCAGCCTTTGAGGGAACGGATGAGTATTACTAAGACGGTGAGGGCGGTAACCCGGCAGAGGATTTTCGCCAAATGGAGATGTGTCTTTGCAGTAAAACAAAGTCTGATTCCAGTCCTTGGGATGACTATGAAGCTTGGCATGGGGGAAATTGACATCTCTCCTCTTTTGAATTGACATCCCACCAAGCTCAGTGTTGGGTCCGTCTATGAATTCTATGTGACGTTCAAATGAAAGAAATCTCTGAACAATTCAACTGTGGGTTCTTCTTGAAGATAGGCCTCAGAAAACACTTGGAAATCGCAAATATTGGACACAGAGTTTGGCCCAATATCTTGAGGGTGGAGTTGCAAGTAAGCAAGAACATCACGGAAGAATTTTGATCCGGGTGGGCTGAACCCTCGATTCAGATGATTAGTAAAAATAACTACTTCTCCATCCTGAGGTTCTGGAGGATTCTCTAAACCAGGGACTCTCCAATGGATGGTTTCCTTGCTCGCTAAAGCACCAGTCACAACATACCCAGTCAACTGCTCTTCCGTAACCCGGGAAGCAACCCAATTGCAAGCATAAAACGTCTTGGCCATTTTAACAGGAAGCTGGAAAAGAGGACCAAGGCCAATTTCAGATTTGGGTTAATGCAGATAGTCCGGTTTAAAGACAGGAAAACAAATTGAAACCCATACGCATGATAACCTGGAATTTCATTTCAAGGATGAGTTGACGGTTTATAAAGAGGGCTAATGGTACGTGACGGATTATCATTTTCTAGAAAATACAAACCGCCTACAATGGTGTGGAAGTTACAGATCTGAAAAATAACTAAGTGTTGTACAAACAGATTTCACAAGTTTGTGTCGTAAATTTGGATCTACAGCAGTTCTAAAAAGGAGATAAATTTGATACCTAAAACACGACAGCAGAGGAAAACACATGTTCAGATGGGATCTTATGCAGAGAAGGATATTTCCTGTGATTGAAAATTGATGCTAATCTATTATTGTCGCGCCTTTGCTATCAGATTCAGGTTAAGCTATGCGATCTAAAGGAAAAAAGCGAGGAAAGGGGAAGAACACGGATGAACAGTGGAAACCCAAATGCAGATCTGTTATATAACAAGAAGAAGAACTTGCTGACGCTGCTGAGCAGCAGAGGAGGCATCAAGTTTCTCTGGTCCGATTAGGTTGATGCAGCGGCCGTTGGCGGTGCGGACGCTAAGGTCGACGGCGGCGGCTGCGCTCGAGCTCTAAGGTGACGTGAGGAAGAAGATGAGGCGAAGGGGCACGAAGGGTAAAGGAAAGAATGACCCTTGGCCATATTTATAAGGCGAAGGGATAAGTGACAGGCGCGGGAATCAAGGAACCAAAAAGTGGATATTTGACACAGCTGTCGCCTCGGTTTTTGGAGGGTCATTAATGAAAAGGATATGTTTACAGATCTTTTTACAGACAGATGACGTCACGGTGATTTATTATAATCCTGGAAGATTACATCACGATGGTTTACCAAGATCATATGGAGGAGATGTCATGGTGGTTTACAAGGATCATACAAGGATGTTTAAGGAATTTTCCCTAAAATATTGAAGATTTACGTGAACAGGTTCAAATCAATCTAGGGCCTAATGTTGGGGATATAACTACTGAGTATAAACCGCCCAGGAGGGGCCCGGTTATGCTCATAGATATTGAAGCCCATGAAGAGAAGGAATATGGCGCTTTACTATTGAAGCTTAGAGGCCTAGGGCCCAAGGGACGATTAGGGCCCATAGGCATAAACCGCCCTGAGATGTGTAATTTGTGTTGTAAGTTAGGGAAAGGTAGAAACCGAGCCGGACACGTGTATGAGCTGGCCTCCGTATTGTGTAAACTGCCGGGCGTCAACCTGTGTATATAAAAGGGATGACCCGGTGGCGGTTCAGGGACAAGAAACAACAACTCGAGAGATACGTAAAGCGGATTCACTCCCTGCTCGTCGAGACCCCATCTATTCCATCACAATTGGATCGTAGGCTTTTACCTTCACCGCAAGGGGCTGAACCAGTATAAAGTCCCCGTGTCCTTTGTCCGGTTTAACCCCTTTAAGCTAATCTCGTTGCGATGGCTCCATGACTAAGTCCTCTCGCTAGGACATCTAACGTGTTAATTCCACGACAATGACTATTCTCAATTGCGAGTTACATATGAGAAGTACCAGAGCGTTTTAAGTAGCATCAACTTATAGAAAGTTAAACTTGTCCTACTTTGCAACTCGGTGAGATAGCTGAATCATAAGCATTAAAGCTTTATTGAATATTGATTTTTTATACTCCCTCTGTTTTTAAATATAATTATTTCTAGAGATTCCAATATGGACTACATACAAAGTAAAATAAGTGAATCAACACTCTAAAATACGTCTATATACATTTGTATGTAGTCGGCATAGAAATCTCTAGAAAGACTTATATTTAGGAATAGAGAGAGTAGTTATCCTTGTTATTTAGTAATTCATTTATTTTACACCTTACTCGTGAATTCACAAACATGTTCTTGCCTTAAGCAATTTAAACTACTATTTGCCTATTTTACTAATGATATATGCTGTCAGGGTCGGCGATGGGTGACCTCAAGGAGTATGATGGCCTGGGGCCCATCTCAAATAAGGCCCATTATATATACTAATTGGAGGCACCTTTCAAGTTCTCTTACTAATCCACATCATTAAAATTAATTACACCATTGAATTATAGATTTTACGGGCAAGATAAAAGGAAAACTTGCGCAACAGAGAGTAATGTTGCCTAGAAAAAGGCATCTCACACGTCCAACGTTGTAATACAAATGAGGCACCTTTCAAATTCTCCCACTAATCCCCATCATTAAAATTAATTACACCATTGGATTATAGAATTTACCAACGGGATAAAAGGAAAACTTGCATAAAACGTGTGGTCATGTCACCTAGAAAAAGGCATCTGACACGTCCAACGTTGTAAAACAAATGAAGCAATTTAAAAAAACACCATTTGTTCCTATAACTTGTGTAACAAAGATGGTCATGTCCGTTAGGAAAAGGCATCTAACAATACTCATGATTAGGACACTGATAAGTACCACATGTGTGGTACTAAGAGGTTTGGATCGAACGTGCTCAACATCATCCATTGCACCAAGTCATCACAAGCATGCAAAGAGGACAAAATAGATGATGTCAGCAGGAATCTTTTGGGTTTTTCAGCTTTTAAAACGGTTTATCTCTTAACTGGAAAATCTGATTGAAAATCCACTTTTACCATTAATTCTGTCGCGACGAGTTCTTCAAAACTAGATCCCATATCGATATGTTTTGATGACTTTTTTGGGTCAGAAGTTATCATGGCATTAACACTGAAGTTGCAATGGTGTTTACACTGAAGTTGCCATGGTATGTTTTGACTATTTTTTATTCTAGGTTTTAAAGTAATTTTGACATGTTACAAAAAAGGAATGACTTTTGCCATGGACGAAAAATATATAATTGTCGTGACTTATAGACTGCACTTGCCCTAATCTCATTAAAGCTACAAATTGACATGGTTTACAATTAAAATATTCCATCGTCAATTACTAAAGAAAATCCAAGGTCAATAAGTAAAATTTTCCACGAACCGTAAATTAAAATTGTCATGGTGAATTACTCAAATTTTCCATGATCCATGAAGTAAATATGCCATGGTTCATACAAAAATAATAATTGCCATGGCCAAAGTAATAAAATTGCCATGGTCAAAGTACTAAAATTGTCATGGTGAATTACTCAAATTTTCCATGACTCATGCACTAAATTTTCCATGGTCCATAAAATTGTCATGGCCAAAAAACTAAAATTGCCATGGTCAAACTACTAAAATTGCCATGATGAATTACTGAAATTATCATGGTGAATTACTAAAGAATTT
Source organism: Triticum aestivum (assembly GCF_018294505.1). Lineage (NCBI taxonomy): Eukaryota > Viridiplantae > Streptophyta > Magnoliopsida > Poales > Poaceae > Triticum > Triticum aestivum. The sequence continues at coordinate 601,087,344 of NC_057813.1, forward strand.
TCGTGATCCATGAAGTACACATGTTCATTTGCCATGGCAAGAACACATCTTAAATTGCCATGAAAAAAAATATTTGCCATGGACATAAAAAAGGAAAAGAGTTTGACATGGGTCATGGTCTATATAGTAGATTTTCCATGGACAGGAAAAAAAGAGTCACCGCGGGCGTACCATCACACCACCGACAACGCACCCTTCCCCTTCCACCGCACGTCGAGATGCACCCGAGAATCTCCTTGACGCATCCACATCCCATGAGCCTGCCATCCCGCACATCACAACCCCCCCCAACGGATATCTGCTCAGTGTCCACTGGTCGCCGCCTTAGCTCACTAGGACCCTCGCCCGATGAGTGAAAAAGTAGTTGAAATACAATGGTAGCTTTAAACGTAGAAGAACAGAGTAGTTGAAACATATCATGATAACTTCAATGTAAACACCATAGCACAGTTCTCAGATTTGTGTGGCATATATATGTGTGCATGAAGTATTATAAAAGCAGGTGCTATATAAAAGAAAATCTTTTAGATTTCTTTGGTATGAACAACTTAAATGCGAATAATCTATCGCACAGTTCTCAACCCATTCATCACAAAAGAAATAATGTGAGAGTTTGTTGGTTACAAAAAGAACCTCAAATCTGAATAACCTATGGCCCTTAATTAAGGTATGAGAAAGTCACAAAAGAAATTATGTAAGAGTTTATTGGTTAAGACAAGAACTTACAATTTGTTGCAGTATCATGTATGTTGATATAGCTGTATAGAAACAAATTCTTTTATAATTAAACAAAACTTAGTGAAATTAGTTATCTGCTCTCCTAAGTTAGAGAGGGAGGGAGTCTGTTTAAATGTTGTGCACATATAAAAGGAACATGCATCTTTTTTAGGTAGGGGAAAGAAAGGAATATATATGCTACAATAGGGCACTTCATCTTATACTTTTTCTGAAACTTCTGTGACGAATACATGATACATGCTATAACTTCTATAACCATGTTGTCTTCCAATATAATAATAATAACATTTTTGGATTACTATGCAACATTTCTATCTGTTTCAACTTTTTCATATTTAATAATATAAGTGTTGGCCTGTGCTGATATGCGCGGGTTGATGACTAGCAGATTAATAAAATATGTTTGCAAAACCAACAAAGAAACAACAACAATAATAAGTTAAAATGGATTTGCTGATGGATACTTGACTCCACCAACAATGAAGTGTCAAGCAGAAGCAGCCATCTCAGACTATATGAAATATCAACCAGCTAGAAAGAGGCATACAATATAGCAACCTTACGTATGAAAGGTCTATAGATGATACGTCCTACATAAATTTGAACTAATAGTCTAATAAAGCAGGTGCTCGATAGATCCCCTTTTTATGTTGACTTTGTATTATAAGCTCATCAAAACTGGGAACCTCATTATTTCTGCAAATAGTATGTTGGGCATTGGATACGGATTTGGTGAACATGGTTCCACGCGCACCCTTGATGAATAGTAAATTTAAAAAATACAAGAAAAAATAAGATAAATCTGATAGTTTTTCATAATATACATAGTCAATCGGTATACTCTACTCACGTATGAACTTTCATAAAGAAATCACATCCATGGTAATCTATGCTAAAATGACAAAAACGATGTCATATTTAAAAACACTGTTTAATTAATAGTATGGTCCCAATTCTATTTTCTTCATTAAGAATACCATGGATGTCAATACATCACGAAACTTCACACGTGAGTAGAATGGTCGACTAAGTTTCATACCTCGAAATTTTGGAACTTTTAAATTTTTCCACTATTTTTGTTGAATTTACTATTTATGTGGGTGTGCGGGGAACCATGTTCGCCTTTGTGTTTTGGGTTGGACAATGGAGAACGATGAGGACCATGGCCAGATGGTCCATGAATGAATTCATATGCACAAGAGAGATACAAAGCATCTTTAGAAGATGGTAAACTCAGCCCATCTTGTTGTTGAGGTGAGGTATGGGGGCTTTTGACCGACTGGAAAGAAAATATGACTAACATAAATAGAAGAGGACGAACGAGCTACCTAGACAAAAATTCCACAACAAATTCCCTTGATAATCTATATTTTACTTTCTTGTAGCGAAATTTAGAGAAATTATTCAATTAGTGGAAGTTTTGGTACCTTTAATTTGAGATGAATGTTAAATGATTGTGTGATGAGCTTTTGGCATTGGACCGATAAGATATAGAATAATATTCACAATGGTCTCAAAAGATTCATCTAACTCGTATTGTTGCAAGCCATTATTGTTAATATCGGTGTTGGATGAACCACTTTTGAATTGACTATCTTTGTACTTGTCGGTTTTATAAGACACTTTGTTGTGGTAGTATTGAGCATAATCAAACTTTTATTGATTTTTGAGGCAACTCACTGAGCCATGAAATTGTACCCATAGAGTTTTTTCTTGGAGCTAAAGATCATGTTTAACATGTGTGTGCGCCATTGTTGTATTCAGGATGACTCGCTGGAATTGCATGGGAATATGAAAAGCTTCCAAAATTGGCACACTTGTGCATATAATGAATCAAGAAATAAAATCCTGTGTTTGAATTAGCACTTCCCAAAAGTGGATCATGAGTGCTTATGTTGCATAATTTCTAAAGCATAGTAGATAGAAGTGGTCTGCTGGAGGCTGAGGTTGTGGCATGTATAGAAGGAGTTGCGTTGGCCATCGAATGGATTCGCGCACCATTTATCCTCAAAACGGATAGTGCGACTGCTTTATCTATGCTGGGCGACAAGGAACGGGATCATTCTTCCTTGGTAGCGTTGGTCAAATGAAACTAAACGACTCCTGAATGGTTTACGTGAGAACATGTTGTAGCCATTTGCCAGGAACGAAATGGTGTACGCCATATGCTTGCCTAGCTTGCCCATCGTATAGTATATACTACAGTTTGGCTCACTTTTGGGCATGTAGAAGTTGTTAGTTTATGTGCTGCTGAATGTATTGAACCATCCTGATCAACGAAAGTTTCCCATTCACAAAAAAAAGATAGAAGTGGTGCTGATGGGGCGCTCCCATCAAAAAATATATTCAAGTTGTCATATGCGGTAGACAACTATCGTCATTTAGTGTCTTCATTTGTTATCATTATCAATGCAGGATGCCTAATGTGTCACATTATGTCTCTCACAGGATAGGAACAGAATGGTTATTCATTAGTGTTGGAGCAACATAACATTAGAGTTACACTGAATGGAGCAACGCAAGCTCACGAACCAAGCGTCTAAACAATGGCATTTGTGGTGCTTTAGAGGAACAATTATATACATAACTTTATTTTTCGGTGCCATTCAACTTGTCCTATGTTTGTGTGCATTCAAAACTATTCCTGAGAAATTTTCACAGTCAAATACTTTTGAGAACAATTGTATCATCTCCCCTTTGATGGTTGTAGATTTCACTGGAAATTTAAAATCCCACCGTAGATTACTAAAGTGTAGTATCTTAAGCAGAGACATTTTATTGCATCGTAGGTGGATGGGGGAGAAGGGCTGTCCTTTTTGTGCCCATGATAGGTCTGTTGGTCGTCTTTTGTTTCGATGTTCCATGGGAGGTTTGTTTGGGTTATTATCCAATATGTGCTTCAAATATTTGTGGCTCCCTTGAACCTAATACAACATGTTGTATTATTGCTTGAACACCTCCCTCCAAGTTGTTGGAGAATGATGGCGTAAAGTGTGTTTCCAGGGATAGTTCCCCATGACTTTCCTCTTCAATTCATCTATTTTTTCACTATATTGATGATTGGCTAGTTTTTATGGAAGGAACAGGCGATGAAGATCTCCGATGAGGATCTAGAAAAACTGCGGTGGGCACAACCGAGGTGCTTGTTCGAACAAAATGATGCTACCAGATGATTCAGGGAAGACACATGGTGGTGTGTCTCTTCTATTTTCTTCGCTTCAGAAGTCATATACTGATTTTGTCGAAGCCTAACAAAGGTGTATTATACTGTCATTTTTTCCTTATTGAATGCCTGCTCTACCTTGTTGGTTATAAGAAATGGTGACATGGGTGCACAGGAGAGCGAGTTCACAAACTCTGGCTACTAGTAGTCAATGCCCGTGTTCCTTCTTGAAAACAATCCAAATGTACATGGTTATTGGCACTCAATATTACCCTCTCTTGGGCGAATATCACTGGCGTGAGGGTCCTAAATTTGGCGGGGTTTGGTTTAATTCAGGTTGTGGGTCAACTAGGTTTTGTCCATGTGCTGCTATGGATGTTGTGTTTACATGGCGGCACTATGGTTTGTCATTTTGTCTAAGTCAAAATATATCTGCCATTTATCAAAATATTCCTTTTCCCAAATTCTCACCTCCACATCTATTTATAAACCGCGATGACATGGGTTGACAAGTTAATGAGTTCACAAACGGGCTAGTCAATACACATGTTTCATTTGGGAAAAAAGCAAATTGCTAGTGTGAGCTCCCTAAGCCGGCAGTGTTGAGTTTGGGTTTGATTCCCTCATGCTATCACTAGTAGAAAACAGGGCATCTATCCCGGTTCTAGAGGGCCTTTAGTCCCGATTCTGCAATCGGGACAAAACGATCGGGACTAATGCCATTACTTTTAGTATCGGTTGGCTTACAAAATTGGACTAAAGGAGCTCCATGTGGCCGCTGTGGGGCGCCCTGGCAGGAGGACCTTTAGTCCCGGTTGGTAACACCGACCGGGGCTAAAAGGCAGCCACGCGTCAGCAGCTGCCAGGCGCTGGGCTTTTTTGAAAGGAGGCGTTTAGGGGTTTTGGAGGGTTTAGGGGTTTTCATATTGCGTTTCCCCCTATTATTATTTTGTTTACCCTTAAATTCTTTTATATTTAGGGTTTTATTTTTATTTAATGTTTTCCATTCAACTCGACGCTAGCTACTACATATAGCAATGAAGGAACCATTACACAAGATCATCATGAACATATATAGAGAGAAGTGACCTCTCTTTCTCTGTGCTTGGTCGAACAACAGTTTTCGTATATCTATTTGAAGCTACTACATATATACCATATAACATCTCTTAAGATCCCCGGCATCATCTACTGAAAATCCATTTTAATTTTTGTATGGTATTCTCCCTTGTCATGTATGACATGGTCAAGAAAGAATCCTGCCAATTCCTCTTGAATTGCTCGTATGCAGTCATGTGGTAGGAGTTCTTCCCGCATCTGCCGCATCTAATTTAAAGAAGGGGGTAAATACATATATATGAATGAAACTCAACACAATTGATGGTAATACATTAAAACTGTGAATATTGTTTACGTACTTCAAATTGTTGGTCAGAGTAGCCCCACTCAGAGACCAAGGGGCGCATGAACTCGCAAACATAGTATCCACATAAATTATTTCCACCTTCCTGCCACAAGCACATTACGAGAATAGAGTTCAATCAAGCTGATAATCAAGCATGATAATGGTATTGATGAAACTAGAATTAATAAGAGATGCCCGGAACCAGCTAGGACTACTTACTTTGGGGTCTATAAATCATAGCTCCTTCTTCGGACCAGGAACCATTGCGGTGAACTTTCTCCGAAACCCTGCCTGCCAAAGAAAATGTTTACTTGTAGCGACCATGATCCCAATGGACCGAAGTCTCTGCGCTTAAGTGTCATCCCTGGATCGGTAATGCTGACACACGCAGTAGTCAAGGAATTATAACAGAGTTCAATCACACACTTATTACATCGAGTCCTCATAAAGAGTATGATTACACAAAATAAAGTGCCTGAAGGCCATCTAAACTAATTAACTGCGGAAGCTTTGAAGGTAAATGAGTCCATCAACTCCAGCGGCATAGCTGAGTGCATGACAACGACCTATCGCACCTTATTCGTCGTCTGAATAGTCTGCAACATGAGACGTTGCAGCCGTGTAGGTCAGCACATTGAATATGCTGGCAGAGTTACACTGTAAAGCAATGAATGCAAGAACTATGTCTACATGCAATATTTGGCTGGTGGAGGCTCTAAGTTAATTATTTTGCATAAAGCTAGTTTTTCTCTACAACAAAGGAATAAATTTATTAACTACTCCCAAGTTGTACCAATATTTGAGAAGGTGCCTCTAACTCAAAACCCAATTAAACAAGTATCATCATTAAACCCAATTCAATTAATTAAAGAGTGATGAGATCAACAATAATATCCAATTCCAGATAATCAAGATGTCCATAACCGAGGACACGACTAACCATGATTAGTTTATACACTCTGCAGAGGTTTCACACTTTTCCCTACAAGACTCGACCGCATCCATGATTGGAAGATCGAGACATAGTCTTTCTGAAGCTTTAACTCTCTACTCCGAGCAGACGGGTACACCTACTTTCCCCTACATCTGCTTGTCCACCTCTTTGACAGCTCATACAACTTACCAACTATGACAGAGCCCATAATGTCTTGTGGCTGCACACGAAAGTTTCTAGGCATGAAATATCATATGATCCCTTTGAGCCTGGGTGGCGAACCAAGGAAAAAACACACGGGTACTCCAGGATTTCCCAAATGGACAAACACTGGATTCTCCACGTGCCCCAACCAATCCACCCCGATGTGTATTAAAGTTGCCACATTAATGTTATCCAAAAATTAATAACTCTCATAACTTCCATGTGTATCACGATCCGATCCCCGTCTACGAGCATGGCTAAGCGATAATTGGGCATAACTTATATTCCCGGGGTGATCAAAAGGTATTAGGTTCCTACCTCAAGTACTACAACCAAACCACATGTCCCCCAATCCTACTCATGCAAATATTTGAGGGCAAAACTAATGCATAGTAAAAACTTGGTATAGAAGAGTATGATCAAAGTGTAACTTGCCTTGCTCACGATCTGCAAACTCTAGAGATTCGTAGTAACAAGCTTCGCACTCCGGATAATCTAGCGTAGACAAACAGTAGCATACATAAGCAATCACTCAAATGAAACAAAGAGAAATCGAGAAAATATCCAAATCAAACTTGAAACAAGAAAATGACTAAACTAAACAGAAAACAAAACCTAACAGCATTTTTTCATGTGGATTAGATTTTAACAGTAGGTACATGTGATTAGCTACGATTTTGCAAAAAGAATCAACTCAAACGGAGTTACGAAACTCAAGATACAAACGAAACAAAATCAAATACTAATCTGAACCGAACTCAAATTTTAAATTGTCAAAATCATGTTCAAGTTTGTTTACTGGAAAGAAGAGAATGTTATGAAGATTTAGGCATTGGTTTCATCTAATTTGGACAAACGAGCAAAAAGTTACGCTAGTTTTACGATCGGGGTCTAAATCGCGAGAAAACTATTCGCGGATAGGTCCCTAGCCGAAAATAAAACTAAAAAGAAAAATCTATCGGACAAATGTCCGCTAACAGAACTAAACGAATGAACTCGTTCATTAAAACGATCTAACGGGTGAGCGTTCATTAACTAAACTATAACAAAAAGAAAAACCGATCTAACCTAACTAATCAAAAAAAACTGAAAGACCGGAGAAAAACCGAATGGTTCATACCGGTCAACGCGACCGCGAGGTCAACGGCGAGATCCGGTGGGCGGGGCGATGCTTCGGCGGCGGCAGGGCGGCGGCTGCACGGCGCCGGCGACGGCGACGGAGGCAGCAGCAGCAGCTAGAAGCGCGGGCGGCGGCGGCGGCTCTAGGCGGTGGCGCGGGCGACGGTGGTGCGCTGCGGCGGCGGCAGGGCAGTGTGGTCGTGGAGGGGATCGGGTCCAGCCGTATATAAAGGGCCCCGGGTGGTCCGACTTGGAGCGGGGGTCGGCGGCGCAGGCGGGGGTCGGTGGCGCAGGCGGGCATCGGACTCCTTCGGGAGTCCGGTGACGGCACGGCGGCTTGGTGCGGGGAAGGCCGTAGCGACCTGCTGGGTCAAGGCCCAGCTCGGCTGGGCCAGCTCAGTTGGGTCATGCGCAGATTTTTTTTAAACGATTTCCGCGAAGAAAATTCTTAATAAAATAAAAATAAAAATCTAAAAATTTCAGAAACAATTTTCATCGTCCCTACCTAATATCTGGGACAAAATGAACATTTTTCTCGACTAAATGCATTTTTTTTTAAAATACATGGTTTTCTCTAATTCAAATAAAACTTCAAATAAAATTCAAATAAAATTCAAATAAAATAATAATTTGATTTCAAAATTTATTTTCCAATATTTTTCCTCTGCTGAAGAAGTCATTTTATCTTCACTAATTTTTTTTATTGCTGGAAAAAATGGAAAGAAATTATTGAAAAATCAAATTGATCCTCTTTTCAAATTTGAAATAAATTCAAATATGAAATTTTTGTGAAACCTCCAACTCTCTCCTTGGGTCCTTGAGTTGCTTAAGATTTCTTGGATCTCAACCAATTACAAACCTAACCCCCTTAAGATGAATCTTGCCCTCGAGATTCAGGTTGGTCAGCAAAAAGGTTTTGGTGGTCCTTGCGGAGGTCTTCTTCTCACTCCCAGGTGGCTTCCTTCTCTGTATGGTGGCTCCACTGAACTTTGCAAAACTTGATGACTTTCTTGCGAGTAACTCGGCTGGAAAACTCGAGAATCTTGACGGGATTCTCATCATAGGTCATATCACAATCCAACTGAATTGCTTCCTATGGCACTATATCTCTTAGAGGAATGTCGGTCATATCTACGTCGCACTTCTTTAACTTGGAAATGAGAAACACATCATGAACTCCTGACAATCCTTCGTGCAATTCCAACTTGTACGCACCTTCTCCCATGCTTTCCAAAACTCTGTTTGGTCACACAAAACATGGTGCTAGCTTTCCCTTGACTCCAACACGTTTAACTCCTCCAAGTGGGGACACATGAAGATATGCTCTATCTCTGACTTCATAGGCTACCTCCTTGCATTTAGTATCCGCATAACTCTTCTACCTTGAATGGGCTACCTTGAGTCTGTCTCGAATCAACTTAACCTTCTCTTCAAAATCTCTGATTATGTCTGGTCCGAAAAATTGTTGGTCACCAACTTCATCCCACAATAATGGTGTCCTACACCTCCTTCCATACAAAGCTTCAAAAGGGGCCATCTTCAAACTAGCTTGATAACTTTTGTTATAGGAGAACCCTGCATAGGGCAAATTGTCATCCCAACTAGATCCATAATCTAGTGCACAAGATCTCAACATGTTCTCCAGAATCTGATTGACTCTCTCGGTCTGTCCATCTATCTATGGATGAAAGGTTGTACTGAACTCTAGCCTTGTACCCAAAGTTTCATGCAACTGATTCCAAAACTTTGAAGTAAACTATGTTCCTCTATCTGATACAATGGTCCTCGGAACTCCTTGCAGACATACGATCCTGGTTATGTATATCTTCGCCAACTTAGCACTCGTATAAGTTGTCTTCATAGGGATGAAATGGGTTACTTTCGTCAAACAATCAACTACAACCCAGATTGAGTCATAGCATGAACGAGTTTTGGGTACTCCAGTGATAAAATCCATGCCAAGTTAATTATCCCACTTCAAATCAGGTATTGGCAAAGGTTGTAATAACCCTGCAGGTTTCTGATGTTTTGCCTTTACTCTCTAACGTACATCACATACTGCTACATACTCTGCAATATCCTTCTTCATTCCTGTCCACCAGAAACTTTGCTTCAAATCTAGATATATCTTGGTGTTGCCTGGGTGAATAGAGTAAGGTGAATCATGAGCCTCCCAAAGAATCAACTTCCTGATCTTAGGGTCATTAGGCACATAAATACGATCCTCAAACCATAAGGTGTCGTGCTCATCCTCGCGAAATCCTTTAGCCTTTCCTTTACTCATCCTTTCCTTTATCTCAGCAATCTCCTTGTCCATCTTCTGGGCTTCTCTGATTTTTCCCAACAAAGTGGACTGAATTTCCAATGCTGCAACATAACCTCTCGGAACTATCTCTAAGCGTAGCTCTCGAAGGTCGTCTACTAGCTCCTTAGGTAATCCTCCGGTTATGAGCATGTTAACATAACTCTTACGGCTCAATGCATATGCTATGACATTAGCCTTTCCTGGATGATAATGCTATCTCATGTCATAATACTTTATGACTCCAACCATATCCTTTGCTTGAGGTTCAACTCCTTCTGCGTGAAGATGTATTTCAAACTATTATGATCTATGTAAACATCACAACGGTTACCGGTGAGAAAATGTCTCCATGTCTTCAGCACATGCACTACGGCTGCTAACTCCAAATCATGCATAGCATAATTCAACTCATGAGGTCGAAGTTGTCGTGAGACATATGAAACAACTCTTCCATCCTGCATAAGCACTCCTCCAAGTCCTCGACGTGAAGCATCGCAATACACTTGGGAATCCTTGCCTATGTCTGGGAGAATCAGCACTGGGGCTGTAACCAAACGTTTCTTCAACTCCTGAAAACTGGCCTCACAATCCTCAGTCCATTTAAACTTGGTGTCCTTCTATAGTAACTCCTTCATGGGCTTCACAATCTTGGAAAAATTCTCAATAAATCTCTAATAATAACCTGCGAGCCCAAGAAAACTTCTGATCTCTCCCACTAAGGTGGATGCCAACCATTTAGTGACAGAAGCAACCTTGGTAGGGTCTACGACTATTCCTTCTCCGGATATAACATGTCCGAGAAATCCAACTTCCTTCAACCAAACTCGCATTTTCTGAACTTGGCATACAACTAATATTCCCTGAGCTTCTCAAGAACTAAACACAAATGTACCTTATGCTCTTCTTCATTCTTCGAGTGGACGAATATATCATCAACGAATACCACAACGAACTTATCCAAAAACTCCATGAACACATTGTTCATCATACTCATGAAATAGGCAGGGGCATTAGTCAATCCAAATGACATAATTGTATACTCATATAGCCCATATCTCGTGGTAAAAGTTGTCTTAAGTATATCCTGCTCTCGGATCTTTGACTGGTGATAACCTGATCGAAGATCGATCTTGGATAAAACTTTAGCTCCTTGCAGCTGGTCAAACAAATCATTGATCATCGGCAGTGGGTATTTTTTCTTGATTGTCACGTCATTCAGCGCATGGTAATCAACAACCATCCTCAAAGATCAATCCTTCTTCTCAACTAGAAGCATTAGGGCTCCCCAAGGTGATGAACTTGGTCGAATATAACCTTTCTCCAGTTACTCCTTAATCTGCTTCTTAATTTCCTACAAATCATTCGTGGGCATCCGATATGGTCTATTAGATATTGGTCCGGTGCCTGGCAATAACTCAATCAAGAACTCAATGTCTCGATTCGGTGGCATGCCTGGTAACTCTTTCGGAAATACATCAGGGTAATCCTTCACCACTGGTACTTCCTCCTGAACAACTCCTGATAAGGAATTCACCTGAGTCCTCCTCAGCGAATGCCTAGACACATACTTGATCCTCTTTCCTTCCGAGGTGGTGATAAGAATTGATTTACTAGCGCAATCGATGTTTCCCTCATACTTGGATAGCCAATCCATGCCTAGTATCACATCCAATCCTTGTGACTTCAGGACGACTAGGTCAGTGGGGAAAACATGTCTACCTATGGTTACTGGCAACTGATAGCATCCCCTACTAGCCATATACTCCGCTCCAGGGAAACTTACTAACATATGTGACTTAAGGGCTATTGTTGGCAACTTATACTTATCCACAAATCCCCTTGATATGAATGAATGAGATGCACCAGTATCAAAAAGAACAAGTGATGTAAATGCATTAATCAAAAACTTACCGACAACTGCGTCAGGCTGATCCTCAATCTCCTCCACACTGATGTGGTTCACCTAGCCTTTGGTGAAAGGGTTGATTTCTTTGCAGAACTTCCATTGCGATTTCCATTCTTTGCTTCAGGACATTCAGTGGCATAATGTTTGGTCTTCCCGCACTTGAAAAACGTAATGTGACTCAGATCCCTCTTGGCTGGTGTTGCGGGGTTGGAACGGTTCTGACTATTGCTTCCTCCATTCCCATTGCCATTCTTAGGGCCACTGTGGTTGTGCGAACTTCCTCCATTGTGTGTATGTCCTCCATGGTTTTGAGTATGTCCTCCCGAGTATGGGGAATAGCGGGGCTTATGGTGAGCTCCAGAAGTGTACCTCCCCTGTCCATACTTCCTCTTGCGATTATCAATCTGTTGTTGTTTACCTTCTATCATGAGGGCTCTGTCTACTAATTCCTGGTAGTTGTTGAAGGTTGCCACCATCAACTGCATGCTTAGATCATCATTGAGTCCCTCGAGAAACTTCTCCTGCTTAGCGGCATTTGTGGCCACATCATCTGGGGCATAACGTGCTAACTTGCTGAATTCATCCACATATTGTCCCACTGTATGACCTCCTTGGCACAAGTTGTGAAACTCGCGCTTTTTCATGCTCATAGCTCCTGCTGAAACATGTGCGATGCAAAACGCCTGCTGAAACTGATGCCATGTAACTATATCAATGGGGTAAGTGGTGGTGAAGTTCTCCCACCAATATGATGCGGGTCCATCAAGCTGATGTGCGGCAAAGCGCACTCTCTCTGCATCTGTGCATCCTGTAGTGGTCAGCTCTCTTCCAATCATGCGGATCCAATCATCTGCAACTATCGGCTCGGTGCTACTAGAAAACACCGGTGGATTCAACCTCAGAAAACGGGCTAGGTTGTCAACATGGGGTGGTGGCGGTGGGTTGTTGTTGGTGTTGTTCTTGTTCTTGCCTTGGTTCTGGTTCTGAGCTAGCATCTGAATCAAGGCATTCTACTGCTGGATCAACTGAGTGAGCTCCGGTGGAAACACGAGTCCATTGTCACGTCACGGAGGCATCTGATGGGTTAGAAGGGGTGAGAAAACAGAATAGAATAAGGTCTAAGAGAGATTCACTACCCATATGCACATGAGGCAAATACAATCAATTCACTTCATTCAATATCAAACAAGATTCACACAAAGGATCTAACTACGATTACAAATCGATCGATGCTAACTAGTTGGAAGAATACTACTAGTAACATGGTGGTCGTCTAGAAATTTTGATCGGAGGATGACTCCATGATATCTGCTCTAGCTTCGTCAACGTAGTCATCATCACTGTCATCATTTGCATCACTGTCCATGTCGGTGTCGTCCAAGATGATGTAGTCCTTCGAACGGATCGCCTTTTCAGGTTTTCGCTTATGGTTCTCCACGGGTAGTCCTAGCTTCCTCTTCAAATATTCATGCTTCTCCAGCAGGATATCAATTTCTTTCTCATATCCATGGTGTGTAGAGTTGAGTTCCTCTTCTAGCTCGATATTCTTCTTCATCAGCTTCTTGATTTTCTTCATGTTGAAGCACAGTTGATTCTCGTATCGACGAATGTGATCACCCATCTCCTGAATGTATGCAGGAATTGATCCATCCTTCCTGGTACGAATCATCTCCCATTCTTCGTCTCGGCGTCCACATATTTGATAGATGGTGTTTTCAAGCTCCTTGTGATACACCTCACATATGCATCCAAAACTGATGTGGCTGCCATGCTCTTTGCCAAACTCCAACTTGGTGCATCCAGGTAGAAATCAATAGGCTCCGTTGCTGGCGCAAATGTCCTCCCAAGTACCCAAACTTTGATCTTCCAGCGCTCCTCTTCCGGTAATGTTGCAGAGAAAGTCCGAGTGAAGCTTGGTAGTCCGATGTTCAAGTACTTAGTGACTTCCTTCAAGTGTCGTCCAAAAGCGGTGTCGTCATCCGGCTGGGTGAACTTGTTCCAAGGGTCCGCCATCTATAGAGTAGAAATAGAGGAGAATTAGAAATGAGTAGAGAAGAGAAATCATGTGGCTTGTTCTAGTGGTCGCGTCCTACAGTCAGCGTGTGCTCTGGTACCATCTTGTAGCGACCATGATCCCAATGGACTGAAGTCTTTGTGCTTAAGCGTCATCCCTGGATCGGTAAGCTGACACGCACACAGTACTCAAGGAATTATAACAGAGTTGAAGCACACACTTATTACATTGAGTCCTCATAAAGAGTATGATTACACAAAATAAAGTGGCTGAAGGCCATCTAAACTAATTAACTGCGGAAGCTTCGAAGGTAAATGAGTCCGTGAACTCCAATGGCATAGCTGAGTGCATGACAACGACCTATCGCACCTTATTCATCATTTGAGTAGTCTGCAACATGAGACATTGCAGCCATGTAGGTCAGCACATTGAATATGCTGGCAGAGTTACACTGTAAAGCAATGAATGCAATAACTATGTCTACATGCAATATTTGGCTGGTGGAGGCTCTAAGTTTATGATTTTGCATAAAGCTAGTTTTCCCTACAACAAAGGAATAAATTAATTTATTACTCCCAAATTGTTCAAATATTTGAGAAGGTTCCTCCAACTCAAAACCCAATTAAACAAGTAACATCATTAAACCCAATTCAATTAATTAAAGAGTGATGAGATCAACAATAATATCCAATTCCAGGTAATCAAGATGTCCATAACCGGGGACACGGCTAACCATATTAGTTTATACACTCTGCAGAGGTTGCACACTTTTCCCCACAAGACTCGGCCGCATCCATGATCGGAAGATCGAGATATAGTCTTTCTGAAGCATTAACTCTCTACTCCAGGCAGACCGGTACACCTACTTTCTCCTACATCTGCTAGTCCACCTCTTCGAGAGCTCATACAACTTACTCAACTAAGCCAGAGCCCATAATGGCTTGTGGCTGCACACGGAAGTTTCTAGGCATGAAATATCATATGATCCCTTTGAGCCTGGGTGGCGAACCAAGGAAAAATCACACGGGTACTTCGGGATTTCCAAAATGGTCAAACACTGGATTCTCCAGGTGCCCCAACCAATCCACACGGATGTGTATTAAAGTTGCCACATTAATGTTATCCAAAAATTAATAACTCTCATAACTTCCATGTGTATCATGATCCAATCCCCATCTACGAGCATGGCTAAGCAATAATAGGGCATAACGTATATTCCTAGGGTGATCAAAAGGTATTAGGTTCCTACCTCAAGTACTACAACCAAACCACATGTCCCCCAATCCTACTCATGCAAATATTTGAGGGCAAACCTAATGCATAGTAAAAACTGGGAATAGAAGAGTATGATCAAAGCGTAAGTTACCTTGCTGATGATCTGCAAACTCTAGAGATTCATAGTAACAAGCTTTGCACTCTTGATAATCTAGTGTAGACAAACAGTAGCATACATAAGCAATCACTCAAACGAAACACAGAGAAATCGAGAAAAGATCCAAATCAAACTCGAAACAAGAAAACGACTAAACTAAACAGAAAACAAAACCTAACAGCATTAATTTCATGTGGATTAGATCTTAACAGTAGGTACACGCGATTAGGTACGATTTGCAAAAAGAATCAACTCAAAAGGAGTTACGAAACTCAAGATACAAATGAAACATGATCGAATACTAATCTGAACTAAACTCAAATTTTAAATTGTAAAAATCATGTTCAAGTTGGTTTGCTGGAAAGCAGAGATTGTTACGATGAGTTAGGCGTTGGTTTCATCTAATTTGGATAAACGAGCAAAAAGTTACGCTAGTTTTAAGATCAGGGGCTATATCACGAGAAAACTATTCGCGGATAAGTCCCTGGCCAAAAATAAAACTGAAAAGAAAAAACTATCGATCAACGCGGCGTCGAGGTCAATGGCGAGATCCGGCAGGCGGGGATATGCTCCGGCGGCGGCGGGGCGACGGTGACGCGGGGCGGTGGCGGCGCGGCGCGGGCGACGGCGACGGAGGTAGCAGCAGCAGCTAGCAGCGCGGGTGGCGGCGGCGGCGCGAGCGGCAGTGGTGCGCGGAGACGGTGGCGGGGCGATGTGGTGGTGGAGGGAGTCGGGTCCGGCCGTAAATAAAGGGCCCCGACAGGTCCGACCTGGAGCGGGGGTCGGCGGCGCAGGCGGGCATCGGACCCCTTTGGGAGTCCGGCGACGGCACGGCGGCGAGGCGCGGGGAAGGCGGTGGCGGCCTGCCGGGCCAAGGCCTGGCTCGGCTGGACCGGCCCAGTTGGGTCACGCGCAGATTTTTTTAAACGATTTCCGCAAAGAAAAATCCTAATAAAAAATCTAAAAATTTCAGAAACAATTTTCACCGTCCCTATATAATATTTCTGGACTAAATGTAATTTTTAAAAAATGCATGTTTTTCTCTAATTCAAATAAAACTGCAAATAAAATTCAAATAAAATAATAATTTGATTTTAGAATTTCTTTTCCAATATTTCTCCTCTGCTGAAGAAGTCATTTTATCTTCACTCATTATTTTTATTGCTGGAAGAAAAATAATTGGCAAGAAATTATTGAAAAATCAAATTGATCCTCTTTTCAAATTTGAAATAAATTCAAATATGAAATTTTTGTGAAACCTGCAACTCTCTCCTTGGGTCCTTGAGTTGCTTAAGATTTCTTGGATCTCAACCAAATGCAAATAACATATGATATGCATATGATGATCTATGTATAACATCCAAATTGAATATTGGGATGTTACATTACTTGATATCAGGAAAATGAATGAAAGTTGCTGATATGGTGCGACATTGATTGAACTTACTTCTGGAGCATTGCACTCATGTTCGCATAATCCTTAGGATCTTTACGTCTTGAGTCTAAGACAGTTACTACTCCCTGACGGAGTTCCGGACTAGGGGGTGTCCGGATAGCCGAACTATCATCATCGGGCGGACTCCAAGACTATGAAGATACAAGATTGAAGACTTCGTCCCATGTCTAGATGGGACTTTCCTTGGCATGGAAGGCAAGCTTGGCGATACGGATATGTAGATCTCCTACCATTGTAACCGACTCTGTGTAACCCTAGCCCTCTCCGGTGTCTATATAAACTGTATGGCTTTAGTCCATAGGACGAACAACAATCATACCATAGGCTAGCTTCAAGGGTTTAGCCTCCTTGATCTCGTGGTAGATCCACTCTTGTAACACACATCATCAATATTAATCAAGCAGGACATAGGGTTTTACCTCCATTAAGAGGGACCGAACCTGGGTAAAACATCGTGTCCCTTGTCTCCTGTTGCCATCCGCCTAGACGCACAGTTCGGGACCCCCTACCCGAGATCCGCCAGTTTTGACACCGACATTGGTGCTTTCATTGAGAGTTCCTCTGTGCCGTCATGGATAGGCTCGATGGCTTCTTTGATCATCATCAATGACGCAGTCCAGGGTGAGACCTTCCTCCCCGGATAGATCTTTGTATTCGCGGCTTTGCACTGCGGGCCAATTCGCTTGGCCCTCTGGAGCAGATCGAAAGCTATGCCCCTGGCCGTCAGGTCAGATTTGGAAGTTTGAACTTCACGGCTGACATCCGCGGGGACTTGATCCTCGATGGATTCGAGCCACAGCCGAGCGTGCCGCACTGTCACGGCGAGCATGATTTGGCTCTGCAGCCGGACAGTACTGTCACACCCTAGCTAGTCATGCATTAGAGTGTTGCATCATGTTTACTCTTTCATCAGAAACTTGAAATGGGGATCTGTGAAACCCTCAGAATCATTTTGAAAATGACCCAAATAAAAATTTCTCCAAAAGGGTCCAAGAAAATGCTCATGTTGCTCTCTGGAAATATTGGACAGAGATAAAAATCAAACCAATATTTTTAGTGGCTCATGGACATTTATTATGGGCATTTGGAATTAATGCATAAATATTTGCATTGGAAATATATTTCTATATATATTAATATATGTCCAAATATTATGCCAATTATAAAGGAGCTCTGGAATAATATATCTAGCCCCTGCAAAAATTGGCATAAGTTAAATAAATGATTTAATATATTATTTAAATCAAAACAAATGTCAGAAATTAGAAAACAGAAAAAAAAAGGGAGAAGCTTACCTGGGCTCCTCCCTGTGCGGCCCAGCCAGCTGGCTGGCCCAGCCAGCAGCCGGCCCAGCCCACCTCCCTCCTCTGTCGTCTTCGTCCCGACAGAGGGAGGGGAGTGTGGCCGGCGCGCGCGCGCCACCGCGCCACGCCACCTCTCTCCCTGCCTGCCTGCCCTCCCCTCCTCGCCTCGATGCCCCTGGACGACGCCACGCCTCCCCCCTGCTCTCTCTCACTCGCCCCGGCTCTCCCCTCCTCTCCCTCGCTCTCTCTCTCTCACGGCCGAACACCACCGTCGCCGCCGTTCGCCACAGCAGCCGTCTCCGGCCACCCCTCGCTCCCCCGACTAGCTCAGAAGCCCCGCCACAACCCCCTCTTCCTCCCCACTGCTCCACGGGCCTCCAGAAGCCCTGCATCGCCGCCACGTCGCCGTTCCCCTCTTCAGGCTCCGACCATCATCGCCGTCGAATTCGCCGTCTCCAGCGCGTCTCCGAGCCCGCTTCGACGCCCACTGCAACCGCGGTGAGCCCCCGAGTCGTTTCCCCCTTCTTCCCTGGTCTCTTTCGACCTCTAGGCCTTAGCCCCACCTTGGCCGAGAGCTCCACGCCGCCGGCGATGTCGCCGTCGTGGCCACGGTCACCATAGCGCCCAACCGAGCACACTATCGTGCTCCACGCCTCACTAGGAGCACGCAGCACGCACCAACGCCTCCCCAAACCCCCTGCAACGCCAACTCCGACCGCACCCGAACTCCGGCCGCCGCTCACGAGCTCGCCGTCGACGGAACCGGCCACCCCAGGCTCGGCCACCACCACCGTTCGACGCGCGGGAGCAAGAGCTCTCCAACGAGCCCAAGAACGGCCTCGCCCGTGCCCTGTAGCGCAATCCCGCATCGCGCCGCCGTCTCGGGCCTCGCCGGCGTCATGTCGCCGGTGGGGTTGACCCACTTTGACCACGGCAGGAACCCCCCTAAGTCCCTGACAGGTGGGCCCAGCCCTGTAGCTAATTAGGATTAGCGCTAACCACTGTTAGTTAACCCCCTGACACTGACTAGTGGGCCCCAGCGCCACTAATTAGTAATTAGGATTAATTTAACCCTGTTTAACCCCCCTGTCACTGACGTGTGGGCCCCACACGTCAGGTTTGACCTCAGCCAGCCGCAGTTGACCACTGACGTCATGCTGACGTCATGCTGGCGCAATAATTATATTTCTGGATTTAATTTAAATCAGGAAATTCCAGAATATTATTTAAACTTCAAAAATTCATAACTTTTATTCTGTAACTCCAAATTGGACAAATTATATATGAAAAATGATCAGAAAAATCCAATCTATCCATCTGTACTATTTTCATGCATGATCAAACAAGTTAAATTGATGTTTCAAGCAGAACAAGGAAAAGCACTTTAAAAGGCCATATTTGAATTTGAAATTTGAATCCTTGATTCAAATTTGCTCAAATCCTTCTAGTTTTAGTTGCATTAGCCCAACACACTCATATTGCCATGTTTCATGCATGCATCATATTGTTGCACATTGTTTGGTGATGTTGTGTATCGATGTCCTTTGCGACAGGTTCTGCCTCCGAGGAATACCGTGATTACCCTAACGAAGAACCGTATCCGTGCATCGAACCATCAGGCAAGCAACCAACCATTGATCATATCGATACAATCCCATGTTCTCGCTCCTGCTCTCTTTTACTGCATTAAGACAACGCGTTTCAAACTGCTGTGTGCTACGGTAGTTGAACCCATTTCCTCTGCATGACCTGTCATTGCCACAGTAACTAGATGAAACCCACTAGCATGTGTAGGAGTTGATTGAGCCATATGTATGTGTTGTTCCTACCTTGCTATGCCTGCTATGCTTAGAGTCGTGTCAGGTCTGGTTCATCTGGGTGATGGGCTAGAGTGAAATGATTATGTCGGTAATGAGAGTGGTGTGGTGAACACGATTTGGTAAAGGTATCGATGAGAGGCCATGTAGGAGTACATGGTGGGTTGTTTCATTGAAGCCGACCTTAAGCACTGAGATCTGTATGTGTGATTTAAGAATCAGCTACTACCATGCATTGGGCCCGAAACCAATGGACCCTCTTGGCTTCTTATTCACCCCAGTCCAGGAGTTGCAAGTAGTTTCTGGTGTTTGTAGCCTACTGGAGGCCGTGGACAGCGCTGACCGTAGGGGTGGGCTGTGATGCGGTAGGTACGTGGCCGGGTGTACCGAATACCCGTTAGGTATCTCGGGAACCCTGTTCACATCGTTCGGGGCCGTATGGGAAACCTCGGCCGGACTCCCTGCGGATGGAACCTGAATAGGCGATAAACCTGGACTGGAGGCTTAGGTGATTAGGTAGGTCGTGGCCGACACCCACGTTGGGCTTCCGCTTGAAGGTTGCCGAGTACATGTCGTGTAAACGACGGTAAGTGGTGAGAGAGTGTATGAAGAAGTACACCCCTGCAGGGTTAACATGATCTATTCGAATAGCCGCGTCCGCGGTAAAGGACTACTTGGTTGCCTATACAGTTCATAGACAAGTGAATGGAAACTACTAAAAGCCTCAAGATAAGTGTGAGTGCCGAGGATGGCTCTTCCGTAGGAAGACGGAGGTGGATCCTCGGTAGTGTATTGAAGTGGTGAGTAGTGAACTCGTGTGCGCAAAACCATTTCAAGTTGGAGTATCGTAGGATAGCCTAGCCAAGAGTCAAAGCTGGCTTGCTGCAATAACTCCACCAACCCTTCTTGATAACATGCATGTATGTAGGATCTGATGTAAGACTTGCTGAGTACCCTTGTACTCACGTTGCTATAATCTACATTTTTACAGAAGACGCTGCAACCCCTTCTGATGGGTTCTATGTAGACGTTGACATCAACGAGTAGGCTAAAGACCCAGGTGGTGACCCTGAGCTTGTGAAGGACCACGTAGTATAGCTAGGCTTTCCAAGCCTCTTTTATTTTACTAGTTGTCTATACTCAGATATGTTACTTCCGCTGCTGGTTTGTATGATTGTATGACTTGTATGTTGGGTCGTGAGACCCGTACCTTTGTGTATGATATGTATGGCTCCCTGAGCCTTAAATAAAGTACTGGTGTCGTAGAGTCATGTTGTGATGCTTCGTTGTATTTGCACATATCGAGCATATTGTGTGTATGATTGAAATGCTTGGTATGTGTGGGATCTGACTATCTAGTTGTTTATCTTTAGTAGCCTCTCTTACCGGGAAATGTCTCCTAGTGTTACCGCTGAGCCATGGTAGCTTGCTACTGCTCTGGAACACTTAGGCTGGCCGGCATGTGTCCTTCTTCGTTCCTGTGTCTGTCCCTTCGGGGAAATGTCACGCTTTGAGTACCGGAGTCCTGTTAGCCCGCTACAGCCCGGTTTACCGGAGTCCTGCTAGCCCAGTGCTACAGCCCGGACCCACTTGCTGATGACCGACACGTTCGAAGCTGGGTCATGGATGCCTGTCCCTGTAAGTCTGTGCCACTTTGGGTTTACGACTAGTCATGTCAGCCCGGGCTCCTTATCATATGGATGCTAGCGACACTATCATATACGCGAGCCAAAAGGCGCAAACGGTCCCGGGAAAAGGTAAGACGACACCCGTGGGGATACCGTGCGTGAGGCCGCAAAGTGATATGAGGTGTTACCGGCTAGATCGATGTGACATCGAGTCGGGGTCCTGACAGCGTTGGTATCAGAGCCGGACTGCCTGTAGGTTCTTCAAGCCAAACTGGTCGATGTTGAGTCTAGAAATTCTTTAGTTATATGTAGGGGAATTGTTTGTGGGTTGGAACGTAAGGCTCTTTTTACTCCTCTATCTTGTGACATTCTGATCTGAGTCAGTCCATTCTTCCACCGGGGGTTAAGGAATCAGGATCTATTCTCTCTATCAGGATCACGTGTTACCAATCAGTAGTACCTTATAAGTTTGATGGATACAAGCCTAGTTCAGTTTTACTACCACATTATGTTGTTAGAATGGTTTCATAACTTTGACATGATGATGTTGAGTGTGTACGAAATCCTTTGTCAAATGTCTCAAAATCCTTCTTGAGCATTTACAGCTGTTATGCTGCCGAAATTTTGCTAGAAATTCTAATGCCCTTGCATTATGATTGTGCTTTCAGATGGCCACTCGCGACCTCAATCAAGTGGTTCGCCTGACTCGATGCCTAGATGTACCCGGCCATACTGCCAAGTTGGTCAGGGTAATGACTGAGGCTGGATACCGTTGGTATCCTGAGTACACGGTCGAAGAGCAATTCCGAGACTTTAATCAAAGCCAGTATCTCTGCACTGTCAGGATATTTCCATCTTATCCTGGATCCACCGAGCCTCTTCACTGCTCCTATGGACTCGAGGTTACTATTGAGATGGCTGTGCAGGACGCCTCCTACTCTATGATGACCATTATGCGAGTCAGATCTGGTCTATTTCGGGACTCTGATTTCCGGTATATGTCAGGATCACTTCCGGGAGCACAAGGGTATCTCCAGGCTATTTATGCTGACCCCACTCAGGAGGATTCATGGACTCGCACCACTGCTGAGATGCTCGAGGATAAGGACCGTGAAAATCGGGCCTTGAGGTTAGAGCTCTTCAATACCCGTGCTGACCACTGGGCCACTTTGACTCGGTTCGCACCGGCGGTGCAAGCTGGATTCTCAGATATGCGCGATCTCTATCCTGTGAGATCTGCTCTGCCAGACGTGATGGTTTGGCGTGATGTAGGAGGCATCACCCCACCTCGCGGTCCCCGCAGGCCACCGTCTGTTGGTCCAAGGCCTCATCCTAGCCCCTATGGTCCACAAGCTCCGCGAGACCGTCTGTTTCCGGATGATCATGTTGAACTTCCAGGCTATGGAGGTGACTTCTACGAGGACTACTACGGATCGGTCTGAGTTAGTGGTAGTATCACTAGTTCGCACTAGCTGTGTCATCTATCGTCCCGCGTGACTCGTGGGATATGACCTAGTTTGTACTCCTTCCGGAGGTGTAGAAAAATAATGTATAGGAGCTTGGAATGCCTCCGATGAGATGTAATCCTTTTTCACCGTAATAGTACTTTGTTTGGTCTTGTACTAAACCCTGTATGGTGTGTATGACGATGGAATAAAGAAGCAGTTTCTGTATTTACCATGTCATACGGATGATCATCTTGCATTCCGAATTATTCCTTACATTCTGTATCCTATGTCGGAATTTTATCGTTCTGACTAAATCATTGTCTTGTTACCTAGGATGGTCAACACGCGCGCTAACCCTGCTTCTCAAGAGCAGGCCGAAGGCAGTGAGGGCAGGAATGAAAATCTGCCTCATCCTCCTTCACTAGCCGAGGTTATGATGGAAGCTGAGAGAAACAAGCGGGAGACCAACCGTTTGCTGGAGCGTATTGAACAGAATACAGCACACCATCAGAGGGCTAACGTGGTGTCACTCAGTGATTTTATCAAATTGCATCCACCCACGTTCCACCACTCCGTCGAGCCTCTCGACGCTGATGACTGGCTTCGTAGTATCTCTCACAAGCTGCGTTCCGCGCTAGTAGCTGAGGCTGACAAGGTCACCTTTGCTGCATATCATCCTGAAGGGCCCGCCAGTCTATGGTGGGAAAATTATGGAGCTATGCGCCCAGCGGGCCATGTCACTACTTGGGCTGAGTTCAGCGAGGCTTTCCGTGAGCATCATATTCCGGAGGGTCTCATGGACCGTAAACATGAAGAATTTTGCAGTTTCACCCAAGGCCGACTTTCTATGGATGTTTACAGCAGGGAGTTTGGTAATCTCGCACGATATGCAACTGAGGAAGTGTCTACCGATGCCAAGAAGCAAGCAAGGTTCCGTAAGGGCCTTAGTCCTGAGCTTCGCCGCGACCTCCGTCTGCATGAGTGCACATCCTTCCAGAAACTTGTCAACAAAGCCATCAGTGCTGAAACTGGTCAGACTGACTATGACGCAACACGCAAGCATGGCCGTGACATGGGTTCCTCATCCGGTGCTGGTCCTCAGAAGCGCCGCGTGTGGGTACCCAACACCGCCCTGCCACCCAGGTTCACACCGAGGCCATCTTTCCAGGCGCCTCGCCCTGTTCAACAGTCTGCACCGGCCAAGCCCTATGGGGGTCCAACCAACAATGCTCCTCCACGTACCAGTTCCGTGACTTGTTTCAAGTGTGGGGAATCTGGCCACTATATGCGTGAGTGTCCCCAGACCAACCCCAATCAATTTGCTAAAGCTGTTGGCCGTGGCAAGCCGACAGGAAAAGTATTCCACGCCAAGCCGGTCACCGCTACACGTGGCCATGTCAACTGTATCTCTGCCGAAGAAGCTCAAGAGGATCCCAACGTCGTTCTCGGTACGCTTCTTGTTAATTGCCACCCGGCATCTGTTCTTTTCGATACAGGAGCCTCTCATTCTTTTATATCCGAAAATTATGCTCGTTTGCATAACGTTGCATTCTGTGACATGCCATCCACTATGGAAATTTCTACCCCTGGTTCTAGATGGCAGACTTCTAGGGTAAGTTATGGAAATGAAATCCAAGTCGACAGACTTGTTTTCCTCGCATCTTTGATAGCCCTTAAATCTTCAGATATTAATATCATTCTGGGTATGGACTGGATGTCAGCTCATCAAGCCAAAATTGATTGCTTCTCTAGGACTGTTCAACTCACCCATCCTTCGGGGAAGATAGTCAATGTCTTGACCCGAATAGCCAAGCGACAGTTATACTCTCTTAACGCCAGCCCTTTGCCAGAC
Source organism: Triticum aestivum (assembly GCF_018294505.1). Taxonomy (NCBI): domain Eukaryota; kingdom Viridiplantae; phylum Streptophyta; class Magnoliopsida; order Poales; family Poaceae; genus Triticum; species Triticum aestivum. The sequence continues at coordinate 601,112,009 of NC_057813.1, forward strand.
CTTGAGGACGTTCCGGTAGTCCGTGACTTCCCGGATGTTTTTCCAGAAGAATTGCCAGGTGTTCCACCTGACAGGGATGTTGAGTTCGTAATAGACCTCATTCCAGGAACCGTTCCGATTGCTAGAAGACCCTATAAGATGGCACCCCTAGAACTAGCCGAGCTTAAGAAACAACTCAATGAGTCCTTGAAAAAGGGTTTCATCCGACCTAGTTCATCTCCGTGGGCTTGCCCCGTCCTATTCGTCAAGAAGGATGGTACGGACCGGATGGTTGTAGATTACCGACCTGTCAATCTGGTCACAATCAAGAACAAATATCCGCTTCCCAGGATCAACGACCTGTATGATCAGCTCGCTGGATCCTCAGTCTTCTCCAAGATGGATTTGAGGTTGGGCTACCATCAAATCAAAATCAGAAACGGGGACATTCCTAAAACGGCCTTTGTTACTCGTTATGGCCAATACGAGTACACCGTCATGTCCTTCGGTTTAACCAACGCTCCAGCCACCTTTTCTCGGTTAATGAACTCAATTTTCATGGAGTATTTGGATAAATTCGTCGTGGTTTACCTCGATGATATACTCATCTACTCCAAGAACGAGGAAGAACATGCCGAACATCTAAGGCTAGTGTTGAAGAAACTTCGAGAGCATCGCCTTTATGCCAAATTTTCTAAATGTGAATTCTGGTTGTCAGAAGTGACCTATCTGGGTCATGTAATATCTAGTAAAGGTATTGCTGTTAACCCTGAGCGAGTTCAAGCCGTCCTTAACTGGACTCCACCTGAATCGGTCAAGCAAGTTCGGAGTTTTCTAGGCTTAGCGAGCTATTGTCGTCGCTTTGTCGAGAACTTCTCCAAAGTTGCTAAACCTCTAACCGAACTCCTCAAGAAAGATAAAAGGTTCGAATGGACTCCACAATGTGAGCACAGCTTTCAGGAACTGAAAAGACGCCTGACCTCTGCTCCCGTGCTGGTACCGCCAGACTTCTCCAAGGACTTTGTTATCTACTGCGACGCCTCGCGACAAGGACTAGGTTGCATTCTCATGCAAGATCGACACGTAATTGCTTACGCTTCACGGCAATTGCACCCACATGAGGAGAATTATCCTACTCATGATCTAGAGCTTGCAGCCGTAGTCTATGCACTTAAGACCTGGCGACATTACCTCCTCGGTAATCGTTGCGAAATATTCACTGATCACCAAAGTCTGAAGTACATTTTCACCCAACCGGATTTGAATCTCAGGCAGAGACGTTGGGTTGAATTGATCACAGACTTCGACTTAGGAATAACCTATACCCCAGGGAAAGCCAACGTCATGGCTGATGCGCTAAGTCGTAAATCTTATTGTAACAACCTGATGTTACAACAAAGTCAACCGCTTCTCCATGAGGAATTTCGGAAGCTTAACCTTCACATTGTACCTCAAGGTTTTCTTTCCACCTTGGTGGCAAAACCTACCCTTACGGATCAAATTATCAAAGCACAGAAGGTAGATCCGGGAATCTCCCGCATCAAGAGGAACATTCAGAAAGGAATTGCGAATTGTTTCTCCATTAATGATCAAGGAGTCGTATACTTCGGGAATCGACTAGTGGTTCCCAAAGTGCGCAACCTAAGGCGATTAATCCTTAAGGAAGCTCATGAATCTCCTCTCACCATTCATCCCGGTAGTACTAAGATGTATCAGGACCTACGCCAGAGGTTCTGGTGGACTAGGATGAAGAGAGAAATTGCTCAGTTTATTGCTAATTGCGACGTCTGTCGTCGTGTAAAAGCAGAGCACCAACGGCCTGCGGGCACCCTTCAACCCTTAGCTATTCCTGAATGGAATGGGATAAAATTGGTATGGATTTCATTACCGGTTTTCCCAGGACCAAGAGAGGGAATAATGCTATTTTCGTCGTGGTCGATCGTCTTTCCAAAGTAGCCCATTTCTTACCTGTTCGTGAGAGTATAACCGCTAGTCAGCTGGCAGACTTATACATCTCCCGAATAGTGTCCCTTCATGGTGTTCCTTTGGAAATTAACTCGGATCGAGGAAGTCTTTTCACCTCTCGATTTTGGGAAAGTTTCCAAAATGCTATGGGAACTCGTCTCTCCTTTAGCACCGCTTTCCACCCTCAGTCAAGTGGTCAAGTGGAACGCGTCAACCAAATTCTAGAAGACATGCTTCGAGCCTCTGTTATCTCGTTCGGAATGGACTGGGAGAAGTGCCTTCCATTTGCCGAATTTGCTTACAACAACAGCTATCAATCTAGCTTGGGTAAAGCCCCTTTTGAAGTTCTCTATGGACGACGATGTCGAACACCCCTTAACTGGTCAGAGACCGGGGAAAGACAATTCTTTGGCCCGGATATGATTCAGGAAGCAGAAGAACAAGTTCGTATCGTTCGTGAAAAGTTGAAAACAGCCCAATCTCGTCAAAAGAGTCAATATGACCGAAAACATAAGGCTATGACTTTCGAGGTTGACGAGAAGGCTTATCTTTGGGTCACCCCTCTGAAGGGAACCCATCGTTTCGGTATCAAAGGCAAATTGGCTCCTCGTTACATTGGACCTTTTCGCATCCTCGCCAAACGAGGAGAAGTTGCCTACCAGTTGGAATTACCTCCGCACCTCTCCAGAGTCCACGATGTCTTCCACGTTTCTCAACTCAGGCGTTGCTTCTCGGATCCTATCCGTGAAGTGGACCACGAAACGCTTGATCTCCAAGATAATCTTACATATCGAGAGTACCCCATTCGTATCCTCGATCAGGCCGAGCGTACCACCCGACGTCATAACATCAAGTTTCTCAAAGTTCAATGGTCGCACCATTCTGAGGATGAAGCAACTTGGGAAAGGGAGGATCGTCTTCGACTTGAGTATTCCGCCTTCTTCCCGAAGGAACCAAAATCTCGGGACGAGATTCTTTTGAGTGGGGGTGAGTTGTCACACCCTAGCTAGTCATGCATTAGAGTGTTGCATCATGTTTACTCTTTCATCAGAAACTTGAAATGGGGATCTGTGAAACCCTTAGAATCATTTTGAAAATGACCCAAATAAAAATTTCTCCAAAAGGGTCCAAGAAAATGCTCATGTTGCTCTCTGGAAATATTGGACAGAGATAAAAATCAAACCAATATTTTTAGTGGCTCATGGACATTTATTATGGGCATTTGGAATTAATGCATAAATATTTGCATTGGAAATATATTTCTATATATATTAATATATGTCCAAATATTATGCCAATTATAAAGGAGCTCTGGAATAATATATCTAGCCCCTGCAAAAATTGGCATAAGTTAAATAAATGATTTAATATATTATTTAAATCAAAACAAATGTCAGAAATTAGAAAACAGAAAAAAAATAAAAGGGAGAAGCTTACCTGGGCTCCTCCCTGTGCGGCCCAGCCAGCTGGCTGGCCCAGCCAGCAGCCGGCCCAGCCCACCTCCCTCCTCTGTCGTCTTCGTCCCGACAGAGGGAGGGGAGTGTGGCCGGCGCGCGCGCGCGCCACCGCGCCACGCCACCTCTCTCCCTGCCTGCCTGCCCTCCCCTCCTTGCCTCGATGCCCCTGGACGACGCCACGCCTCCCCCCTGCTCTCTCTCACTCGCCCCGGCTCTCCCCTCCTCTCCCTCGCTCTCTCTCTCTCACGGCCGAACACCACCGTCGCCGCCGTTCGCCACAGCAGCCGTCTCCGGCCACCCCTCGCTCCCCCGACTAGCTCAGAAGCTCCTCCACAACCCCCTCTTCCTCCCCACCGCTCCACGGGCCTCCAGAAGCCCTGCATCGCCGCCACGTCGCCGTTCCCCTCTTCGGGCTCCGACCATCATCGCCGTCGAATTCGCCGTCTCCAGCGCGTCTCCGAGCCCGCTTCGACGCCCACTGCAACCGCGGTGAGCCCCCGAGTCGTTTCCCCCTTCTTCCCTGGTCTCTTTCGACCTCTAGGCCTTAGCCCCACCTTGGCCGAGAGCTCCACGCCGCCGGCGATGTCGCCGTCGTGGCCACGGTCACCGTAGCGCCCAACCGAGCACACTATCGTGCTCCACGCCTCACTAGGAGCACGCAGCACGCACCAACGCCTCCCCAAACCCCCTGCAACGCCAACTCCGACCGCACCCGAACTCCGGCCGCCGCTCACGAGCTCGCCGTCGACGGAACCGGCCACCCCAGGCTCGGCCACCACCACCGTTCGACGCGCGGGAGCAAGAGCTCTCCAACGAGCCCAAGAACGGCCTCGCCCGTGCCCTGTAGCGCAATCCCGCATCGCGCCGCCGTCTCGGGCCTTGCCGGCGTCACGTCGCCGGTGGGGTTGACCCACTTTGACCACGGCAGGAACCCCCCTGAGTCCCTGACAGGTGGGCCCAGCCCTGTAGCTAATTAGGATTAGCGCTAACCACTGTTAGTTAACCCCCTGACACTGACTAGTGGGCCCCAGCGCCACTAATTAGTAATTAGGATTAATTTAACCCTGTTTAACCCCCCTATCACTGACGTGTGGGCCCCACACGTCAGGTTTGACCTCAGCCAGCCGCAGTTGACCACTGACGTCATGCTGGCGTCATGCTGGCGCAATAATTATATTTCTGGATTTAATTTAAATCAGGAAATTCCAGAATATTATTTAAACTTCAAAAATTCATAACTTTTATTCTGTAACTCCAAATTGGACAAATTATATATGAAAATGATCAGAAAAATCCAATCTATCCATCTGTACTATTTTCATGCATGATCAAACAAGTTAAATTGATGTTTCAAGCAGAACAAGGAAAAGCACTTTAAAAGGCCATATTTGAATTTGAAATTTGAATCCTTGATTCAAATTTGCTCAAATCCTTCTGGTTTTAGTTGCATTAGCCCAACACACTCATATTGCCATGTTTCATGCATGCATCATATTGTTGCACATTGTTTGGTGATGTTGTGTATCGATGTCCTTTGCGATAGGTTCTGCCTCCGAGGAATACCGTGATTACCCTAACGAAGAACCGTATCCGTGCATCGAACCATCAGGCAAGCAACCAACCATTGATCATATCAATACAATCCCATGTTCTCGCTCCTGCTCTCTTTTACTGCATTAAGACAACGCATTTCAAACTGTTGTGTGCTACGGTAGTTGAACCCATTTCCTCTGCATGACCTGTCATTGCCACAGTAACTAGATGAAACCCACTAGCATGTGTAGGAGTTGATTGAGCCATATGTATGTGTTGTTCCTACCTTGCTATGCCTGCTATGCTTAGAGTCGTGTCAGGTCTGGTTCATCTGGGTGATGGGCTAGAGTGAAATGATTATGTCGGTAATGAGAGTGGTGTGGTGAACACGATTTGGTAAAGGTATCGATGAGAGGCCATGTAGGAGTACATGGTGGGTTGTTTCATTGAAGCCGACCTTAAGCACTGAGATCTGTATGTGTGATTTAAGAATCAGCTACTACCATGCATTGGGCCCGAAACCAATGGACCCTCTCGGCTTCTTATTCACCCTAGTTCTCCGTCCAGGAGTTGCAAGTAGTTTCTGGTGTTTGTAGCCTACTGGAGGCCGTGGACAGCGCTGACCGTAGGGGTGGCTGTGATGCGGTAGGTACGTGGCCGGGTGTACCGAATACCCGTTAGGTATCTCGGGAACCCTGTTTCACATCGTTCGGGGCCGTATGGGAAACCTCGGCCGGACTCCCTGCGGATGGAACCTGAATAGGTGATAACCTGGACTGGAGGCTTAGGTGATTAGGTAGGTCGTGGCCGACACCCACGTTGGGCTTCCGCTTGAAGGTTGCCGAGTACATGTCGTGTAAACGACGGTAAGTGGTGAGAGCGTGTATGAAGAAGTACACCCCTGCAGGGTTAACATGATCTATTCGAATAGCCGCGTCCGCGGTAAAGGACTACTTGGTTGCCTATACAGTTCATAGACAAGTGAATGGAAACTACTAAAAGCCTCAAGATAAGTGTGAGTGCCGAGGATGGCTCTTCCGTAGGAAGACGGAGGTGGATCCTCGGTAGTGTATTGAAGTGGTGAGTAGTGGACTCGTGTGCGCAAAACCATTTCAAGTTGGAGTATCGTAGGATAGCCTAGCCAAGAGTCAAAGCTGGCTTGCTGCAATAACTCCATCACCCCTTCTTGATAACATGCATGTATGTAGGATCTGATGTAAGACTTGCTGAGTACCCTTGTACTCACGTTGCTATAATCTACATTTTTACAGAAGACGCTGCAACCCCTTCTGATGGGTTCTATGTAGATGTTGACATCAACGAGTAGGCTAAAGACCCAGGTGGTGACCCTGAGCTTGTGAAGGACCACGTAGTATAGCTAGGCTTTCCAAGCCTCTTTTATTTTACTAGTTGTCTGTACTCAGATATGTTACTTCCGCTGCTGGTTTGTATGATTGTATGACTTGTATGTTGGGTCGTGAGACCCGTACCTTTGTGTATGATATGTATGGCTCCCTGAGCCTTAAATAAAGTACTGGTGTCGTAGAGTCATGTTGTGATGCTTCGTTGTATTTGCACATATCGAGCATATTGTGTGTATGATTGAAATGCTTGGTATGTGTGGGATCTGACTATCTAGTTGTTTATCTTTAGTAGCCTCTCTTACCGGGAAATGTCTCCTAGTGTTACCGCTGAGCCATGGTAGCTTGCTACTGCTCTGGAACACTTAGGCTGGCCGGCATGTGTCCTTCTTCGTTCCTGTGTCTGTCCCTTCGGGGAAATGTCACGCTTTGAGTACCGGAGTCCTGTTAGCCCGCTACAGCCCGGTTTACCGGAGTCCTGCTAGCCCAGTGCTACAGCCCGGACCCACTTGCTGATGACCGACACGTTCGAAGCTGGGTCATGGATGCCTGTCCCTGTAAGTCTGTGCCACTTTGGGTTTACGACTAGTCATGTCAGCCCGGGCTTCCTTATCATATGGATGCTAGCGACACTATCATATACGCGAGCCAAAAGGCGCAAACGGTCCCGGGAAAAGGTAAGACGACACCCGTGGGGATACCGTGCATGAGGCCGCAAAGTGATATGAGGTGTTATCGGCTAGATCGATGTGACATCGAGTCGGGGTCCTGACAAGTACCCTGGAGGCCGCACTCGAACCAGCTCCGATCTTCAACTCGGAGCCGGTTGCGCAGGTCGAGGACGGATGGCTAGACACCGCCTCGGGGGCTACAACCTCTATGGCGATAGAGCCGAACACTGACCTTGTCCCTCATGAAGCGCGTGACTCCGAGGTGCCGGACTCCGAACCTCCCGCGCCCCCTCCGATCGGATCTGATTGGGTGCCGATCATGGAGTTCACCACAGCGGACATCTTTCAACACTCACCTTTCGGCGACATCTTGAGTTCGCTAAAGTATCTCTCGTTATCAGGAGAGCCCTGGCCGGACTGCGGTCAGGACGGTTGGGATGCGGATGACGAAGAAATTCAAAGCCCACCCACCACCCACTTGGTAGCCACTGTCGACGATCTAACCGACATGCTAGACTACGACTCCGAAGACATCGACGGTATGGACGACGATGCCGGAGACGACCAAGAACCAGCACCCACCGGGCACTAGAAAGCCACCTCATCATATGACATATAGATGGTGGATACCCCAAAGGATGGGAATGGCGAAGGAACAGCGGAGGATGACCCCTCCAAGAAACAGCCCAAGCGCCGGTGTCAGCGGAGCCGCTCTAAATCCCGCCATAGCAAGAATGAAGATTCCGGCACCGGAGATAATAATACACCGGACAGTGCCGAAGACAACCCACTCCAGCAAGATCCAGCGTAGGAGGATGGAGACGCCAGCCCTCATGAGAGAGCGGCAGAAGAAGAGGTAGAGGATTATATGCCTCCCTCCGGAGACGAGGTAAGCCTCGACGACGATGAATTCGTCGTGCCTGAGGATCCCATCGAACAAGAGCGTTTTAAACGCAGGCTTATGGCCACGGCGAACAGCCTCAAGAAAAAGCAAGCTAAGCTGATAAGATCTGCTAGCCGACAGATGGACTGAAGTCCTCGCGGCCGAAGAGCATGAGCTCGAACGCCCCTCCAAAAGCTACCCTAAACACAAGCTGCTCCCCCGATTAGAGGAGGAGGCGTATGAACCCGCATCACCAGGAGACAATACGGCTGATCGACCACCCCATGGTCGCGACAGAGAGGCCTCTAGGCCCTTCACTAGACCCGTACCCCGGCATCGCTCGAAAAGCACAAGGCCACAGGGGAACGCTCCGGACTTGCGAGATATATTGGAGGATAGGGCAAGACAATCAAGATCGATCTATGGATCGCGTGGGCGCCCCATGATACGTGACGACAACCGTCGCGCCGGACACAGTAAGTCCGGCCGGGCCGAACAAAACAGACAAAGCTCATTTGAGCTCCGTCGTGATATCGCCCAGTACAGAGGCGCCGCACACCCACTATGCTTCACAGATGAAGTAATGGATCATCAAATCCCCGAAGGGTTTAAACCCGTGAATATTGAATCTTACGATGGCACAACAGACCCCGCGGTTTGGATCGAAGACTATCTCCTTCACATCCACATGGCCCGTGGTGACGATCTTCACGCCATCAAATATCTCCCCCTCAAGCTTAAAGGACCAGCCCGGCATTGGCTTAACAGCTTGCCAGCAGAGTCAATTGGGAGTTGGGAAGACCTGGAAGCCGCATTCCTCGATAACTTCCAAGGCACGTATGTGCGACCACCAGACGCTGATGACCTCAGCCACATAATTCAGCAGCCAGACGAATCGGCCAGACAATTCTGGACACGGTTCTTAACCAAGAAAAACCAAATCGTCGACTGTCCGGATGCGGAGGCCCTCGCGGCCTTCAAGCATAATATCCGCGACGAGTGGCTTGCCCGGCACCTGGGACAGGAAAAGCCAAAATCCTTGGCAGCCCTCACATCACTCATGACCCGCTTCTGCGCGGGTGAGGACAGCTGGCTAGCATGCAGCAACAACCTCAGCAAAAATTCTGGCAGTCCGAATATCATGGACCGTAATGGCAGGTCGCGTCGTAACAAAAACAAACGCCGCATTAATGGCGACAACAGTGAGGATACGACAGTCAATGCCGGATTCAGAGGCTCTAAACCCGGTCAGCGGAAAAAGCCATTCAAAAGAACTACTCCGGGTCCGTCCAATTTGGACCGAATACTCGACCGCTTGTGCCAGATACATGGCACCCCCGAAAAACCAGCTAACCACACCAACAGGGACTATTGGGTATTCAAGCAGGCAGGCAAGTTAATTGCCGAAAACAATGACAAGGGGCTGCATAGCGATGACGAGGAAGAGACCCGACCGCCGAACAATAGAGGACAGAAGGGTTTCCCCCCACAGGTGCGGACGGTGAACATGATATACGCAACGCACATACCCAAAAGGGAGCGGAAGCATGCACTCAGGGATGTATACGCGATGGAGCCAGTTGCCCCGAAGTTCAATCCATGGTCCTCCTGCCCGATCACTTTTGACCGAAGGGACCACCCCACCAGCATCCGCCACGGCGGATTCGCCGCATTGGTCTTAGACCCAATCATCGATGGATTTCACCTCACCAGAGTCCTGATGGACGGCGGCAGCAGCCTGAACCTGCTTTATCAGGATACAGTGCGCAAAATGGGCATAGACCCCTCAAGGATTAAACCTACCAAGACGACCTTTAAAGGCGTCATACCAGGTGTAGAAGCCAATTGTACAGGCTCAGTTACACTGGAAGTGGTCTTCGGATCCCCGGATAACTTCCGAAGCGAGGAGTTAATCTTCGACATAGTTCCGTTCCGCAGCGGCTATCATGCCCTGCTCGGACGTACCGCGTTTGCAAAGTTCAACGCGGTGCCGCACTATGCATACCTCAAGCTCAAGATGCCAGGCCCTCGAGGAGTCATCACGGTCAACGGAAACACTGAACGTTCTCTCCGCACGGAGGAACATACAGCGGCTCTCGCGGCAGAAGTACAATGCAGCCTCTTAAGGAAATTTTCGAGTCCGGCCGTTAAGCGTCCGGACACAGCTAAGCGCGCCCGGAGTAACCTACAACAAGACCACCTAGCACGTTCCGAGCACGCGTAGCAGTGCGGCCCCAACCCCAGCCCCTGTAAAACGTCAAGACAGGTCCTTCGCGTACACCATTACGCTCTGAAGATACCATGGGCATGGGGAGAGGGGCACGACCAAGATAGGCCCAGACTGTGGCTCAACCACACCAGGGGCTCTCAAGTGTGTCGTTCTTTTTTTTCTTTTTTCTTTTTTTCCCACAGGACTCCATTCGTCAGAGGCCCTGTCCGGCAGCAGACATGCCGAACTCACGATGCAATAGCCAGGGAAGGAGAAAGGCTACAACGAATATCCAGGTGGTCTCCATTACGAGCATTGTATCTGTTTTATGCACCATTCCGCAGCCTACCACTGGAGGGGGACATGTTTAACAGTCCCATCCCTTGCTTATCGCACCATTTGTATCGTTCTGCACTTACAGCAGTTTTTCTTGAATAAAGTAATGCAGCACCTTTTTGCTTCCAATTGCATTTCTTTCTTATACATATGTTCATCTATGACATGTTGCATCCGTATATTTTGGTACGGCTAATACACCAGGGGCTTACGTTTCCCGCATCATGGTGTGATAAGTCCGAACACTTTCACAAGTGCGGCACCCCAAACTTATAGCATTATATGCATCGGCTCCGAATCATGTCTTGGGTCAATAGTTGGGTTTGCCCGGCTCCCATGTTTTGGTACCTTACGTTCCGTTGTATCGGCTAAGGTAGCACTGGGAGAACCACTGCGATTGCGCCCTAATTGAGCTGGGTTAACGCATCAGTGGAGAAAGCTAAAACTGACCGTCATGATGAGGCGAGAGATGGTCGCTGTTCGAAAGGTTTTTTGCGAGTCCTTAAAGACTTATGCCGCTTAGAGCGAGGAGCCGACTTAGTCCGGCCCAGGCTTGGATAGCACCCCAAATTTGGCCTTCCAAAGACTAGGGGCTTCGCCGAAATTTAAAATTATAGAATTCTATGGCTAAGTGAGAGTGTTCAAGCATTATAAGTCCGGTTGCCTTGTTCGTTGTGTTGAGCGCCTCCCTAGATGGACCCAAATATGGGAACAAGAGTGCTCAAATTTATCCCAAACACCCCAGCACTCGTGGCATGGGGGCTGAAGCCGACGACTTGCCATCTCTCAGATTTGATAAATAGCCGCACAGAAGGTAATATTTTAAATTAAAATGCGTTGCTTAGCGCAAATGAACTAAGTTTTCAGCGCACAGGATAACAAAATGCGAGTCTACTCAAATATTACATCTTTGGAGCACTCACCCGCAATAGTGCGGGCGCCCTTCAGCACACTCTTATAATACATCTCGGGCGTGCGATGCTCCTTGCCCTGTGGTGGCGGGTTCGTCATGAGCTTCTGGGCATCCATCTTGCCCTAGTTCACCTTTGCGCGGGCAAGGGCCCGACGGGCACCTTCAATACAGGCGGAGTGCTTGATGACTTCAACCCACGGGCATGCATCCACCAGCCGCCGCACCAGGCCGAAGTAGCTCCCAGGCATGGCCTCCTTAGGCCACAGCCGAACTATGAGGCCCTTCATGGCCTGTTCGGCCGCCTTGTGGAGCTCGACCAGATGCTTTAGCTGGTTGCTAAGGGGCACCGGATGTCCGGCCTCAGCATACTGAGACCAAAAGACCTTCTCCGTCAAGCTCCCCTCCTCGGCCCAGTAGAACGCGGCGGCATCGGACACGCTGCAAGGAAGATCTGCAAACGCTCCTGGAGAGCTCCAAATTCGGGTAAGCAACAGGTAATTAACACTCACATGCTTACTTTGCATGAAAAATGCCTTACCCGCTGCTATTTTCTTCAACGCCTCGATTTCCTGGAGGGCCTTGTAGGCTTTGGCCTTAGCGGCTTTGGCACTCTCAAGAGCCGTTGCAAGCTCAGAATCTCGAGTCTTCGAGTCACGCTCCAGGCTCTCATGTTTTGTCATGAGATCCTGGAGCTCTTGCTGTACCTCCGCCACCCGCGCCTCCTGCTTCTCTTGCTCGGTGCGCTCCGCCGCCGCATTGCATTCGGCCGCGGCCACCGCCTCTTTCAGGGTCGCCACCTCGTTAGTGGCCCCTGCAATACCCATGTTATCCTTGTCATTCTTTTTCCAACCAAAATCCTTTTCTGTAAGGTACAATTTTAATAAGGTGCTACTCACCTTCCTTGTCCTCGAGCTGCTTCTTGGCACGGCCGAGCTCGTTCTCGGACCGCTCGAGGCTTTCCTTCAAAGTATTGACCTCCGCAGTCAGTGCGGCAGAGGTCAGCAGTGCAGCCTGCAATCCCATATTGACATATTTTTTATGACTCCTGTGTATATCTTCTTAGATCCTCAGTCCGGCTTTTCTTTCCGAACACCGAACCGAGCATCAGGGGCTACTGTCTATGCGGTACTATTTTACATATATCAAAATTCTTACCTCAAAGCCTGTCAGAAGGCTGTTGCAGGCTTCGGTCAGCTCGCTCTTGGCGAGCTGCACCTTCTGAATCACCGCACTCATAACAGTGTGGTGTTCCTCTTCGATAGAGGCGCCATTGAGCGCCTCCAACAAGCTATCCGGCGCCTCCGGTTGGGCGGAGGCTGCCGGCGTCACGGTCTTCCCTTATTACGAAGGGGCCGCCCGCCGGACTCCGGAGCCACTATGGGATCCGGAGCCGAGTCCGGTGCAAAGTCCGGGAGGTTGTCCTGCGACACCTCCGGGGCCTCCTCCTCCTGGCGGGTCCCTTCCCGGGATCCCACCTCGGCATCGTCCGTGTCACGGGGGGTGGAGGCTGTCGGAAGAGAATCCATATCCGACGCACCTAAGGACCCGCTCGACGAAGCGGGAAGATCGTCCTTGGGCGGACTGCAGGGTTGTATGCGGCATTAGAAAGACATTGTGTGGCAAAAAAGAAAAAACCATAAAGTTATTCGGGAGTCCGGATACTCACGATCTCGCCAGGGGCTTGGCCCTTGGAGGCCAGTCTTCGTCGTCATCACTGGCGTTGGCAGAGCAGTCCGAGGGAAGAGTTTTTCCCTTCTTGAACCCTTCGGCCTCCCTCGTTGGGGAGGCCTTCCTTTTCTTCTCTCCCCCCACTGGGGGACAGGCTTTCTTCTTCTCCTCCTCACCTTGGTGAGAGGAGTCGGCCTCGGAGTCGTCATCCGATAGGACCTGAAAACGGGAACTCTTCCGAGTCCCCATGGCCTTCTTCTTGGCCTTCTTCTCCGGCACCACGTGGGGTGCCAGAGCCAGCAGCCCCGTTAGACGGGAGTCCGCTGGGTTCTCTGGCAATGGGGCCGGACAGATAGTATGTTCGGCCTTCGCCAGCCAGTCCTGTCAAAGGAAAAGGGAGTTTAGATCCCGCATAGAGTCAAACTGTGGAAAACGAGCGTTCCGTAAAGGACAAAATCACTTACCTCGTCAGCCGGATGCTGCGAGCTGAATCTGCGATCTTCGGTAGCGGATGCGGGAGCCTCGGCGCCCTTGAACAGCACCTTCCAGACATCTTCGTACGTAGTGTCAAAGAGCCCTCTCAGAGTCTGGTGCTGCGCCGGATCGAACTCCCACATGTTGAAACCCTGTCGTTGGCACGGGAGAATCCGGCGGATGAGCATGACCTGGACTACGTTGACAAGCTTGAGCTTCTTGTCCACCAGCTTTTGGATACAGGCTTGGAGTCCGGTCAGCTCCTCCGAATCACCCCAGATCAGGCCACTCTCTTTCCAGGAGGTGAGCCGTGTAGGAATGCCAGATCTGAATTCGGGGGCCACTGCCCAATCAGGGTCACGCGGCTCGGTGATGTAGAACCACCCCGATTGCCACCCCTTAATGGTTTCCACGAAAGTGCCCTCCAGCCAAGTAACATGGGACATCCTGCCCACCATGGCGCGTCCGCACTCTGCTTGGCTGCCCTTCACAACCTTCGGCTTGACACTGAAGGTCTTGAGCCACAAGCCGAAGTGGGGCTGGATGCAAAGGAAGGCCTCGCACACGACGATGAACGCCGAGATGTTGAGGATGAAATTCGGGGCCAGATCATGGAAATCCAAGCCGTAGTAGAATATGAGTCCCGGACGAAGGGATGAAGTGGGAAGCCCAGTCCGCGGATGAAATGGGGAAGGAATACTACCCTCTCATGGGGCCTGGGGGTGGGGATGAGCTCTCCCTCGTCGGGGAGCCGGTGCGCGATGTTGCTGGACAAATATCCGGCGTCGCGCAGCTTCTGGATCTGCCCCTCCGTGACGGAGGAGGCCATCCACTTGCCTCCCGCTCCGGACATAGTTGGAGAAGGTTGAGGTGAGAAGTGCGGACTTGGGCGCTGGAGCTTGAGTTCGCGGAGATGGATAAGCCAAGGAGGAAGAAGGCGCAGGTAAAAGGGTTGGATCTTTATCCCCTTATATGGGCGGACAAAAACATGTGTCCCCACCGGCCTGGTAAAACTCGCTTATCTCCCAAGCGCCGCAATCAATAGCGCGGTTGGGTTACCCACGTCCGTATTGATGGGAATCCCGGAATAACGGGAACATGATCTCTGCTTTGACAAGACGTGCCAAGGAAACCGCTTCGCTAAACACGCTGAGGTGGTACAATAAAAACAATTCAAGTAAAGGCTTGGTAGTGGTGTGATGTCACGCCACAAAACGCGTCGGCTGATTGAACTGGTGTAATATTATTCTCCCTACGGTGGTACGTGGAATTTATTTTTGCAGAGCCGGACACTATCCTGGTGTTCACAATCTTCTATAAATTATTCGGAGGAGGAACCCGCCTTGCAATGCCGAAGACAATATGCGCGCCGGACTCGTCATCATTGAAGCCTGGTTCAGGGGCTACTGAGGGAGTTCCGGACTAGGGGGTGTCTGGATAGCCGAACTATCATCATCGGCCGGACTCCAAGACTATGAAGATACAAGATTGAAGACTTCGTCCCGTGTCCGGATGGGACTTTCCTTGGCATGGAAGGCAAGCTTAGAGATACGGATATATAGATCTCCTACCATTGTAACCGACTCTGTGTAACCCTAGCCCTCTCCGGTGTCTATATAAACCTGATGACTTTAGTCCATAGGACGAACAACAATCATACCATAGGCTAGCTTCTAGGGTTTAGCCTCCTTGATCTTGTGGTAGATCCACTCTTGTAACACACATCATCAATATTAATCAAGAAGGACGTAGGGTTTTACCTCCATCAAGAGGGCCCGAACCTGGGTAAAACATCGTGTCCCTTGTCTCCTGTTACCATCCGCCTAGACGCACAGTTTAGGACCCCCTACCCGAGATCCGCCGGTTTTGACACCGACACTCCCCTATCAAGCTTAATGGATAGCAGAATAAAGTGGAACATGCGCACTCATAACTCATCAAATACAGTACTTAACCTCGAGTAAGCGAAACCGAATATGCACAACACAGTAACACTCACTTGAAGTTGTAAGGAAAGAGTATTTCCCTTTTGTTTTGATGTCAAAGGAACGATTTTAGCAAGTTTTCCTTAGTATCTTCAACTCTGTTTTGTACCGTCCATTCATTTATGGTATTTGGGCTAATGAACCCAATGTCATAGATTTGTCCTCTTTTGCATTCGATGATCTTCAATCTGCATAATATAGTGAGGATAATTATATATACATGCAATGAACGAGTTGAGCTAGACTTAATTATAGAAGTAATACCTACAGACAATAGCAAGTCATGAGTTGTTTGTCGAGGGTGTCTTGATTGAATAACTGAAATAATTCCAGAAATTCAACAGGCACCGGGTCGACTTCAATGAAGTCGTGCTCATCTTTAATTTAAATTAAAATACTGACGGTCCCATCTGCTCAAAACTTGAAACTCCAATGAGACGGCTGAGTTGGACTGTGAGTAGTCTGCAGAGGGGCCTCCTCCAGCTGAGGTGGCGTCTAGTTTGGGAGCTTGATGTTCTCCTTTCTCCATAGACAGGTACTCCTTATGGCATTTTCTTGAAAAAAATTCACTTCACCTATAGGGTACTCAAGCTCTAGCCCCTCAAATCCGTCCATTATTTCATCCCTCGACAATAGCAAATCCATGTGGAATCGGACGGCAATGGAAAGTTCCCTCAGCTCGAGGAGGTAAGACAGAGCCGAGCGTCACCTACAAGGTCAGATTATGGCATTTCTCCATTAGCACACAATGTTCATTCTCCATGATACTATCCATGGGGTAGTGAGGAGCCGTGATATCAGGATGAACGAGCTCTGTGGAAGCCACGCTGCTTCTCCACTGAGATGGTGGGGTAGCTTCGGGGGCAGGGTCGAATGAAGGATCTTTGTGCCACTGAGATGGTTAGCCGGTAGCTTGCTGGCTCTCAAGTTCCTCTAGTCTTGCTAATCTTTCATTCATCTTCTGTATTTTTCTTGCTTCCTCTTTCTTATTTCTCTCCCGGCTACTATAACCAGTGCTGTAGGGAAACCCATGCACCCACGGAATAGAGCCTGATGTGACTCGTGTTCATCCAAAGTGTTTAGGATTCCCGAGGGCCTCTGTCAGCTCATCCTTCTCTTTGTTCGTATGGAACCTCCCTTCCTGCGTTGCCTTGATTGCTTCCTCAAGCTTCTTGACGGGTATTGCAAGTTGCGCTTTCGTGCAAACACACTTCCCTGATTCTGGGTCCAAAGTTCCCCCAACCCTGAGGAACCAAGTCCTCGACCGATCTGGACAGTGCAATGTTGATGGTTGGACCCCTTTACCAAGCAGGTCTTGCTCAGCTTTGTCCCACGTAGGCCAGGCTTTGTTGTAACCACCTGACCACATAACATGGTGATACTTGTTCTTTGCAGCATTTTGTTTATTTATATGTCACGTTTGTTGAGCCTTATCCCATTTCTTGTAGGCCACAAATGCGGGACAGTGATCTTTGATCTTCTCATATTGATCGGTGAATTCTGGAGTCTTGTCTTTGTCGACAAACTTTTTCTTCAAAACTTTCTTCCAGTTCTTGAATAGTTCTGCCATCTTCTTAAGAGCAAATGCCTTGACCTTATTTGGATCCGCCTGTGGTGGTAGGCTGAAATTTTTCATTAGCAAACTCCAAAGATCACTACTAGGAAAAGGCATGCTAGTGGCGCACCAGTTTTGCCTACTAATGGCGGACTACTAGTGCGCCACTAGCACCACGCCATTAGAATTAAATACTAATGGCGCACCACGTAGTGCGCCATTAGTATAGCCCAGAGTGCGCCATTAGTATGCCCCCCAGGGGGCCATATGTACCGATGTGCTTTGGCATACTAATGGCGCACCAGTGGGTGATGTGCCATTAGTGTGATTATCACAGTGCGCCATTAGTGTCTTGAGTGGTGCGCCACTAGTATGAATATTAGGGATTATTTTTATTTTTTTCTGATATTTTCACAGGTTACAAAATATATTATTGGACATAATTTAGACAACAGCACACAGCAACAGCAGATTCATCAAATACAATAGAAGATTAGTCTCCGAATGCAATTCATCATATTAGTCTCCGAATTCAAAAGACCGAACAAAGATAGAACATTACAAGTCTCGAGACCGCGAGTAGCGAGTTTGTCTTCACATTACAAGTTGATATCGATCATCTAAACTACCATCACATAGAAGAGAGTTGCGGTCATCACGATGAGCATCATTGCAATGAAACTGGTCTTCATCGAGTTCCTCCAACGCTCCCTCCTCTCTCCCGCTAGATAGCGGGCGTATCTAGATTCCGCCTCCGCCATAGTGGTGTACCCTTTGTAACTGTTACCGCTAAAACGGTGAACCTGTCTCCGACACTCCTCCCAGTCGTTGTAGACTCCGGGAACCTTACCCTTGTACACGACATACGACGGCATCTCTATGCACAAGCCAAACAACAGACAATACATAAGCAATATATAAGTATGCAACAAAAGGATCGGAAGAGAAAAGCAAGACATTAATAGCACGATTCATGGTCCTACTAATAAATAGCATCGATTACATCTAAGTTGAACGGTTGTCCAAACCAAAGAGACATACAAGTTCATTAAAGTTTAATTACAACATGAGCCAATCAATGTTTCAAAACTACACATAGCATCACTACTTTCGACTCGACTCATGGGACCGAAGCATGGATGAAGCCGCCGCCTGTCGTGATGGTCATGAAATCGCGGTCGTTGTCAGCCTACATTTGTAGCATTGTGTCTATCTCACTGTTGGATGGTTGATATCTGAGGTAGAACTGCCCCGAGGTACGAAGGACATCTTGATGGATAATTTCCGCAAACTCCGAGTGGATGCGAAAGAATTCTTGTCTGATGTCCGCGTCCTGGATTGCCGACAAGCTCACGGCCCAATATTTGAGATTATCTGGTAGCAGAAGGTGATGATGGTCCCGTACGATCGCCCGCATGTCATGGAGGACGTAGTAGGCATCCTTCTGACCGCCAGGTGGCTGCTTGACGCAGGAGAACTTTGTATTATGGGCGAACACGTGCCTGCCGTACCTATGAACTGACTTGGTGAAGGTGCCTCCAGATTTGGCGTAGCCGGGGAAAACATCATCAAGTACTTTCTTGATATTTGTGTAGTCTATCTTGGAGTCATGGTCCGGGTCGAAATACGTGGCCATGGAATATTTCGGGCTTAAGAGGATGAGTGTGCAATGTGTGTCACTGCACAGAACACGGAATGTTAGAAAAAAAACGATCGAAATCTAAGAAATCATATGTTACGGGGCGGTTAGGGGGTGACTTACTCGGGAAAGTAAGGCATGAGGAAGTTATCCTTATCTGGGTTGTCCAGAATGATGCCTTCGAGGTAAGAACTCGCGACATGCCGGTCCCCAGCGCTGCCCAAGATCTTGGCACGCATGTAGAAGGGGTCGACTATCACGATGTCCGGGGTCTCGTCTCTAATGATCCGCATCTCCATACTCAGCGAAAACAGCCAAACGAAGGTGTTGTGCAGCAGATGAAGGTTAAACATAGCAAAGATGTCATCAAACCGCAGGACGATCATACCCCCGATGGCGCCATCCACAAAGCCCTTGCCCTCTGGCACCTTGGCCATGAAAACCGGGTATGCCACATCATTCTTTCTGAGACGCCACCTCTCCAAAGAAAGAACACTGTCATGCAGACTCCGCATAGCACCGGGTGCAGCATTGAGCATATTTGTCGGTAGCATCGCCCTACCCGCCACATGCACCCTCCTCGAGATATCCTTAGGTGAAGGTGGCCCCGTCCTGAGCACGGATCGTACTCGGTGCCGGCTAGCTCGCACTCTTGTTACTCTTTCTTTTCCGTCCCTTCTTCTTCTGTTGTAATGGGATCGAGTTCTGCTCACAGACCGCCTTCTTGAGTGTGTTGGGGCTGATAATATTTTGCACCTCGGCTATCTGAGGCTCGGTGAAGTCAGCAGCTGGAGGCGTCTCCTGAGAACTGAACGCCAGATGACACCTATTGCAATTGGGTTTCTCCGTGGTACCAGCTAGATCGTGATCATCTTTTGTAGGGCTGGGTTCTTGAGAAGGAGGCCCCAAGAATTCGTCATCGTACCCATGTTCGGCAAAGTACTTATCGACGTTGCTAAATGTACGACCGTCGTTGTTGTCGTCGTCGTCCAGATCCTGTGCCATATGCATGTTCGGATCCTGTGCCATAGGGATCTCCGGCATGTCCGGTAGCATTGCGGCGGTCTTGCCATGGCTTGGCGCCGGCACCACTGGCGGTGTTGTCTTTGGGGTGGTGTCTCCCGCCCCCAAACGAATTTGGCTCTTCGGCCAAAGCAGGGGCCAGCTTAGGCAGGTGCTGAGGGTCATCAGATCATCTTCGTCGGCCCCGGCGGGTCGAATCGGAGGTAACAACTCGTCGCAGCCTGGCAGCACCCGAACCAGTTGAACCCTATACACGGTGGGTGGCATCGGTTTACCGTGGAACACGGGGTTGCCCTGTTGAATGATTTTTCCCTTGGTGACATCGACCAACTCGTCGTTCACGAAGTGCAGGAGAGTGCACGGAATGTCGACGGCACCCTCCGAAAACATGTAGGGCATCAGGGATGCCCAGTCAAAGGCAAGGAGATGAAGTCCTCGGCCGAGAGGCTTAATTAGTTACCGTGATGATGGAGTCGAGCTCGGCTAATGTCGAGGCACTGCCAACGGCGGGCGTGCAAGTGACGGAGGGGCCGCTTGCTGCCGAGGTGCCTGCCGGCGTACACCCGGGTGCATTAAGCTCCAATTCCCGTGCCGGCGTTGGAGACACCAATACCGCCGCCATAGATGACACCAATGGCGCCGCCTGCGCGTTGTGCGAGTTGCTGGCCATGAAACTGGGAATCGGGGGCGGCCCCTGTTGGCCACCCGCAATCCACGTCGTCAGCCCATGAATCAAGGTAGGCATAATGCCGGTGAACGTCGATCCCAGTTGTTGTTGCACTTGCTCTTGGATAATCTCCAGAATCTGCGCCACTTGTGCTGTGAGTTCTTTAACCTCGCGCGACTGGCTTTCTGAGCTGGTCTTTCTCTCCTTTCGCCCACCAGCGTTATAGTATGACGACCATTTTGTGGACAAGCCTTTGCCGGCCACACGACTAGCTGACGATGGCTTACTAAGCTTATCCTTGTTTTTCATTATGTTCAATGCCCTATTTAGAGTGCTGTCCCAAGAAGGGGTGCTCTAAGACGACCCCGCGCTACTGCTTTCAGTCTCCTTCGCCAGAACAAGCTCAAGCACCTGGTGTTCGGATCCGTGGTAAGCTCCTTTGTTATCGGGTCCTCCTTGTATCGGGCCCTGACATAGTTCCTGTCTGCTTGTCACTATATTTCTCGAAGCGGGGCGGTAGGCCTTGCTCAGCACGCTCCGCGTCCTCCTTGTCCCATATAGGCTCCGCCACTCTGTAACCGCCGGGACCAAGTTTGTGTTCCCCTAAGTTCAACTCCCGCATTTCTTTCCCCCACTGACTTGATTCGGAGGTTGCTCTGCTCTCGCACTTGATCTTGAACTCCTTGTAGTCATCTTCGCTGATCGAAGGATTTTTGGCCTTCATCTTCTCATAACTATCACCTTTCTCAATCATTCTCTTCACCGTGCTTCTCCAAGTAGACAGGGCCGTGCTCATCCTTGTGAGGGCGGCACTGTTCACTTTATTCCCTGAGAGGTGTGTGTTTTCAAATTCAGTGAGGAACTTGTATCGTTCGTGCAGCTTCGTGAAGAGGAGGTTGCGCAAATTCCCTCGGTCCTTATGCCTAAGGTTCTCGGTGTTCATTGAGACGGTGCTCCGAAGAATGCACCCGAGCTGAACCGAGTACCCCTTGACTATATGTTTGGGCTCCGTTGGATGCCCGTCGGAGTCCACTTGAGTAAATTCCTCCTTGACGGTGCGGGGCACGTTCGGGCGCCAGTCCTTCCATTGCCTCTTCGGTTGGCTGCCATATGTGCGTGCGCTACCATCATCAGTGGTGGCATCCTCGGCGGCACCATCAGTGGTGGCATCCTCGGCGACACCATCAGTGGTGTCATGCCCGATGCCACTAGGGGTTGTGTAGTCAGGATCGGTGTCTTCCGCGGCGTCCTCATAGAGGTGAGGTTGTTCCTCCATCTCCTGGGATAGCTCCCAGAATTTCTTGCCGCCTGAACCGCCGGCCTCATTGTTGTGGGCCATGTTTTGCTCTAAATAGGAAAAAAATGGTCAAAAAGTTGGTTATTGTCAAGGAACAAGATCATGGTCTCATCATTTAGGGTTTGTCGACACCAAGGCATCCTAAAAGCTAAGCTTTTATCATTTAGGGTTTGTCGATGCTGAGGCACCCTAAAAGCCTAAGCGTACATCATTTAGTTTCTCATCGACACCGAGGCACCCAATAGAAGCCAAGGTTTCATTATTTAGGGTTTGTCGACGCCGAGGCACCCTAAATGCTAAGTTAAGTTTTCATCATTTAGGGTTTATCGATGCCGAGGCACCCTAGGTTGGGCCTAATCACTTGGCACTAATCACTTGGCTCTATTTCCACCTATGTTGGGTTTATCATCTAGGGTTTATCGATGCTAAGGATAATTCTAAGTTGGGCCTAATCACTTGGCTCTATTGCCACCTATGGTTTAATGCAGCAAGAATGGCGGGGCAGTTGATCCTACTTAACTAAGTACTAAGATACCCCGGCCCATGCATTAGTCGCAAGTACCCCATATGTCCTATTTTTAGCAAAGTCATGCTAAAATTCACGGAAAATTTCAGCATGACCTTTGCTGAAAATAGGACATATGGAGTACCCGAATTTGCCGGAACGGAAGTTAATCGACATTCCGGCAAACTCAAGGGCCTCTCGCGGTACCTGCAAAGTCATTATCCCCACGTAATGAAGTCGCCAATGGGTCATTTCAGAAGATCACAAGTAGCATCATCACAAGTACAAGATCATCACAAGTACAGCAGTAGCAGCAGCGAATACAGGCATAACAGCAGCAGCAGCAGGTTTATTCTTCTTCTTCATAAACATTAATTGGTGTGGGTGACTCTATCTACACTCTAATGACTCACTCAACTTAACAGGACAACCCACAAGCATTGTTTTGATTCCAACAGCTGTTGTAAAATACATCCAGCAAAGGTTCTCTAAAATCAGAAATACTACCCCCCAAATCTTTAGCTCAATTCTGAAAATACATGGTCTTCTAGTTACAATACTACCCCCCCCCCCAACAGTTAAGATCCGAGGGTGAGTAACACACTTTGGTCTTCTAGTTACAAAACAAAAGTGACATAATTCTGAGTTGCAAACACAGGACCATGTCATTATCATGGCAGTCCACTATATATTTTTATGACAAAATACATCATTACCAGGGCACATTATGGCCATTTTCTTACATGATGCTAACTGTACCTAACTGAATTTTTTGACAGTAGCTCAAGTTTTTGACAGTAGCTCCTCACTGTCTATTTATCTACTGTGTACAGAGGTCACTAGAGTAATAATGGTGGGAGCTAACAAGTTAAACAGTTTCGTTCCTGCAAGGGTGTACTTCACACTTGATAAGTCGTATATGTTACAACGGATGAATTTTCATATGGAGTGGAGCATCACTAACCACAACACCAGAAAATACGAAAAACTACACAGATAGGCCAACCTGCAACTTAGCCATACCTTCATAATAACAATCCAATCAGTTATATGATTCTTTAATGCAGAGACGGGAAAATACTTACCTGTCTAGAACATCACAGCATGCACAGTAATAAGAATAATCTAAACATTTGGCTTATTTATAAGCATAGTATACTTCTTATAAACTGAAACTGGAACTACTCACAATGAAGAAGTATTAGCAGATAGTTTGTCAACTCATGAAATAACATTTGTTTCAGCCCAAAATGGATGCCATTTTATAACATTGCATAGCATTAGTCAGACAGAGCTGAGCCTTTCACCACTATATAATATTGCCATATAAAATTACAAATTTATGTAACCTGGATATTTTTTTGTATGAAACCTAGTCAATGTGACAATATATAAACTACTGATCTACTAGTTATCAAGTTGAGAAATTGACCGCATATAAGCAAAAGCAATATCATACTTGACTAGAGATACTTGTAAAGTTGTAAGTTATATCTTACCAGTGTGCTAACGGAAACTGTACTAATTAGGGTTCTTATTATGTTCTGGTATATAAATTCTTCTCAATTACTTAGGAAAATTAGTGGATGTCTTACAAATTACAGAGGGAGTTAATACTTTCAGTTTCATAAGAAAAAATTCATCAATTAAAGCCCATGCAGCAATATAAATTGTAAAACAGCATATATATTCCCATGGACACATCTAGTAGGAGATAATGCTACATCACCTTTTCAGTCATCACATCATACTAGCATGTCTCACCAAAAAGCCATGTAACTACTACAACATGCAGCTCCTCACCTTTTCATCACATCATATTTTCTTACAACTACTACAACAACATAAAACTACTATGCATCATCTTCCTACTATACTTGCTACTCATCTTCAGAACCAAACAGCAGCAAAAACAGAACCAAACTACTATCCATCCATCTAGCAAGCAACTAGCACAACTCATCCATCCATCAAGCAACATATACCTAACTAACTGCATAGAGGCAAGGAAGAGAGGCTCACCCCAGGCCGCGGTCGAAGGAGAGCAGTCGCTGGCCACGCGCAGGAAGAGACGGTGGGAGGTGGCGGTGAGGGTCACGGCACCGTCCTTGGCTCGCCGGCTACTGCGGAGGTGACCCGTGGCGGAGGACGGCAGGGGCAGGCGGGGTGGGCGCGTCGGGGCCTCGCTCGCCGGCTATTACAGGCACCGAAGGAGGCCCTCGCTCATCGGAGGGAGGAGGAGAGGAGAGGAGCGGGCGGCGGGGTGAGGAACCCTAGCGCGTGCTCGGCCGATCACGTTCGGGGGGCGCGGGGGCGGTGGGAGTGGAGTCCGGCGGGGGTCGGGGCGGTGGTGTTGGGGCAGCGCAAGACCACAGCCAGGAGAGGCGGTGGCGTCGCCAACGGCGTCCAGGCGCGGCGGACGGAGGGGGCGGAGCAAGGCGGGGCGATGGCGTACGGTTGGGGTCGGGTGGGGGATCTGGCGAGGGAGGGAGAGAGGCCAGAGGGGAATAGGTGGAGTGGGGGAGGGTTAGCAATGGCGCACCTCCCCCTAGTGCTCCATAAGTACGACGATAGCGATGGCGCACCTCCCCCTGGTGCGCCATTAGTAAAAAAAATATTATAGTTCGAGCACTCAGGTTATATTCCACCTAACTGTATCTCCATCAGAACACACACACTAGCCTGACTGGTCAGCACGCAGCACACACACTAGGAGGTCCTGGGTTCGATTCCCAGGCTCCCCAATTTTTGTTTTTATGCATTTTTTCTTTGCACATATCTTTTTATCCATGCATCCAAATATAACATGTCACATATGCTAGATGCTCAGAATTTCATGTAGAAAAATAATATGCAGTTTGTTGCCATGTTAACAACATATAAAATGTTGTTTGATATTTATTTGTGCTTAAATATGTTCAAACTTGTTTAAATCATAACAGTATTTTTTTATAAAAATAGTAATAATTTTTTAAAAAATATCATCAAATTTGTTATTTGAAAATATCATCAAATTTGTTATTTGAAAATATAATCAAATTTGTTTTTTTTGCAATTTTATTTTCATTCATTTGTGACGGTGGAGCGGGTCGGGGAGGGTGCGGGGGGTGCTCAGCAGCGATGGAGTGGGGGAGGGTGCGGTGGGTCATCGGCGGCGGTGGAGTGGGGGAGGGTGCAGGGGGTGCTCGGCAGCGAGGGCCGGGGGACCGGATCTGGCGAGGTGGGATAGCGATCAAGATGGAGGGGGATCGAGATCGAGTGTCCATGAAATTTAAAAACATTCATGAGTTCAAAAAGTGCCCATGAAATACAGTCGAGAAATTAAGGCTACAATTTAAATACAATCGATCATAGCTGCTAGCTATCTGTTCACAATCTTCTTGCCCTTATTTTTCGTAAATGGAGTTCTTCTCTTGAACGGACATCCTTTAGGTAGGGTGGTCCTGCTTCTTCTTGTGTGTATGCTGCTACTTCATCCTCGTCGTCATGTTCGATCTTCGGGTCGTTGTACTTGTCGAAGTCTTGCTCATTGGCGACTCCATCCATTCCGATGATCTTCCTTTTGCCTCTCCTCGTGACAACACGACTGGGCTTTGGCGGGTCGGTAATGAAGAAGCATTGGTCCACTTGGGAAGCCAGTACCCATGGCTCATTTTTCGCGGTGACGTTTGCGCCCGTGGTCTTGGATTTGGCTTTGGGTATAACCATCATGGTGAAATACCGGTCTTCTTTTATGACGCTCTTGGCCCATCTGACATGGAACATCGGGACCTTCTCTCCAGCGTAGCTTAGCTCCCATATCTCCTCGATCCTTTCGTAGTATCCGTCCTTGTCGTTACCGGTGTAGGATTCCATCGTTACCCCGGAGTTCTGATAACCATCACTCTTCATCCTTGTCCTCAGTGTAGAATGTGTAGCTGTTGATATCGTATGCCTCATAGGTCATCAGATTGTGCTCGGTGCCCTGTGACAAGGCTAATATGAGTTTTTTTTACCTTGAAGGCGAATATGAGTTGTTCTTCCATGGAAGAATCCTCATGTAAAGGGTACGGCAGAAGCTTCTACTTGAACCAACGCGTGAAACATGAGTTGTGCTCTTTGATTATATCTCTGTCCGTCCTCTGTTGGCCTCGGTCATTGTATGTCTTCTCAATAAAGGTTTTGTGCTCTACCACCCAAGGATCGACCACGTCTATGTGTTGTAGCGCGACTAGGTTTGCTCTTTCAAAGTCGGCGAGTCGACCCTCGAAGTCAACATGCATTTCGCGGCGACCCTCACAGTGACCCCATCCAGCGAGCCTGCCGAGGTGCCTATTAACGGGCAGACCAACGGGGTCCTCGATGCCTAGATAATTCATGTAGTAGGAGATGCACTCTTCGGTCAGAAAGCCCCTGGCTATGCTTCCCTCTGGACGTGACATGTTGCGAACATATCCTTTGATGACACCATTCATCCTTTCGAACGGCCTCATGTTGTGCAGGAACGTCGGCCCGAGTTGGATGATATCCTCCATGATATGGACCAGCAGATGCACCATAACATCGAAGAATGCAGGCGGGAAGTACATCTCAAGCTCGCATAGTATCACCACGATCTCTTCCTATAGCCTTCTAAGTTGCCTCACGCCAACCGACTTCCGAGAAATGACGTCGAAAAAGTTGCATAGGCCAAATAGCGTTTCACAGACGTGCGCGTCCATGATCCCACGGATTGCAACTGGAAGTATCTGCGTCACCAGCACGTGACAGTCGTGAGACTTCATCCTGCTGAACTTGTGCTTCGCTGGGTCAAGGTATCTGCTTATCTTCCCTGTGTAACCGTAAGGAAGTTTTACTCCTACGAGGCAGGTGAAAAACTAATCGATATCCTCCTGACATAGAGTGAAGAATGCGGGAGGGTAGTCATTTCTGGTATTCTTGGCCTTTTTGCCTTTGCGTTGACTTTCTGTGTCCTGCTTTGCCTCATCATCATCATCATCATCATTAGCGTGAAGCTCCTCCCTGATGCCCATTGATTTCAAGTCTGCCCTTGCTTTCGGCCCACCTTTGGTCCTCTCTGGCATGTTGAGTAGGGTACCAAGCAGACTCTCGCACATGTTCTTCGTGATATGCATGACATCAAGGTTGTGAGGCACATGATGGATCTTCCAGTACGGCAAGTCCCAGAAAACAGACCTTGTTTTCCATACCGTCAGCAGTGGCTCTGGCGCCTTTCGCTTCTTTCCCGGCTCTGGCGCCATTTGCTTCTTTCCCGGCAGTGGGCAGTCTTTCCAAATTTACAACAGCTCATCTATTTCCTCGCCGCTCCTTGTACGCGGGCGTCTTCGGGGTTCGGTTTCACCATCGAACAGGTCCTTGCGTTTCCTCCACGGGTCATTGTCGCGAAGCCACCTTCGACGTCCCATGAACACGGTTTTCGAAGACCCGGGATCTCTATGTAGCTAGCGATACGTTGTGTCATCCATGCACCTGACGCATCCAGAAAATCCATGGACCACCTACCCTGCGAGATATCCGTAACCGAGATAGTCGTGCACCGTCATGAGCAGTGCGGCTCTCATAGGGAAATATTCTTTCTCTGCGGCATCCCATGTATTTTGCTGGCGTTTTCCACAGCGTGTCTAGCTCCTCTTTCAGCAGCACCAGATACAGATTGATGTCGTTCCCTGGTTGTTTCGGCCCTTCAACATGTGCATGTACTTCCTCTTCATGCACAACCAGGGGGGAAGGTTGTACATCCACACAAACACAGGCCAGGTGCTACGTGTGCTTCTCTGACTGCCAAACGGATTGACTCCATCGGTGCTCGCGACCAGCACGATGTTCCTTGGATCCTTCCCAAATTCTAGGTGTTCGAAGTTCAACGCTTGCCACTGGCTCCCATCCCTAGGGTAACTCGGCATCTTGTCTTTTTTATTTATCTCCGGATCATTTGCGTCATCTTCTAGCTTCTTCTCCTCCCTATCCGCCTGCCAACGCAGGAGCTCTGCTACCTTAGGGTCCGCGAAATACCGCTGCAGACGAGGAGTGATCGGAAAGTACCACACCACTTTTCGAGGAGCTTTCTTCCTCTTCTTGTATCGAATGACGGCACACACCGGACATATGGTAGACTCCGCGTGCTCGTCCCGATAAATGATGCAATTGTTCATGCACACATGGTATTTCACGTGCGGTAAATCCAGAGGACACACGATTTTATTCGCCTCCTCGAAACTGGTCGGGCACTTGTTCCCCTTGGGAAGACGTTACTGGCAGAATGACATGTTCTCGTTGAAGCATGCATCGGTCATTTTGTGTTTTACCTTCATCTCCAGAGCCATGAGCGTTATTTTCAGGCGGGTATCCTCGGGCCTGCATCCTTCATACAATGGAGTAACCACGTCTATCTCCAGTTGATCCATCTTGGCTTTCTCTCGGGCGGCAGCTCTTGCATTATCCGTCTGCTTGAGAAGCAGCTCTTGAATATGAGGGTCCTGCACCTAGCCCATCGATGGTCCATCGTCGTCTGCTCCGCCGGCATATTCATCTTCATGATCATGCCCTTCGTCTACTCCGGCATCTTCCTCATCATCATGTCCTGCATCTTCTACATGATGACTGTGTACAGCATCACCGTCGTGATCATGTCCTGGAGATTCTTCGTCTTCTCGCCCGCCCGAGTCTTGCTCATTTCTTGCCCGGCCCCCATGGACGACTTCATAGTCATCTTCATCACCTTGCAACTGATAGCCATCCATGAAACCACGCAAGAGCAGGTGGTCCCACACCTGCCCGGAATCCGGGTCCGCAATAAGGCTCTTCAGCTTGCATCTTCGACACGGACATCTTATCTCCGTCTCGTTCTTTTGAAGCATCTCGGCCTTCGCGGAGCTCAAAAACCTATTCATGATGCCTTCGGTCATCGTGCGGACCATGGTCGCCTGCGGGGTAGAGCAAAACGATATTTTAGAACCAAGAAAAAAATTTGCATGACTTTCCCTAAAAATAGGACCAAAAAGAATGCATAGTGCCAAAATTCTCGCCGAAACGGAAATAAATCAACATTCCGGCAAAATATTGGCAACTATCGCATTTCAAATACTGGTACCTGCAAACACAAACATATATGCAACACCACAAACATATGCAACACCACGAACATACATAGATCTAGCTAGGCCACAACAAGTGCATGTGCACGTTGTTGGAGAGGGAGAACAACATAAAGATAGCTTCCCCCCTTACTTATCTATCAAAAAAAGGTAATTTAACCACTTAATTTGAATGAATCTATGGTGCAAATGAGGTGAGGAGGAGGAGGCAGCTGAGACAAGCTTGGAGGAGGAGATGGAGAGAATGAAGTGGGGAAAGTGAGTGGGTAGGTTTGGCTGTCCAAAATATCTTGTTGGTCCCAGGTTACTAATGGCGCACCACCTGACAATGCGCCATTAGTAACCCTGGTTACTAATGGTGCACCTGCTGGTGGTGCGCCATTAGTAGTTTTGCACAAAAATAATATATATATATATATATATATATATATATATATATATATATATATATATACTAATGACGCACCATGGCAGAGTGCGCCATTACTAGTTTAAACTAGTAATGGCGCACTATGCCACGGTGCGCCATTAGTAGTTTTGCAAAAAAAATAAAAAAACAACATTAGTGGCGCACTCTGTGGCCGGTGCGCCATTACTAGTTAGCACTACTAATGGCGCACTATGCCAGGATGCGCCATTAGTATGTTTGGAAAAATAATTAAAAAAATTGTTAATAGTGGAGCACCATGTGCCTGGTGCGCCATTAGTGTCTTCCACACTAATGGCGCACCTGCACATGGTGCGCCACTGCTATATAGTAGTGGCGCACCACATGACAGGTGCGCCATTAGTATCCATTTCATCTATAGCCCTTTTCCTAGTAGTGGATCATCTTTCTGTCTATCCTGGACATAAGAAACTTCAGAGTCCTTCTTCTTATTCCATTCTTTGATGTTGATCGGGATACTGTCCCTAACAACAACTCCACACTGATGTATAAATGTGTCCTTGCTCTGCTTGGGAGCAATCGGTTGGCCATTTGGAGTGACTTCTTCGATCGTGAACCTTTCATCCTGGCCTAACCTTTTCTTCGGGCCTCGTCTCCTTGCCGAAGTTTGGCTCGATCCAGAGGGCTAAAAGAAGAAAGAAGCATTAATATATGTATAGACAAAACAATTAATGCATCTAGTCCGCAGAGGCTTAATTAATATATATATGTGTGTGTGTGTGTGTGTGTGTGTGTGTGTGTGTGTGTATAGGGTGGGTCTATCATGATAACACCCTTAAGAGTCTTATTCTGCACATCAATTTCTTATTCTGCTAACACCCCACCCCGACCGACCTCCTTCGGCCCGCAACAGCAACCCACCCCACCCCCACCTCCTTCTGCCCGCAACAGCACCCGACCCCACGTCCCCACCCCGCACCCACCACCTTCTCCTCTACGCCGGCCCATCCCAAAAACCACCATCCACCACTGGTTCCCCTTCCTCCGACGTGCCACCCCTTACACACCTTCCCATCGATGCCAACTCCTCCCACCTCCCTCTGCCGCTCGGATCCAACCTACCCGCCTTGCACACCCCCCTGGCGGCTAGGACGGATCTGGCATACCCGCCGTCCACTACCCCGCACCGACGCACCACTCCTGTGCGGCGCCGCCCCACCTCCGTGCCCCACGACGGCACACCACCCTCCCTCGCGCCTCCGCACAACCCTCTCGCCCAGCGCCGCCCCACGACCCCTCTCCCACACCGCCGAACCACCTCCTTCCCCACGCCTCCTCCCTGCAGATCCAACCTGAGCAGGCCACCCCGTCCATGGATGATATGGTTTGTCGATGGCCAGAGGCAGAGATACTCATCTATGCCGCTCTGCCTCGGTGTCCTAGCCTCCCTACACTGCTCCGACATCAGATCCGGGCCCTCCGACCCCTACCTCGCCACCGCCTACCTCTAATCATGATCTCTTCGACGAGCAAGGCAGGAGAATCCCTCGACAGTGGCCCACATGGTTGCAGTTTGCCCTGCTTCTCCGCGCCACTTGCCCCAGCCATCACGCACCATGCCCTGTCCCCGGCCACCACCCACTGCCGCTAGCCCCGCTCCATCCCGTCTGAATCCGTAGATGGGACGGGCCTCCCCCTGCAGTGCAGCTCTATTGGCGCCCTAGTGTAGCTCGGGTACCGTCCCCCTTGCAGCTCAATGGTGTGCGGTTTCAGATGCCGCCCCCGCGCATCCACCTTCTCCTGCCAGTCACATACTGCTGCAATAGGCCACCGCCGCCTGAGGTCACCATCGTCGCGCTCCACTGTCTGCCACCGGCCTCACAGGTCTTGCCTCCCACGCCCCAACCGCCCATATTCAATCGGGAGTGCGAGGTTCACGTTTGTCGTCATCCTGTGCTCGCCGTTGCCGTGCAGTTCGCTATGTGAATCCCGTCCAGGGTTGTTGCTATTTATAAATATTTTCTAATGTTTTTCAGGATGCAGTCCATTTCAATTCAGTTGGGTGCTAAAAAAGTGCAGCTCAAAAATCTGTTTTTGCATCCAGGATTTGCCGTCGGAGATTGTCTAAATCCTGGTGGTGGTGTTCCTTCCCGCTGCTGGCGGTGCTACGGCAAGCTCCTCTTCCCTCCTGGCCACAAGAGAACGGTCATTGTGCGGCAGTTCTCTCCATGTGCGGATGCAGCACAAACCACGAGCAGGAAGCTCGCGGTACATTGGTGGAATGGGTGTTGCAGTTCGCCGCCTCCCATGAGGTAGCACTCCGGCGGGCGATGTGCAGTTCCCTGCTCCACGTGGCCATGGCTGCCTCCCCCGAGCTCCTCTTCCCTCCTAGCCATGAGAGAGCGGGCATTGTGCTGCAGTTCTCTCCATGTGCGGATGCAGCATAAACTGGAGGTTTGCGTGTTGTACACCCCTTGTCAACAAAAATCATGCAACTCAAATAGTACAACGATGCAGTATGCACTTCCCAGCTATACAGTACAGTTGTATTTTTTGTCTAGAGGCTCATTTCATTGTTCTCAAGCGGTTCCATTTGAATGAAAGAATTAAAATAGTTAGAAAAAGAAACTAATGCAGTACACTTGACTCCACTCTGGAGTCCGGACGCATTAACACAAAAAAGAACAAAATAAAAAAGAACAAAAACGTGTTACATGAAAACGTCAACCGTAACTCATGCGGTTCACTTTTGGAAAGTGTTGCGGTTCATTTTTTGTATTGATGCGGTTCACTTGCTCTTCTTGGAAAATTTATATCCGACAAAAAAAACAATGAAGTTCACTTGCCCGTCTGCTGCAGTGCGGTTAGCAATGCGGTTTTCTGTCTGCTAAAGTTCACTCGTCGATTTGGGTGTCGCGAAAAATAGAGTACCCGCATTTCGGTAATTTCAAAACTGCTTTTAAACCGTAAAGAATTAGAGAGAGTGTTCTACATTAAAAAGTTTCGCCTCGTGGATATATTTCCAATGGCGTATCATTTGAATCATTCTGGCCAGCGGTTTGTAAAAAATCATGAAAAACGGCCGCTGCCACTCATCGTCCGCCGCACAATTTTCAAAATTAACTTAAAACCATATGGAATCTCAAAAATATTTCAACATATGGAAGTTGCGCCTCGTCCTTATATTTCCAACAGCATATCACACACCTCGTTTCAACAAATGGTTAAAAAACTGAAGCAAAAATAGTACAAAAATTTCAAAAAAAAAATTGAAAAAACAAAATACCGTGATTTAGTAAATTTAAAACTGCTCTTAAACCACAACGAACTAGAGAAAATAATAGATATGAAAAAGATGCGGCTCAATGATATCTTTCCAATGCCGTATCGTTTGCTTCATTCTGATATGCGGTTCAGAAAAAATGAGGAAAATACGTTTGCTGCATCCTGTCATGCGTGCACTATTTTTAAAACTGCTCTTAAATCGTGATGAATCTCGAAACGTGTTCAACATGACGAGGCTGTGCATTTTCCATAGCTATTCAACGATATATTATACGCCTCGTTCCAACAAACGGTTTAGAAATTAGAGCGAAAACAATGCCAAAAAATGCATGCAGCTTTTTCTGGTGACATTGCAGTGGTCGTTTGGTAGGGATGCAGTGTCCTTGCTTTGACCGTGCAGTGCAGAAGTGTTATCAGAATAACTATTCTGCTAATATTAGCAGAATAGACCGGCTATATATATATATATACCTCGTCGGACTTTGGATCACTACAGCCGTCATGATCTCCTTCCTCACCATCGGTGTCGTTGAGAAACGACAAGGTGATATCACCTCCGTCGCGGATTATATCCCCCAACAACTCTTATTTTTCTAAGCTCTATTCATAGTTTCTGCAAATATTACAACATGTCAATATACAACCATGAGAGATGGACTACTGGAAAACATAGACTTAATCACAAGAAGAATCATCTGCATATATATGAGCAATGGATTAGTGGCGAACATCATGCAAAGTTCACTTGTTTTATAACAGTCAGTTTTAGACGATCGTCAAGCACTCCTCCCCCCTCATGTATGAGTTATCGGGGATGTGTTGAATTCCCGAGAGAGTTAGGGGTGTTCTAACGCGGCACTACACAATATAGGACAAGGGGGATAACATCCCAAAATGATTTCTCGAAGTCTGTATTTTCGGACAGATGAACCAGAGAGGGACAGTTCCAGGTTCGCTATGCTAACTACTTGTGACAGTCAGTTTCAGACGATCATCGAGGACACCTCCCCCCTCATGTTTGATGAGTCGTCCTATCTTTCCAGAGAGGATACTTTGTGGACCGCCTCTCTCATGGTCGTCGACGATACTTGCGGACCCCCCCCTCATGCCAAAGTTATCAGGGATATGTTGAATTCCCGAGAGAGGTAGGGGTGTTCTAACATGACACTACACAATATAGGTGAAGAAGGGTAACATCTGGGAATGTTTTCCCGAAGTCTGCATTTTCGGAAGATGAACCGGAGGGGGACGGTTCCAGGTTCGCTATGCTAGCTGCTTGTGAAATTCAGTTTTAGATGATCGGCGAGGACTCCTCCCCCCTCATGTCTGATGATTCGGCCTATCTTTGAGAGAGGATACTTTGCGGACCAACTCTCTCATGATCGTCGATGATACTTGGGGACCCCCCCCCCCCATGTCGAAGTTATCGCTGATATGTTGAATTCCCGAGAAAGTTAGGGGTGTTCTAACGCGGCACTACACGATATAGGTGAAGGGGGATAACATCCGGGAATGTTTTCCCAAAGTCTGCATTTTCGGAAACTTTGTTAGCTTGCTCAAAACTTTGTTTGAAAAGTGCCACTTGATATTAATTCCAGAAACTGTTATAATTTACAAACTTTGTTAGATGATCGCGATTGATCTATATATAG
Organism: Triticum aestivum; assembly: GCF_018294505.1. Taxonomy (NCBI): domain Eukaryota; kingdom Viridiplantae; phylum Streptophyta; class Magnoliopsida; order Poales; family Poaceae; genus Triticum; species Triticum aestivum. The sequence continues at coordinate 601,146,548 of NC_057813.1, forward strand.
TTCTAACAGACACACTTCATATAAGTGTTTTACATAGACAAAAAAATTGTAACTTTGTTACAAACATATGAAGATAAAAAATTCTATGAACATAAAAAAAATTCTATATACATCAATCTATCCATCCATCCATATATACATACATCAATCCATCCATCTATATGAAAAAAATTAAGAAAAAAATTATATGATCATAAAAAATTCAATGAACATAAAAAAATTCTATATACATCAATCAATCCATCCATCCATCCATCCATATATACATACATGAATCCATCCATCTATATGAAAAAATTAAGAAAAAAATTCTATGAACATGAAAATGCAGGGCAGGTGGCGGCGGCTAAGCAGCAGGGGCAGGGGTGGCGGCGGCAACACAGGGGAAGGGGGTAGAGCTCACCTGGGGTGCGGTGCTGGGGGCGACGATGAGGAGCATGCGGGCTCGGGGCAGGGTGTCGGTGTTGGAAGGGTGATGCAATATCCTGGCGGCATCAGGGTTGGGCGGCGCAACAACCTAGTGGCGTCGGGGCAGGGCGTCAACGTCGGGAGGAGAATGGGAGGTTGGGGAAATTTCCTAAGTGTTGGCTTATATATCCAACCATTTAGTCCCGAGTGCTGGCTTGCACTGGGACTAAAGGCCCCCATTTAGTCCCGGTCTGAGCCACCAACCGAGACTAATGGTCAAATTCAGGAGCCCGAAGGGAGGGAAGCAGAGCCCTTTAGTCCCGGTTGGTGGCTCAGACCGGGACTAAACGGGGCCTTTAGTCCCGGTGTGGGCCACCAACCGGGACTAAAGGGCTCTGCTGCTGCATCCATAAGTTTAGTCCCACCTCGCTAGTTGAGAGGGGCTCGGAGTGGTTTATCAGCGTCGCTGCTGCTAACCTCTCGAGTTCCTCTCTACTGCAGACAGTACATGCCTATCTGATGCCCTGTTGGGCCTGCTTGCACTGCGGGCCTGCATCCTGGCCCATTTCTAGGGTTTCTAGTCGTATGCAGGCCGTGATGGTTAGTAGGTGGGCCCTTTTTATTTTTTGCAGATGTTATGTTTTTTTAAAAAAATTATGTTATTTTTTGCATTTGTTATTTTTAGTTATATAATTTTAGTTGCCTAGATTTTATATAATTTTAGTTGCATAAATTTTATATAATTTTAGTTGCATAAGTTTTATTTTTTATTGATTATTTTTAGTTGATTCCTTTTGCTATTAAAGTTTCATAAAAGCTTTTTAGTTTTCTATTAAAGTTTGTAACAAAAAATACTTCATGAAAATTCTTTTTTACTATTAAAGTTATTAACAAATAAATACTCTGATAATTTTAGCTAATATTATTTTGATTCTTTTTAGTTGATTCTTTTTGCTATTGAAGAATATTATATTTAATTGATTCTTTTTAGTTCATTCTTTTTGCTATTAGAGTTTTATGAAAACTTTTTAGTTCATTCTTTTTGCTATTAGTTCATTCTTTGAGCTAAATGACCCTGAAATTGAAAAACACTACAAATGAACTATGAAAAGGTTGAAAGTTGGCATGGTATCATAATTTCACCCACATAGCATGTGCTAAAAAGTTGAGAGGGTTACGGGGAAAACTGGATGCACATCGTGTACAAACCAGACAATCTCTTTCGAAGTATCAAGCTTTTCGATGAAAAGCTCATCTACTACAAAGGGATTTCATGTTTTTAACTTATTTTAACCCCAGACTTTTTGTGTGATCAAAATGCACCATTCAAAGCCACATCATATATTTTCAACCCTTTTGTGACCTCATTTGCTATTTTCATGCATTTAATGATTTATTTTGAGCTAAATGACCCGGAAATTGAAAAGCACTACAGGTGAACTCTGAAAAGGTTGAAAGTTGGCATGGTATCATAATTTCACCCCCATAGCATGTGCTAAAACGTTGAGAGACTTACAGTAAAAATTGGATGTACTTCGTGTACAAACTGGACAATCTCTTTCGAAGTATCAGGGTTTCGGATGAAAACTCATTTATTAGAAAAGGGATTTCAATTCTTGACATGTAACTGCAGTGATATTCTAGATCAAACCCATCATCAGAATAGTTGTGGAGAGAAAGTCTTCACTTTTTCTTCGCGTGTGTCCCTTGCTTATTGCATCGTAACCATGGATAATCTTCATTGTTTAACAGGGTGCTTGGGTCAGCCTTCACTTTGAAGGGAGGAATTTCGTGAAACTTTTCATAATTTTTAGACATGTCTGTCTTGCCCTCCACTCCCATGATGTCTTTTTTCCCTGAAAGAACTATGTGGCCTTTGGCTCATCGTATCATGTCTTCGCTTCCTTATCTTCTTTTTTTCTCGGTTTGGTAGACATGTCCTTCACATAGAAAACTTGCGCCACATCATTGGCTAGGACGAATGGTTCGTCTGTGTACCCAACATTGTTGAGATCCACTATTGTCATTCCGTACTGCGGGTCTACCTGTACCCCGCCTCCTGACAGATTGACCCATTTGCGTAGAAACAAAGCGACCTTAAAATCATGTCCATAGTCAAGTTCCCATATGTCCACTATTTAACCATAATATGTGTCATTTTCCTTGTTGGTTGCTGCATCAAAGCAGACACCACTATTTTAGTTGGTGCTCTTTTGATCTTGGGAGATCGTGTAAAATGTATTCTAATTTATCTCGTACCCTTGGTAAGTCAATACAGTCGAAGATGGTGTCTCGGCCAACGAGTACAACTCATCTCCAACAATATTGTTACCCATGAGATGTGTTTGCAACCTACTGCCGAAAGTCCTGATGTGTTCACATGCAATCCAGTCGTCAGACTGCTCCGGGTGTTTGGATCGCAGAATATTCTTGTGGTGATTGACATACAAGGTCACCAAGGTAGAATTCTGTAGAAGTGTGTAGTGTGCATGAGCCCAAGAATGCCCGTTCGTACATATAATTGAATCCGCTCCTAGCGTGCCTTTTCCACTCAATCTCCCCTCATATCGCGATTGAGGGACACCAATTGGCTTAAGGTCAGGAATGAAGTCAACTCAAAACCCAATGACCTCCTCTGTTTGATGGACATATTTCCTTATATCATGATAAATGTTTATTATTCATGCTAGAGTTGTATTAACCGGAAACTTAGTACATGTGTGAATACATAGACAAAACATAGTGTCCCTAGTATGCCTCTACTTGACTAGCTCGTTAATCAAAGATGGTTATGTTTCCTAAAAGTAGACATGTGTTGAAATTTGATAAACGGGATCACATCATTAGGAGAATGATGTGATGGACAAGACACATCCGTTAGCTTACCATTATGATCGTTACAGTTTCATTGCTACTGCTTTCTTCATGACTTATACATGTTCCTCAGACTATGAGATTATGCAACTCCCGAATACCGGAGGAACACCTTGTGTGCTATCAAATGTCACAACGTAACTAGGTGATTATAAACATGCTCTACAGGTGTCTCTGAAGGTGTTTGTTGGGTTGTCATAGATCAAGATTAGGATTTGTCACCCTGTGTTCCGGAGAGGTATCTCTGGGCCCTCTCGGTAATGCTCATCACTATAAGCCTTGCAAGCAATGTGACTAATGAGTTAGTTGCGGGATGAACTATTACAGAACGAGTAAAGAGACTTGTTGGTAACGAGATTGAACTAGGTATGATGATACCGACAATCAATTCTCGAGCAAGTAACATACCGATGACAAAGGGAACAACGTATGTTGTTATGCGGTTTGACCGATAAAGATCTTCGTATAATATGTAGGAGACAATATGAGAATCTAGGCTCCGCTATTGGTTATTGATCGGAGATGTGTCTTGATCATGTCTACATAGTTCTCGAACCCATAGGGTCCGCACGCTTAACGTTCGATGACGACTTGTATTATGAGTTATGTGTTTTGATGACCGGAGTTTGTTCGGAGTCCCGGATGAGATCACAGACATGACGAGGAGCCTCGAATTGGTCGAGACATAAAGATTGATATATTGGAAGGTGTTGACACACGAACACGTCACGTGTACCCTCGATGCCGGGGGTGATGCACCGCAGCTCACGTCGAAGGAGACCCGATCGACAGCGCGATACGCAAGACAGTCGACGGGCGCTTTTGCAGACCCGAAAACCCCACACCCCCGGGAGGGACCCCGTCAGGGAGTGCGGCGGCTATGGGCTGCCCTAGGTCGATTCGCTCGCCCCTAGAGCCTCGAGATTCGCAGATCTCAAACACGAAGAACAGCGAAAAACGAAAGAGAAAAACGATGGAGAGATAAAACGTAGACTTGAAAAAGTAGTATATTGATTTGTTCGATTGTGTGTTGTTCAATCGGCCGTCACCCCCAACATATATAAGAGGCGGATGGACTTCCCGTACAAGTAAAGGATTCATCTAGGCTTTCCTTACAAGAAAAATTACATCAATTCGCGTCCTAGAGTCCTAGTTCTATTCCAACTCGGATTCAGTCTGAATCTGGCCCAAACTCTGTCTTCCTTCTTGCGCGGGCCGCCGAGCTTGCATATGATCTCCGATCAAGACGGCCCAAATATCAAACTTGTGCGCCTCGATGATACGAACAACTCTCATGTTGATTACTTTTTCAAATAAGGCCATCTTGAATACTCTTCGAGGTCATCTTTACCTTCCAGTCGGACTCGGTCTTGCAGTAGACTGGATTATCCGAGTCTCGTAGTGAACTTGTAGGCCATATACTATCTTTGATGATGATGACTCCAAAACCAAAGTTTACCGTCTTGATGATATGCATAACTTCTGTATTGAACACTTCTTCATCCGAGGTCATCTTGATAAACTTTCGGGCACATGTTCAGTTTCACTCGGATTCGAGCTCATCCACTCGGATATTAGAGACTTTCACTCGGACCATCCGACTCGACCTTTTCACTCGGAAAACAATCTTTCACTCGGATGACTATATTCTCACTCGGAAGACGAACTTTTACTCGATCGATAAGTTTTCACTCGACCTTTTACTCGATCGTTAGGTTTTCACTCGACCTTTTACTCGATCGTTAGGTTTTCACTCGACCTTTTACTTGATCCTTAGGTTTTCACTCGACCTTTTACTCGATCGGTAGGTTTTCACGAACTTTTACTCGATCGGTAGGTTTTCACTCGACCTTTTACTCGATCGGTAAGTTTTCACTCGACCTTTTACTCGATCGGTAGGTTTTCACTCGGATGGTAAAACTTTCCACTCGGATTTCCCGACTAAAAAGACAACATAATGTTGATTTGCCTCTCCAGGTTGCATATGACCTCGGATTGAGACAAATTGTATATGAAAATCGATCGGCTCGACGAGACGAAACTTTTTCATGTTGAAAGTTTTTCCATTCAAGGCCATCCAGAAGGCCGAATTGCTCACGCATTGTATCAGACACTCATTAACATGTGTCTGGTGTCGAGCGTAATATTTTGGTCTTTGGTAGGGCTGGTCTGTATTGATTGTAACTTTTGCATACAAACTCGGATTGAGATGATTTATATATCAAAATTGATTGCTTCGACGAGACAAAGACAATTCCTTTAGAGTACTCCTTCATCCGAGGTCGTCTCGAAGGCATGATCGGCCGAAAACCACTCGGAATATTGAATTCTGCCACTCGGAATATAATTTCGGCCCCTAAGATGGAGTCGGACGATGATAACCTAAACATCAAAGTTGTTCCACTCGGTGATGTGAAACTTTTCATGCTGAAAACCCTTTCACTCTGTATCTTGCCAAAATCAGGCGTCAACACATGCCCCCCTGTTTTTCGGCAAAGCTTGCACGCCGAAAAATAATATGCATAGTGTTCGTTCTAAGGACGATGTCAACACTCCATCGGCCATTTATTTTCCTCAGGGCGATAATTATGTATCGGCCATGTTTGTGCTAAGGGCGATAATCGTATATCGGCCATTGCCTACTCAGGCTTCCTGCCACACACTCGGGTGGTACTTCTTCAAATATTTCCGTTGAGAGCTCGGGGTAACAATGCCCCTTGTATTGATTCCACCAAATATGAATTTCCGGGAACAACTCTTGTAATCCTAAAAGGACCTTCCCAACTTGGAGACCACTTCCCGAATTTTCTATCTCTTGAACCAATCGGCAGAATCACTTTCCAGACGAGATCACCAACTTGAAAATTCTTCAACTTAACTTTCTTATTGTAAGCTCTTGCAACCCTCAACTTGTCTCTCTCTATGGACTTCAAAGCAACCAAACGTTTATCGGCAACTTCATCAATATTGTCCATCATCAAGTTATAAAAGTCTACTGCCGATAAATCATTTTGTTTGGCTATTCTCAAAGCATTCAAATTTACTTCCACTGGTAAAACGGCCTCTTGACCATATACTAGCTCATATGGAGTTACCCTTGTAGCACCATGCCTTGAAATTCTATGTGCCCATAAAGCTTCGGACAACAACTCATGCCATCTCCTCGGATTATCCTCAATCTTCTTCTTGATGAGCTTGATTAAAATTTTATTGCTAGACTCGGCTTGTCCATTAGCTTGGGCATAATACGGAGATGAATTGAGCAACTTTATATTATAAGATTCGGCAAACTCTCTGACTTGGTGTGACATAAAAGATGAACCTTGATCTGTAGTTAACGTTTGAGGAATACCGAATCTATGAATAATGTGTTCGGTTATGAATTGAATTACCTCCGTATGTGTCATGTTCTTGAGAGGTACTGCTTCAGACCATTTAGTGAAATAATCAGTTGCCACCAATACGAACCGATGCCCTTTTGAGGAAGACGGGTGGATTTGTCCAATGAAATCTAAACCCCAACCTCTGAAAGGCCACGGTTTGATAATAGGATGTAACATAGCAGCAGGAGCCAATTGAATATCACCAAACTTTTGACAAGCTTCACATCCTTTATAATATCTGAAGCAATCATTAATCATAGTCGGCCAATAAAACCCAGCACGTCGCAATAACCATTTCATCTTGGGAGCCGACTGGTGAGTGCCACAAATACCTTCATGTACTTCTCCCATAGCAACTCTTGCCTGGTCCTCATCCAAACACTTTAGAAGAACATCATCGACTGTTCGGCGATAAAGACCATCATCTCTCATTGTATACTTGAAAGCCATACGCCGAACAGCCCTGTCCACCCTTTCACTCGGATTGCACAAGTAATCAACAATGGGCTTTCTCCAGTCGGAATTATCACCTGCACTAGATTTTTTGTTAATGGCCGAATCAGTGAGTTCAGGTTCAGCCTCTCCCATATTGGCAAGACAAGACATCGGTCTTTGAGAGATATGAAACATGCCATGATCAACATGATATCCAGATGCTTGTTGTGCCAGATCATTTGCTTTCCAATTGTCATGCCTAGATATATGAGCAATGCTAAAACAATCCAAAGTAGAAATTATATCTAGACATTTATCAAGGTAAACATTAAGTGATTCGTCCAAACACTGAAAGACTTTGGATACTTGCTGCACCACTAGTAACGAATCACCATAAGCCTCAATATGTGTAACACCTATAGCAAGCAACATCTCTAGGCCGAATAACAATGCTTCATATTCGGCTTGATTGTTTGTGCAAATATATTCTAAGCGGCATGATGCTTCAAAAACAGCACCATGAGGAGATATATAAACAATACCAACACCTTGGCCATTGTTACAAACTGAACCATCAAAGTATAATCTCCATGGCACTAATGAAACAAGGTTCATATCAACATCATGCTTGTCATTAATCCGATGTTCAACAATGAAATTAGCAACAATTTGGCCTTTCATGGATTTTAGAGATTCATAAGCCAAATCATATTCAATCAAAGCATAAGCCCACTTGCCAATTCTACCACTAAGAATTGGCCTATGCAACATGTACTTAATGACATCGGTTTGACAAGCTACTACACAAACACTCGGCACTAGGTAATGTCTCAATTTTGTGCAAGCATAATATAAGCATAGACATAGTTTTTCAATAAATGTATACCTTGTCTCGGCGTCCAATAAGCGTCTGCTCAAATACGTAATGGCATGCTCTTTTCTTTCGGTATCTTGAGTCAAAACAGCACCAATAACACCTTCCTCTGCTGCGATATAAAGCTTAAAAGGCTCTCTATGCTTGGGTGCTTTCATCACCGGAGGAGTGCACAAATAATTCTTGATCATATCAAAGGCTTCTTGCTGTTTTGCCCCCCAAGTGAAATCAACATCATTCTTTAACCGAAGGATAGGAGTAAATGCATCAACTTTCCCTGACAGATTAGCTATGAACCTTCTCAAATAATTGACCTTGCCAAGGAACTTTTGCATATCTCTCTTGCATGTTGGAGCCTCCACTTTCTGTATGGCCTCTATCTTTTTGGGATCAATTTCGATGCCATCTTCATGAATAATGAAACCCAAAAATTTGCCAGCTGACACGCCGAATGCACACTTCAAAGGATTCATCTTCAGTCCATACTTTTTCATTCTTTCAAAAGCTAAACGCAAATCGGCCAAGTGAGATTCAAAAGCATCCGATTTGACAACAATATCATCAATATAAACTTCAAGTATGATACCGAGTAAATCATGAAAAATCAAATTCATAGCCCTTTGATATGTGGCTCCAGCATTTTTTAATCCAAATGTCATCACTGTCCACTCGAATAAACCAAGGAAACCAGGACATCGGAAAGCTGTTTTGTACATGTCCTCTTCAGCCATAAAAATTTGATTGTATCCGGCATTACCATCTAGAAAGCTAATAACCTTATGTCCAGAAGCATCATTAATAAGCATATCGGCTATTGGCATGGGATACTCATCTTTGGGTGTAGCCCTATTCAAATCTCTGAAGTCAATGCACACCCTCAACTTGCCGGATCCCTTCTTCTCCACTGGGACAATGTTAGAAATCCACTCGGCATACCTGCAAGGTCGAATGAAATTAGCTTCAAGCAGTCGACCGATCTCTTCCTTGATCCGGTCATATGTTTTCGGATTAAACTTTCTGGCCGACTGTTTATAAGGTCTAAAACCGGCCTTTATAGGCAACCGATGCTCCACTAGCTCTCGGCTCAACCCTGGCATCTCATGATATTCCCATGCAAAGCAACAAACATATTCTTTCAATAGCTCGATTAATTTAGCCTTACAATCGGCTTTCAAATTTTTGTTTATAAATGTCGGTCGAGTGACTGAACCATCTCCAATATCTATCTCTTCTAATGGATCAGCCGATGTAAAACCTTGTCCAAGTTTATCCATGTCATCCAACTCCTCTATAGACTCATACATATCGTCCTCACTGGACCGATATTTTACAAGACGTTTTTGTAACCACTCGGAATTAGGATCCATTTAAACATATCATACCTTGGAGCCGATTGCATTCAGTCGGCTTTAAAGACACGGGCACAAAACCATTCTTGGTCGCGCTGAGAAAATCAAACTCTGATAAGTCACGTCCCGTCAAGCAAGTAGCATTGGGATGTTGCCAATCCACCGATGCATCGGCCAAAGCAACACAGGCCGAGTTATCCGCATGAATGACTTCCACTTCATCATCAACCCACTGAATCAAAAACTGGTGCATAGTGGATGGCACGCACTGGTTTGCATGAACCCAATCACGGCCTAGTATAACGTTGTAGTTACCTTGCACCTCAGCGACAAAGAATGCAGTAGCCAAAGTTTTGCTTCCGACTGTAAGCTCCACATACATCACACCTTTGGCTTCAGTTCTCTCTTTGCCTTCAAACCCGTTGAGCACCATATTGGTCTTGATCAATTCTTCATCAGGCAAACCCAATTTCCTGAAGACCGAATAGGGCATAAGATTTACCACAGCACCACCATCAACAAGCATTCGACTGAGTGGTGATCCATTGATATGACCTCTGAGATACAACGGTTTCAAATGTGTTACTGGTTCTTTTGGCTTCTCGAATATTGCGTTTTTAGGGCCAAAATCCAGTTGAGCCACTTCCCCTTCCTCATCTACAGCACGAAACTCAGCAGGTAAGTAATATACCATATTGATATCCATACCTTCATGGACCGGTGTAGACTCATAGTCCAACATATCAGCCTCTTCTTCAAGTGGATCGACCGATTCTGAAATCTGGTCGAGTGAAGGAGAAGTAAGAAGTGTTGCAGACGATGTAATAGCTGTCGCATCGTCCTCCTTGGGTGGTGTAGGCACTTCTGTGATAGATGTAGAAGCTGATGTATCTTGTATTTGTTTAGGCCTCCACACTTGTTTTGCTGGAACCATGGGCCGAGTGTCATTGAACAACTTATCCCTTTGCTTCTCGGCCTCCTGCTCTGCCATCTCTTGACTCCTTAACCTCTGTAGTTTCCTCTTCTGTGTCTTTGTTAGCCCTGGAGGACACCACTTTGGTCGAGTGTATTTAGCATCTCTCACCTTTACTTGGCTGGTGCTTGCTTCATGGTCATTAGCCGAGTGCTTTGGCGCGATAGCAAGTATCGGCTCAGTCGAGTGGTTATGCAAAGTCGGCTGCTGTATGGGGAATGTTTCGGTGCCCAAGATAAGTGAGTCGACATCCATTTTCTCCTTGCCTTTTCCCGACTCAACTGCTGCAACACTTGGTGACTTAACACGCCATTCTTTTCGACTTTCCAGATGCATGAAATTTCCATTCGGGCGCACCTTTTTACTCAGATGGAATCCACTCGGATGGGCGTCACTCTGATGGAATCCACTCGGATGGAACTCACTCGGATGGATTTCACTCGGATGAAATCTACCCATCCATATTTTTTCATTTGGATAGCTTCCACCTGGGTGCATTCTTACACTAGGATAGTTTCCACTCGGTCGCATATGTTGACCAGCCGACTGATAGTCACCAATGTTCAGTCGGCCATTATATGAGTAATCAAGTCGATTCCACACAGATTGCCTCTGCTCTTCTGAAAACTGTGCCCTTGGTCCACTCGGTTTCACATACTGACTGAATATATCATCTGATGGTGACCTTGGTCGTTTCAAGTATGATGGCCGGTTAGAGCTGGAACCAGCCGACTGATTAGCATATTTGGACAGCAACATATCAAAAGTTGGCTTGATCCGCTTGCGTTGCACTTTAGCTTCATTCCTCTTCCATTTGCCAACTTCTGGACTCTTGGGCTTGACAAATTTAACTCGAGTGTCCTGCTGCACCTGTGTTTGCCCCCCGAGTGTAGGATTCTTGATGGTGATCTTGATCACTTCCTTGCCATCGGGTTGCTTATCAAGCACAACATGTCTCCCCAAAACCTTGTCGCCCTCCTTGTCTTTCCTGGGCTCACCAACAATGACATTAGCTTTATTAGCAGATTCGGCTACCTCCGGCCGAATGAGCAGCTTCTTCCCTTCTAAATCCATGGTGTTCATTGGAAAGGGCTGTTTATCAACTTGCATCTCAGAAAAGTTCAATCGTCCGTCATTAATGGCCGATTGTATCTGTCGTCGAAAAACATTGCAATCGTTAGTAGCATGAGAAAAAGAATTATGATACTTGCAATAAGCACGCCGTTTCAGCTCTTCAAACGGCGGTAAAGTATGAGATATTCTAATAATCTTAGCCTGCAGCAAAGCATCAAATATTCTATCACACTTAGCAATGTTAAAAGTAAACTTCATATCTTCATCACGATTCTTATGAATCGGTTTCAGATCATTGCAAGTAAAGGGTTTGGCCTTAGATGGCCAAACAAATTCAGTAGCAAAAACATCACCCTCATCGTCCGAGTGATCACTATCATATTCCACCATATTCATCTTTGGACGATCGGCTTTGTACCTATGCACTTCTTTGAGATCTTTGCTTCGGCTTTCCTGAGCCAAAGCCCTTTGTAAGACTTGGTTAATATTTAAGAACTCATAGCCTTCTAGCTTTTCTCTAATGGGAGTTCTCAAACCACTCAGCACTAGGTCTGCCAAGTCTCTCTCGGTTATCACCAAACTAAAACATCGGTTTTTCGTTTCTCTGAATCTCTTGACGTAATCGGAGACCGATTCATCATGCTTCTGTTTAACCGATGTTAGATGTGACAACTTGAGTTCATTGTCGCCGCTGTAAAAGTGATCATGAAATTTCTGCTCTAGCTGCGACCAAACTCGAATGGAACCATGTGGTAAAGAAGAAAACCATGAAAATGCGGTACCAGTTAATGATAAAGGAAATAAACGCACTTTCAACTCATTTAGTGAACCTGCTTCACCTAATTGTGCCAAGTATTGACTAACATGCTCCCATGTGGTTTTTGTGCCCTCTCCATTGAACTTAACAAAATCTGGAATTTTATATCCTGGAGGGCACTGGATGGCATCAAAGTACTCGGGGTACGGCTTTTGGTAAATCCGATTCCGAGGTAACTCAACCCCAAAATTCTCTCGAAGCATCTTAGCCATCTCCTCTCTAAGATTAGCTAGACCATCATCCATAGTGGACGATGAAGCTTGTGGCAGTGGCATAGGAGGAGTATGGTTACTAGCTGTAGGTAGGAATTGTGGCAGGTATGTCGACCCATAATTTGCTAGTGGTCGAGTGGTTGTAGCTGTAGGTAAGGTTGGGTTCGGCGTTGCCACCGAACCTGGCATGCTCATAATAGGATTAATGGGTGCAGCCACAATCTGATTTGTTTGGGTAGGATAATAAGCCATCGGCACGGGAGGCGCCGATGCAATAGGTAAAGCCTGATTAGGGTTTTGCACACTAGCAGCTACACCATCATTACCACTAGTCGATTGAGATGTATTCTTCTGAGCATTAGTATTTTCTATGAAAGTTTGATAGACTAGATTGTTACCATCAGCAATACGACTTTCAATCTCAGCCCACTGCTCAGGAGAAAAGGTAGTACTCACAGAAGGTTTAACCTGCTCGGCTTGAAGAGGAGGGAACTTGATTTCTTCAATCGGAGTGATGTTGCCTTGGCGATCCTTCTTGAACTTTGCAAGGAACTCCTGCAAATCCTTCTCTTCGCGCGCCTTCTTGTACTCCTCATAGACTTGGCGATGATCAGCCGATATCTCATCAAGACTGGGCTTAATGATGTTATCGGCGTCTACCTCGGATGGCTTGGGAAGATCGGACATGGTGGATGATGATGATTGATCCTTGAATCCCCAGCGGAGTCGCCAAAAAGTGTGTTGACACACGAACACGTCACGTGTACCCTCGACGCCGGGGGTGATGCACCGCAGCTCACGTCGAAGGAGACCCGACCGACAGCGCGATACGCAAGACAGTCGACGGGCGCTTTTGCAGACCCGAAAACCCCACACCCCCGGGAGGGACCCCGTCAGGGAGTGCGGCGGCTATGGGCTGCCCTAGGTCGATTCGCTCGCCCCTAGAGCCTCGAGATTCGCAGATCTCAAACACGAAGAACAGCGAAAAACGAAAGAGAAAAACGATGGAGAGATAAAACGTAGACTTGAAAAAGTAGTATATTGATTTGTTCGATTGTGTGTTGTTCAATCGGCCGTCACCCCCAACATATATAAGAGGCGGCTGGACTTCCCGTACAAGTAAAGGATTCATCTAGGCTTTCCTTACAAGAAAAATTACATCAATTCGCGTCCTAGAGTCCTAGTTCTATTCCAACTCGGATTCAGTCTGAATCTGGCCCAAACTCTGTCTTCCTTCTAGCGCGGGCCGCCGAGCTTGCATATGATCTCCGATCAAGATGGCCTAAATATCAAACTTGTGCGCCTCGATGATACGAACAACTCTCATGTTGATTACCTTTTCAAATAAGGCCATCTTGAATACTCTTCGAGGTCATCTTTACCTTCCAGTCGGACTCGGTCTTGCAGTAGACTGGATCATCCGAGTCTCGTAGTGAACTTGTAGGCCATATACTATCTTTGATGATGATGACTCCAAAACCAAAGTTTACCGTCTTGATGATATGCATAACTTCTGTATTGAACACTTCTTCATCCGAGGTCATCTTGATAAACTTTCGGGCACATGTTCAGTTTCACTCGGATTCGAGCTCATCCACTCGGATATTAGAGACTTTCACTCGGACCATCCGACTCGACCTTTTCACTCGGAAAGCAATCTTTCACTCGGATGACTATATTCTCACTCGGAAGACAAACTTTTACTCGATCGATAAGTTTTCACTCGACCTTTTACTCGATCGTTAGGTTTTCACTCGACCTTTTACTCGATCATTAGGTTTTCACTCGACCTTTTACTCGACCCTTAGGTTTTCACTCGACCTTTTACTCGACCGGTAGGTTTTCACGAACTTTTACTTGATCGGTAGGTTTTCACTCAACCTTTTACTCGATCGGTAAGTTTTCACTCGACCTTTTACTCGATCGGTAGGTTTTCACTCGGATGGAAAAACTTTCCACTCGGATTTCCCGACTAAAAAGATAGCATGATCTTGATTTGCCTCTCCAGGTTGCATATGACCTCGGATTGAGACAAATTGTATATCAAAATCGATCGGTTCGACGAGAAGAAACGTTTTCATGTTGAAAGTTTTTCCATTCAAGGCCATACAGAAGGCCGAATTGCTCATGCATTGTATCAGACACTCATTAACATGTGTCTGGTGTCGAGCGTAATATTTTGGTCTTTGGTAGGGCTGGTCTGTATTGATTGTAACTTTTGCATACAAACTCGGATTGAGATGATTTATATATCAAAATTGATTGCTTCGACGACACAAAGACAATTCCTTTAGAGTACTCCTTCATTCGAGGTCGTCTCGAAGGCATGATCGGCCGAAAACCACTCGGAATATTGAATTCTACCACTCGGAATATAATTTCGGCCCCTAAGATGGAGTCGGACGATGATAACCTAAACATCAAAGTAGTTCCACTCGGTGATGTGAAACTTTTCATGCTGATAACCCTTTCACTCTGTATCTTGCCAAAATCAGGCATCAACAGAAGGCTATATTCAGACATCGGAATGGTTCTGGAGATGTTCGGGTATTTTCTAGAGTACCGGGAGGTTACCGGAACCCCTCGAGGAGTTAATGGGCCTTATGTGGGCCTTAGTGGGAAGGAGAGGCAGTGGCCAGGAGGTGGCGCCCCCCCCCCCCAAGCCCAGTCCGAATTGGACAAGGGGTTGGGGGAGCGGCCCACCCCTCCCTTCCTTCCACCTTCTCCTTTAGGTGAAATCCTGCTAGGACTTGGAGTCCTAGTAGGACTCCCCTCTCCCGGCGCGCCTAGCAAGGGCCGGCTGGCCTCCCCCTCCCTCCTTTATATACAGGGGCGGGGGGCACCCTAGAACACACCAAGTTTTGTCTTAGCCGTGTGCGGTGCCCCCCTCCATAGTTAAACACCTCGATCATATCGCCATAGTGCTTAGGCGAAGCCCTGCGCTGGTAACATCATCATCACCGCCGCCATGCCGTTGTGCTGACAGAACTCACCCTCGTCCTCAACTGGATCAAGAGCACGAGGGACGTCATCGAGCTAAACATGTGCTAAACGCGGAGGAGCTGTACGTTCGGTACTTGGATCGGTTGGTTCACGAGGATGTTCGACTCTTTCGGTCTACAAGGGTACATGAACACACTCTCCCGTCTCGTTGCTATGCATATCCTAGATAGATCTTTCATGATCGTAGGAAATATTTTGAATTACTATGTTCCCCAACAGTGGCATCCGAGCCAGGTCTATGCGTAGATGTTTTATGCATGAGTAGAACTCAAAGAGTTGTGGGCGATAATAGTCATACTGCTTACCACCAACGTCTTACTTTGATTCGGCGCTATTGTTGGATGAAGCGGCCCAGACCGACATTACATGACCGTGTTCATGAGACCGGTTCTACCGACGTGCTTTTGCACATAGGTGGCTGGCGGGTGTCTGTTTCTCCAACTTTAGTTGAATCGAGTTTGACTAAGGCCGGTCCTTGTTGAAGCTTAAAACAGCACACTTGACGAAAAATCATTGTGGTTTTGATGCGTAGGTAAGAATGGTTCTTGCTAGAAGCTCATAGCAGCCATGTAAAACTTGCAACAACAAAGTAGAGGGCGTCTAACTTGTTTTTGCAGGGCTTGCTGTGATGTGATATGGTCAAGACATGATGTGATATAAATTGTTGTATGAGATGATCATGTTTTGTAGCAGAGTTATCGGCAACTGGCAGGAGCCATATGGTTGTCGCTTTATTGTATGCAATGCAATCGCCATGTAATTGCTTTACTTTATCATTAAGCGGTAGCGATAGTCGTAGAAGCAATAGTTGGTGAGACGACAACGATGCTACGATGGAGATCAAGGTGTCGCGTCAGTGACCATGGAGATCATGACGATGCTTGGGTGATGGAGATCATGAGCACAAGATGATGATGGCCATATCATGTCACATATTTTGATTGCATGTGATGTTTATCTTTTATGCATCTTATTTTGCTTAGTACGGCGATAGCATTATAAGATGATCCCTTACTAAATTTCAAGGTATAAGTGTTCTCCCTGAGTATGCACCGTTCCTACTGTTTGTTGTGCCGAGACACCACGTGATGATCGGGTGTGATAAGCTCTACGTCACATACAACGGGTGCAAGCCAGTTTTGCACACGAGAATACTCGGGTTAAACTTGACGAGCCTAGCATATGCAGATATGGCCTCGGAAGACTGAGACCGAAAGGTCAGACGTGAATCATATAGTAGACATGATCAATATAGTGATGTTCACCATTGAAAACTACTCCACTTCATGTGATGATCGGTCATGGTTTAGTTGATTTGGACCATGTGATCATTTAGATGACTAGAGGGATGTCTATCTAAGTGGGAGTTCTTAAGTAATATGATTAATTGAACTTTCATTTAATCATGAACTTAGACTTGATAGTTATTTTGCATGTCTATGTTATTGTAGATCAATGGCCCGTGCCACCGTTCCTTTCAATTTTAATGCGTTCCTAGAGAAAGCTCAGTTGAAATATGATGGTAGAAATTACACAGACTGGGTCCATAACTTGAGGATTATCCTCATTGTTGCATGGAAGAATTACGTCTTGGAAGCACCGCTAGGTGCAAGGCCTACTGCAGACGCAACTGCGGACGTTAGGAACGTCTGGCAGAGCAAAGCTGATGAATACTTGATAGTTCAGTGTGCCATGCTTTACGGCTTAGAATCGGGACTTCGAAGACGTTTGAACGTCATGGAGCATATGAGATGTTCCAAGAGTTGAAGTTAATATTTCAAGCAAATGCTCGAGTTGAAAGATGTGAAGACTCCAACAAGTTCTATAGCTGCAAAATGGAGGAGAATAGTTCTGTCAGTGAACACATACTCAGAATGTCTGGGTACCATAACCACTTGACTCAGCTGAGAGTTAATCTTCCTGATGATAGTGTCATTGACAGAGTTCTTAAATCACTGCTACCAAGCTATAAAGGCTTTGTGATGAACTATAATATGCAAGGGATGAACAAGACAATTCCCGAGCTCTTCATGATGCTAAAAGTTACGGAGGTAGAAATCAAAAGGGAGCATCAAGTGTTGATGGTCAACAAGACCACTAGATTCAAGAAAAAGGGCAAAGTAAAGAAGGGGAACTTCAAGAAGAACGGCAAGAAAGTTGCTGCTCAGCAGAAGAAACCCAATTGTGGACCTAAGCCTGAAACTGAGTGCTTCTACTGCAAAGGGACTGGTCACTTGAAGCGGAACTGCCCCAAGTATTTAGAGGATAAGAAGGATGGCAAAGTGAAGGTATATTTGATATACATGTTATTGATGTGTACCTGACTAATGCTCGTAGTAGCACCTGGGTATTTGATACTGGTTCTGTTGCTCATATTTGCAACTCGAAACAAGGGCTACGGATTAAACGAAGATTGGCTAAGGACGAGGTGACGACGCGCGTCGAAAATGGTTCCAAGGTCGATGTGATCACCGTCGGCACGCTACCTCTACATCTACCTTCGGGATTAGTTTTAGACCTGAATAATTGTTATTTGGTGCCAGCGTTGAGCATGAACATTATATCTGGATCTTGTTTGATGCGGGACGGTTATTCATTTAAATCAGAGAATAATGGTTGTTCTATTTATATGAGTAATATCTTTTATGGGCTTGCACCCTTGCTGAGTGGTCTATTTTGTTAAATCTCGATCGTGGTGATACACATGTTCATAATATTGAAGCCAAAAGATGCAAAGTTGATAATGATACTGCAACTTATTTGTGGCACTGCCGTTTAAGTCATATTGGTGTAAAGCGCATGAAGAAACTCCATGATGATGGGCTTTTGGCATCACTTGATTATGAATCACTTGGTGCTTGCGAACCATGCCTCATGGGAAAGATTACTAAAACTCCATTCTCCGGAACAATGGAACGATCTATTGACTTATTGGAAATAATATATACCGATGTATGCGGTCCAATGAGTATTGAGGCTCGTGGCGGGTATCGTTATTTTCTTACCTTCACAGATGATTTGAGCAGATATGGTTATATCTACTTAATGAAGCATAAGTCTGAAACATTTGAAAAGTTCAAAGAATTTCAGAGTGAAGTGGAAAATCATCGTAACAAGAAAATAAAATTTCTACGATCTGATCGTGAAGGCGAATATTTGAGTTAGGAGTTTGGTCTTCATTTGAAACAATGTGGAATAGTTTCGCAACTCACGCCACCTGGAACACCACAGCGTAATGGTGTGTCCAAATGTCGTTAACGTACTTTATTGGATATGGTACGATCTATGATGTCTCTTACTGATTTACCGCTATCGTTTTGGGGTTGTGCTTTAGAGACGGCTACATTCGCTTTAAATAGGGAACCATCAAAATCCATTGAGACGACGCCTTATGAACTGTGGTTTAGCAAGAACCAAAGTTGTCATTTCTTAAAGTTTGGGGCTGCGATGCTTATGTGAAAAAGCTTCAACCTGATAAGCTTGAATCGAAATTGGAGAAGTGCGTCTTCATAGGATACCCAATGGAAACTGTTGGGTACACCTTCTATCATAGATCTGAAGGCAAGATAATCGTTGCTAAAAATGGATCCTTTCTACAGAAGGAGTTTCTCTCGAAAGAAGTGAGTGGGAGGAAAGTAGAACTTGATGAGGTAATTGTACCTTCTCCTGAATTGGAAAGTAGTTCATCACAGAAATCAGTTATAGTGATTCCTACACCAATTAGTGAGGAAGCTAGTGATGATGATCATGAAACTTCAAATCAAGTTACTACTGAACCTTGTAGGTCTTCCAGAGTGCGATCCGCACCAGAGTGGTACGGTAATCCTGTTCTAGAAGTCATGTTACTAGACCACAATGAACCTACGAACTATGAGGAAGGGATGATGAGCCCAGATTCCGTGAAATGGCTTGAGGCCATGAAATCTGAGATAGGATCCATGTATGAGAACAAAGTGTGGACTTTGGTGGATTTGCCCGATGATCGGCAAGCCATAGAAAATAAATGGATCTTCAAGAAGAAGACTGACGCTGACGGTAATGTTACTGTCTACAAAGCTGGACTTGTTGCGAAAGGTTTACGACAAGTTCAAGGAGTTGAATACGATGAGACTTTCTCACCCGTAGCGATGCTTAAGTCTGTCCGAATCATGTTAGCAATTGCCACCTTTTATGATTATGAAATTTGGCTGATGGATGTCAAAACTGCATTCCTGAATGGATTTCTGGAAGAAGAGTTGTATATGATGCAACCAGAAGGTTTTGTCGATCCAAAGGGTGCTAACAATGTGTGCAAGCTCCATCGATCCATTTATGGACTGGTGCAAGCCTCTCGGAGTTGGAATAAACACTTTGATAGTGTGATCAAAGCATATGGTTTTATGCAGACTTTTGGAGAAGCCTGTATTTACAAGAAAGTGAGTGGGAGCTCTGTAGCATTTCTATTATTATATGTGGATGACATATTGTTGATTGGAAATGATATAAAATTTCTGGATAGCATAAAGGGATACTTGTATAAGAGTTTTTCAATGAAAGACCTCGGTGAAGCTGCTTACATATTGGGCATCAAGATCTATAGAGATACATCAAGATGCTTAATTGGACTTTCACAAAGCACATACCTTGATAAAGTTTTGAAGAAGTTCAAAATGGAACAGTGAAAGAAAGGGTTCTTGCCTGTGTTACAAGGTGCGAAGTTGAGTCAGACTCAATGCCTGACCACTGCAGAAGATAAAGAGAAAATGAAATTCATTCCCTATGGTTCAGCCATAGGTTCTATCATGTAATGCAATGCTGCGTACCAGACCTAATGTATGCCTTGCTATAACTATAGCAGGGAGGTACCAAAGTAATCCTAGAGTGAAGCACTAGACAGTGGTCAAGAACATCCTGAAATACCTGAAAAGGACTAAGGATATGTTTCTCGTTTATGGAGGTGACAAAGAGCTTGTCGTAAATGGTTACGTCGATGCAAGCTTTGACACTGATCTGGATGACTCTAACTCGCAATCCGGATACGTATTTTTTATTGAATGGTGGAGTTGTGAGTTGGTGCAGTTCCAAGCAAAGCGTCGTGGTGGGATCTACGTGTGAAGCGGGGTACATAGCTGCTTCGGAAGCAGCAAATGAAGGGGTTTGGATGAAGGAGTTCATATCCGATCTAGGTGTCATACCTAGTTCATCGGGTCCAATGAAAATCTTTTGTGACAATACTGGTGCAATTGCCTTGGCAAAGGAATCCAGATTTCACAAGAGAACCAAGCACATCAAGAGACGCTTCAATTCCATCCGTCATCAAGTGTCAGGGGGAGATATAGAGATTTGCAAGATACATACAGATCTGTATGTTGCAGACCCGTTGACTAAGCCTCTTCCACGAGCAAAACATGATCAGCACAAAGACTCCATGGGTGTTAGAATTATTACTATGTAATTCAGATTAATGACTCTAGTGCAAGTGGGAGACTGAAGGAAATATGCCCTAGAGGCAATAATAAAGTTGTAATTTATATTTCCTTATATCATGATAAATGTTTAATATTCATGGTAGAATTGTATTAACCGGAAACTTAGTACATGTGTGAATACATAGAGAAAATATAGTGTCCCTAGTATGCCTCTACTTGACTAGCACGTTACTCAAAGATGGTTATGTTTCCTAACCATAGACATGGTTTGTCATTTGATAAACGGGATCACATCATTAGGAGAATGATGTGATGGACAAAACCCATCCTTTAGCTAAGCATTATGATCGCTATAGTTTCATTGCTACTGCTTTCTTCATGACTTATATATGTTCCTTAGACTATGAGTTTATGAAACTCCCGAATACCGGAGAAACACCTTGTATGCTATCAAATGTCACAACGTAATTGGGTGATTATAAAGATGCTCTACCGGTGTCTCCGAAGGTGTTTGTTGGGTTGGCATAGATCAAGATTAGGATTTGTCACTCCATGTTTCGGCGAGGTATCTCTGGGCCCTGTCGATAATGGTCATCACTATAAGCCTTGCAAGCAATGTGACTAATGAGTTAGTTGCGGGATAAAGTATTACGGAACGAGTAAAGAGACTTGCCGGTAACGAGATTGAACTAGGTATGACGATACCGACGATCGAATCTCAGGAAAGTAACATACTGATGACAAAAGGGAACAATGTATGTTGTTATGCGGTTTGACCGATAAAGATCTTTGTAGAATATGTAGGATCCAATATGAGCATCTTGGTTATTGATCGGAGATGTGTCTCGATCATGTCTACATAGTTCTCGAACCTGTAGTGTCCGCACGCTTAACATTCGATGATGATTTGTATTATGAGTTATGTGTTTTGATGACCGAAGTTTGTTCGGAGTCCCGGATGAGATCACGGACGTGACAAGAAGTCTCGAAATGGTCAAGAAAGAAAGATTCATATATTGGAAGGCTATATCCGGACATCGAAATGGTTCCAGATAAGTTCTGGTATTTTCAGGAGTACCGGGAAGTTACCGGAACCCCTCGGGGAGTTGATGGACCTTAGTGGGAAGGAGAGGCAGCGGCCAGGAGGTGGCACGACTTTATTATTGGCCAATGGGTTGGGGGCGCGGCCCCCCTCTCCCTTCCTTCCCCTTCTCCTTTAGGTGGAATCCTACTAGGCGGAATCCAGCGTGCCTTGCAAGGGCCGGCCAGCATCCCCCTCCCTCCTTTATATACAAGGGCAGGGTGGCAACCTAGAACACACCAAGTTTTGTATTAGCTGTGTGCGGTGCCCCCCTCCACAGTTACACACCTCGATCATATCGCCGTAGTGCTTAGGCAAAGCCCTGCGCCGGTAACATCATCATCATCGTCGCCACGCCGTCATGCTGACGGAACTCACCCTCGTCCACAACTGGATCAGGAGGACGAGGGATGTCATCGAGCTGAATGTATGCTGAATGCGTAGGCGCCGTACATTCGGTACTTGGATCGGTTGGATCGCGAAGACGTTCGACTATATCAACCGCGTTACTAAACGCTTCCGCTTTTGATCTACGAGGGTAGGTGGACACACTCTCCCGTCTCGTTGTTATGCATCTCCTAGATAGATCTTGCGTGATCGTAGGAAAATTTTTGAATTACTACATTCCCCAACACATATTTCTTTAAGACTCCCATGTACCTCTCAAAGGGGAACATATTGTGTAGAAATACAGGACCCAGAAAGGCAGTCTCATCGACTAGATGAACTAGGACGTGCGTCATGATATTGAAGAAGGATGGTGGGAACACCAACTCGAAACTGACAAGACATTGCACCAAATAATTCTTTAACCTTGGTAGGATTTCTGGATCGATTACCTTCTGAGAGATTGCATTGAGGAATGCACATCGCTTCACAATGGCTAATCGAACATTTTCCGGTAGAAGCCCCCTCAATGCAACCGGAAGTAGTTGCGTCATAATCATGTGGCGGCCATGAGACTTTAGGATCTGGAACTTATATTTATTATTCCCTTTATATTGGACGAGAAGCCAGATGGGACCTTTCATACTGAGCAGGCATTCAAAGAAGATTTCCTTCTCTTCTTTGGTAAGAGCATAGCCAGCAGGACCTTGATACTTCTTTGGATGCATGTCGTCTTTTTCCTGCACACGTTGCTGGTCCTCCCATGCCTCTGGTGTATCTTTTGTCTTCCCATACACGCCCAAGAAGCCTAGTAGGTTCACAGAAAGATTCTTCATCACATGCATCACGTCAGCATCATTCGTAACAGATTGTCCGCCAGGACCCTTTCAATGGATCACTTATAAATCCTTGACCATATCAAGTATGGCATCACTAGTACGGAGGACGGGCTTCTTCCGGTGATCTGCCTCACCTTTGAAATGCTTGCCTTTCTTTCTTAAGGGATGGTTGGTCGGATGAAATCGATGATGTCCCGGGTACACATTATTCCTACATTTGTCCAAATATATACTTTTGGTATCATCTAAACAGTGCATGCATGTGTGGTATCCCTTGTGTGTGTCCTAAAATGTTACTAAGAGCAGGCCAATGATTGATGGTTACAAATAACAATGCATGTAGGTCAAATTCCTGTTGTTTGTGCTCATCCCACACACGTACACCTTTTCCATTCCACAGTTGTAGAAGTTCTTCCACTAATGGCCATAGGTACACATCAATGTCGTTGCCGGGTTGCTTAGGGCCTTGGATGAGCACTGGCATCATAATGAACTTCCACTTCATGCACAACCAAGGAGGAAGGTTATAGATACATAGAGTCACGGGCCAGGTGCTATGATTGCTGCTCTGCTCCCGAAAAGGATTAATGCCATCTGCACTTAAACCAAACCATACGTTCCTTTCTTCACCTGCAAAGTCCCGCCACCTTCTCTTGATTTTTCTCCACTGCGACCCATAAGCAGGTGCTCTCAACTTCCAGTCTTTCTTATAGTTTTATTTGTGCCATCGCATCAACTTGGCATGCTCTTTGTTTCTGAACAGACGTTTCAACCGTGGTATTATAGGAGCATACCACATCACCTTGGCAGGAACCCTCTTCCTGGGGTGCTCGCCCTCAACATCTGCACGGTCATCTCGTCTGATCTTATAACGCAATGCATCACATACCGGGCATGCATTCAATTCCTCGTACTCACCGCGGTAGAGGATGCAGTCATTAGGGCATGCACATATCTTCTGCACCTCCAACCCTAGAGGGAAGACAACCTTCTTTGCTTCGTACGTACTGTCGGGCAATTCGTTATCCTTTGGAAGCTTCTTCTTCATTATTTTCAGTAGCCTCCCAAATCACTTATCAGCTACACCATTCTCTGACTTCCATTGCAGCAATTCCAGTGCGGTACCGAGCTTTGTGTTGCCTTCTTCACAATTTGGGTACAGCACTTTTTTGTGATCCTCTAACATGCGATCAAACTTCAACTTCCCCCTTTCACTTTCGCATTCTCTCTGTGCATCAACAATGACCAGGCGAAGATCATCATCGGGTACATCGTCTGGTGCCTCTTGATCTTCAGCTTCCCCCGTTGCAGTATCACCGTATTAAGAGAACATAGGATAGTTGTCATCATCCTCTTATTCTTCATTGTCTTCCATCATAACCGATCTTTCTCTATGCTTGGTCCAAACATTATAGTGTGGCATGAAACCCTTCTCAAGCAGGTACAAGTGAAGGATTTTTGAGTTAGAGTAATCATTTGTATTCTCATAGACAGGGCATGGATAACATAAAACCATTCTGCTTGTTTACCTCAGCCAGTTTGAGAAATTCATGCAGGCCCTCAATATATTCGGAGGTGTGTCGGTCACCGTGCATCCATTGCCAGTTCATCTGCGTGCATTATAGAATTAAGTGTATCAAAAACCATTACAGAACATCATGAATACAGAAGTGACCAAATTAATACAAGTTTCTCATCACATTAAAACCAAAGTACATTAGTGATCAAATGTTATTACTGCAAAAATAGATACATAAAGCTCATACATAGTTCTCATAGAACAACATACAGCTCTCTAGAGCATCTAATGAGAACATACATTGAAATTAACATACAACTATGTAAAACATTTAAATGCAACAACAAATGTGATCATAATTGCAATTAAGGTAACAATTGATCCAACAGCACAATGATACCAAGCCTCATTATCAATGGCATATTTTCTAATCTTTCTAATCTTCAAGCGCATTGCATCCATCTAGATCTTGTGATCATCGACGACATCGGCAACATGCAACTCCGATTGCATCTTCTCCTCCTCAATCCTTTTAAATTGTTTCTTCAAGTAATTGTTTTCTTTTTCAACTAAATTTAACCTCTCGACAAGAGGATCGGTTGGAATTTCCGGTTCACATACCTCCTAGATAAAAACATCTATGTCACGTTGGTCGGCTTAATTTTCATAAACACTAAATGAAACAAATAGTAATAAAAGATAATATACCACATCCGAATCGTCGACAGGACAAGGGCCCACGAGGACGGATGCCAAAACCATGGCACTATATAATAACAAACGATAATAAAAGTAAGAAAATTATACAAGTATCTATCTAAATCATACAAGTAAGAATTTTTTCTTTTAAAAAGAAGATAAGAATAAGAGTCTCACCACGGTGGTGCCGGCGAAGAGGTCAGCGGGGGCGATCGACGGCGGTGAGGACGAGAACGGGGACGGCACCCTACACATGTGCAGACTCTAAGAAGTTAATTTCAGCTCAAATTGTGCATCTAAATGAAAAGAACTCCCACATACAGTCCTCCACTAAAACCCACAAACCACTCTACTTCTAGAGCATTTGAAAGGAGCTAAACTAGAAGTGAGAGACGAAACGATGAAGTTGCTACCCTTTTACAACACTTGTGTAGTTGATGCACCGCCAAATCTAGACAAATCTTGGGGAAATTGTAGCTTGGAGGTCGACTTTGGAGAGGAGAAAGCTTAATTGTGACTCAGGTATTTCATCAAACACCTCATTTGCATAGGAGGTGAGAATAGAGTAGCACAAACATCCCACCCTTCCACGGCCAAAAAACAGAGGAGATGGGGGGCGTGGATATATAAGCAAACCTTTAGTCCCGGTTTGTGTCTAAAACCGGAACTAAAGGCCAACCTTTGGTTCCAATTCCAGACACCAACTGGGAGTAAAGGGGTTGCGCCGGGAGCGAGGCCCTTTAGTCCCGGTTCGTGTCTGGAACTGGGACCAAAGGGGTCAGACGACCCGGGACTTGTTCCTACCGAGGCCCGGCCGGCGCCCTGGCTGCTCGAACCAGGACTGATGCACCCACTGGTCCCGCTTGGTAAAAAAACTGGGACTAATGCTCTGATCTGGCCTGGACCAAAGCCATGTGTTCTACTAGTGCATTTCTCACTGGCTCATGGGTCCACTCGATTTCGTATCTGTTATCCTTTACAAACATCCGCTCTCTCGTAGGTAGTAACTGATGAGGGTATTGGAGCACACAGCAGGTAGTTTGCAAACACTGGCTACTGCTCGTCAATGCTCCTTGTTCTTTGTTGAGAGAAAATAATTATTTTGTGACCGGTTGAACACAAAGCAAAGCCTGCATGTGGCATCATGTTGCACATCGGAGTGAGCATAGGCTTACTGACTTTTGATAACAAAGGATAACCAAAAAAATTATGATCAACCTAAGGGGCTAATGATCAACAGTTTTATATGTTTGGCCCAAAACAACATGTGAAAGGAGGTTTTATTTTCACATTAACTAAATTGGAGTAAAATCTGAAAACAACACACATAAAATTTATTGGAATTAAATCTGAAAACAACAAAGGCATGGAGTACAGGTCCGAAACTCCAAACATGCAGTGCCAACTTTAATGGATTCATTTCAGTAGAGGTACAAATAAAAAGGAGTTGTGCACGATGCCCACCGAGAAGCAGGTTGCTTAATCTGAGAGACATGTAGACTAATCTGGACCAAAGGTTTGTGATCCAAAGGCACAAGTTTCGGTTTCCATGTTTCAATGAAACTTAGTTTTCATTGGACACTTTCTCTTATTGAGCAGACATGGAGATATCAACCTATCCGGTACAATACCCCCTCTTCACGATTTTCTGGTCGAACTTTTTGGTGCCCTCTTCAATGAAAGAAGTACGATGTAAAATAGTAACCATGAAATTCAATTAGATAGTTAAAAAATACATAATGTAAAAGTGAACTTTGTATAATGTTAACCATGAAATTCAACGATTGTTTAATCATAACAGTTTTGAAGCTTGATTGTTTAGTTATTTCAACTGTTAAATGTGTCGATTAGTTCATTCATTTCCCCTGTCACCTATTACTTTTGCCTGAACGACTTAATTAAATTAAACATCTCGTCCCAATAATTCTTTTGCTACATCATCTTAAGAAACTTTGCTCTACAATATAGCAACTTTATTTCCCGCAAAAGAAATATATAGCAACTTTATGGAAGATGCATACAATATACTCCCTCCATCCCAAAATAAGTGTCTCAAGCTTACTACAACTTTGTACTAAAGTTTGTACAAACTTGACATACTTATTTTGAGATGGAGGGAGTAGCAACATAAAAAAGTCCTACATGAATTTGAACTAATATTCTAATAAATCCAGAGCCCAATAGAGCCCCTTTTTTATGTTGCCTTCGTACTAAGCATCTCAAAGCTGGGAACCACATTTCTATATTGGACGAGGACGGTTCAGGGAAGACATACACATGGTGGTGTCACTAGTGTGTTGATCGCGTCTGTTAAAACTAACTATAGATCCCTACAGAGTTCTTTTGTTTTCTTTTAGCCCATGGGTGTCATGTATCGAATTCAAATCTCTGATGATTTAAGGGGAGAAAATCCCTTCATTACAAGACAAAAATACTACTCCCTCCGTCCAGAATTACTTGTCATCAAAATGAATGAAAATGATTGTCCTCTACGATTCATCTAATTTTTCACCATATTGATGATTGGTTAGTCTCTATGGAAGGAACAGGTGATGAAGATCTTCGGCGAGGATCTAGAAAACCCGCGGTGGGCACAATCGAGGTGCTTGATCAAACAAAATGATGCTACCAGATGATTCAGGGAAGACACATGGTGGTGCGCCGCTTCTATTTGCTTCGGTTGAGAAGTCATATATTGATTTTATTAAAGACTAACAAAGGTGTATCATACTGTCAATTTTTCCTTATTGAATGTCCGCACTATCTCATTGGTTATAAGAAATGGTGACATGGGTGCACACGAGAGCGAGTTCACAAACTATGGCGACTAGTAGTCAATGCATGTGTTCCTTCTTGAAAAAACTCCAAATGTACATGGTTATTGGCACTCAATAATACCCTCTCTTGGGTGAATATCACTGGCGCGAGGATCCTAAATTCGGTGGGGTTTGGTTTAATTCAGGGTTGTTGTGGCTTGCTAACTGGGTTGTGGGTCTGACTAGTTTTTGTCCATGTAACATCCCTAATTTTCAATTTGGAATGTTATACATTAGATCATCATTGCATATCATATTTTATTGCATTTTGGCTTGATCCTAGAAATTCTACGCAACTCAAGGATCCACGGAGAGAGTTGGGGATTTCATTATTTTCATATTTGAGTTTTCTCAAATTTTGAAAATAGGATCATTTGATTTTAATTATTTTATCTTCAACTATTTCAATTATAAAAATACGAGAGAGGGAAGAAAATGACTTTCCAAAAATTAAGAAATATTAAGGATTTAATATTAAAATCAAATAAGATTTTATTTCGGAGTTTTGTCGCTATTTTATTTCAATTAGGAAAAATGCGCGTTTTTCAAAATTGCATTTGGGGCCCAAATAAATGTTCATCTTGTCCGGCTTATTTTTAGATGACGGGGAAAATTTATTTCGGGATTTTTGCAGTCAGTTTAGTATTCCTTTTATTTGTTTTTCTGCGCGACATTATTTTAAAAAAACGAACCGACCTACCGAGCCGTGTCCGTCCCGAACTCCTGGCCCGGCCGGCCCTTATAAGCCGGGAGGCCGCCCCGCCAGCCCAGCCGCCCGCCCCCGAAACCCTAGCCCCGATCCGCCGCCGCCGTCGCCGCTGCCCATCGCCCGCGCCGCCGCCGTCGCCGCTGCCCATCGCCCGCGCCGCCGCCGTCGACCCCGCCGCCGTCCGCCTTGCTGCCGACCGCCGCCGCCCTATCCGGAGCCCGCCACCGTCGGAGGTAGCCGCCGCCGCCTCGGTTTTCACGAGAAAACCGATCATTTTTTTTCGAAACCCTAGATCCTTTTTTTTAGATCCGGTTCGGTTTATTTTTTGGTTTAGTTTATTTTACGGACGTTCGTCCGTACATTCGTTCTGACGACCAGTTTTCGTTGTTTAGCCACAGACATCGAACGTTCGTTCGTTAGCCTTTTTGTCCGTTTTTCTTTTTCTCGGATTTTCCGCAATTATTTCCGATCGCGATTTCTGATCCAATTTTCGTTCTATTATAACTTTTCGCTCGTTTATCGAAATCAGGCGATTCAAGCGCCTAGAGTTTTGTCTCAAAACCCTCTTTCCATTGAACCTACTCAAACAAGTTTTTGGTACTGTAAAATTTGACTTAGGTCCAGATTAGTAAATGAAGCTTGTTTCTTTCGTCGTTCGAGTTTCGTTGCTTCGTTTGATTTGATTCTTTTTGCAAACCGGAGTTCTTAAGTTGAACTTTATGGTTAGATCTCTTATTTGAGTTTTACCTGTCCATTAGATGAGTTCTTATTGTATGCTTGTTTGTTTGCATTAGAGTACCCGGAGTGCGCCGCTTGCTACTACGAGTCTCTAGGTTTCACGGATCATCAGCAAGGCAAGTAACACTTTGATCAGACCTCTTTACTACCCAGTTTTATTACATTAGATCAATCTTCAAACAATTGCATGGTTAGGATCTTATTAATATGTGGGTTTTGGGAAGTAGATGAGGTAGAACCTATTACTTGTTTTATTATCAAACCTTTGGGAGTTACTTCTGCATTTGCTTATATTGCTATGCTATGCTAGTAGACGTGGATTGGATGAGTGTATCCATGACAGATGTGAGATTGTTAATTAATGGTTTACTTAAGGTGGCAACTTAAATTCACATCTGGGAGAATTGAGGCACCTGGGGAACCCAGTGTTGCCTATATTTTTGGAAATCCCGGGGTACCGTGTGATTCTCCTATGGACCGCTACCCAGGCTCAAAGGGATCATGAGATTATTCATGCTAGAAACTCTCGTGTGCAGCCGCAAGCTACTATGGGCTCTAGCATAGTTGATTAAGTTGTGTGACCTCTTTCAGTGGTAGACTAGCAGATGTAGGGGATGTAGGTTGGTACTGTCTACCCATAGTAAAGAGTTAATGCTTCTGAAAGACTGTGTCTCGGTCATCCGTTTCTCAAACACCATGTAGTGCGACAAATCAAACGGAGGAGATCGAGTCTTACGGGGAAAAGTGTGCAAACCTCTGCAGAGTGTATAAACTAATCATGGTTAGCCGTGTCCCCGGCTATGGATGTTTTGAGTATCTAGTACCTGGATTATCATGTGAATCTCATCATGTTACTTAATTTAATTTTGTTGGGTTAATGATGATGCTTAATTGGAATTGAGTTGGAGGAACCTTCTCAATGTTTAACAACCACCATGATAGTTAAATAAAATGTATTTCTTTGTTGTAGGGAAAAATTGGCTTTATGCAAAACTGTAACCGTAGAGCTTTCCACCAGCCATTTATGCATGTAGTGATATCATTATTCTGTTCATTACTCTCTATGTGTTACATTGCCAGCATATTCCATGTGCTAACCCGGGCTACGACGTTCATGTTGCAGACTTTTCAGACGACGAGTAAGGTGCCTTAGGTCGTGATCTTATACTCAGTGATGCTGTTGGAGTTGATGGACTCGCTTATCTTCCAAGCCTTCCGTTGTTATCGTTATTAGATGGCCTTAAGCCATATTTATTGTAATGAGTTCTGTTTTGAGACATTCGATGTAATAAGTGTGTGATTGCTACTCTGTTATAAATCCTTCAAGTACTGTGCGTGTCAGCATTACCGATCTAGGGATGACACTGATGCACAGAGATCAGACTGTTTGAGGTCTGGTTGCTACAGTCCATGCGCTGCTATGGATGTTGTGTTTACATGGCAATGACACTATGGTTTGTCATTTTGTCTAAGTCAAAAAATCTGTGCCATTTATAAAAATATTCCTTTTTCTAAATTCTCGCCTCCACATCTATTTATAAACCGCGATGACATGGGTGCACACGTTAATGAGTTCACAAACGGGCTACCAATAGTCAATACCCATGTTTCGTTTGGGAAGAGAAAAGGAAAATTGCTAGCGTGCGCTCCCTAAGCCGGCAGTGATGAGTTTGGGTTTGGTCCCCTATGCTATTGCTCAGTGGCACATGAGTCTGCTCGGTTTCGTATATATTATCCTTTTTCAAACATCCACTCTCTCGTAGGTAGTAACTGGTGAGAGGGTATTGGAGCACACAGTGGCTAGTTTGCAAACACTGGCTACCGCTCGTCAATGCTCCTTATTGAACACAAAGCAAAGCATGCATGTGGCACCATGTTGCACATCTGAGTGAGTGTTGACACCAGATTTTGGCATGGTCAAAAACATAATTAAGAAGGCCTCAAATAGAGAAGTGTTCAAAGTGAGAAAGCTCAGTATCGTCAAAAGGAGAAACTTTGATATTTGGGCCATAGCCATCCAGTCTCATTTCTAAGGCCGAAGTTGTGTTCGAAGTATTCAGATTTTGTATTCAGAACACTATTCAGCTGATTACTCCCCAAAGATGGCCTCATATGAGAAAAGTTTCTACACGGATTGTCTTTGTCTCGTTGAAACAATCAATTTTGATATAAGTAACGTTTCAATCTAAGTTCGTATGCAAAAGTTACAACCAATACAAGATGCTGCTATAGTAGAGGGCCGGACACTCCGGGGACAACCATCCGGGTTTTGAATTTCTCTGATATAGACTTCAGAAAACAGCCGAAATCTCCCTCAAGATGGCCTCTGATCAAAAAACGTTCAGCATGAAAGTTGTTCATCTCGTCGAAACCCTCAAGATTGCTTTTGGGATCATTTCCATCCGTGGTTGTTTACTACCTCAAACATGGCCCACAAGGTCCAGCCAGTTTAAACCGAACAGTTTTGGAAAGTTCGGACAAAACCAATCCGAATTTGACTAGGGTTTTGGACGTGAATCCAAGACTTTTCCTTGCACGGGAAGTCCAGCCGCCTCTTATATACTTAAGGGGTGACGGCCGATTGAACAACACACAATCGAAAAATCATCTACAAACTTTTTATCCTTTATCTTTTCTCCTTAACCCTAGTTCTTCTTCTCCTCGTTCTTCATCTGTTCTTCTTGTTGCAGGGCGGCGAACCTCGAGGACCTAGGGGCGATCAGGTCGACCTAGGGAAACCCATAGCCTCCGCGCGCCCAAACGGGGTCCCTCCCGGGCGTGTGGGGTTTTGGGTCCTCAAAAGCACCCGCCGGATTGCCTGCGTACCGCGCTTTCGGCCGAGTCTCCTTCGACGTGAGCTGTGGTGCATCACCCTCGGCGTTGGAGGTACACGGTGACGTGTTCGTGTGCGAACACGCTTTTTGGCGACTCCGCTGGGGACGAAGCTTTGAACGGTCTCCGGCCTGTTCTTGCTACGAAGAGATCGTCATCTAGGGTTTGCAATCTACAAAGGTAATATGAACACCCAATTCCCATTTGTAGATGCAAATAATTCATATGTTGTTGCTAGATCACCTAATGAGCATAATGTATCGGCTATCCCTAGTTTTATCAATCATGCATCTAATTATGCGCAAGGGTCGATGCAAATAATCTTCATGCTTCAAATTCTTATAATTTTAGCAACGTACAACATATGTATCCTAACTCTCATGCATTGGCAACCCCACAAATCCATATGCCGATGAACAACATGATGAGTTTGGTTAATCAATTTGAAACACCTCATGTTAAACTTCCCAGTAGCACACAAGAAAGTGTTTCACCCTTTTATTCATCGGCAACTAATTTGCAATATGTAAATCCAACATTGCCGATGAATGGGATAATTGGCCATGCTACTACTAGATATTTGGCCAGTTACTCTCAACCGTCATATGCTACACCTCATGTTAGTAATTTTTCAGCATCGTATACAATTGTAGATGCTCATAATTCGGCTCCGCACCTTCATGTTCATAGCCGAATAAGTGAAAAAAATTCAGGAGTTCACATGCCATCATCTAATATTGTAGCATATGATGCATCCTCTACGCAATTGCATAATTTCGGCAAAACCTCATTATCGAAAGAATCTGAAAGTATTGCGGAGCAATCCCTTCCAGAAGGGATTGTGACTGCATTAAAAAAAGAGCTTGGCACAAAACAAGAGAATTAATGCTCTTTGCCTTAAACAATATGAAAAGGGGTTGTTTCCTGATTATTCTGCAATAAAGGCTAGAGTTTTGCAGGAAGATGACACTTCATCAATTGGTAGTATTGGTGAGTGAGCCTATGGTTATACAGAAGTGCATACACCTCTACCTAGTACCGCAGCATATTATACACCCCCTACACAATTACAAAATTTCAGTAACACTAACACTTCATTGCCGAAAGATCCTAAAAGCATTGGGGGGCAAACTAATCTAGAGCGGGCTGAAATTGAGAGGGGAGTTAAAGCTTTGCGTGATAGGGTGCAAGTACTTCTCCAAGAGAGAGTTGATAGGGAATTAGCTCAAAGAAAAGAAGCTTTGCCAATTGATATAACCGGTGAAAAGAATGATGATTCAGAAACTAAAAGTGCTTCGGTTGAAAAAGCCGAATCAAGTAGTATATATTCCAAATCCATCACATCCAAAGAGGCAAACATTGTTGAGAAAGGGCATGGAAAGTATAGCAAGACAGCCATACTTGATTTTTCTGAAGTTAATGGAACCTACTTCCTGCCCTATGAGTTTCGTGCCATAGAAATTGACGAGCTTCAAGAACAAGAACAAGTAGCCGAAGAAGGTTTGGTGGACAAATATCTTCAAACTAATGATGCATGAAATCAAGAAAAAGATGATGACAAGGCGTTGGGGAGCTATCCAAAGGCGGAGCAAGATATTCTTCAAATCACACCACCATCACGCTCTCCTAACATATTTGAAGGGGTATGTCTAGCAATTAATTTACCTGTTTCCAGATTTGGTCATGACTTAGTTGTTGATGCATATATTAGAAAAAAATTCATAAGAAATATTGAGAGACCAATGAAGAAGGGTAATTTATTGTTAGCAATTAGATTGTCACAAAGGATATCGGTCAACACATTACACCATTCAAAAAGACCGATAGCGAAAAATTATTGCAGCCAAGGCTTTCCCCATTGCTTTGGCTAAAGTTCATATCTAATTGGGTAGCTTTGCTTATTTCTTACTTGGCTTACACCTGGTCTCAATTGAGACATGTATATTCTAACTATTTTCGTTTCAGAAATTTAAAGCCAAGGTTAAAATCTTCTGAGCAAACCGATGCAAGTATAGTTGCTTATCCAAAGACATCGGATATAGAGTGCAAAACACATTGCATAGCCGAATGGGGACATTCCAAATCTGAACCATTCGTTTGCTTACCTCCAAAGTCGTCCTCACAGCAAGACCGGCTAAACAATAAGAATTATACCTTCAATTCAAGCATGTGTGATCAAATATTTGATTTGTTGCTGAAAAATAATTACATTAGAATTCTTGATCACCATGTTAAGCCATCAATTCAAGGACGAATGTATTGTAAGTTGCATGATTCGTCCAAGCATAATTTAGAGGATTGCAACATGTTTCGTCAAATAGTTAAATCGGCCATTGAAAAAGGACGATTGAAGATTATTGAATGATACGTCCATTTTGCATCATGCTTTTATATCAATATTCATTGCATTATGGGTTGTTATTACACATTATATCTCAATACTTATGGCTATTCTCTCTTATTTTACAAGGTTTGCCATGAAGAGGGGGAATGCCGGCAGCTAGAATTCTGGCTGGAAAAGGAGCAAACATTGGAAACCTATTCTGCACAACTCCAAAAGTCCTGAAACTCCACGGAACAACTTTTTGGATTTAATAAGAATTTATGAGCGAAAGAAATAGGCCAGGGGGCCCACACCTTGTCCAGGAGACAGGGAGCGCGCCCCCCTGTAGGGCGCGGCCCCCTATCTCCTGGGCCCCCTGGTGGGCCTCCGGCGTCCATCTTCTGCTATATCATCACTCTTACCCTAAAAAAATGGTGGGCAAGCTTATGGGACAAAACTCCGCCGCCACGAGGCGGAACCTTGGCGGAATCAATCTAGGGCTCTCGCGGAGCTGTTCTGTCGGGGACACTTCCCTCCGGGAGGGGGGAATCATCACCAACGTCATCACCAACGATCCTCTCATCGGGAGGGGGTCAATCTCCATAAACATCTTCACCAGCACCATCTCCTCTCAAAACCCTAGTTCATCCCTTGTATCCAATCTTGTATCAAAACCACAAATTGGTACCTGTGGGTTGCTAGTAGTGTTGATTACTCCTTGTAGTTGATGCTAATTGGTTTACTTGGTGGAAGATCATATGTTAAGATCCTTTATGCATATTATTACTCCTCTGATTATGAACATGAATATGCTTTGTGAGTAGTTATGTTTGTTCCTGAGGACATGGGTGAAGTCTTGCTATTAGTAGTCATGTGAATTTGGTATTCGTTCGATATTTTGATGAGATGTATGTTGTATTTCCTCTAGTGGTGTTATGTGAACGTCGACTACATGACACTTCACCATTATTTGGGCCTAGAGGAAGGCATAGGGAAGTAATAAGTAGATGATGGGTTGCTAGAGTGACAGAAGCTTAAACCCTAGTATATGCATTGCTTCGTTAGGGGTTGATATGGACCCATATGTTTAATGTTGTGGTTAGGTTTACCTTAATACTCCTTCTTGTAGTTGTGGATGCTTGCAATAGGGGTTAATCATAAGTGGGATGCTTGTCCAAGTTATGGCAGTACCCAAGTGCCGGTCCACCCACATATCAAATTATCAAAGTACCGAACGTGAATCTTATGAACGTGATGAAAACTAGCTTGACGATAATTCCCAATGTGTCCTCGTGAGCTCCTTCTTCATTATTAGAATTTGTCCAGGCTTATCCTTTTCTACATAAAGGATTGGGCCACCTTGCTGCACTTTATTTACTTTATTTACTTTTTGCTCGTAACTACTTATTTTATCACAAAACTATCTATCACCTACTATTTCAATGCTTGCAGAGAAAACCTTACTGAAAACCGCTTATCATTTCCTTCTGCTCCTCGTTGCGTTCGACACTCTTACTTATCGAAAGGACTATGATAGATCCCCTACACTTGTGGGTCATCATTGAAACACCAAGAGATGACCAGTCTATTCCGATTGGCCCTGATGGCAAAAAGTTTTTGCATCGGCTGCTTCAAGCCGATCCATTTAAAGAGAATGTAAAAGCTGCAGGTGATGGGATCAAGCTTCCAAGTAAAGAAGTTGTTGAAGAGCATAGCGAACATAATCTTGAGGGCGAGAATTCCATCGAAGCTACAATGGAGACGCCAAGGACTGGGGGCAGCAAGCAAATCCAATGATCGATGAAAGCAAACCAAAAGAAAACAAAGGCCGAAATAAGAGCAAGTGTAAGAGATCAAAGATCACCTTCGCTGAACTATTGGATAAATATCAAAAGAAGAGTGAAGAGAAGAATGTTTATCGGCCAAATCATGCAAAGAAATCAAGATCATCCTAAGGCGCAAATATGAGGATCGGTATTGGAAAAATGAGAATTTTCATGCAATATATTCATATCCTTATTTTGGGCCTTTGCCAATGTCGTGGATGCCTCCCTATGCTCATATAGATCCATATTTATCATGGGACAGGTATGATACAAGGGCACATTCTCCATCTTATTTTAGACCATCTCACAAATACTATGCAGCTCCAAGAAGATCAACATTTGAACAATCACGCGTCAAAGACCGTTTCAATCATAAGGAATCGGTCCAGAGCTCAAGGAAGAAGAAAGAGGTGGTAAAGCAAGTTTACCGCGTGAAAAGAGATGGTCGTAAGTGTGCTACTTCAAATTTGATCTCAAATAACAAAGAGCCAATTAAAGTGTTGACATTGGCTACAAAAGGCAAAGAAGTGAATCAATCAATTGATAAAAATCATAGTGCCAAATCTGAAGAAAAGAAGTTGAGGGTGCACAAGGCCCAAAAAGAGTTGCCATTGGTTGAAACAAAATCACAGTCGAGGTACTCACTCGGCTTATCGTATTGGCAAAAGAAAGAGTTACAAAAGCTTAGTGCACAAGAACTTGAAGAAAAGAACATGGCATGGGTTCCCAGGAGGAGCAGTCAAAATAAAAATGATGTGCAACCTTCTATTGCAACAAGTATTACAAAAGTGAACAAAGAGAAGGATGGAAGCCAAAAACAATTAAGCCGAAGGTTTGCATCCCCCATCAAAATCTTCGGTTAGCACATCATCCATATTCTTCAACCATACCATTGATGCCTTTGCCATGGAATTCATCATCAGGTATGATAAATTACCCTCCCTGGATTTATTTTGATCCATGGAAGCGACATAATTTTCTGCATCATGAGAGGGTATTACCAAATCTCTATACATTTTATTAGCTACATTTTTTCTTGCTAACCCAAAGGGCCGAAATATTTGATTACTATTTCATTTGTTTATTTCGGCTATACATGACTTCGTGAATGAATTCTACATGGACCTTATGTTAATGGCCGATATTTGTCTATCGCCCTAAGAATATGTCAAAGCATGGCTGATGTAGTATCCTAACATCGTCCTTAGTTCAATTAGAGGCCAAAACGAGGTACATGTTCCTTGATATTGCCCATGTCTTTCTAATACTATGGAGACTATTTTCGACAGTTAAATTTGTGGCAACGACCAAGGTGTTCATGTTGTTTATTTATCTCCATATGGAGCTATTTTGTGAAACCTCATGCCACTTAAAATATATTTTTCACAATGATCAAAGCCGAATATGCACTGTCATTCGGATTGGAGCTTTGCCTTGCTATAAGTGCTATACATATTGAGGCTTCCGGTGATTCATTATTAGTAGTGCAACAAATATCCAAGGGTTATCAATGTTTTGACGAATCACTTATAGTTTATTTTTTGGTATGTCTAGATGCAAGATTTACCTTGGGTTGCTTTAAAATTGTTCATATATCTAGACATGACAATTCGAAAGAGTTGGCACAGCAAGCATCCGGCTACTATGTTAACCATGGTGTGTTGCATTTCTATAAATAGCCGATGCTAGGTCTTGTCAACATAGGTAAGGCCGAATCAAAGCCCGCCGCTTTGGCCACTAATGAAACTTTTATGCAGACGAAGTAAGGATTGGAGGAAGTTCATTCTTAATTATCTGTGAAATCCTAGCGAAAAGGTGAACAATATGGTTCGGAGGATGGTTTTGATCTATGAAATCTTATCACCGGATTGTTATAGAAGCTGAGAAGTTTTCACCCAAGTTTGCATCAAGAGGTTCAAACAAGCAGTGGCCGATATATAATTATCGTCCTAAGAACATGCAAAATGGCCGATGAAGTGTTGACATCGTCCTTAGAACAAGCTATGCGGAAGTTATTTTTCGGCACACAAGCTTTGCCGAAAAACAGGGGGGCATGTGTTGACACCAGATTTTGGCATGGTCAAAAACATAATTAAGAAGGACTCAAATAGAGAAGTGTTCAAAGTGAGAAAGCTCCGTATCATCAAAAGGAGAAACTTTCATATTTGGGCCATAGCCATCCGGTCTCATTTCTAAGGTCGAAGTTATGTTCGAAATATTCAGATTTTGTATTCAGAACACTATTCGGCTGATTACGCCCCAAAGATGGCCTCATATGAGAAAAGTTTCTACACAGATTTTCTTTGTCTCGTTCAAACGATCGGTTTTGATATAAGAAACGTTTCAATCGAAGTTCGTATGCAGAAGTTACAACCAATACAAGATGCTGCTATAGTAGAGGGCCGGACACTCCGGGGACAACCGTCCGGGTTTTGAATTTCTCTGCTGCAGACTTCGGAAAGCAGCTGAAAACTCCCTCAAGATGGCCTCTTCTCAAAAAACGTTCAACATGAAAGTTGTTTGTCTCGTCGAAACCCTCAAGATTTCTTTTGGGCTCGTTTCCATCCGTGGTCGTTTACTACCTCAAACGTGGCCCGCAAGGTCCAGACGGTTTAAACCGAACAGTTTTGGAAAGTTCGGACAAAACCAATCCGAATTTGACTAGGATTTTGGATGTGAATCCAAGCCTTTTCTTTGCACGGGAAGTCCAGCCGCCTCTTATATACTTAAGGGGTGACGGCCATTGAACAACAGACAATCGAACAAATCATCTATCACTTTTTATCTTTTATCTTTTCTCCTTAACCCTAGTTCTTCTCCTCGTTCTTCGTATGTTCTTCTTGTTGCAAGGCGGCGAACCTTGAGTCCCTAGGGGCGATCAGGTCGACCTAGGGCAACCCATAGCCACCGCGCGCCCAGACGGGGTCCCTCCCGGGCGTGTGGGGTTTCGGGTCCTCAAAAGCACCCGCCGGATTGCCTGCGGACCGCGCTTCCGGCTGGGTCTCCTTCAACGTGAGTTGCGGTGCATCACCCTCGGCGTTGGAGGTACACGGTGACGTGTTCGTGTGCGAACAGTGAGCATAGGCTTACTGACTTTTGATAACAACGGATAACCAAAAAATTATGATCAACGTAAGGGGCTAATGATCAACAGTTTTATATGTTTGGACCAAAACAACACGCAAAAGGAGATTTTATTTTCACTTTAACTAAATTGGAGTTAAATCTGAAAACGGCACACATAAAATTTACTGTAATTAAATCTGAAAACAGCAAAGGCATGGAGTACAGGTCCGGAACTCCAAACATGCAGTGCCAATTTTAATGGATTCATTTCAGTAGAGGTACAAATAAAAAGTAGTTGTGCACAATGCCCACCGAGAAGCGGGTTGCATAATCTGAGAAAGATGTAGACTAATCTGGACCAAAGGTTTGTGATCCAAAGGCACAAGTTTCGGTTTTCATGTTTAAATGAAATTGAGCTTTCATTTGACACTTTATCTTATTGAGCAGACATGGAGATATCAGCCTATCCGATACAATACCCCCTCTTCACGGTTTTCCGGTCGGACTTTTTGGTGCCCTCTTCAATGAAAGAAGTACTCTGTAAAATAGTAACCATGAAATTCAGTTAGATAGTTAAAAGTTCATAATGTAAAAGACAATTTTGTACAATGTAACCATGAAATTCAACGATAGTTTAATCATAACAGTTCTGAAGCTTGATTTTTAGTTATTTAAACTGTTAAATGTGTCCATTAGTTCATTCATTTTCCCCTGTCACCTATTACTTTTGCCTAAACAACTTAATTAAATTAAACATCTCTTCCCAATAATTCTTTTGCTACATCATCTTAAGAAACTTTGCTCTACAATATAACAACTTTATTTCCCGCAAAAAAAAATAGCAACTTTATGGAAGATGCATACAATATACTCCCTCTATCCCGAAACAAGTGTCTCAAGTTTAGTACAACTTTGTACTAAAGTTTGTACAAACTTGACACGCTTATTTTGAGACGGAGGGAGTAGCAACATAAAAAAGTCCTACGTGAATTTGAACTAATATTCTAATAAAGACAGAGCCCAATAGAGTCCCTTTTTTTATGTTGCCTTCGTACTAAGCATCTCAAAACTGGGAACCACATTTCTATATTGGACAACATCGCGACGGTTCAGGGAAAACTAACTGTAGATCCCTACAGAGTACCGAGCTATATTTTTTGTATATCTCTGATGATTTCAGTAGAGAAAATCCCTTCATTACAAGACGAAAAGACTACTACTCGAGGAGTATGCGAGACTGTACCGGCACAATTCCTCCTCGCTGTCGCTGATCGGGGTCGGGGCTGCCTGCTGAGACGCTGCCGTCGCCGTCCCTTGGTCCTCGCCGAACTTCTTTGTCAGATCGTCCAGGAACTCGCTCAGCACCGGATCTTGGATCGGTGACTCCGGCACGCAGCAGACCACCTTGATGCC
Organism: Triticum aestivum; assembly: GCF_018294505.1. NCBI lineage: Eukaryota > Viridiplantae > Streptophyta > Magnoliopsida > Poales > Poaceae > Triticum > Triticum aestivum. The sequence continues at coordinate 601,187,606 of NC_057813.1, forward strand.
GACCTTGTCCAAGCAACCGCTACGCGGCCCCTCCGTCCAGCGGACCGTGAAACGGCACGCGCACCCCTCCACGCCGTGCTCTGCCCTCTCTACCTGCATATTTGGTCGGCGCCTATTATTACTGAAGCATATGCGTGTGTTGATGAACGCACTGAGTAGGACGAGATGCGGAGGACTTACGGTTTCGAGGACGGCGTCGTAGTACTTGAGCTCCTCGACTTCGCCGTGGATATAGTAGGCGAGGCAGAGCTTGTCTCCCGGGCGGAGATCCCCGCAGCGGGCGTCGTCGAGGGCCAGGCATTCCCGGCGGAACCTGGCGCGGAGCGCGTCCACGTCGCCCGGGGATGCGAAGTCAGCCCCTGGATCGTACCACTCGTCCGCATCCTCGGTGGAATTCTCGAACATGACGCGGAGCAAGCCTTGCTGCACCACCACGCGCGCGCCGTACCACGCCTCATCGGACCGCGCTCGGTACTCCATTCGAGGCCGTGGGCGGCGCCGCGGCGGCGGCGGCGCTGGCACGGTGGCCTTCCGCTTTCGCGACTTCGGCACTTCAGCGGTACTGTGGGAGTGGCGGCGCTCAGGGTGGTCGGTGGGATTTGGGTCCTCGAGAGGACAGGGCGGCGGGTTTCTCGATGCTTTATACCGTCCAGATTCTGACAATCTTTCTAGGTTTTAGGTTTAGCTTTGGTCGACATAATGTGCACAAACACCCCTCAATAAAAAGAAAAACATAATGTGCAAATACTTTAGGGGTATACTCCCTTCGTTTTGTAAATATGAATCGTTTTAGATATTTTAATATAAACTACATACGGATGTATATAGACATATTTTAGAGAGTAAATTCATTAATTTTGCTCCGTACGTAGTCCATTATTGAAATCTCTAAAAAAGATTTATATTTAGGGCTCATTTGGTTACAGGGGATCCTCCTGGGATCCCCGCCTCTTCCCTGGGTGTGGGAGAAGCCACGGGCTTAATCAATCCTGAAAAGCCCACCACTGTATTTGGACGCCCACAAGATCGGGCCACCACCGCCCCTACCACGGTCTTTCCGCAGGCGAGACTTCCATGCCTCGAGAGGCTGGGGAGAAAACCCGCGCTCGCTCCAGCGAAAAAACTGGCGATGGAGTTGGAAGCCACTCCCCAGCCATCCTCCACATCTACGCTTCGCCCACTGGCGGCTGTGATAGAGATTCCTTGGGGAATCTAATGTGCACGTGAAAACTACCCCTAGGGGCTTGTGGCCCTGGGATTTCTCCCCCTTGCTACCAAACAAGGCCTTAAGAATGGAGGGAGTATATCTATATACCTTTGTTAAAGAAACATATTGTATTTCTCAGATAATGTGTGTGTGTGTGTGTATGTGTCATTTACAATATAGTGAGAAATAAAATCAGGGATTATAGATTTCCAAACATAAAAGATTTTTCACTAAAAGAGTTCTTCGCTAGATTGCGAGCCACTTCATTTGCTTCATGGCGACATTGCGAATATAAGACACTCGCAAGTTTCAGCCCTAAATGTTTGCACTCATGTACCATTGCAACATCTGAGCCCACATGTACAGTAATATGCCATGATTCATACAAAAATAATAATTGCCATGGCCAAAGTATTAAAATTGCCATAGTCAAAATATTAAAATTGTCATGGTGAATTACTCAAATTTGCTTTGACTCATGCACTAAATTTTCCATGGTCCATAAAATTGCCATGGCCAAAAAACGAAAATTGCCATGGTCAAAATACTATAATTTCCATGATGAATTACTAAAATTACCATGGTGAATTACTAAAGAATTTCCGTGATCCATGAAGTACAAATGTTTATTTGTCATGGTAAGAACACATCTTAAATTGCTATGACAAAAAAATTAGATTTGCCATGGACATAAAAAAGGAAAAGAGTTTGCCATGGGTCATCGCCTATATAGTAGATTTGCCATGGACATAAAAAAGGAAAAGAGTTTGCCATGGGTCGTGTATAGTAGATTTGCCATGGACAAGAAAAAAAAAGAGTCACCGTGGGCGTAGCATCACACCACCCCAACAACACTCCCTTCCCCTGCCGCCGCACGTCGAGATGCACCCGAGAATCTCATCGACGCATCCACGTCCCATGATCCCGCCATGCCGCACATCACCCCCCCCCCCCCCCCCCCCCGGCGGATATCTGCTTAGGGTCCATGGGTTGCCGCCTTAGCTCAATAGGAGCCTCGCCCAATGAGTGAAAACGTATATGAAATACAATAGTACCTTTAAACGTAGAAGAAAAAGATAGTTGAAACATATCGTAGTAACTTGAGTGCAAACACCATAGCACAGTTCTCAGATTTTTGTGGCATATATATGTGTGGGTGAAGTATTAAAAAACCATTTGCTATGTTAGAAGAAACTCTTTAAGATTTCTTTGGTACGAACAACTTAAATGCGAAAAATCTATCGCACAGTTCTCAGCCCGTTCATCACAAAAGAAATAATGTGAGAGTTTAATGGTTACAAAAAGAACCTCAAATATGAATGATCTATGGCCCTTAAGGTATGATAAACTCACAAAAGAAATTATATAAGAGTTTAATGGTTAAGACAATAACTTACAATTTGCTGCAGTATCATGTATGTTGATATTGGTGTATAGAAACAAATTCTTTTATAATGAAACAAAACTTCGTGAAATTAGTTATCTGCTCTCCTAAGTTAGAGGGGGAGGGCTTCTGTTTAAATGTTGTACACATATAAAAGGAACATGCATCTTTTTTAGGTAGGGGAAAGAAAGGAAGATATATGCTACAATAGGGCACTTCATCTTATACTTCTTTTGAAACTTATGTCACAAATACATGATACATGAAATAACTTCTATAACCATGTTGTCTTTCAATATAATAATAATTACATTATAAAATATCATTTTTGTATTACTTCCAACATTTCTATTTTGTTTCAACTATATCATATTTAATATTATAAGTGCTAGCTCGTGCTGATGCCTGGGTCACTAGTAGAAAAGAGGGCTTTGGTCCACCCCGGGTTAGCCCATTAGTCCCGATTCAGTCTAGAACCGGGACTAATGGGGGTATTAGTCCCGGTTCGTGCGCCCAGGGGCCACGTGGGCCATTTGTCCCGGTTCGTCTGGACCTTTTAGTCCCGGTTGGTGCCACGAACCGGGACTAAAGGGTGTGATGCCCATTAGTCCCGGTTCGTGGCACCAACCGGGACTAAAGGGTTAGACCTTTACTCCTGGTTCGTGCCACGAACCGGTACTAATGGGGTTTAAGGCATTAGTACTGGTTCATGGCACGAACCGGTACTAAAGGTCCCATTTTCAAACTCCACCCTCCCCCCCCCCCACCCCACCCCCCGTGGATCGCCTTTTCAGTTTTAAAAAAATAAAAGAAAATTATGAAAATGTCAAAAAAATAAAAGAAAATAAGTTTCAAACTCAAACATTGAAATCCTCAAAAACCTAACAGAAAAAAAAGTTACGGGGCTTTTAAGATCTAGAGTGGAAAAAATCGAAAAAAATTCAAACTGTGGTCAAACAATGGTCAAACTAATTATTCTAGAATATTAGTGTTACTAAATAATTATTTCAGTTATTTTGAATTTTGGTCAAATCTGGTCAAAATGTGGTCAAACTGTGGTCAAACAATGGTCAAACTAATTATTCAAGAAATATTAGTGAAAACTAAATAATTATTGTTTTTTAAAACAATAGTTTCAAAATCAAACAGTGAAATGTGTCACTTCATGCTCAAGCAAAATTCCTGAGGGTTAATAGGATTGACATCTTACTATTGTCAGGAAAACAACAAGTGCAGACTTGGAAACGAGGGAGAATAGAACCCGGAAGTTAAGCGTGCTCAGGCTGGGGGAGTGGGAGGATGGGTGACCGTTCGGGAAGTTAGATGATTTGGAATGATGAGGGGTGATTAGAGATTAGAGGATAAATTGAACAGTGATGAGGGGTGGTGATTAGAGACTAGAGGTTAAAATAATTCAGAAATTTGAAAATAAAAAAATTAAAAAAAATCATAAAAATCATAAAAATCATAAAATTTCCTTTAGTCCCGGTTGGTGTTACCGACCGGGACTAAAGGTGGAGGTCCACGTGGCCGCGGTCTTTAGTCCCGGTTCATGAACCGGGACTAAAGGGTCGTTACTAGTGGGTTGATGACTAGCAGATTAATAAAATATGTTTGCAGAACAAGCAACCAACAATAATGATAAGTTAAAATGGATTTGCTGATGGATACCTGACTCCACCAACAATTAAGAGTCAAGCAGAAGCAACCATCTCAGACTATATGAAATTTCAATCAGATGGAAAGAGGCATACAATATAGCAACCTTATGTATGAAAGTCTACATATGATACTTCCTACATAAATTTGAACTAATAGTCTAATAAAGCCCGTGCTCGATAGATCCCCTTTTTATGTTGACTTTGTACTATAAGCTCATCAAAACTGGGAACCTCATTATTTCTGCAAATAGTATGTTGTGCAATGGATAAGGATTTGGTGAACATGGTTCCATGCGTACCCTTGATGAATAGTAAATTGGAAAAAGTACTAGAAAAAGTAAGATAAAACAGATTTTTTTTCATAATATACATAGTCAAACGGTATACTCACGTCTGAAGTTTCACGAAGAAATCACATCTGTGGTAATCTAGGAAAAAATGACAAAATCGAAGCTATATTAAAAAACATTGTTTAATTAATAGTATGGCTTCAATTGTATTTTCTTCACTAAGAATACCATGGATGTTAATACATCACGAAACTTCACACGTGAGTTGAATGGTCGACTAAGTTTCATACCTCAAAATTTCAGATTTTTTTCAAAATTTCCAGTATTTTTTTGAATTTATAATTTATATATGTGGGTGCACGGGGAACCATGTTGGCCTTTGTATTTTTGGTTGAACAATGGAGAAGAAGGATGAGGACCATGGCCAGATGGTCCATGAATCAGCTGATATGCACACGAGAGATACAAAGCATCTTAAGAAGATGATAAACTCAGCCCAACTTGCTATTGAGGTCAGGTATGGGGCTTTTGGCCGGCTGGAAAGAAAACATGAGTAACAGAGAGAGAAGAGGGCGAACGAGCTACCTAGACAAAAATTCCACTGCAAATTCCCTTGATAATCTATATTTGTAGCGAAATTTAGAGAAATTATTCAATTAGAGTGGAAGTTTTCGTACCTTTAATTTGAGCTGAATGTTAAATGATTGTGTGACTTGCTTTTGGCATTGGACCGATAAGATATAGAAGATTATTCACAATGGTCTCAAAATTTTCATCTCACTCGTTTTGTTGTAAGCCATTATTGTTAATGTCGGTGTTGGATGAACCACTTTTGACTTGACTATCTTTGTACTTGTCAGTTCTATGAGACACTTTGTTCTGGCAGCATTGATCATAATCAAACTTTTATTGATTTTTGAGGCAACTCATTGAGCCATGAAATTGTACCCATGGAGTTCTTTTTCTTGGAGCTATAGATCATGTTTAACATGTGTGTGCGCCATTGTTTTATTCAGGATGACTCACTAGAATTGGATGGCAATATGAAAAGCTTTCAAAATAGGCACACATGTGCATATAATGAATCAAGAAATAAAATCTCGTGTTTGAGTTAGCACTTCCCAAATGGAGCATGAGTGCTTATGTTGCATAATTTCTAAAGCATAGCAGATAGAAGTGGTGCGATGGAGGCTGAGGTTGGAGCATGTATAGAAGGAGCTGCGCTGGCCACTGAATGGAGTTGCGCACCATTTATCCTCGAAACGGATAGTGCGACTGTTGCATCTATGATGGGTGACAAGGAAATGGATCGTTCACCCTTGGCAGCGTTGGTCAAATGGAACTAAAAGGCTCCTGGATGGTTTACGCGAGACACGTGTTGTAGCCATTCGCCGGGAACAAAATGGTGCACGCCATATGCTTGCCCAGCTTGGCCATCGTACAGTGCACTGCAGTTTGGCTCACTTCTGGGCCTGTAGAAGTTGTTACTTTATGTATTTCTAAAGCGTAGCAAGTGGTGCTGATGGGGCGCTCCCACCACAAAATGTATTCAAGTTGTCATACGCGGTAGACAACTCTCGTCATTTAATGTCTTCATTTGTTATCATTATCAAGGCAGGATGCCTAATGTGTCACATTCTGCCTCTCACAGGATAGGAACACAATGGTGATTCATTAGTGTTGGAGCAACATAACATTAGAGTTACACTGAATGGAGCAAGGCAAGCCCACGAACCAGGCGTCTAAACAATGGCATTTGTGGTGCTTTAGATGAACAATTATATACATAACTTTGTTTTCCGGTGGCATTCAACTTGTCCTATGTTTGTGTGCATTCAAAACTATTCCTGAGAAAGTTTTCACAGTTAAATACTTTTATGAACAACTGTATCATCTCCCCTTTGATGGGTGTAGATTTCATTGGAAAATTTAAAATCCCACCATAGACTACCGAACACTAGTAGAAAAACTATTTTACGTGAGCCACATTAGTCTGGTTTGTAAAAGAACCAGTACTAATGTGACAATTAGTGTCGGTTCCAACGGCTAGGGGGGCAGGAATCATTAGTCCCGGTTCGTGTTGCATCTTTAAACCGGTTCATGATATGAACCGGGACTAAAGGGGCTGGTGGTAGGCTGGTGTCAGGCTGGGGGCCCACGAGCACCTTTAGTCCCGGTTCGTGTCACGAACCGGTACTATAGATGCTCCTATATCTTCGTCCAGCCCGCGAGCTCTCTGTTCTTCCCAAGATAAAAAGAGCACCAACCAAAACAGTAGTCTGCTTTGATGCAGCAAACGCCAATAGGTTGAAGGACACATATTATAGTTACATAGAGGAGATGTGGGAACTTGACTATGGACGTAATTTGAAGTTCCCTTTGTTTCGGTGCAAATGGGTCAATCTGACAGGAGGCGGGGTAACGGAAGACACGCAGTACGGAATGACAACAGTGGATCCCAACAATCTTGGGTATGCAGACGAACCATTCGTCCTAGTCAATGATGTGGCGTGGGTTTTCTATGTGAAGGATATGTCTACCAACAGTGGATCTCAATTTTCAATCCTTTCTGACTTCATTTGCTATTTTTCATACATTTACTAGTTTTTTCGCTAAATGGCCCTGAAATTCAAAAGCACTACAAATGAACTCTGAAAAAGTTGAACGTTGGCATGACATCATCATTTCACCCACATAGCATGTGCAAAAAAGTTGAGAGTGTTACGGCAAAAACTGGATGCACTTCGTGTGCAAAATGGACAATCTCTTTCGAAGTATCAGGGTTTCGGACGAAAACTCATCTGTTACAAAGGCATTTCATCTTTTAAAACTTATTTCAACTCCAGAATTTTTGTGCATTCAGTATGCACCATTCAAAGCCACGTCATAAATTTTCAACCCTTTCTGACTTCATCTGCTATTTTTCATGCATTTGCTGATTTTTTTGACCTAAGTGGCCCTGAAATTGAAAAGGACAACAAATGAACTATGAAAAGGTTGAACGTTGGCATGGCATCATCATTTCACCCACATAGCATGTGCTAAAAAGTTGAGAGGGTTACGGCAAAAACGGGATGCACTTCATGTACAAAATGGACAATCTCTTTCGAAGTATCAGGGTTTCGGACGAGAACTCATCTATTACAAAGGCATTTCATCTTTTAAAACTTATTTCAACTCCAGACTTTTCATGCGTTTAGTATGCACCATTCAAAGCCATGTCATCAGTTTTCAACCATTTCTGACTTCATTTGCTATTTTTCATGCATTTACTGATTTTTTGAGCTAAATGGCCCTGAAATTGGAAAGCACTACAAATGAACTCTGAAATGATTGAATGTTGGCATGGCATCATGATTTCACCCACATAGCATGTGCTATAAAGTTGAGAGGGTTACGGCAAAAACTCGATGCGCTTCGTGTGCAAAATGGACAATCTCTTTCGAAGTGTCACGGTTTCGGACGAAAACTCATCTATTTCAAAGGCATTTCATCTTTTATAAGTTATTTCAACTCCAGACTTTGTGTGTGTTCAGTATGCACCATTCAAAGCCACGTCATCAGTTTTCAACCATTTCTGACTTCATTTATTATTTTTTAGGCATTTACTGATTTTTTAAGCTAAATGGCCCTGAAATTGAAAAGCACTATAAATGAACTCCGAAAAGGTTGAACGTTGGCATGGCATCATCATTTCACCCACATAGCATGTGCTAAAAAGTTGAGAGGGTTACGGCAAAAACTGGATGCACTTGGTGTACAAAATTGACTATCTCTTTCAAAGTATCAGGGTTTCGGAAGAAAACTCATCTGTTCAAAGGCATTTCATCTTTTAAACTTATTTCAACTTCATACTTTTTGTGTGTTCAGTATGCACCATTCAAAGTCACGTCATCAATTTTCAACCCTTTCTGACTTCATTTGCTATTTTTCATACATTTACTGATTTTTTTGAGCTAAATGACCATAAAATTGAAAAACACTACAAGTGAACTCTGAAAAGGCTGAAAGTTGGCATGGTATCATCATTTCACCCACATAGCATGTGCTAAAAAGTTGAGAGGGTTATAGCAAAAATGGATAAACTTCGTGTACACACTAGTAGAAAAAAAACCACTAGTCCCGGTTGGTTAGGGCCTTTTGTCCCGGTTCTTGAACCGGGACTAAAGGGTCGTTACTAATGCCCTAGACCTTTAGTACTAGTTCTAACACGAACCGGGATAGATGGGACTCCACGTGGCCGGTGCGCCGAGCCCGGGCAGGAGGGCCTTTGGTCCCGGTTGGTGGCGCCAACAGGGACCAAAAGGCATCCACGCATCAGCATTTCAGGGGCTGGGGTTTTTGTTTTTTTTTTGAAAGGGGGGTTGGGGGTTTTGGAGGGTTAATTTAGGTGTTTCATATATTGCGCTAGCTAGCTAATTAATAGAGAGAAGTGTCCTCTCTTATGTCTGTGCTTGGTCGACGCTACGTACTGTACATAGAGAGGCCCTCGACACGCTAGCTAGTAAGAAACTGAAGGAAACCATTAAGTACAGAAGTTTGTCATGCATACCGAGAGAAGTGATCGATCGACCTCTCCTTCTCCGAGAGATTGGTCGAACAACAAGTTTTCATATTATCTATCCGACGCTACTGGCTACATACATATACAATATGTAAGATCTCTTACAATCCCCTAGCATTTGAAATCAACTCCCACATGGTATTCTCCGGATTTATTGATGACGTGGTCAAGAAAGAATCCCGCCAATTCCTCTTGAATTGCTTTCATGCGATCTTGTGCTAGGAGTTCATTCCGCATCTGCCACGTCTAATTTGAAGAAGGGGATTAATACATATATATGAATGAAACTCAACAAAAATGATGGTGTAATAAAATCAAATTTTGAATATTATTGCTTACGCGCTTCATATTGTCTTTTAGAGTAGCCCCGCTTATTTTTAAAAGTCGCGTTGTAGATGAACTCGCACACGTATTATCCATAGAAATCGTTCCCTTATTCCTGCCACGAGCACTTTACGAGAAACAGAGGTCAATCAAACTGATATGAAGCATTATAAATGGCATTGATGAAAGTATAGCTATAGAATCAACGGGAGATGCGCGCAACTAGCTAGCTAGTAGTACTTACTTTCGGGTATGTATATCGCAGCTCCTCCGGCAGTCCCGGAGCTTCTGCGGTGAACTGTTTCCAAACCCTGCAAGACAAAGAAAATAATTATTATTACTTGAGACAACAGGAAATGAACAAAAAGTTGCCGATATGGTGCGATAATGATCGATTGAACTTACTTGTTGAGCATTTTAGTCATGTCCGCATAGGTTTCGGGATCTTTTCGTCTCGAGTCTAAGACGGTTACTATTCCCCGCTCAAGCTTAATCTCCAGAAGAACATAGTGGAAGCTGCGCACGCATGCATAACTCATCAATTACATTACTATAACCTCGCTCGAGTAATAAGGGAAACCGAATATGCACATGACAGTAACACTCACTCGAAGTTATAAGGAAAGAGTATTAAATCTTTATTTTGATTTTTGATCAACGATTGTAGTAAGTTGGCATCGGCCTCTTCGGCCTTCTTTTTAACCTGAAATTCATCTATGATATTTGTGTTAATGAACCCAATATCATACATTTCTTGTTTTTTGCACTCGATGATCTTCAATCTGCCTAATATAGTGAGGATAATTAATTATAAATACATGCAATGAAAGAGCCGAGCTATATATAGAGACTTAATGAAAGAAATAGTACTTACAGACAGTAGCAAAAGACCGTTAATTTATCAAGGGCCTTTTGATTGAAGAACTTGAAGAACTCCTCAAATGGAACAGGCAACAGATCAGTTCCAACGAGGTCATTCTCCTCTTTAATTCTCGGATACAAAGTATTCGTCCCCCCAGACTCTCTGCAGGTTTTCATGTACCAATTATAGAATCTTCGCATCATCGTTGTTAGAGATTTTTCATCTTTGACGAGAGGCTTCCCGTACTCGTATCTGTGTTCGTCCACCTCCAAGAAATAAAAATGTACATCATCAGGCAGGTAATCTCTAAGATAGCTATAACCGGGCACCATCCCCGGAGCATTAGCGACGATGTCGCTAGACACATTGAGCGGGGGGCACGATTGCTTTGCTTGTTCGTCGAGCTGGGCAAAAAATTTCCCAGCTGCTCGTTCTTTTAACCTTTGATCACTGACAGTACCTCCCGACCGCACCGCTTGGAAATATGCCTTTTCAGTAATGCGCTCATAGTTGATTTTCGGCGGAGACTTTGGTGGTTTCCTCAGGGCATCGATAGTGCGCTTTGCTTTCACCGGATCTACCTTCTCCTCCGGAGGTGGATGTCTCTTTGCTTTCAACCCTTCAAAGAAGTCCTTCACTTCGGTCCGCACGATCTTCACGTTTTCCTCCTCGGTCCTCTCGTACGGTAACTTCTCTAGAGGCTTGAGAGATGGACCGTATCTGTATTGCCTCCCGCCTTTGGCTGTACTGCTAGACGCCGGAGCAGACAGAGCGGTTGCGGCTGTCTTTTTTCATGCTTGCTTACGAGGCGGAGGAGAAGGACTACGACGCGCCGGAGCAGCCGGGGCGGAGGCGGGTCTCTTCTGCCCTTGCTGGCGAGACGGAGAAGGAGGAGGCAGCTGGCTGCTCGGGCGCGCTGAGTGCCGCCACACGCCGGAGAAGGAGGCTGAGTTCCCTGATCCCTCGCCGAAGGAGCGGAGAAGGAGGCGGAGTGCCCTGACCCGCCGGAGGAGGAGGAGGCGGAGGCGTCCAGTTCGGAAGGTTGATGAGCTCCTTTCGCCATAGGCATGAAGTCTTCAGAGAAGAACCCAGCCGAATCTCCCCTTCACCCGTAGGGTGGCCAAGCTCAAGGTCCTCAAATCCGTCCGTTATTTGATCCACCATCACCCTAGCATATCCTTTTGGAATCGGCTGGTCGTGGTAGTTTGAGCCAGGTTCATTAGGTATAACAGAGCCAACATTCGCCTTGATTTTCAATGTCATCCATCGCGTCATAAGGTGGCAATGTTGAGACTCTGTGATAGCATCCACGGGGTAGCCCGTGAAGACAGGCTCCAGCAGCTGAGTCTGCTCGGTGGAAGCCACGCTGCTTCCCCGCTGAAATGGCGGGGTAGCTTCAGGGGAAGCTTCGGCAGGTCGTTTGCTGCGATCTTCTTCTCGTTCCTCTAGCCCTTGTACCCTTTCGTGCAGCGCCTGCAGTTGGCTATGCTCCACTTTCTTCCTCCTCTCCTGGGTTTTGTAACCCCCTGTGTTCGGAAACCCAGCCTTCCACGGAAGGGAGCCTGGCGTGCCTCGTGTCCGTCCAGGGTGCTCAGGATTCCCGAGGGCCATTGTGAGCTCGTCGTTCTCTCTGTCTGGAACGAACGTCCCTTCCTGCGCTTTCTTGATATACTCCCGAAGCTTCCTAACGGGTATTCGCAGTTTCTCTTTCGTCCAAATGCAATTCTCTGATACAGGGTCCAAGGTTCCACCAACCCCAAAGAACCAAGTCCGGCAACGGTCTGGCCATCTCAATGTCTCTGGTTCGACCCTTTTAGCAATCAGGTCATTCTTAGCCTTGTCTCACAAAGGTCGGGCTTTGAGGTAACCACCTGACCCTGTGCGATGGTGATGCTTCTTCTTCACAGCATTAATCTTGTTTGTCACTGACATCTTCTTACTCTTTTCCGATGTCTTGTGGGCGACAAATGCGGGCCATTGATCTCTGATCTTCTCAAACCGACCGGTGAATTCTAGTCTTTCTTCTTTGTCGACAAATGTTTTCAGCTCATTCTTCCACCTCCCGAATAGTTCTGCCATCTTCTTAAGAGCATGAGACTTGATCAATTCCTCTTTAACTGACATCTATGGATCCTCCTCTGGCGGTAGGGTGAAATTTGCCTTAAGTGTTGTCCAAAGATCTTCTTTCTGCATATCAGAGACATAAGATGTCGGCACCTCAGGGTCTTCCTTCTTTGGCTTTAACCATTGCTGGATACTGATCGGGATCTTGTCCCTAACAAGAACCCCGCACTGAGCACGAAATGCATCCCTTGTCCGGATGGGTTCAATCGGCTTGCCATCGCGCGCGATTGCTGTGATCTCAAACCTTTCATCCGAGTGCAACTTTTTCTTCGGGCCTTGTTTCTTTACCGAAGTTGAGCTCGATCCGGAGGGCTAGAGAAAAAAGAAGAAAGACGAGAGTTAATTAATATGTGTACATATCAAAACAATGAATGCATCAATTAACTAGTCAACACGGGCTTAAATAATATATATATATATATATATATATATACCTGGCCGGACTCGGTTCGGTCACCGGAGCAGTCAACACGGTCTCCTTCTTGTACCTCCATTGGGTCACCGGAGCCATCATGAACATAGCCCTCTTCTTGTACCGGCATTAATGGGTCACCGGAGCCATCATGAACATAGCCCTCTTCTTCACCCAGTCCTTCCTGACCATCGGTGTCGTTGAGAAATGACGCAACAACATCACTTCCTTGTGCGATTATCTCCCCCAACATCGCTTCTGTTGCTTCGTCTCGGGAGTGCTCCATAGTTTCTGCAAATATTTACAACATGTCAATTATTATTCAAACATGGTACTGACGAATATATATTAGTGGCAAACATAGAACTAGCTAGCCAATCACAATAAGGAATCATGTTAGTGGCCTCGACGCTGCTTCTCTAGGGTTTGGGGTGGCCTCAACACAATGCTTCAAGGGTTTGTGGTGGCCTCGACAACAACGCTCTTTTAACTTGGTAAATTTGGGTGGCCTCGAGAGAGTTTGTCGGGTAGGGGCGTGGCGGGAGGGGGTAGGATACCAACATCATTTTTCTCTAGGGTTTGGGTGTCATCGAGAGTTTTGGTCAATCGAGAGGGCTGAAGGGGGTGCTCCCATGGTATAAGTTATCATGGTTGAGAGGGGGTATATATATCGACCGCCCCTCATGTCGAAGTTATCCGGGAGGGGGTTATATCAACAACGACGCGACATACTTATACATGGGAAAATAATGTTATCGGGGAGGGGGTATATCGGTACCCCCCCTCGTGCTGAAGTTCTCGGGAGGGGGTATATCGACAACGACATACCCGATAAGAAACTCTTCTACCTTTAATGTACTAAATCTTCTTCCTTTCCTAGCTAGATATTTAAAAATTAAACTAACCTAAAATGTACTAAATCTAACTTGCATATATGTATACTTTAAAACATCATTAATTACAAATAAAAAAATACATACATACATACAAAAAACATGTAAAAAATACATATATCTAAAAAATACATACATACATATATGAAAATCTAAAAACATGTAAAAAATATAATAAAAATTAAAGAAAACATAATTAACAAAATAAAATTAACTAGGGGCGGCGCTGGACAACGATGGCGGGGGCGGCTGGTGACGGCGATGGCGGGGGCGGTGAGGGCGCTGGCGCGCGGGGGCGGGCCGCGTGCAGGGGCTCGGGCACGGGGCAGGGACCGGTGCGGCGCGGCACCGGCGACGACGTGGTCGAGGGCAGGGGCGGCGCGGCGACGGCGTCGGAGGCAGGGACGACGCGGCGACGGTGTCGGACGGCAGGGGCGGCGAGGGCGCCGACGCGCGGGGACGATCTGCGGGCAGGGGCTCGGGCGCGGGGCAGAGGCGACGATGGCGATGGCGACGGCAACGAGGAGCAGCGTTGGGGCGTCGGGCAGGGAAGACAAACTGAAATAAATTTTTCACAAGTGCTAATTATATATCCAAGGCATTGGTACCGGTTCGTGGCACCAACCGGTACCAATGCCCCCCTTTAGTCCCGGTTGGTGCCACCAACCGGGACCAAAGGTCTCTTTTCAGCAGCCCAAAGGGTGGGAAGCGGCAGCCTTTGATCCCGGTTGGTGGCACCAACCGGGACTAAAGGATGGGCATTGGTACCGGTTGGTACCACGAACCGGTACCAATGCACCCCCTTTAGTCCCGGTTGGTGCCACCAAGCGGGACCAAAGGCCCCTGTGTTGCTCGCGTCGCGGCCAAAGTTTAGTCCCACCTCGCTAGTTGAGAGGGGCGCACAGTGGTCGATAAGCCCCACTGCCGCACCCCTCTCGAGCTCCTCTCCACTGCAGGCTTACGGGCCTACTTGCTACTGCTTTGCCTGATGGGCCTTCTGGGCCTACTGCGGGCCTGAATCCTGGCCCATGGATGGGTTTCTAGTCGTATTCAGGCCGTGGTGGCCCAGTTGGTGGCAATTTTTTTAATTGTTTCCCAGTTTTTTTTTTGTTTTCTTTTTTGCTTTATTTATTTTGTTTTGTTTCTACTTACAACAAAATACTTATTTATTTTATTTTATTTTGTTTATAATTACTTATTAATTTTATTTTATGATAATTCTTTTTGCTATTAAAGTTTCTAACAAAAAAGTTCTTTATGAAAAATCTTTTTTCTTTTAATGATTTTGAATAGAAAATACTTTGATAATTTTAGTTCATCAATTTTATATAATTTTAGTTTCAATAATACTAGAAGTTGCTTATAATGTTTTGAACAGAAAATACTTTGATAATTATAGTTTCATAAATTTTATTTATGTTATTAAAGTTTTTTTTGTTTCTAATTATCTATTTTATTAAAGTTTATATTATTTTGTTTCAAATTACTTATTTATTTTATTTTATTTTGTTTCTGACTTCATTTGTTATTTTTCATGCATTTACTGATTATTTTGAGCTATAAGACCATGAAATTGAAAAGCATTTGAAATGAACTCTGAAAAGGTTCCAAGCTGGCATGGTATCATCATTTCACCCACATAGCATGTGCAAGAAAGTAGAGAGGCTTACGGCAAAAACTGGATGCACTTCGTGTACAAAACAGACAATCTCTTTCGAAGTATCAGGATTTCATACGGAAACTCGTATGTTACAAAGGGATTTCATTTCTTTTGAACTTATTTGAACCCCCTTGTTCTTCTGTGTTCAAAATGCACCATTCAAAGCCACATCATCAATTTACAACCCTTTCCGACTTCATTTGTTATTTTTCATGCATTTACTGATTATTTTGAGCTTAAGACCATGAAATTGAAAAGCATTTGAAATGAACTCTGAAAAGGTTCCAAGTTGGCATCGTATCATCATTTCACCCACATAGCATGTGCAAGAAAGTAGAGAGGCTTATGGAAAAAACTGGATGCACTTCGTGTACAAAACGGACAATCTATTTCGAAGTATAAGGGTTTCATACGGAAACTCGTCTGTTACAAAGGGATTTCAAAAAAATTGAACTGATTTGAACTCCCTTGTTTTTCTGTGTTCAAAATGCACCATTCTTCAGAGCATTAAAACCGAAGTACATACATAGTTCTCATTGAACAACATATAGCTCTCCAGAGCATCTAATTAAACCATACATTGAAATTATGTAAAACATTTCAATGCAAAAACAAATGTGATCATAACCGCAACCAAGGTAACAACTGATCCAACTGCATAATGATACCAAGCCTCGGTATGAATGGCATATTTTCTAATCTTTTTAATCTTCAACCGCATTGCATCCATCTTGATGTTGTGATCATCGACGTCATCCGCAACATGCAACTCCAATATCATCTTCTCCTCCTCAATTTTTCTTATTTTTTCCTTCAAGTAATTGTTTTCTTCTTCAACTAAATTTAACCTCTCGACAATATGGTCGGTTGGAATTTCCGGTTCAACAACCTCCTAGATAAATAAAATCTATGTCACATTGGTCCGCATAATTGTCATAAACAATAAATAAACCAAATAGTTATGAAAAGATAATATATACCACATCTGAATCATAGACAGGACGAGGGCCGACGGGGGCGGATACCAAAACCTTCGCACTATATAATAACAAGGAATAATAAAAGTAAGAAAATTAGACAAGTATCTATCTGAAGTCAGAATTTTTTTCTTTCAGAAAGAAGATAAGAACAAGAGGCTCACCACGGTGGTGCCGGCGACGAGATCAGCGCGGGCGATCGACGGAGGTGAAGACGGGGCGGGGACGGGGCATGACGGACCGCTAAATCTAGACAAATCTCATTGTAAATGGAGCTCGGAGGTCGAGTTTCGAGAGGAGAAAGCTTAACTAGTGTGGCTCGGGAATTTCATCGAACACCTCATGTGCATAGGAGGTGAACTAGAGCACCCAAATGCCCTCCCCTCGCCGACTTGACAAAACAGAGCACTCTGGAGTGCTCTGCCGCGGCGGTGGGTATATGTAGGCAAGTTATTTGTCCCGGTTCATGGCATGAACCGGGATTAAAGCCACCCCTTCTGTCCCGGTTCAAGCCACGAACCGGGACCAATGGTTGTGGGCCAGCAGCGAGGACCATTGGTCCAGGTTCGTGGCTCGAACCGGGACAAATGGTTCCACACGAACTGGGGCCAATGCCCACGAGGCCCTGGCCGGCCCCCTGGGCTCACGAACCGAGGCTAATACCCCACATTGGTCTCGGTTCTTGAAGAACTGGGACAAATGGGCTGGATGGTCACAGCCTACTGGGTCGTCACAGCCTACATGCGACTAGAAACCCAACATCTAGTTTGGCCAGGATGCAGGCCCGTACAGCCCAGCACAAGTTCAATAGGCCAACCAAGGCCTGCTTACGGAGGAGCTCGACACAGTTGCCGCAGTGGGGCTTATAGACCGGTGCGAGCTTCTCTCAACTAGCAAGGTGGGACTAAACATCCACCGCGCCCCTCGCCTGGCAGCACGCCACCTTTAGTCGTGGTTGGTGGCTCCAACCGTGACTAAAGACCATCTTTAGTCGCGGTTAGAGCTACCAACCGCGACTAAAGGCCTGGCTTCCCGCCGTTTGGCCTGGCCAAAATTGACCTTTAGTCCCGGTTGGTGGCTCTAACCGGGACAAAAGGTGCCTCGTATATAAGGAAAACTTACAAAATTTCAACTCCGCCATCTCCATTCTCATCGTCGACGCCTCGCCTCTGCTCCCGAGCCCCGACGCCGCCCGCGCCCGCCTCCACGAGCTCCTCGCCGCACTGCCCGCGCCAGCTTGCCCCAACGCCATAGCCGCCCCTCCTCGACCTCACGCACCGTTGTCGTTGACTCGCCTCACCTCGTTGGACGTCGCAACGCTGTGAGCCCCTACCGCCATGGCCACCTCTCCCCGATCGAGCCCACACACACACACACACACACATGCGTGCGCGCGCGCACACACACACACA
Organism: Triticum aestivum; assembly: GCF_018294505.1. NCBI lineage: Eukaryota > Viridiplantae > Streptophyta > Magnoliopsida > Poales > Poaceae > Triticum > Triticum aestivum. The sequence goes on from NC_057813.1 coordinate 601,205,376, forward strand.
CATTCTTTTCTGTTTTATAGTTACAGAAATGTTGAATGCTTTTTAGCTTTTTATGCTTTTAGTTATAGAAATGTTAGATGAATGGTAGATATATAAATGTTAGATGAATGTTGTTTTTTATACTTTTAGTTAGATAAATGTTAGATATAAAAAAGTTGAGGAATTTTGACATTTTATCCAATTATTGTATAGCAATTACTATATGTATTGTAGATGAACGGTGGAATTTGCATATATTTTCTGTTTTTTTGTTTTTTATACTTATAGAAAAAAGTTGCATAAAGAATAAGTTGCATAGAAAAAAGTTGACCATGTATTAATAATATTTTAATGTTAATATATATTTTAATGTTAATTGACATACCATGTTAGTACTTACTCAAATAAAATGCATATTTGGGTGTATGCCTACCATGTGTTATATCATTGGTATAGTTTGTACCTTATGTTCATGTTATTGCATATATACTAGGTTGTATATCTATGTATACTTGCAAGTGTATGATGTTCTAGATAGGAAATGCATGGAATCATGTTATTCATGTTAGTATATTTCTTAGCTTGAAATGATATATGTTGATGCCATGACTTAGATATTTACTTGCTTAGTATGATTTCCCTTCTGTTTTTAAGTCACAACTATTATGATAGTGTTGTGTGCTAATGCCATTCTTGATAGTCATGTTAATTAGTTGATATCAACTAAGCTATATGTTATATTGGTAGCATAGCATGATGTCTCATGTGATGATCCACCATGCTTTGTCACCCTAGCTAGCTATATAGTTTAGTACATATATTGAATTTCAGAACTTTAATCTTTGAATTATGAACATAGGAAATGACTGACGACGACGATAAGATACAAGGGTATGAGTACTGTGGCGACGACCGGGGTCTGTGCGACAGGACTCACTTGGAAGGCGGTCGATGCTTCAGTATTAAGCTCGACGAGACCTTCGATGTTTATACGGTACGCAATGACGACAAGTCTTTTTTCGTAATTAAGCGTGACTTATGTTTCTTCAAAGTGTAATTTCCTCTATCTACAATTCAACTAGTGCATCCCCTGTCAAGCAAGACGTTACGTCTTGGAGAAGATGGATTTCAAAGATCATGAGAGTATGGAGACAAATAGAGTTCACCTCAAGACCCATCATGGTTATACTTTTGTCGCAAAGCTATACAATGTGATGACCTACTCCCATTTTGGTTGCTCGAATTGGGCAGCACTATGCAAGGCGTATGGTTTATGTCACCTTGGATCTAGGTGATGATCTAGATGACATGGATGAAGATGATATCGACGAACATAATATCGACATTTGGGTCGATGTTCATACGCTTCCACTTCTACCTCTATGTGAGTTTCTCAAATGTATTCCATAAGTAATTTATATTGTATTTATAAAAATAGTTGACAACTTATTTCCGTTCTTCAAGAAATGTACGAAAAGTAGTAGACAAAACCTACTACAATTTTGGGTCTGATCTAAATTGCGAGGAGATAAATCATTTTGTTTCATGGATTAAAGATGTTGAGACTTTTAAGATGAATTATCATATCTCTCCAAGTTATTCTCAATACGTGCCACTAGTGCACGTGTTCAACTACGGTAACATCCATCGAGATATCATGGTAAGATTTTTTCCTATTATTTCATCAGTGCATTGTTTGCATAGATTCTTTTAAGCTAAACAACATTTTGCTAAGTATGTTATTATGATGTTCTTCAACAGAAACTCCCGACGGATTGTATACCTAGATTTATGGAAATGAAAGGTGACCTGAGGATTGTTAGCTTACGACCAAGTTTGCGTACGTACCACCACAGTGCATACACTATTCGTAGAAGTGATGACATCCTTACAATCAAAGATTGGAGAAAAGTTCTGAAAGATCACAAATAACTACTTGGGGTCAACATGAAGCACAACCCACAGATGGGAGATAGGTTCAGATGTATTCTCCATAATGGAGAATCAGGAGTTTTCCTATTTTATGCTATTTTACCTTCGAGAGAGAAGGAGGAGGTCTTAGGTATTTATGTGCTAGATTGTGCTAGAATGATGAGCTAGTTGTTCTTATATGACTATGATGATGAGTTATGTGCTACCTTATATGACTATGATGATGAGTTATTATTATAATGATGATAATGATGATTAATGGTTCCTTCATTAATTTGCTTACTAGCTAGCAACTAGTTCTCTCGATCTATATGTAGTAGCTATCGTCGACCAAGCACGGAGAAAGAGTGTCACTTCTCTCTACATGTAGTACCTAGCATCGACCAAGAACGGAGAAAGAGAGGTCACTTCTCTCTATTTGTAGTAGCTAGCTAACACAATATGAAACCCCTAAACCCTCCAAAACCCCTTATTTAAAAAAACAAAAATTCTAGGCCTTTTAGTCCCGGTTTGTGACACCAACCGGGACTAAAGGCCCGCAGCCCCCCGGCGCGGGCTCATGCCATGTGGTGGGCCTTTGGTCCTGGTTCATGACGAACCGGCACTAAAGGGGGGGGGGGGGCTTTAGTCCCCACCCTTTAGTGCCGGTTGCAGAACCGACACTAAAGGTCCTTACAAACCGGGACTAAAGACAGATTCAGCACTAGTGGAAGTGTAGTATTTTAAACAGAGACATTCTGTTGCATCGTAGGCGGATGGGGGAGAAGGGTTGTTCCTTTTTGTGCCCATGATAGGTCTATTGGCCGTCTTTTGTTTCGGTGCTCCGAGGGAGGTTTGTTTGGGGTACTATCCAATGTGCTTCAAATGTTTGTGGCTCCCTTGAACCTAATACAACATGTTGTATTATTGCTTGAACGCCTCCCTCCAAGTTGTTGGAGAATGATGGCGTAAAAACTGTGTTTCCAAGGATAGTTCCAATGATTGTCCTCTACGATTCATTTACTTTTTCACAATATTGATGATTGGTTAGTCTCTATGGAAGGAACAGGTGATGAAGATCTCCGGCGAGGATCTAGAAAACCCGCGGTGGGCACGACCGAGGTTCTTGATCAAACAAAATGATGCTACCAGATGATTCAGGGAAGACACATGGTGGTGTGCCGCTTCTATTTGCTACGGTTGAGAAGTCATATATTTATTTTATTAAAGCCTAACAAAGGTGTATCATACAGTCAATTTTTCCTTATTGAATGCCCGCTCTACCTCATTGGTTATAAGAAATGGTGACATGGGTCCACATGAGAGCGAGTTCACAAACTATGGCGACTAGTAGTCAATGCATGTGTTCCTTCTTGAAAAAACTCCAAATGTACATGGTTATTGGCACTCAATAATACCCTCTCTTGGGAGAATATCACTAGCGCGAGGGTCCTAAATTCGGTGGGTTTTGGTTTAATTCAGGGTTGTTGTGGCTTGCTAACTGGGTTGTGGGTCTGACTAGTTTTTGTCCATGCGCTGCTATGGATGTTGTGTTTACATGGCAATGACACTATGGTTTGTCATTTTGTCTAAGTCAAAAAAATCTGTGCCATTTATAAAAATATTGCTTTTTCTAAATTCTCGCCTCCACATCTATTTATAAACCGATGACATGGGTGCACACGTTAATGAGTTCACAAACGGGCTACCAATAGTCAATACCCATGTTTCGTTTGGGAAGAGAAAAAGCAAATTGCTAGCGTGCGCTCCCTAAGCCGTCAGTGATGAGTTTGGGTTTGATCCCCTATGCTATTGCTCACTGGCACATGAGTCCACTCGGTTTCGTATATGTTATCCTTTTTCAAACATCCACTCTCTCGTAGGTAGTAACTGGTGAGAGGGTATTGGAGCGCACAGCAGCTAGTTTGCAAACACTGGCTACCGCTCGTCAATGCTCCTTATTGAACACAAAGCAAAGCCTGCATGTGGCACCATGTTGCACATCCGAGTGAGCATAGGCTTACTGACTTTTGATAACAAAGGATAACCAAAAAAATTATGATCAACCTAAGGGGCTAATGATCAACAGTTTTATATGTTTGGACCAAAACAACACGCAAAAGGAGATTTTATTTTCACTTTAACTAAATTGGAGCTAAATCTGAAAACGACACACATAAAATTTACTGCAATTAAATCTGAAAACAGCAAAGGCATGGAGTACAGGTCCGGAACTCCAAACATGCAGTGCCAATTTTAATGGATTCATTTCAGTAGAGGTACAAATAAAAAGTAGTTGTGCACAATGCCCACCAAGAAGCAGGTTGCATAATCTGAGAAAGATGTAGACTAATCTGGACCAAAGGTTTGTGGTCCAAAGGCACAAGTTTCGGTTTTCATGATTCAATGAAACTGAGTTTTCATTTGACACTTTATCTTATTGAGCAGACATGGAGATATCAGCCTATCCGATACAATACCCCCTCTTCACGATTTTCCGGTCGGACTTTTTGGTGCCCTCTTCAATGAAAGAAGTACTCTGTAAAATAGTAACCATGAAATTCAGTTAGATAGTTAAAAGTTCATAATGTAAAAGTCAATTTTGTACAATGTAACCATGAAATTCAACGATAGTTTATTCATAACAGTTTTGAAGCTTGATTTTTAGTTATTTAAACTGTTAAATGTGTCGATTAGTTCATTCACTTTCCCCTATCACCTATTACTTTTGCCTATAAACAACTTAACTAAATTAAACATCTCTTCTCAATAATTCTTTTGCTGCATCATCTTAAGAAAACTTTGCTCTGCAATATAGCAACTTTATCAAAGATGCATACAATATAGCAACATAAAAAAGTCCTACGTGAATTTGAACTAATATTCTAATAAAGCCAGTGTCCCAATAGAGCCCCTCTTTTATGTTGCCTTCGTACTAAGCATCTCAAAACTGGGAACCACATTTCTATATTGGACAACATAGCGACGGTTCAGGGAAAACTAACTGTAGATCCCTACAGAGTACCGAGCTATATTTTTTGTATATCTCTGTTGATTTCAGTAGAGAAAATCCCTTCATTACAAGACAAAAAGACTACTACTCGAGGAGTATGCGAGACTGTACCGGCACAATTCCTCCTCGCTGTCGCTGATCGGGGTCGGGGCTGCCTGCTGAGACGCTGTCGTCGCCGTCCCTTGGTCCTCGCCGAACTTCTTTGTCAGATCGTCCAGGAACTCGCTCAGCACCGGATCTTGGATCGGTGACTCCGGCACGCAGCAGACCACCTTGATGCCGACCTTGTCCAAGCAACCGCTGCGCGGCCCCTCCGTCCAGCGGACCGTGAAACGGCACGCGCACCCCTCCACGCCGTGCGCTGCCCTCTCTACCTGCATATTTGGTCGGCGCCTATTACTACTGAAGCATATGCGTGTGTTGACGAACGCACTGAGTAGGACGAGATGCGGAGGACTTACGGTTTCGAGGACGGCGTCGTAGTACTTGAGCTCCTCGACGTCGCCGTGGATATCGCAGGCGAGGCAGAGCTTGTCGCCCGGGCGGAGATCCCCGCAGCGGGCGTGGTCGAGGGGCGGGCATTCCCGGCGGAACCTGGCGCGGAGCGCCTCGACGTCGCCCAGGGATGCGAAGTCAGCCCCTGGATTGTACCACTCGTCTGCATCCTCGGTGGAATTCTCGAACATGACGCGGAGCCAGCCATCCTGCACAACCACGCGCGCGCCGTACCACGCCTCGTCGGACCGCGCGCGGTACTCCATTCGGGGCCGTGGGCGGCGCCGCGGCGGCGGCGGCGCCGGCACGGTGGCCTTCCGCTTTCGCGACTTCGGCATTTCAGCGGTACCGTGGGAGTGGCGGCGCTCTGGGTGGTCGGTGGGATTTGGGCCGAGGACAGGGCGGCGGGTTTCTCGATGTTTTATACCGTCCAGATTCTGACAATCTTTCTAGGTTTTAGGTTTAGCTTTGGTCGACATAATGTGCATAAACACCCCTCAATAAAAAGAAAAACATAATGTGCAAATACTTAGGGGGTCCGTTTTGTAAATATAAGTATTTTTAGATATTACAATATAAACTACATACAGATGTATATAGACATATTTCAGAGAGTAGATTCATTCATTCGCTCCGTATGTAGTCCATTATTGATATCTCTAAAAAAGATTTATATTTAAGAATAGAGGGAGTATATCTATATACCTTTTTTAAAGAAACATATTTTATTCCTCAGATTATATATATATATATATATATATATATATATATATATATATATCATTTACAATATAGTGAGAAATAAAGTCAGGGATTATAGATTCCCAAACATAGAAGATTTTTCACTAAAAGAGTTATTCGCTAGATTGTGAGCCAGTTCATTTGCTTCATAGCGACACTGTGAATATAAGACACTCGCAAGTTTCAGCCCTAAATGTTTGCACTCAAGTACCATTGCAACATCTGAGGCCACATAAGTTTCTGGTTGTTGCATTACTTCCACTACAAAGCTTCAATCTGACTCACTGATCACTTTTTTACATCCGATCATCCCTGCATCCATTCCGGATCGTTGTTATCTCTGCTGAGTCAACGCTGGTCACCTGAGGAATGAACCATGTTGCCGCAGCAATGAAGTTCCCTCTTCCATCATGGGTAATAGCGCCTGTTGCACCTGAGAATGTTTTAACTCGGAAAGGAGCATTAACATTCATTTTGACCACATCCCTAGTCGGTCTCTTCCACATATTATCATGGCTTCTTATAGGCTCTATATACCTATTGATAAAGTATGGAGTGTTTCTACTCGTCGGCCATCGTACGTTTTATTAAAAAAACAGGTGTTTTTTTAAATATTCCACGGTCCAGTATTAAGTCCCTCTCATTTATCTCTATCTGTTGGGCTTCGGCCCAACTTCTGTATTCACTATCGCGCGCAGCTGGGCACTGGTTAGTATTCCGAGTTCAGCTATAGTATGCTCAGTTCACTCTATTTTCCGCCCGTTTAGGTCTATGGTCTTTAATAGTACGATTATACAATTGTGGTTCATCATTCTTTATTTGGTTCTTATGTAATTCTTGAATATATGTACCTATGAATCGAATAATGCATTGGTTGTTTGAACCTGATGGATATGAATAAAGCTATAGCATACATTCAAATTCAAATCCGGTACAATTTGAAATAGCAGCAATTAAATTACGGTGAAATTACGCTCTCCAGGTCGTTACGGCGCACACGGTTGATAAAACACAAACGTTTGCGATATACACTATAATCCGACACGGTTCACAGAGAGGAAACATGTGCAAGCATGCACATAATTTCCGCTTGCACTAGTAGAAAAAGGGTCAAACGTGAAGCACATTAGTGCCGGTTTGTATTTGAGCCGGTACAAATGTATACATTAGTGCCGGTTCCAACGGCTAGCCGGGCCGCTCTCATTAGTACCGGTTCGTGGCTAACCTTTAGCACCGGTTCGTGCCACGAACCGGTACTAATGAGAGTGGTGGCAGGATGTTGTCAGTCTGGGCCCCCTCCAGCACCTTTAGTACCGGTTCTTGGCACGAACCGGTACTAAAGGTCGTCCTACATAAACCCTTCGTCCACCCGAGCTCGCTCTGTTCTTCCCCTTTCCCCTCTCCTCTCTGTTCTTCCCCTCTTCCTCTCGAGCTCATCACACATTTTGCCCAAAATTTGTCAAGATTTGAAGGCCCCCATCCATTCAAATGATCACAAAGGTTAGCAACTTTGTCCTTTCATCTCTCATTGCTAGATTAGCTCTTGCAATGCTTTATATAGTTATTAATTTGTGAGTTTAGTAATTTGGGAGGAAATATATATATGTGCTAGTATTTGATTTATATGCAATTTGAGGTTAAAATAACACTTAGTTTGCATATGTAGGTGTGGTTTACTTAGTGCCTTCTAAATCTCCGTCGTAACCACCGTCGATCGCCCGCACCGTCCCGTCGCCGGCACCACCTTGTGGTGAGCCTCTTGTTCATGAAATTTTATATAAAAAATTGATGTTTGTGTGATTTGGATATATAGTTACTCGTATAATAATTATCTTACCCGTACGTTCTTTGTTATACATAGTGCCATGGTTTTGATATCCGTCCCCGTCGGCCCTCGTCCTTGTTATGATTCGGATGTGGTATATTCTCTTTTAAAACTATTTGTTGCATTTCGTGTTTATGACAAATTATGCCCATCAAGTTGACATAGATATTTTTATCTAGGAGGTATGTGAACCGGAAATTCCAACCGACCCTATTGTCGAGAGGTTAAATTTAGTTGAAAGAGAAAACGAGTACTTGAAAGAAAAATTGAAAAGAATTGAGGGGGAGAAGATGGAATTGGAGTTGCATGTTGCCGATGTCGTCGATGATCACAAGATCAAGAAGGAGAAAATGCGCTTGAAGATTAGAAAGATTAGAAAATATGCCATCGATAGTGAGGCTTGGTATCATTATGCTGTTGGATCAATTGTTACCTTAGTTGCGATCTTGATCGCATTTGTTGTTGCATTTAAATGCTTTAGCTAGAGAGTTATTTGTTTGTTGCATTTAAGTGTTGTATGAACTTTATGTATGAACTTGTATTAATTTGGTCTATTCGGTGTTGTGTAATGAAGATGAGCCGGCAATGGATGTACGATGACCGATGCTCTCCCCAGTTCGTTGAGGGCGTGCATACTTTTCTGCTTGCGGCTGAGGCAAACAAGCGGGCGGATGGTTTTATGCCTTGTCCATGTGCTGGCTGTAAGAATGGTCGCAATTACTCTACGTCAAGAACCATTCACGTCCACCTGTTTGAGTCCGGTTTCATGCCCCACTATAATGTTTGGACCAAGCACGGAGAAAGAGGGGTTATGATGGAAGACAATGAAGAAGAAGAGGACGACGACAGCTATCCTGGCCATGGGTTCCCTGAATACGATGATACAACAATGGGGGAAGAAGCTGAGCCGGTAATGCGGGAAGAAGCTGAGCCGGCAATGCGGGAAGAAGCTGAAGAAGAGGCATCAGATGAGCCCGTTGATGATCTAGGTCGGGCCATTGCCGATGCAAAGAGAAACTGCGCAAGTGATTTGGAGAAGAAGAAGTTGCAGCGCATGTTAGAGGATCACAAAAAATTGTTGTACCCGAATTGCGTAGGTGACAAGAAAAAGCTGGGCACCACACTGGAATTGCTGCAATGGAAGGCAGAGAATGGTGTATCTGACAAGGGATTTGGAAAGTTGCTGGTAATGATAAAGGATATGCTTCCAAAGGACAACGAATTGCCCGAGAGTACGTACGAAGCAAAGAAGGCTGTCTGCCCTCTAGGGTTAGAGGTGCAGAAGATACATGCATGCCCTAATGATTGCATCCTCTACCGCGGTGAGTACGAGGATTTGAACGCTTGCCCGGTATGTGGTGCATTGCGCTATAAGATCAGCCGCGATGAGCATGGTGATGTCGAGGGCGAGCGCCCCAGGAAGAAGATTCCTGCCAAGGTGATGTGGTATTCTCCTATAATACCACGGTTGAAACGTTTGTTCCAAAACAAAGAGCATGCCAAGGCGATGCGATGGCACAGAGAAGACCGTAAGAAAGACGGAAAGTTGAGAGTACCCGCTGACGGGTCGCAGTGGAGAAAAATCGAAAGAAAGTACGGGAAGGAGTTTGCAGATGACGCAAGGAGCGTATGGTTTGGTCTAAGCGCAGATGGCATTAATCCTTTTGGGGAGCAGAGCAGCAACCATAGCACCTGGCCTGTGACTCTATGTTTGTATAACCTTCCTCCTTGGTTGTGCATGAAGCGGAAGTTCATTATGATGCCAGTGCTCATCCAAGGCCCTAAACAACCCGGCAACGACATTGATGTGTATCTAAGGCCATTAGTTGAAGAACTCTTACAACTGTGGAATGGAACAGGTGTACGTGCATGGGATGAGCACAAACAGGAAGAATTTGACCTAAAGGCATTGCTGTTCGTGACCATCAATGATTGGCCTGCTCTCAGTAACCTTTCAGGACAGACAAACAAGGGATACCACGGATGCACGCACTGTTTGGATGATACCGACAGTATATATTTGAATAGTTGTAAGAAGAATGTGTACCTGGGACATCGTCGATTTCTTCCGAGCAGGCATCCCGTAAGAAAGAAAGGCAAGCATTTCAAAGGTGAGGCGGATCACCGGACGAAGCCTCGCCACCGTACTGGTGCTGATGTACATGATATGGTCAAGGATTTGAAGGTGATATTTGGAAAGGGTCCTGGCGGACAATCTGTTCCAAAGGACGCTGACGGACGCGCACCCATGTGGAAGAAGAAATCTATATTTTGGGACCTGCCATATTGGAAAGACCTAGAGGTCCGCTCCGCAATCGACGTGATGCACGTGACGAAGAATCTTTGCGTGACCCTGCTTGGCTTCTTGGGCGTGTATGGGAAGACAAAAGATACACCTGAGGCACGGGAGGACCAGCAACGTATGCACGGAGAAGACGGCATACATCAGGGTCATGCAAGCTACGCTCTTACCAAAGAAGAGAAGGAAATCTTCTTTGAATGCCTGCTCAGTATTAAGGTACCGTCTGGCTTCTCGTCGAATATAAAGGGAATAATAAACATGGCAGAGAAAAAGTTCCAGAACCTAAAGTCTCATGACTGCCACGTGATTATGACGCAACTGCTTCCGGTTGCATTGAGGGGGCTTCTACCGGAAAACGTTCGATTAGCCATTGTGAAGCTATGTGCATTTCTCAATGCAATCTCTCAGAAGGTAATCGATCCAGAAATCATACCAAGGTTACAGAATGATTTGGTGCAATGTCTTGTCAGTTTCGAGTTGGTGTTCCCACCATCCTTCTTCAACATCATGACACACGTCCTAGTTCACCTGTGCCAAGAGATTAACGTTTTGGGTCCTGTATTTCTACACAATATGTTCCCCTTTGAGAGGTTCATGGGAGTCTTAAAGAAATATGTTCATAACCGTGCTAGGCCAGAAGGAAGCATCTCCAAGGGCCATCAAAATGAGGAGGTCATTGAGTTTTGTATTGACTTTATTCCTGACCTTAAGCCGATTGGTGTTCCTGAATCGCGGCATAAGGGCAGACTGGATGGAAAAGGCACGCTAGGAGGGGAACAAATAATATGTATGGACGGACATTCTCTCACTGAAGCACACTACACAGTTCTACAGAATTCCGCCTTGGTGGCTCCGTATATGGATGAACACAAGAATTTGCTACGCTCCAAACACCCGGAGCGGTCTGATGACTGGATTACACGTGAACAAACCAGGAGTTTCGCCAGCTGGTTGCAGACACGTACCATGCATGACACCTCTATTGAAGATGACCTGTACTTGCTGTCCCAGTTACCATCTTCGAATATAATGACTTTCAAAGGGTACGAGATAAATGGTAATACATTTTACACGATCGCCCAAGATAAGAAGAGCACCAACCAAAACAGTGGTGTCCGCTTTGATGCAGAAACCAAGACGGGAAAGGAAACATATTATGGTTATATACAGGACATATGGGAACTTGACTATCGACGTGGTTTAAAGGTCCCTTTGTTTCGGTGCAAATGGGTCAATATGACACGAGGCGGGGTAACGGAAGACCCGCAGTACGGAATGACAACAGTGGATCTCAACAATCTTGCGTATGCAGACGAACCATTCGTCCTAGCCAATGATGTGGCACAGGTTTTCTATGTGAAGGACATGTCTACCAAGCCAAGAAAAAGAAAAGATAAGGAAGCGAATGCATCGTACGATGAGCCAAAGCGGCACATAGTTCTTTCTGGGAAGAGAAACATCGTGGGAGTGGATGACAAGACAGACAAGTCAGAAGATTATGAAAAGTTTGATGAAATTGCTCCATTCACAGTGAATATTGACCCGAGCATCCCGTTAAATGATGAAGATTTTCCATGGTTACGGCGCAAAGGGACACACGCGAAGAAAAAGTTTCACACCCAAAGATCTGGGATGTGATCGGCTTCACTAGCTATCATCACTTTCTTCTGTGTTTCGCACCGAGAGGGGAATCTCTGTAATAGTTAGGGTAGTTATGTGTTTTGGCATTTGAAACGCGAAGAAATTTTATGTGCAAACAAATTCTTTCATGCCTTTACTGATTTTTAAAGTTAAGTTATTCACAAACTAGTGATTCACACTAATTTCAAATAATTCAAAATTTAAACTATTCAAATTTGAAAACTACGAGCACTAACAGAAAGTTTGTAATTTTTCGTACCTAAAACAAAAATGTTCACAAAGAAACTCTAAATACACAAAAAAAACAACACAAAAATAAATAAAGCAAAAAATAATAAAAAAAAGCCCTAACAGAAAGTTTGTAATTTTTTGTACCTAAAACAAAAATGTTCACAAAGAAACTCTAAATACACAAAAAAACAACACAAAAATAAATAAAGCAAAAAATAAAATAAAAAGAAGCCCGCCTACTAGGCCAGAGCGGCCTGCATACGACTAGAAACCCAACCTGCCATTGGGCCAGGATGCAGGCCCGCAAAGGCCAAGTGGGCCCACAGGGCTGCAAAGAACACATAGGCCCAATAAGCCTGCTTTGGAGAGGAGCTCGAGAGAGCGACCGCACGGGGGTTTATAAACCAGTACGGTCGCCCCTCGGCTAGCGAGGTGGGACTAAACTTGCCGCACCGCACCTGCACCAGCGCACCCACTTTAGTACCGGGTCGTGGCACAAACCGGTACTAAAGGGGGGCCCTTTAGTACCGGTTTGTGCCACCACCCGGTACTAAAGGGGGTCGCTTCCCACCGCTTGGCCTGGCCAAAATAGGCCTTTAGTACCGGTTGGTGGCTCCAACTGGTACTAAAGGTGCCTTCTATATATACAACAGCTACGAAAATTTCAGTTTCCCTCTCTGTTTGTTCCTCTGTTTCCGTCTCCGTCGCCGTCGCCGCCGCCCTCGATCGTCTCTGTCGCCGCTCGTCTCCGTCGCCGCCGCCATCCCCGTCGCCGCCCCCGTCCCCGTCACCGCCCCGGGCCCGTCCCCGTCGCGCCGTCCCCGTCCCCGTCGCGCTGTCCCCGCCGTCGCCGCCCCGGCCGTCGCCTCGCCGTCGCCGTCGCCCGCTGTGAGCTCTCCTCCTCTAACCCCTCTCCCTCGCCCCCGGCGGCCACCATGGGCGCCGCCCCTCCCCGAGCCCATACACACACACACACACAAGCATGCATGAACACACACACACGTACATATGTATTTTGTATGTTTAATTAGTTTAGATTATTTAGTGTTTAATTAGTATATACGTATTTTGTATGTTTAATTAGTTTAGATTATTTAGATTATTATTTTTTCACTATTATATATGTATGAATGCATGTTAGATGGATATAATTAGTGTTTAATTAGTATGGAAATTTTTTATATAATGTTGTTTTTCAGTTTTTTAATGGATGTATAGAAGTTGTGTTTTCTGTTTTTAGTGTTAGATGCTTAATTAGTATGAAATAGTATATAGATTTTTGAAATAGTAGAAATGTTAGAAATTTTAGTTATCAAAATCCAATCATTAAAAAAATATTACTTTTTGCGGGCATATAGCTAGTATTTGTTCTCGACGATGCCCGGTCCGCATCCTCGCCGTCGACCCGTCCGCGACAACGTCCAGCCGACCCATGTCCGGGACTGGGCTCCGCCGGGCTGGCACTGGGAGGTGCTACCTGGAGGGGCGCGCCGCTTGATGAGGAACCCGGCCCCGGGTCCCATCGTCGACCCTGATCTCGTTTGGTGGCCTTCGTGTGGGCCAGTTTCGGTGCGGACGGACCCGGCCCCGCCGGAGGTGGTACGTCGCCGTGTCAGGGAGGAGGACGAGCACGTCCATCGCTACATGGTTGCGTTAGAGGGCGGCAAGTTCTCCAATACCTGGCAGTATCTTCGGGGATCTCACTTCAGCTATGATCCTGTGAGGGTTCCTTCTCTTTGGGTGTCCACTGCCCGCGCCGCAGGAACCGTGAGTGTCCTAGATTCTTCTGTAGTATTCGATCTTTAATTAGCTAGCCAGTGATGTACTATTCAATATTATATATTATTCGAGATGATGTATTCGAGATTATATCTATTATTCTAGACGAAGTATTCAAGATTATATCTATTATTCGAGATGATGTAATTTGAATACTAAATTGTTTTATATTTCTTTTGAATTAGTTAAATAAAAGCTATGGCAGACAATACCGACAGAGAGGGAGAACAGACCATGTTCGATATGATACGCGGGCCAAATGATGATCAGAATGAAGAAGATTATGACGGCTCCGAATTTCTAAACAACACCGGAGAGGGTGATATGATATTCGATCGCGACGACCGAATTGATGAAGTCATGAACTACGATTATGACGATGACGAAGAACATGTTGATCCTGAAACAACAAAGACCGGCGAGGTATATATATTTATATAAGCAGGTATCTGGTGATCATCACATGTTTTAAATGACTTGAAGATATATTAACGAATCAATCTTTGTTCTTTCAGCCATCCGGATCGAGCAAATCTTCAGGCAAAAGGACGAAACGGGGCCCGAACAAAAAGTTGAAGGAGGGCGTAAAGTACAATATCGAGACAGTCAGACCTAATGGTGAACCATTAGCGCCTAAGAAGATTGCAGACAAGTTCATTCGTCAGTGCGGAGTTCTTGTGAAGGACCAACTCCCGATCTCCCTTCAAGAATGGAGAGAGCCAGCAAAAGACAAAAGACAAAAAGACAAAGAGGACGCTGCTCCATGTCCAGATGTTACTTTTGTCGACAAGAATCAAAAAGATCTGCTTTGGGATACTCTCATGGAACATTTCACCCTACCAGATCATTTCACAGAAGCAGATGTGCAGAAAGTCAAGGACGCTGCTCTTAGGAAGATGGCGGTTGCATTCAAGAACCACAAGAATCGTGAATGGGACAAGTACGTCAAGGGAGGAAGGAAGACTCCAGTATTCGAGGGAACACTAGAGAACCAACGTGCTCATTGGGACGATTTCGTGAAATTCAAGGATTCGGAATTAGCTAAGGAATGGTCGAGAATAAACAAGAAGAATGCTGAAAAAAAGGATAAGTTCCATAAGCTGGGGCCAGGTGGCTATGCGGTGGCAATGCCTAAGTGGGATAAGTCTGAGAAAGAGATGGAGGATGCAGGTGCCACTCCGGTTACTAAGAGATGGCCCCCCAGGGTCAGGACTTGGTTCTATGCGCATGGGGGGAGTTGGACCCGAAGACAGGCAATGTTTCGACGAGGGCAAGTCTGAAGGGAGCCGACGATGCGATACTTCTTGCAATAGAAGAGGCACGATCGGGGGTGTTCCAGCCCAACAGAGAGAACGACAAGCTTACGCGTGCCCTGGGAAATCCTGAACACCCGGGAAGAACACGAGGCAAGGGCGCTATTCCGTGGTATGAGGGGTTCTCAGACTGGAACACCGACTATAGAACCCGTGCGAGAAAGAAGATTGCGGAGGAGAAGAAGAGGAAGATGGAGGAGGAGCAGAGGAAGCGGGACTATGAACGCCTTCAAGGCCTAGAAGCAAGTCAAGCGGAATTGGTAGTCAAATTCCAGCGGCAGCAGGAGCAGATCGACTCACTTACCCAGCAAAGGGGGTCTCAGCAGCTGCAGCAGCTAGCGAATGATCCAGCATTGGATAGCACCGCCCCATCCATGCCGAGAAGCAGCGTGGGTTCCACCCCGGACGATGCAATGCTGGGTAGATACCCCGTGGATGACATCACGGAGAACACTAGCTGCGAGCTACACGTCAAAATGAAGAACATATCCATGAAGGTGGCGGACGCCGTTGCTTTTACAAATCCCCCCGAGGCAACCTTCCATTGCAACCCGATTCCAGCGGGCTATGCTCGTGTCTTGGTTGATGAGGTGGTGGACCCATATTCGGAGCTAGAGCTTGACTATCCTGGAGGTGACGACAAGCGCTTTCTCGGAGACGCCAAACATCGTATCATCCTATGGAAAAAGGATTGCATCATCATTCGAAGGCCACCGACACTGCGTCAGCCGACTCCTCGTCGAAGTCCGCCACCGAGTCAGCAGTCTCCCGCTCCTGGAAGTCCACCAAGTCCGGCAAAGTGTCAGGCCACTCCTCCTCCAAGTCCGGCAAAGTGTCAGGCCACCCCTCCTCCTCCAAGTCCGCCACAGCGTCAGACATCCACTCCTCCTCCAAGTCCGGCACAACCTCAGGCCACTCCTCCTCCAAGTCCGGCACAGCTTCAGGCGGCCACTCCTCCTCGTCCAACTCAGCCCCGTCAGCCGTCTCCGCCGCCTCAGCAATCACAGAAGAGACACCCCGCAGCTATGGTGCGTAGCGGTACGAGTCGAGGTAGTACAGGAAGTACAGGCGGAGGCAAGCGATATAAATATGGTCCAAGCCTCACGCCTCTTCCGCAGAGGGCTTATGACAGGTCCGAGGAGGAAATCGCAGCCATATCGAAGTCCGAGGTGGAAGCCCATTTTGCACCGAAACCGCCAACGCCGCCAAGGGAGAAAGTGCCTGAGGAAACGATTGACCACTTCATTCGTATGGCTCAACCACCAGCTCCCAAGCCTGTTGACACAGACTATGAGCGCCACATCAGGAAGTTAAATCGAGCACATGTACGTAAGGAGGCGAGCTCGGGATCGAGCAAACAAGAAGCAGCTGCCAAAAAATGCGGGAAAACCATTCCCCAGCTGGGAGAACAGGCGGCGCAATCGATCCCCTCGCTTGTTGTGCCAACAACACGTGACAGTACGCGCGCCCAATATTATTGTGGGCAAACAGTTTACGTTCCTGAGGTGGGCAATATGGTAATAACGGAGGAGCATATAATGCAGGCTGAAGTTCTCAAAATCACTGTTGGACAACTCCTCGAGATCGAGCCCATGCCTGTGCTTAGAGAGGATGAAATAAAACGGAAATATGTCCGGGGCCAACCTTTGGTCGAGCCAGACAAGGTCAAGAACCTCCCAACGAGAATGTATGAATTGCATCAATGGTACATGAACATTACCAAGATTTCCGATCGATTGTCCCTCATGGTGAATGTCAAGGAGGATCATTACTACCATGAGAAAGTTGTGTCCGTTGGGTATTCTGAACTGTTTTAGTTATACAATCAAGATGCACTCGACAAATCTATCGTCAGTTGCTATTGTCTGTAAGTGATTTCTTTCTGTAATTTAAGTCTCAAGCTAGCTGTAGTGATCCTTATCATTACCTGTAATTATCCTCACTATATTCTTTTCTGTGGTATTATATGCAGGATGAAGATGTATGAAATGAGAAAAGGTGGACGCTATGGCATTGGGTTCATTGACCCAAACACCGTTAATGAATACACATGGAAAATAGATGAACGTCATCAAAAGGCCGTAGAGGACAGCATGCTAGAGTTCTTGAAGCGCCTCAAATACAATGAAGATATACTACTTCCTTACAACTTCCAGTGAGTCACACTGTCTTGTACTACAAATTCTCTGTTTTTGCCTACTAGCTAGCTACATGTTTTTGCTTACATATGCCCGCTTAATTAAGACATGCAAACGTGTGTGCATGCAGATATCACTGGGTCTTGTGTATCATTAAAGTTGACGCTGGAACAGTTGAAATACTGGACTCACTACTCAAAGAAAAAACTGACTATAACATCTTGTTTGGGATAGTCAACAGGTAATTTCAATCATTATTAACTATATATCTCAGCCTCTTTAGTTCGTCATTTCATGATATGAACTATTTAATAACCCCTTTATTCATTTTCTTTTTCGGCGGGCAGGGCTTGGGCAAGGTTCATCAGGGTCACGGACGGCGAATGGAAAGAAAAGCTTAAATGGGGAAGACCCAAGGTAAGTAATTAAGTAGTACTAGCTGGCTAGCTAGTTGCCATCTCTTTAATTATCATGCTTGATTAATTATTATCTGATCAAATTCCATTCTCGTAAAGGCCCTGAAGCAGGCGCAGGGGACTGATCTGTGTGCATTCTGCGTTTGCGAGAACATTCGCATGATGACGTCCGAAAGGAGCAGATCTCAAAGACAGGAATGGGTACGCTTGTCAAAACACTATTCACAATTTTTACACCATTATCGATATCTAGTCACACAACTAATACACATGCATATTGATCTCCTTCTTAACAGTTCAGAGAGGTGCGGGCGAAGCTCCTAGAAACGGAGCGTGTAGAAGCAGTTCAAGAGGAAATAGCGGGATTTTTGCTCGACCAGGTCATAAATCTGAAGGGAGAATACTATTACCCGCTACCGCCCCCATGAAAACCACTTCCAATTGTCATCGTGCTCCGAAGGCACCAATTAGGCTATAATGCCACTGGCTCCGAAGGCAACATGCATATGTAGGAGAAATTGTATATAGCTATACATGTGTGTATGTGTGAATTAATTAATATGATGGTTTGTGAGACATTGATGATATATATATGCATGATTGGTTCTACTAGAAATTCTATTTATATATATATATATATATATATATATATATATGTGCATAACGTGTATAATGTGTAGTATCATAAAATACCAGCAAACGAAAAAGAATTAAAATGGAAATACAAAATTAAATGAAAAAGAAATCATAAAACTAAAACCCCCCAAACCTTATAGTACCGGTTGGTCTTACCAACCGGTACTAAAGGGCTCCAGGCCCCTGGAGCTGGCTTGTGCCACGTGGTTTCCCTTTAGCACCGGTTCGTGCTGAACCGGTACTAAAGGGGGGGGGGGCTTTAGTGCCCACACTTTAGTGCCGGTTATGGAACCGGCACTAAAGGGCCTTACGAACCGGTGCTATTGCCCGGTTCTGCACTAGTGTTGCAAAGCGTGTGCCATGTCAGACAATATCACAAACGGTGCAGGTAAACTAAACGTTTGTGATAGTTGCCTTATCATACACGATTCACAACCATGATTTGTTTCTGATGTGGTATGCATCTGTCAGGACCCCGACTTGATGTCACATCGATCTAGCCGGTAACACCTCATATCACTTTGCGGCCTCACGCACGGTATCCCCACGGGTGTCGCCTTACCTTTGCCCGGGACCGTTTGCGCCTTTTGGCTCACGTATATGATAGTGTCGCTAGCATCCATATGATAAGGAGCCCGGGCTGACATGACTAGTCGTAAACCCAAAGTGGCACAGACTTACAGGGACAGGCATCCATGACCCAGCTTCGAACGTGTCGGTCATCAGCAAGTGGGTCCGGGCTGTAGCACTGGGCTAGCAGGACTCCGGTAAACCGGGCTGTAGCGGGCTAACAGGACTCCGGTACTCAAAGCGTGACATTTCCCCGAAGGGACAGACACAGGAACGAAGAAGGACACATGCCGGCCAGCCTAAGTGTTCCGGAGCAGTAGCAAGCTACCATGGCTCGGTGGAAACACTAGGAGACATTTCCCGGTAAGAGAGGCTACTAAAGATAAACAACTAGATAGTCAGATCCCACACATACCAAGCATTTCAATATCATACACACAATATGCTCGATATGTGCAATACAACATGGCATCACAAAATGACTCTACGACTCAAGTAGTTATTCAATAGGCTCCGGGGAGCGAGATATTACAAACATGGGTCTCATGACCCAACACTCAGAGCATACAAGTCAAAGCACAAGCGGAAGCTATCATGTCTGAGTACAGACATCTATAAATGAAAAAGGCTAAGAAGCCTGACTATCTACCAAATCCTGCCGAGGCACAAGATCGTAGCTGAGGTAACAAGCTAAACGTCGAAGTCCACGTGGAACTACTAGTGAGACTGAAGTCTCTCTGCAAAAACATAAAATAGGCAAACGTGAGTACAAATGTACCCAGCAAGACTTACATCAGAACTAACTACATATGCATCATTATCAACAAAGGGATGGTGGGGTTTAACTGCAGCAAGCCAGCTTTGACTCGGTGGCTATCCTAAACTACGACTGCAAGCGACACTTTTGAGGTGGCGCACACGAGTCCACATATTCACCATATCAATACACCACTATGGATTCGCTCCCGTCCCCCTACGAGAACGCCATCCATAGCACTCACGCTTATCTTGCGCATTTTAAAGTATCCACTTTCACTTGTCTATGAACTGATATAAGCAACCCAGAAGTCCTTTTCCGCGGACACGGCTATTCGAATAGATGATGTTAACCCTGCAGGGGTGTACTTCTTCATACATGTTTCCACCACTTAGCGTCTGCACACGACATGTGCTCGGCAGACTTCAAGCGAAAGCCGACGTGGGTGTAGACCACGACCTACCTAAACACTCAAGTCTCTATTCCAGGTTTATCGCCTATTCGGGTTCCATCCATGAGGAGATCCGGCCGGAGTTTCGCTCACAGCCCCAAACGATGTGAACAGGGTTCCCGAGATACCAAACGGGCATCCGGTACACCGTGCCACGTACCTACCGCATCACAGCCCACCCCTTCGGTCAGCACTGTCCACGGCCTCCAGTAAGCTACAAACACCAGAAACTACTTGCAACTCCTGGACAGAGAGCTAGGGTGAATAAGAAGTCGAGCGGGGTCATATTTCAGGGCCCAATGTATGGTAGTAACTGAATCATGGATCACAAACACAGAACTCAGTTCCTGAGGACGGCTGCAATGAGACAACCCACCATGTACTCCTACATGGCCTCTCACCGCTACCTTTACCAAATCGTGTTCACACACTTAGCTCACACACAGTAGGACATGTTCACACGCCTCTGATTCATCCCCGATGAATCAGACCTGACTCAACTCTAAGCAGTAGCAGGCATGACAAACAGGCATGAATGAGTAGGCATAACAGGGCTCAAACAACTCCTACTCATACTAGTGGGTTTCATCTATTTACTGTGGAATGACAGGTCATGCAAAGGATAAAGGGGTTCAGCTACCGCAGCAAGTAACAGATGAGTCGGTGTTGTCCTAATGCAGTAAAAGAGAGCAGGAGCGAGAGGGTAGGATTGTATCGGAATGAACAAGGAGGTTTTGCTTGCCTGGCACTTCTGAAGATAACATTGAGTCTTCATCAGTGTCAACGATCACATCGTCGGTATCGCGTCTATCGAGAGGGGACAAATACCGGCAACACAGAGAAAACAATCAATGCAATGCACAATATGATGCATGATCATGACATGGCAAAATGAATGTGTTTTGAGCTAATGCAACTAGCAACAGATTAAATGAAGTTGGTTTGAATACAAGATTCAAATTCAAACTCCATATGTGATTATTTAAATGCCCTTTATATGATTTGTGCTAAACAGCACCTATAAGTTGTTCTAACATGCATGAGAATGGTACAGATGGATTCCTTGAATTTTTCCGATAATTTTTCATATATAATTTATTTAATTTGGAGTTACGGTTAATTTTCTATGAATTATTGAAGTTTTAGGCATTTTCTGGAATTTTCTGATTAATATTAAATCCAGAAAATACTTATTGCGTCAGCATGACGTCAGCACGACGTCAGCGGGTCAACGCGGCTGTCCAGGGTCAAACCTGACGTGTGGGACCCACACGTCAGTGACAGGGGGTTAACCCCGAGTCAAACCTGGGCGGGTTAGCTTTGACTAAGCCCTGGGGCCCACTTGTCAGCGTCAGTAGGTGGGGGGTTAGTGACTAATTAACTAAGCCACGTCAGCCCGCCGGAGTTCTGGCCGGCGGCGACCATTAGCGCGGCGGCGACTCGCCGGACTTGCGTTTCAGACAGCGTTTGATCGCGCGAAGACCACCGGGGCGTAGCCCGTCTTCGTCCGCAACCAGGGGAGCTGATGGGGGGCTGCGGGGGCGCCGGAGCTCGCCGGAGCAAGCTTGCGGCGGCGGTCGGAGCTCGGCTGTGTTCGGGGACGCGGCTGCAGCGTGCAAACGAGCGAACTAAAGCGCTAGCGGGGCACTACGAGGTGCGGCGAGAGTGCTAGGTGCACTGGCGTGGCCAAAAGGTCGCCGGAGCAACGCCGGCGACAAGCTCGAGCGGAGGCGAGCTTCGGCCATGGCGGAGCTAAGGCCTAGACGGCGCAAACGGACACGGGGAGGAGGGGGTTCGGTGCGGGGGCTCACCGCGGAACCAGCGAGCGCGAGGGCGAGGTCGGGGATGCCCGGTAGCTCCCGAATCGCCGGCGAGGATCCACGGCGGCCGGAGTCGAATTTGGCGACGGCGACGGCTCCACGGGGTGTCCGGAGGGGCACGGCTTGACGGGGAGCTTCAGGGCGGAGGAGCGGAGCTTCCGCGTGTGTCGGGGAGACGAGGGGAGGCCGGTGGCTACGGTGATGCCCGTCGGCGGCGGCGGTGGTTCTCGGGTGAGAGGGAGAGAGAGCAGGGGGAGAAGAGGAGGGCGAGGGAGAGTGAGAGCGGTGCGGGGCAGCTGCGTGGCTTCGTCCGGGGCATCGAGGGAGTCCGGGGAAGCAGGAGGTGGCCAGCAGGGGGGGAGGTGGCGCGCGCGCGTGCCGGCGAGCGTCGGGCACACGCCGTTCCCCTGTCGGGGAGGAAGACGACAGAGGGGGGGAGTAGCGGTGGGCTGGGCCAGCGGGAGGAGCTGGCCAGCTGGGCCGGCTACAGGTAAGTGGCCCAGGTAGGCTTCTGTTCTTTTTATTTTTTTCTTCTGTTTTGTTTTATTTAAACTTTTGCCACTGTTTTGAATTAAAAAATAATAATTCAAACAATGCCAAAAACTCCTCTGAATATTTTATATTGCTAGATGGACTTTTCCAAAAGCTTATAAACATTTCGGGGGTATTTGAAATTATATTCTAATTATATGAATATAATTCAAATTCAAATAGCTGATGAATTAAATCCAAAGTCCCAAAAATAAATCCTTAAAAATGTTCAATATTTTGGTTGGGACCAGAACCCTTACCAAAAATTATCAAACATTTAAGAAGAGCATTTTGGAGCAATGAATGAGATTTCTAGGGTTTTTGCCCCTCTTTTATTTAAGGTTTTTGAGGCTTCCAATATTCCTCAATTCAAGTTTCAGAATTTAAACATGATGCACACATGAAGCTAGCCTAGAGCATTACCAGAAGCTAGGGATGTGACAACTCACCCCCACTAAACAAGAATCTCGTCTCGAGATTCAAGCGTAGGGTAGGGTGAAGGGGTAACGCAAACTAGTACAATCTTCACGATCCAGGTTGCACTTCAAATGAACGTTGATTCGATCACCATTATTGTCTTGTCGTCTTGCTCTGAGAACTCCAGCTAATCATGACAAGAAGAGGAAAAGAAAACTCTAGAAGGATCGGTCTTCTCGAAGATCGAACAACTCACGGAATGAGACATAGGACCATCTCTCGGGTTGAGACACGAGTTACACATCAAGAGGGGTGGAAAGAGACGGATGACGAAGGTTCACTAGGTGGACAACAATTCCACACTTAAGAAGGTGGTAAACGATTGTCAACGTAGCGAGGAGTTGAGTTGCCATGATACCACGACGAAACATCCTGGAGGAGGGTGATTCGTAGATTATTATCTTAAGTGGCAAAAAGAATTACTTTTGATTCAGAGATCATTGGAACTCTTTATACCAGCCTAAGGTAATCACAAGCGATCATTTGGAGGGGGTCGGTAGAATGGCATACTCGGACTTGGATGATGTGGATTACCTTGTTGAAAACAACGTAATGAATGAATTTTGCTTATCACCGGAAATGGAAGAGACCCATGGTAGAATGGCACAATGGCGGTGCAAGCTGGGAACAAAATGCAAATGCTGGGAATGATTCTGGTAACTGGGGAAGAATCCAACAATAGAGAGTTATCCCACTATTGGAATGGTTATAGCATAACCGAGGAAGTTGAGAGCAAACCTAGTTAGTGTCGACGGTAACACCTAACGCTTGTGCGTGCTCTCAAGAACTTGAGCAATTCCATAATCATCAAGGTTTTACCAACATCCGTGTCAAGGGTCCGATAACACAACTTACTACCATGATGAATGGTGATGGAGGATGCAGATGCAAAGGAAGATAACACCTTCTCAGATTTCACCCTTGGCGGGGCCAAGGAAATAAAATCTGGATGATCGACCGAGAGACATTTAGCACTCCGCTTCTAATGTTCTCCTTGATGTGCTAGTGTAACCCATTCATAGATATGGTTTGATATCTAGAACATCAAGTAAAAGGTCGGACTTCGGGAACACAAATCATGGCTAAATTACTAGATGATCCCCTAAGCACTTAGGGTCGTAATAATAATTCCAACATATATGTCGAGGCAATAATTACCTCAGCACACCGATTAGTGTGGTTAATCTGGCCCATGGGAACATCGGAAACAGAAGGAAGGGATTTGCAATTGCATCAGACTACTTAGAAACCTGGGATGACTCGGACAGCATAACGGCTGTAAATGCTCAGAAAAGATTTAAGACATTCACAAAAATGGTGGCATAACCACTCAGAAGCACAATATCAAGGTTTCGAGATCAACAATTAACATACGGGAGTAGTAGGAACTGAACTGAGACTTAAATCCAACAATCTTATAAGTCCACTGATTAGTAACACGTGATCCTGATAGAAAGAAGAGATAGCCTAGTTCTTAATCCCCGTAGGAAAGATAAGATGACTCAGATCAGAAGGCCATGAGGTATAAGGAGTAAAAAGAGCCTTACGTTCCATCCCACAATCAATTCCCTTATATAACTAAAGAATTTCTAGACTCAACTTCGACCAGTTTGGCTTGGTAATCCTATAGGCAGTCAAGCTCTGATACCAACGCTGTCAGGACCCCGACTCGATGTCACATCGATCTAGCCGGTAACACCTCATATCACTTTGCGGCCTCACGCACGGTATCCCCACGGGTGTCGCCTTACCTTTGCCCGGGACCGTTTGCGCCTTTTGGCTCACGTATATGATAGTGTCGCTAGCATCCATATGATAAGGAGCCCGGGCTGACATGACTAGTCGTAAACCCAAAGTGGCACAGACTTACAGGGACAGGCATCCATGACCCAGCTTCGAACGTGTCGGTCATCAGCAAGTGGGTCCGGGCTGTAGCACTGGGCTAGCAGGACTCCGGTAAACCGGGCTGTAGCGGGCTAACAGGACTCCGGTACTCAAAGCGTGACATTTCCCCGAAGGGACAGACACAGGAACGAAGAAGGACACATGCCGGCCAGCCTAAGTGTTCCGGAGCAGTAGCAAGCTACCATGGCTCGGTGGAAACACTAGGAGACATTTCCCGGTAAGAGAGGCTACTAAAGATAAACAACTAGATAGTCAGATCCCACACATACCAAGCATTTCAATATCATACACACAATATGCTCGATATGTGCAATACAACATGGCATCACAAAATGACTCTACGACTCAAGTAGTTATTCAATAGGCTCCGGGGAGCGAGATATTACAAACATGGGTCTCATGACCCAACACTCAGAGCATACAAGTCAAAGCACAAGCGGAAGCTATCATGTCTGAGTACAGACATCTATAAATGAAAAAGGCTAAGAAGCCTGACTATCTACCAAATCCTGCCGAGGCACAAGATCGTAGCTGAGGTAACAAGCTAAACGTTGAAGTCCACGTGGAACTACTAGTGAGACTGAAGTCTCTCTGCAAAAACATAAAATAGGCAAACGTGAGTACAAATGTACCCAGCAAGACTTACATCAGAACTAACTACATATGCATCATTATCAACAAAGGGATGGTGGGGTTTAACTGCAGCAAGCCAGCTTTGACTCGGTGGCTATCCTAAACTACGACTGCAAGCGACACTTTTGAGGTGGCGCACACGAGTCCACATATTCACCATATCAATACACCACTATGGATTCGCTCCCGTCCCCCTACGAGAACGCCATCCATAGCACTCACGCTTATCTTGCGCATTTTAAAGTATCCACTTTCACTTGTCTATGAACTGATATAAGCAACCCAGAAGTCCTTTTCCGCGGACACGGCTATTCGAATAGATGATGTTAACCCTGCAGGGGTGTACTTCTTCATACATGTTTCCACCACTTAGCGTCTGCACACGACATGTGCTCGGCAGACTTCAAGCGAAAGCCGACGTGGGTGTAGACCACGACCTACCTAAACACTCAAGTCTCTAGTCCAGGTTTATCGCCTATTCGGGTTCCATCCATGAGGAGATCCGGCCGGAGTTTCGCTCACAGCCCCAAACGATGTGAACAGGGTTCCCGAGATACCAAACGGGCATCCGGTACACCGTGCCACGTACCTACCGCATCACAGCCCACCCCTTCGGTCAGCGCTGTCCACGGCCTCCAGTAAGCTACAAACACCAGAAACTACTTGCAACTCCTGGACAGAGAGCTAGGGTGAATAAGAAGTCGAGCGGGGTCATATTTCAGGGCCCAATGTATGGTAGTAACTGAATCATGGATCACAAACACAGAACTCAGTTCCTAAGGACGGCTGCAATGAGACAACCCACCATGTACTCCTACATGGCCTCCCACCGCTACCTTTACCAAATCGTGTTCACACACTTAGCTCACACACAGTAGGACATGTTCACACGCCTCTGATTCATCCCCGATGAATCAGACCTGACTCAACTCTAAGCAGTAGCAGGCATGACAAACAGGCATGAATGAGTAGGCATAACAGGGCTCAAACAACTCCTACTCATACTAGTGGGTTTCATCTATTTACTGTGGAATGACAGGTCATGCAAAGGATAAAGGGGTTCAGCTACCGCAGCAAGTAACAGATGAGTCGGTGTTGTCCTAATGCAGTAAAAGAGAGCAGGAGCGAGAGGGTAGGATTGTATCGGAATGAACAAGGAGGTTTTGCTTGCCTGGCACTTCTGAAGATAACATTGAGTCTTCATCAGTGTCAACGATCACATCGTCGGTATCGCGTCTATCGAGAGGGGACAAATACCGGCAACACAGAGAAAACAATCAATGCAATGCACAATATGATGCATGATCATGACATGGCAAAATGAATGTGTTTTGAGCTAATGCAACTAGCAACAGATTAAATGAAGTTGGTTTGAATACAAGATTCAAATTCAAACTCCATATGAGATTATTTAAATGCCCTTTATATGATTTGTGCTAAACAGCACCTATAAGTTGTTCTAACATGCATGAGAATGGTACAGATGGATTCCTTGAATTTTTCCGATAATTTTTCATATATAATTTATTTAATTTGGAGTTACGGTTAATTTTCTATGAATTATTGAAGTTTTAGGCATTTTCTGGCATTTTCTGATTAATATTAAATCCAGAAAATACTTATTGCGTCAGCATGACGTCAGCACGACGTCAGCGGGTCAACGCGGCTGTCCAAGGTCAAACCTGACGTGTGGGACCCACACGTCAGTGACAGGGGGTTAACCCCGAGTCAAACCTGGGCGGGTTAGCTTTGACTAAGCCCTGGGGCCCACTTGTCAGCGTCAGTAGGTGGGGGGTTAGTGACTAATTAACTAAGCCACGTCAGCCCGCCGGAGTTCTGGCCGGCGGCGACCATTAGCGCGGCGGCGACTCGCCGGACTTGCGTTTCAGACAGCGTTTGATCGCGCGAAGACCACCGGGGCGTAGCCCGTCTTCGTCCGCAACCAGGGGAGCTGATGGGGGGCTGCGGGGGTGCCGGAGCTCGCCGGAGCAAGCTTGCGGCGGCGGTCGGAGCTCGGCTGTGTTCGGGGACGCGGCTGCAGCATGCAAACGAGCGAACTAAAGCGCTAGCGGGGCACTACGAGGTGCGGCGAGAGTGCTAGGTGCACTGGCGTGGCCAAAAGGTCGCCGGAGCAACGCCGGCGACAAGCTCGAGCGGAGGCGAGCTTCGGCCATGGCGGAGCTAAGGCCTAGACGGCGCAAACGGACACGGGGAGGAGGGGGTTCGGTGCGGGGGCTCACCGCGGAACCAGCGAGCGCGAGGGCGAGGTCGGGGATGCCCGGTAGCTCCCGAATCGCCGGCGAGGATCCACGGCGGCCGGAGTCGAATTTGGCGACGGCGACGGCTCCACGGGGTGTCCGGAGGGGCACGGCTTGACGGGGAGCTTCAGGGCGGAGGAGCGGAGCTTCCGCGTGTGTCGGGGAGGCGAGGGGAGGCCGGTGGCTACGGTGATGCCCGTCGGCGGCGGCGGTGGTTCTCGGGTGAGAGGGAGAGAGAGCAGGGGGAGAAGAGGAGGGCGAGGGAGAGTGAGAGCGGTGCGGGGCAGCTGCGTGGCTTCGTCCGGGCATCGAGGGAGTCCGGGGAAGCAGGAGGTGGCCAGCAGGGGGGGAGGTGGCGCGCGCGCGTGCCGGCGAGCGTCGGGCACACGCCGTTCCCCTGTCGGGGAGGAAGACGACAGAGGGGGGGAGTAGCGGTGGGCTGGGCCAGCGGGAGGAGCTGGCCAGCTGGGCCGGCTACAGGTAAGTGGCCCAGGTAGGCTTCTGTTCTTTTTATTTTTTTCTTCTGTTTTGTTTTATTTAAACTTTTGCCACTGTTTTGAATTAAAAAATAATAATTCAAACAATGCCAAAAACTCCTCTGAATATTTTATATTGCTAGATGGACTTTTCCAAAAGCTTATAAACATTTCGGGGGTATTTGAAATTATATTCTAATTATATGAATATAATTCAAATTCAAATAGCTGATGAATTAAATCCAAAGTCCCAAAAATAAATCCTTAAAAATGTTCAATATTTTGGTTGGGACCAGAACCCTTACCAAAAATTATCAAACATTTAAGAAGAGCATTTTGGAGCAATGAATGAGATTTCTAGGGTTTTTGCCCCTCTTTTATTTAAGGTTTTTGAGGCTTCCAATATTCCTCAATTCAAGTTTCAGAATTTAAACATGATGCACACATGAAGCTAGCCTAGAGCATTACCAGAAGCTAGGGATGTGACAACTCACCCCCACTAAACAAGAATCTCGTCTCGAGATTCAAGCGTAGGGTAGGGTGAAGGGGTAACGCAAACTAGTACAATCTTCACGATCCAGGTTGCACTTCAAATGAACGTTGATTCGATCACCATTATTGTCTTGTCGTCTTGCTCTGAGAACTCCAGCTAATCATGACAAGAAGAGGAAAAGAAAACTCTAGAAGGATCGGTCTTCTCGAAGATCGAACAACTCACGGAATGAGACATAGGACCATCTCTCGGGTTGAGACACGAGTTACACATCAAGAGGGGTGGAAAGAGACGGATGACGAAGGTTCACTAGGTGGACAACAATTCCACACTTAAGAAGGTGGTAAACGATTGTCAACGTAGCGAGGAGTTGAGTTGCCATGATACCACGACGAAACATCCTGGAGGAGGGTGATTCGTAGATTATTATCTTAAGTGGCAAAAAGAATTACTTTTGATTCAGAGATCATTGGAACTCTTTATACCAGCCTAAGGTAATCACAAGCGATCATTTGGAGGGGGTCGGTAGAATGGCATACTCGGACTTGGATGATGTGGATTACCTTGTTGAAAACAACGTAATGAATGAATTTTGCTTATCACCGGAAATGGAAGAGACCCATGGTAGAATGGCACAATGGCGGTGCAAGCTGGGAACAAAATGCAAATGCTGGGAATGATTCTGGTAACTGGGGAAGAATCCAACAATAGAGAGTTATCCCACTATTGGAATGGTTATAGCATAACCGAGGAAGTTGAGAGCAAACCTAGTTAGTGTCGACGGTAACACCTAACGCTTGTGCGTGCTCTCAAGAACTTGAGCAATTCCATAATCATCAAGGTTTTACCAACATCCGTGTCAAGGGTCCGATAACACAACTTACTACCATGATGAATGGTGATGGAGGATGCAGATGCAAAGGAAGATAACACCTTCTCAGATTTCACCCTTGGCGGGGCCAAGGAAATAAAATCTGGATGATCGACCGAGAGACATTTAGCACTCCGCTTCTAATGTTCTCCTTGATGTGCTAGTGTAACCCATTCATAGATATGGTTTGATATCTAGAACATCAAGTAAAAGGTCGGACTTCGGGAACACAAATCATGGCTAAATTACTAGATGATCCCCTAAGCACTTAGGGTCGTAATAATAATTCCAACATATATGTCGAGGCAATAATTACCTCAGCACACCGATTAGTGTGGTTAATCTGGCCCATGGGAACATCGGAAACAGAAGGAAGGGATTTGCAATTGCATCAGACTACTTAGAAACCTGGGATGACTCGGACAGCATAACGGCTGTAAATGCTCAGAAAAGATTTAAGACATTCACAAAAATGGTGGCATAACCACTCAGAAGCACAATATCAAGGTTTCGAGATCAACAATTAACATACGGAAGTAGTAGGAACTGAACTGAGACTTAAATCCAACAATCTTATAAGTCCACTGATTAGTAACACGTGATCCTGATAGAAAGAAGAGATAGCCTAGTTCTTAATCCCCGTAGGAAAGATAAGATGACTCAGATCAGAAGGCCATGAGGTATAAGGAGTAAAAAGAGCCTTACGTTCCATCCCACAATCAATTCCCTTATATAACTAAAGAATTTCTAGACTCAACTTCGACCAGTTTGGCTTGGTAATCCTATAGGCAGTCAAGCTCTGATACCAACGCTGTCAGGACCCCGACTCGATGTCACATCGATCTAGCCGGTAACACCTCATATCACTTTGCGGCCTCACGCACGGTATCCCCATGGGTGTCGCCTTACCTTTGCCCGGGACCGTTTGCGCCTTTTGGCTCACGTATATGATAGTGTCGCTAGCATCCATATGATAAGGAGCCCGGGCTGACATGACTAGTCGTAAACCCAAAGTGGCACAGACTTACAGGGACAGGCATCCATGACCCAGCTTCGAACGTGTCGGTCATCAGCAAGTGGGTCCGGGCTGTAGCACTGGGCTAGCAGGACTCCGGTAAACCGGGCTGTAGCGGGCTAACAGGACTCCGGTACTCAAAGCGTGACATTTCCCCGAAGGGACAGACACAGGAACGAAGAAGGACACATGCCGGCCAGCCTAAGTGTTCCGGAGCAGTAGCAAGCTACCATGGCTCGGTGGAAACACTAGGAGACATTTCCCGGTAAGAGAGGCTACTAAAGATAAACAACTAGATAGTCAGATCCCACACATACCAAGCATTTCAATATCATACACACAATATGCTCGATATGTGCAATACAACATGGCATCACAAAATGACTCTACGACTCAAGTAGTTATTCAATAGGCTCCGGGGAGCGAGATATTACAAACATGGGTCTCATGACCCAACACTCAGAGCATACAAGTCAAAGCACAAGCGGAAGCTATCATGTCTGAGTACAGACATCTATAAATGAAAAAGGCTAAGAAGCCTGACTATCTACCAAATCCTGCCGAGGCACAAGATCGTAGCTGAGGTAACAAGCTAAACGTTGAAGTCCACGTGGAACTACTAGTGAGACTGAAGTCTCTCTGCAAAAACATAAAATAGGCAAACGTGAGTACAAATGTACCCAGCAAGACTTACATCAGAACTAACTACATATGCATCATTATCAACAAAGGGATGGTGGGGTTTAACTGCAGCAAGCCAGCTTTGACTCGGTGGCTATCCTAAACTACGACTGCAAGCGACACTTTTGAGGGTGGCGCACACGAGTCCACATATTCACCATATCAATACACCACTATGGATTCGCTCCCGTCCCCCTACGAGAACGCCATCCATAGCACTCACGCTTATCTTGCGCATTTTAAAGTATCCACTTTCACTTGTCTATGAACTGATATAAGCAACCCAGAAGTCCTTTTCCGCGGACACGGCTATTCGAATAGATGATGTTAACCCTGCAGGGGTGTACTTCTTCATACATGTTTCCACCACTTAGCGTCTGCACACGACATGTGCTCGGCAGACTTCAAGCGAAAGCCGACGTGGGTGTAGACCACGACCTACCTAAACACTCAAGTCTCTAGTCCAGGTTTATCGCCTATTCGGGTTCCATCCATGAGGAGATCCGGCCGGAGTTTCGCTCACAGCCCCAAACGATGTGAACAGGGTTCCCGAGATACCAAACGGGCATCCGGTACACCGTGCCACGTACCTACCGCATCACAGCCCACCCCTTCGGTCAGCGCTGTCCACGGCCTCCAGTAAGCTACAAACACCAGAAACTACTTGCAACTCCTGGACAGAGAGCTAGGGTGAATAAGAAGTCGAGCGGGGTCATATTTCAGGGCCCAATGTATGGTAGTAACTGAATCATGGATCACAAACACAGAACTCAGTTCCTAAGGACGGCTGCAATGAGACAACCCACCATGTACTCCTACATGGCCTCCCACCGCTACCTTTACCAAATCGTGTTCACACACTTAGCTCACACACAGTAGGACATGTTCACACGCCTCTGATTCATCCCCGATGAATCAGACCTGACTCAACTCTAAGCAGTAGCAGGCATGACAAACAGGCATGAATGAGTAGGCATAACAGGGCTCAAACAACTCCTACTCATACTAGTGGGTTTCATCTATTTACTGTGGAATGACAGGTCATGCAAAGGATAAAGGGGTTCAGCTACCGCAGCAAGTAACAGATGAGTCGGTGTTGTCCTAATGCAGTAAAAGAGAGCAGGAGCGAGAGGGTAGGATTGTATCGGAATGAACAAGGAGGTTTTGCTTGCCTGGCACTTCTGAAGATAACATTGAGTCTTCATCAGTGTCAACGATCACATCGTCGGTATCGCGTCTATCGAGAGGGGACAAATACCGGCAACACAGAGAAAACAATCAATGCAATGCACAATATGATGCATGATCATGACATGGCAAAATGAATGTGTTTTGAGCTAATGCAACTAGCAACAGATTAAATGAAGTTGGTTTGAATACAAGATTCAAATTCAAACTCCATATGAGATTATTTAAATGCCCTTTATATGATTTGTGCTAAACAGCACCTATAAGTTGTTCTAACATGCATGAGAATGGTACAGATGGATTCCTTGAATTTTTCCGATAATTTTTCATATATAATTTATTTAATTTGGAGTTACGGTTAATTTTCTATGAATTATTGAAGTTTTAGGCATTTTCTGGCATTTTCTGATTAATATTAAATCCAGAAAATACTTATTGCGTCAGCATGACGTCAGCACGACGTCAGCGGGTCAACGCGGCTGTCCAAGGTCAAACCTGACGTGTGGGACCCACACGTCAGTGACAGGGGGTTAACCCCGAGTCAAACCTGGGCGGGTTAGCTTTGACTAAGCCCTGGGGCCCACTTGTCAGCGTCAGTAGGTGGGGGGTTAGTGACTAATTAACTAAGCCACGTCAGCCCGCCGGAGTTCTGGCCGGCGGCGACCATTAGCGCGGCGGCGACTCGCCGGACTTGCGTTTCAGACAGCGTTTGATCGCGCGAAGACCACCGGGGCGTAGCCCGTCTTCGTCCGCAACCAGGGGAGCTGATGGGGGGCTGCGGGGGTGCCGGAGCTCGCCGGAGCAAGCTTGCGGCGGCGGTCGGAGCTCGGCTGTGTTCGGGGACGCGGCTGCAGCATGCAAACGAGCGAACTAAAGCGCTAGCGGGGCACTACGAGGTGCGGCGAGAGTGCTAGGTGCACTGGCGTGGCCAAAAGGTCGCCGGAGCAACGCCGGCGACAAGCTCGAGCGGAGGCGAGCTTCGGCCATGGCGGAGCTAAGGCCTAGACGGCGCAAACGGACACGGGGAGGAGGGGGTTCGGTGCGGGGGCTCACCGCGGAACCAGCGAGCGCGAGGGCGAGGTCGGGGATGCCCGGTAGCTCCCGAATCGCCGGCGAGGATCCACGGCGGCCGGAGTCGAATTTTGGCGACGGCGACGGCTCCACGGGGTGTCCGGAGGGCACGGCTTGACGGGGAGCTTCAGGGCGGAGGAGCGGAGCTTCCGCGTGTGTCGGGGAGGCGAGGGGAGGCCGGTGGCTACGGTGATGCCCGTCGGCGGCGGCGGTGGTTCTCGGGTGAGAGGGAGAGAGAGCAGGGGGAGAAGAGGAGGGCGAGGGAGAGTGAGAGCGGTGCGGGGCAGCTGCGTGGCTTCGTCCGGGGCATCGAGGGAGTCCGGGGAAGCAGGAGGTGGCCAGCAGGGGGGAGGTGGCGCGCGCGCGTGCCGGCGAGCGTCGGGCACACGCCGTTCCCCTATCGGGGAGGAAGACGACAGAGGGGGGAGTAGCGGTGGGCTGGGCCAGCGGGAGGAGCTGGCCAGCTGGGCCGGCTACAGGTAAGTGGCCCAGGTAGGCTTCTGTTCTTTTTATTTTTTTCTTCTGTTTTGTTTTATTTAAACTTTTGCCACTGTTTTGAATTAAAAAATAATAATTCAAACAATGCCAAAAACTCCTCTGAATATTTTATATTGCTAGATGGACTTTTCCAAAAGCTTATAAACATTTCGGGGGTATTTGAAATTATATTCTAATTATATGAATATAATTCAAATTCAAATAGCTGATGAATTAAATCCAAAGTCCCAAAAATAAATCCTTAAAAATGTTCAATATTTTGGTTGGGACCAGAACCCTTACCAAAAATTATCAAACATTTAAGAAGAGCATTTTGGAGCAATGAATGAGATTTCTAGGGTTTTTGCCCCTCTTTTATTTAAGGTTTTTGAGGCTTCCAATATTCCTCAATTCAAGTTTCAGAATTTAAACATGATGCACACATGAAGCTAGCCTAGAGCATTACCAGAAGCTAGGGATGTGACAGCATCGTAAACGTTGCACCACAGAATAGCATGTGCGATAGTTGTCATGTACGACGATGTTACGACGGTTCGATGTTTCGTAATCCTGTCCGACACTCGTACGATGATTAGCTAGTCTTCTTAATTAGTTATTGCATACGGTTTGGGAAAGAGAATGTGTGTAATTGTCTTCTTACCATACGCGTTCCATAATCGTGAACCGTTTGTGATGGGTTGCGCATCGTGAACGTAGCACCATAGAATACCGACTGCGATGGCAATGCAAGCACAAACGAGTTGCAATGATGCAATGTCTGGGTGGCTCCCTATCCCGATGGTTTCTGGGTCGTGTGGGAAGGACCCGCCCCTCCCCTATCACAGTCATTCACTTGGCGACGGTTCCAAATGTCGTCGTGGAAAAGGTTAAAAACCATTAGTATAGCACCTCGTTGTACCAGTGTTTGGTAAAGCATGAGGAGAAGGTGAAGGACGACCATCACTGACAAGTGAAATTACAGTGAGCGAGTGAGTGTAAACCATATATACAAACACTTGAGAGACGAACCCACTATTGTTGTAGGGGGTCGTTGTTCTCCCTCTTCCTCCTTTATGACCTTGGTAAAATAGGAGACCTTGGTAAAGTGATGCGGAGCATCCCACGGTCATCCTCATGGACACTACTTCGACTACCCAAGCTCCAAGTGGACCCATGATAAGAGCTCGAGCATGTGCTATTCAATCCAAGGTGACATCACTCCTACTTGAGCTTCCCTTACATTCGAGTGAGACATGGCTGCTACCTAAGTCAGAGACACTATGTGTGATCAGGTACAACGCACAATCCACGGAGCCGAGTGCTGAAGAAGAAGAAACAGGCGTCAACTCTCTGTTCAGCCCAGAACTTCCGGCCCCCGGAACCTCCGACCACCTTGGAACTTCCGGCCTCCATCGTCCCAGACAAGCCCGGGAGCGACAACTCTCTGGTTAGCCCGGAACCTGACCGGAACTTGGCCTAGACCTTCCTGCCCCCGGACGCCAGCTCAGCTCCCACCGTGTCAACTCTCTGGTTAGGCCGGACCCTCCCTGGAACCTGGCCCGGAACTTCCATCCCCGCCCGGAACTTCCGGCCCTGCCTGCGCGTAGTGACTTGGGCCGAGGCTCATGTACCCTTTCACCCCCAAGACTATATATATTGTTCTTTTACCTATGTTTTAGGGTTAGCATTGGTTTAGCTCATTTGAGATAGAGCTTTGCTCATCCATTCGGATCTACTCCACCAAGAGAGACCACTCCCTCTTCGGAGAAGATTCACCTTGGATTCAAGACCCTTTCATGGGAAGACCCCTCAAGACCTCCTCACAGAGAAGAACTACCACCTCTAATAATCGTCCCTTGTTGACTTTGGATCGTGTATCTCTTTGTGTTTCGAGGATCTAGCACATGTGTAATCGAATCTTGTTGGTTTGATTGATTTCTCCCGTGCTTTCCCTCGTTTTCTCCTCGTGTTCTTTGTCTTCATCGCGGTATCCGCTCCAATCGTGAAAGATCGGGCATCTAGGGTTCTACCCTACATCATCTTGGTATCATGAGCCACATTGATCATGATTTTGGAG
Organism: Triticum aestivum; assembly: GCF_018294505.1. Taxonomy (NCBI): domain Eukaryota; kingdom Viridiplantae; phylum Streptophyta; class Magnoliopsida; order Poales; family Poaceae; genus Triticum; species Triticum aestivum. Next base: position 601,241,547 of record NC_057813.1, read on the forward strand.
CCTCCCTCTTTGTTTTCTAGCCTAATTTCGTTGTGATTCGTCCCAATTTTGAAAATACCCACAAAAATAGCCCTCCCAAAATTTTTGTGATTTGTTGGTGTGATGAAGTTTTGTTGGATTTGATCCATGGATTTCACGTGTGGCACGTAGATCTAGCTTCCCCACCCTTCCATCCACCCAATTTTTCTTCTCCCCTTCGGATTTGGGTTTTTCCCAAAGTTTTTCCGCCAAAATCCCCAATCCCCAAATTCCCTGTTCTTGGCAGAATCGCGACCCCTAGAACTTCCGGCCCCGCTCGGAACTTCCGGCCACCGGACCTTCCAGTCGTCCCAGAACCTCCGGCCCCCAGACCTTCCGAACCTCCGGCCTTGATAGAAAATTTGTGTGTCTTCAATGACTTCCTCTATTTCACAAACTCCGATTGTGGTGCAGTGGCATCTTCACCAACATACTGAAGATCGTGCACTATGACATCGACCACTTCATCATCATCCGACCTTGCTTACACGAGACAAACCATTGGCGGTAATCTCGACGACATCTTTGTCTATTCCATGCCATTGCATTGATAACCCCATAGCCTTCCTTTTGCGTCGCTTACCCATCGAGACTAGCCTTTGAGTATTGCCGGCAACGTCACTTGTGCACATTAGCGATCATTGCATATATCATCATCATGGTGTTAATATCTTGGTATCATCTCTTGTGTCACAAGGTTGTCATAGCATATATACAATTGCTAGCTTGGTTCATGAAGTTTTGCATGAGTGGCCATCAAAAGAGCTCAAAAGAGAAAGAGCCAAACAAGCTTTTAAGCAAAAGAGAATAGATAAGCAAAGAGCTTTTAAGCAAGAACCATAACATCATACAACATTAAGATTGTCATACTCGATCATCTTGGATTGTATCATAGGAATACCATACATATAGCATACTTGGGATAGAAGTCGTTGCATTTTTTCTTAGTAGGTTGTGCACAAGTTGAAGGAAATATGCCCTAGAGGCAATAATAAAGTTGTTATTTATATTTCCTTATATCATGATAAATGTTAATTATTCATGCTAGAATTGTATTAACCGGAAACTTGATACATGTGTGAATACATAGACAAAACAAAGTGTCCCTAGTATGCCTCTACTTGACTAGCTCGTTAATCAAAGATGGTTATGTTTCCTGACCATAGACATGTGTTGTCATTTGATGAACAAGATCACATCATTAGAGAATGATGTGATGGACAAGGCCCATCCATTAACTTAGCATAATGATCGGTAAGTTTTATTGTTATTGCTTTCTTCATGAATTATACATGTTCCTCTGACTATGAGATTATGCAACTCCCGAATACCGGAGGAACACCTTTTGTGCTATCAAACATCACAACGTAACTGGGTGATTATAAAGATGTTCCACAGGTGTCTCCGAAGGTGTTTGTTGGGTTGGCATAGATCGAGATTAGGATTTGTCACTCCGTGTATCGGAGAGGTATCTCTGGGCCCTCTCGGTAATGCTCATCACTATAAGCCTTGCAAGCAATGTGACTAATGAGTTAGTTGCGGGATGAAGCATTATGCAACGAGTAAAGAGACTTGCCGGTAACGAGATTGAACTAGGTATGAAGATACCGACGATCGAATCTCGGGAAAGTAACATACCGATGACAAAGGGAACAACGTATGTTGTTATGCCGTTTGACCGATAAAGATCTTCATAGAATATGTAGGAGCCAATATGAGCATAAAGGTTCCCTATTGGTTTTTGATTGGAGATGTGTCTCGATCATGTATACATAGTTCTCGAACCCGTAGGGTCCGCACGCTTAACGTTCGATGACGATTTGTATTATGAGTTATGTGTTTTGGTGACCGAAGTTTGTTCGGAGTCCCAGATGAGATCACGGACATGAAGAGGAGTCTCGAAATGGTCGAGAGGTAAAGATTGATATATTGGAAGGTGGTATTCGTGAAGGAAATATGCCCTAGAGGCAATAATAAAGTTATTATTTATTTCCTTATATCATGATAAATGTTTATTATTCATGCTAGAATTGTATTAACTGGAAACATAATACATGTGTGAATACATAGACAAACATAGTGTCACTAGTATGCCTCTACTTGACTAGCTCGTTGAATCAAAGATGGTTAAGTTTCCTAGCAATAGACATGAGTTGTCATTTGATTAACGGGATCACATCATTAGGAGAATGATGTGATTGACTTGACCCATTCCGTTAGCCTAGCACTTGATCGTTTAGTATGTTGCTATTTCTTTCTTCATGACTTATACATGTTCCTGTAACTATGAGATTATGCAACTCCCGTTTACCGGAGGAACACTTTGGGTGCTACCAAACGTCACAACGTAACTGGGTGATTATAAAGGAGTACTAAAGGTGTCTCCAAAGGTACATGTTGGGTTGGCGTATTTTGAGATTAGGTTTTCTCACTCCGATTGTCGGAGAGGTATCTCTGGGCCCTCTCGGTAATGCACATCACTATAAGCCTTGCAAGCATTACAACTAATGAGTTAGTTGTGAGATGATGTATTACGGAACGAGTAAAGAGACTTGCCGGTAACGAGATTGAACTAGGTATTGAGATACCGACGATCGAATCTCAGGCAAGTAACATACCTATGACAAAGGGAACAACGTATGTTGTTATGCGGTTTGACCGATAAAGATCTTCGTAGAATATGTGGGAGCCAATATGGGCATCCAGGTCCCGCTATTGGTTATTGACCGGAAACGTGTCTCGGTCATGTCTACATAGTTCTCGAACCCATAGGGTCCGCACGCTTAACGTTTCGTTGACGATATAGTATTATATGAGTTATGTATGTTGGTAACCGAATGTTGTTCGAAGTCCCGGATGAGATCATGGACATGACGAGGAACTCCGGAATGGTCCGGAGATAAAGTTTGATATATGGGATAATAGTGTTTGATCTCCGGAAGGGTTCCGGAATTCACCGGAAGGGGTTCCGGATGTTTCCCGAAATGTTTGGGTACGAGAACACGTTATTTGGGCCAAAGGGGAAAGGCCACAAGGTTTTTGGAAAGCGCAAAAGGAAGTTTTGCGGAGTCCAGGGGCTAGACGCCAGGGTCCCTGGCGTCTGGGTCCAGACGCCGGGAACCCTGGCGTCTGGCCCTGGAGTCCGAGAAGGACTCTTGCCTTTCGGGTGAAATCGACTTTGTGGAGGCTTTTACTCCAAGTTTCGACCCCAAGGCTCAACATATAAATAGAGGGGCAGGGCTAGCACCAAAAACACATCAAGAAACACCAAGCCGTGTGCCGGCAACCCCGTCCCCTCTAGTTTATCCTCCGTCATAGTTTCCGTAGTGTTTAGGCGAAGCCCTGCGGTGATTGTTCTTGACCAACACCGTCACCACGTTGTCGTGCTGCTGGAACTCATCTACTACTTCACCCATCTTGCTGGATCGAGAAGGCGAGGACGTCATCGAGCTAAACGTGTGCAGAACTCGGAGGTGCTGTGGGTTCGGTACTTGGATCGATCGGATCGTGAAGACATACGACTACATCAACCGCATTGATAAACGCTTCCGCTTAGTGATCTTCAAGGGTATGAAGATACACTCCCCCTCTCGTTGCTATACATCACCATGATCTTGCATGTGCGTAGGAATTTTTTTGAAATTACTACGTTCCCGAACAGTGGTATCAGAGCCAGGTTTTATGTGTAGATGTTATATGCACGAGTAGAACACAAGCGAGTTGTGGGCGATATAAGTCATACTGCTTACCAGCATGTCATACTTTGGTTCGGCGGTATTGTTGGATGAAGGGGTCCGGACCGACATTACGCGTACGCTTATGCGAGACTGGTTCTACCAACATGCTTTCCACACAGGTGGCTGGCGGGTGTCAGTTTCTCCAACTTTAGTTGAACCGAGTGTGGCTACGCCCAATCCTTGCGAAGGTTAAAACAGCACTAATTTGACGAACTATCGTTGTGGTTTTGATGCGTAGGTAAGAACGGTTCTTGCTCAGCCCATAACAGCCACGTAAAACTTGCAACAACAAAGTAGAGGGCGTCTAACTTGTTTTTGCAGGGCATGTTGTGATGTGATATGGTCAAGACATGATGCTATATTTTATTGTATGAGATGATCATGTTTTGTAACCAAGTTATCGGCAACTGGCAGGAGCCATATGGTTGCCGCTTTATTGTATGCAATGCAATCGCCATGTAATTGCTTTACTTTATCACTAAGCGGTAGCGATAGTCGTAGAAGCAATAGTTGGCGAGACGACAACGATGCTATGATGGAGATCAAGGTGTCGCGTCGGTGACGATGGTGATCATGATGGTGCTTCGGAGATGGACATCACAAGCACAAGATGATGATGGCCATATCATATCACTTTTATTGATTGCATGTGATGTTTATCCTTTATGCATCTTATCTTGCTTTGATTGACGGTAGCATTTTAAGATGATCTCTCACTAATTATCAAGAAGTGTTCTCCCTGAGTATGCACTGTTGCCAAAGTTCGTCGTGCCCAGACACCACGTGATGATCGGGTGTGATAAGCTCCACGTCCATCTACAACGGGTGCAAGCCAGTTTTGCACACGCGGAATACTCAGGTTAAACTTGACGAGCCTAGCATATGCAGATATGGCCTCGGAACACGGAGACCGAAAGGTCGAGCGTGAATCATATAGTAGATATGATCAACATAGTGATGTTCACCATTGAAAACTACTCCATCTCACGTGATGATCGGACATGGTTTAGTTGATTTGGATCACGTGATCACTTAGGTGACTAGAGAGATGTCTGTCTAAGTGGGAGTTCTTAAGTAATATGATTAATTGAACTTAAATTTATCATGAACTTAGTCCTGGTAGTATTTTGCAAGTTATGTTGTAGATTAATAGCTCGCGTTGTTGCTTTCATATGTTTATTTTGATATGTTCCTAGAGAAAACTATGTTGAAAGATGTTAGTAGCAATGATGCAGATTGGATCCGTGATCTGAGGTTTATCCTCATTACTACACAGAAGAATTATGTCCTTGATGCACCGCTAGGTGACAAACCTATTGCAAGAGCAGATGCAGACGTTATGAATGTTTGGCTAGCTCATAATGATGACTACTTGATAGTTTAGTGCACCATGCTTAACGGCTTAGAATCAGGACTTCAAAGACGTTTTGAACGTCATGGACCATATGAGATGTTCCAGGAATTGAAGTTAATATTTCAAGCAAATACCCGAGTTGAGGGATAGGAAATCTCCAACAAGTTCTATAGCTAAAAGATGGAGGAGAATCACTCAACTAGTGAGAATGTGCTCAGATTGTCTGGGTACTACAATCGCTTGAATCAAGTGGGAGTTAATCTTCCAGATAAGATAGTGATTGACAGAATTCTCTAGTCACCATCACTAAGTTACTAGAACTTCATGATGAACTATAGTATGCAAGGGATGACCAAAATGATTCCCGAGCTCTTCATGATGTTGAAATCGACGAAGGTAGAAATCAAGAAAGAGCATCAAGTGTTGATGATTGACAAGACCACTAGTTTCAAGAAAAGGGCAAAGGGAAAGAAAGGGAAACTTCAAGTAGAATGACAAGCAAGTTGTCACTCCCGCGAAGAAGCTCCAAGCTGGACCAAAGCCTGAAACTGAGTGCTTACACTGCAAAGGAAATGGTCACGGGAAGCGGAAATGTCCTAAATATTTGGTGGATAAGAAGGATGGCAAAGTGAACAAGGGTATATTTGATATGCAGGTTATTGATGTGTGCCTTACTAGTGTTTATAGTAGCCCCTGAGTATTTGATACTTGTTCAGTTGCTAAGATTAGTAACTCGAAACAGGAGTTATATAAACAGAAACTAGTTGAAGGGGAAGTGACGATGAGTGTTGGAAGTGGTTCCAAGATTAATATGATCATCATCGCACACTCCCTATACTTTCGGGATTAGTGTTAAACCTAAATAAATGTTATTTGGTGTTTGCGTTGAGCATGAATATGATTTGATCATGTTTATTGCAAAACGGTTATTCATTTAAGTTAGAGAATAATTGTTGTTCTGTTTACATGAATAAAACCTTATATGGTTACACAACCAATGAAAATGGTTCGTTGGATCTCGATTATAGTGATACACATATTCATAATATTGAAGCCAAAAGATGCAAATTTAATGATGATAGTGCAACTTTTTTGTGGCACTGCCATTTAGGTCATATTGGTGTAAAGCGCATGAAGAAACTCCATGCTGATGGACTTTTTGAATCACTTGATTATGAATCACTTGATGCTTGCGAACCATGCCTCATGGGCAAGATGACTAAGACTCCGTTCTCCGGAACAATGGAGTGAGCAACTGACTTATTGGAAATAATACATACTGATGTATGCAGTCCGATGAGTGTTAAGGCTCACGGAGAGTATCATTATTTTCTGACCTTCACAGATGATTTGAGCAGATATGGGTATATCTACTTGATGAAACATAAGTCTGAAACATTTGAAAAGTTCAAAGAATTTCAGAGTGAAGTGGAAAATCATCGTGACAAGAAAATAAGGTTTCTATGATCTGATCGCAGAGACAAATATTTGAGTTACGAGTTTGGTCCTCAATTAAAACAATGTGGAATAGTTTCACAAATTCGTGCCACCTGGAACACCATAGCATAATGGTGTGTCCGAATGTCATAACCGTACTTTATTGGATATTGTACAATCTATGATGTTTCTTACCGATTTACCACTATCGTTTTGGGGTCATGCATTAAAGACAGCTGCATTCACGTTAAAAAGGGGCACCATCTAAGTCCGTTGAGACGACACAATATGAACTGTGGTTTGGCAAGAAACCAAAGTTGTCGTTTCTTAAAGTTTGGGGTTGCGATGCTTATGTGAAAAAGTTTCATCCTGATAAGCTGAAACCCAAATCGGAGAAATGTGTCTTCATAGGATACCCAAAGGAGAAAGTTGGGTACACCTTCTATCACAGATCCGAAGGCAAGACATTCGTTGCTAAGAATGGATCCTTTCTAGAGAAGGAGTTTCTCTCGAAAGAAGTGAGTGGGAGGAGAGTAGAACTTGATAAGGTAATTGTACCTTCTCCCTTATTGTAAAGTAGTTCATCACAGAAATCTGTTCCTGTGACTACTACACCCATTAGTGAGGAAGCTAATGATGATGATCATGTAACTTCAGATCAAGTTACTACCGAATCTCGTAGGTAAACCAGAGTGAGATCCGCACCAGAGTGGTACGGTAATCTTGTTCTGGAGGTCATGTTACTTGACCATGACAAACCTACGAACTATGAGGAAGCAATGATGAGCCCAGATTCCGCGAAATGGTTTGAGGCCATGAAATCTGAGATGGGATCCATGTATGAGAACAAAGTATGGACTTTGGTTGACTTGCCCGATGATCGGCAAGCCATAGAAAATAAATGGATCTTCAAGAGGAAGACAGACGTTGATAGTAGTGTTACTATCTACAAAGCTAGAATTGTCGCAAAAAGGTTTCCGACAAGTTCAAGGTGTTGACTACGATGAGAGTTTCTCACTCGTATCTATGCTTAAGTCTGTCCGAATCATGTTAGCAATTGCCGCATTTTATGAAATCTGGCAAATGGATAAACAAAATTGCATTCCTTAATGGATTTATTAAAGAAGAGTTGTATATGATGCAACCAGAAGGTTTTGTCAATCCTAAAGGTGCTAACAAAATATGCAAGCTCCAGCGATCTATCTATGGACTGGTGCAAGCATCTCGGAGTTGGAATATACGCTTTGATAAGTTGATCAAAGCATATAGTTTTATACAGACTTGCGGTGAAGCCTGTATTTACAAGAAAGTGAGTGGGAGCACTACAACATTTTTGATAAGTATATGTGAATGACATATTGTTGATCGGAAATAATGTAGAATTATTCTGCAAAGCATAAAGGAGTGTTTGAAAGGAGTTTCTCAAAGAAAGACCTCGGTGAAGCTGCTTACATATTGAGCATCAAGATCTATAGAGATAGATCAAAACGCTTGATAAGTTTTTTCAATGAGTACATACCTTGACAAGATTTTGAAGTAGTTCAAAATGAAACAGTTAAAGAAAGAGTTCTTACATGTCTTACAAAGGTGTGAAATTGAGTAAGACTCAAAGCCCGACCACGACAGAAGATAGAAAGAGAATGAAAGTCATTCCCTATGCCTCAGCCATATGTTCTATAAAGTATGCCATGCTATGTGCCAGATCTATTGTATACCCTGCACTGATTTTAGGGAGTACAATAGTGATCTAGGAGTAGATCACTCGACAGCGGTCAAAATTATCCTTAAGGGAATAAGGATATGTTTCTCGATTATGGAGGTGACAAAAAGGTTCATCGTAAAGGGTTACATCGATGCAAGTTTTGACACTAATCTAGATGACTCTAAGTCTCGGTCTAGATACATATTGAAAGTGGGAGCAATTAGCTAAAGTAGCTCCGTGGAGAGCATTGTAGACATAGAAATTTGCAAAATACTTACGGATCTGAATGTGACAGACCCGTTGACTAAAATTATCTCACAAGCAAAACATGATCACACCTTAGTACTCTTTGGGTGTTAATCACATAGCGATGTGAACTAGATTATTGACTCTAGTAAACCTTTTGGGTATTGGTCACATGACAATGTGAACTATGGGTGTTAATCACATGGTGATGTGAATTATTGGTGTTAAATCACATGGCGATGTGAACTAGATTATTGACTCTAGTGCAAGTGGGAGACTGAAGGAAATATGCCCTAGAGGCAATAATAAAGTTATTATTTATTTCCTTATATCATGATAAATGTTTATTATTCAAGCTAGAATTGTATTAACTGGAAACATAATACATGTGTGAATACATAGACAAACATAGTGTCACTAGTATGCCTCTACTTGACTAGCTCGTTGAATCAAAGATGGTTAAGTTCCTAGCCATAGACATGAGTTGTCATTTGATTAACAGGATCACATCATTAGGAGAATGATGTGATTGACTTGACCCATTCCGTTAGCCTAGCACTTGATCGTTTAGTATGTTGCTATTGCTTTCTTCATGACTTATACATGTTCCTGTAACTATGAGATTATGCAACTCCCGTTTACCGGAGGAACACTTTGGGTGCTACCAAACGTCACAACGTAACTGGGTGATTATAAAGGAGTACTACAGGTGTCTCCAAAGGTACATGTTGGGTTGGGTATTTCGAGATTAGGTTTTGTCACTCCGATTGTCGGAGAGGTATCTCTGGGCCCTCTCGGTAATGCACATCACTATAAGCCTTGCAAGCATTACAACTAATGAGTTAGTTGTGAGATGATGTATTACGGAACGAGTAAAGAGACTTGCCGGTAACGAGATTGAACTAGGTATTGAGATACCGACGATCGAATCTCGGGCAAGTAACATACCGATGACAAAGGGAACAACGTATGTTGTTATGCGGTTTGACCGATAAAGATCTTCGTAGAATATGTGGGAGCCAATATGGGCATCCAGGTCCCGCTATTGGTTATTGACCGGAAACGTGTCTCGGTCATGTCTACATAGTTCTCGAACCCATAGGGTCCGCACGCTTAACGTTTTGTTGACGATATAGTATTATATGAGTTATGTATGTTGGTAACCGAATGTTGTTCGGAGTCCCGGATGACATCATGGACATGACGAGGAACTTCGGAATGGTCCGGAGATAAAGTTTGATATATGGGATAATAGTGTTTGATCTCCGGAAGGGGTTCCGGATGTTTCCCGAAATGTTTGGGTACGAGAACACGTTATTTGGGCCAAAGGGGAAAGCCCGCAAGGTTTTTGGAAAGCGCAAAAGGAAGATTTGCGGAGTCCAGGGGCTAGACGCCAGGGTCCCTGGCATCTGGGTCCAGACGCCGAGAACCCTGGCGTCTGGCCCTGGAGTCTGAGAAGGACTCTTGCCTTTCGGGTGAAACCGACTTTGTGGAGGCTTTTACTCCAAGTTTCGACCCCAAGGCTCAACATATAAATAGAGGGGCAGGGCTAGCACAAAAAACACATCAAGAAACACCAAGCCGTGTGCCGGCAACCCCGTCCCCTCTAGTTTATCCTCCGTCATAGTTTCCGTAGTGTTTAGGCGAAGCCCTGCGGAGATTGTTCTTCACCAACACCGTCACCACACCGTCGTGCTGCCAGAACTCATCTACTACTTCGCCCGTCTTGCTAGATCGAGAAGGCGAGGACGTCATCGAGCTGAACGTGTGCAGAACTCGGAGGTGCCGTGCGTTCGGTACTTGGATCGGTCGGATCGTGAAGACGTACGACTACATCAACCGCGTTGATAAACGCTTCCGCTTTAGCGATCTTCAAGGGTATGAAGATACAATCCCCCTCTCGTTGCTATACATCACCATGATCTTGCGTGTGCGTAGGAATTTTTTTGAAATTACTACGTTCCCCAACAGCGGACACCGGAAGGGTTCCGGACTGTATCGGGTACAAAATGAAGTACTGGAAGATATGCGCCATATAGGCCAATGGGAGGAAGGCTAACCAGCCCACAAGGTGCTGGTGGGCCCCCACAAGGGAGGAGGCCGAATTGGACCGGCGAAAGGGGCGCCACCCACCTTTCCTTCTCCTACTCCCTCTCCTTCCCCCTTTCCACCTCCGTAAGAAGGAAAAAAAGAGGAGGGTCGAATCCTACAAGGAGTGGAGTCCTAGTAGGACTCCCCCCTCCCTTGGCGTGCCCCTGGTGGCCGGCCTCCTCCTCCCTCCTTTATATACGGGGGCAGGGGGGCATCCCAAAGGCAGAATATTGTCTTCGCCATGTGTAGTGCCCTCCTCCACCATTTACTCCTCCGATAGTATCATCGTAGTGCTTAGGCGAAGCCCTGCGTGGATCACATCATCAACACCGTCACCATGCCATCATGCTGCCGAAACTCTCCCTCGACCCTCTGCTGGATCAAGAGTTCAAGGGACTTCATCGAGCTGAACGTGTGCTGAATTCGAAGGTGTCATACGTTCGGTACTTGGATCGGTTGGATCGTGAAGACGTTCGACTGCATCAACCACGTTAACTAATGCTTCCGCTTTCGGTCTATGAGGGTATGTGGACACACTCTCCACCTCTCATTGCTATGCATCTCCTAGATAGATCTTGCGTGATCGTAGGAATTTTTTTGAAATTGCATGCTACGTTCCCCAACACAAGTTTCATATCCGCCTATTGTGCAATCGTGCTAGCGTCTCTCTAGTGTTGTGCAACAAGAGCATTTTTTGTGGATTCCACATTTTGAGTTCATTTTTGGTTGCATGACACCATCTATCTAGTTGCGTGTGTGTTTTCGTGTACCATCTCTTGCTATCGGTCTACTTGTTGCATTGCAAATTTGCGAATCTTTTCCAACATTATTGAGCCTCACCAACAATTGCATCAATTTTGTGCCACCATCCTAACCGAGCTCCACTATAAGCTTTATTTGTGTAGGTGGTGTGGGAACTGACAAGAATTGGTACCAATTGTGCTATTTCCTTGTTACACATTTGAGTGATCATTGATCCATCTTCAACATCGGTCAAGGTACATTTGGTATAAGTTCTTCTGTTTCTCCCACTCACATATTTGCTTGGAATGATGGATAGGCCAAGTTCGTCTACCAACCAACTCTTCATCGAGCAAGACGAAGACATGTCATCCTACGTCACCAAGAGCCACCTCTTCGGTGCACAACGGGCTTTGCATCAAGAACAACAAGCAATGAGCGACCGCATCGATAATATCGCCACCGACTTGTGACTCTCCGAGCAACGAACAAGATACTACTTCGACAACAAGCTCGACGCACACAAACAAGAGAACGATGCAAGAATGGATGAGATTTGTGCCTTGTTGGTAAACCACTCTTCTACCACTTCGTCCTACTCAAGACGGAGCCGCTCGAGTCAACACTCCGACGACACCCTCTCCGGCTCAAGTACACCGACATCGAACACTCTACGTCGAGCCACGTGCCAAGACCATCACGCAACTTGCAATCCTCTACACAATGTTGATTCTCAAGAGCAACTTCTAGCGCAAGAACATCGACATCGTCAAAACAAAGCTACCTTTGCACAAGCACAAGAAAGGCAATGTCAACACCAACAAAGAAGAGGAAGAGCGAGTGCGACAACACCAAGACGCACAAGATGTCGAAGCACAATGTCAAGAACAACAACGACGTGAAGCGCAAGCACTTGAGGCGCAACATGCCCTCCGAGAATCAAGTCGAGTCATAGCCATGCACAACCAGCATACTCGTGAGCAACAAGAAGCGCATCACGAAGAAGTCCAAGAAAGGAACTATCAATCAAGAGTACATCGACATGTCCCACAAGCTCGACAAGAACCTCAAGTTCGTCAAGAGCACCATGAGGTTGACAATCTTCCATGCCAAGAGCAACATGAGGTTGAAAATCCTCCACATCAAGGGTGTCATCATCGTTCCCGACCCAAACACAATGAAGAGCAACGCTGTGGAAAGCTCAAGTTCACCATGCCCAAGTTCACCGGAAGCAACGATCCCGAAGAATACCTATCATGGCATTGAAGGTCGACAAGATCTTTCGCTTGCACAACTATGAGTAAGAGAAGAAGATCACCATGGCATCCCTTGAGTTCCAAGACTATGTACTCATATGGTGGGAACAAGTCATTGAGCGCCGAGAGGCAAGAGGCGAGCCACCCATCACAACATGGGCGCAAATGAAGGATGTCATGAGAGCACGCTTTGTGCCAATACTACAACTGCGGCCTCTTCAGGAAATCCCAACTCCTCAAACAAGGAACAAGGACCGTTGAAGAATACTACAAAGAAATGGAGATTGCCATGATAAGAGCCAATGTCACGGAAGATGATGAGAAAACTATGTCCCATTTCTTGAATGGACTCAATCATCCTATCAAGAAGATTTCCGACTTCCAACCTTACTCCAACCTCATCGAGCTAGTGCATCAAGCTACCAAAGTGGAACATCAATTGCAAGATGACTTCAAGTATGCCAAGTTCTCTTCCTAGTCCTACGGCTTCTCCAACAACCAAGCTTCAACGACTCCAACACCTTCTACAACCACTAGAGACAAGTCAAGCTACAAGAAGAATTCAAAAAATTCAAGTCTCCATCTTACTACAAGCAACTTCAAGCCAAGAGCATCATCATCATCATCTACTCCAACCGATGAGACCATCAAGACAAGTTCAATCAAGTGCTTCACATGCGGAGGCCGAGGCCACAAGTCCTTTGAGTGCACCAACAAGCGCACCATGATCCTCAACGATGACAGAACCTATGACTCCATGAGTGAAGAGGAAATGGAAGCCCTTGAGCAAGTGGCCATGCACCGGCAAGTGAACGAAGATGAAGATGATCAAGTCTTCTGTGACGAAGATTCAAGCCCCACTCTCATTGTCTCCAAGGTTTTAACTCTTCAACATCAACAAGACAAAGACCAAAGATGCCATATCTTCCACACCAAGGCCGGCATCAATGGAAGGTCCGTGAAGGTCATCATCGATGGAGGGAGTTGCCATAACTTGGCAAGTGAAGAGCTATGTTCCAAGCTTCAATTGGTCAAGATGAAGCACCCTACACCTGCATCCCTACAAGGTCCAATGGCTAAGCGACTCCGGCACTATTTAAGTCGAGCATATGGTGCAAGTTTACTTCAAGATAGGAGCATATAAAGACACTTTGGAGTGTGATCTCGTACCGATGTCCATTTGCCACCTCCTTCTTGGACGTCCATGGCAATTTGACCGAGGCGTCATCCACAACGGGCGTACAAATCACTATAGCTTCAAGATGAAAGGAAAGGAGTACGTGCTATGACCTATGTCTCCAAGTCAAGTGATCACCGACAAGCAAGCCACCCATCGTGGAGAGAATAGTGAGAGAGCGAACCACCATAAAGAGAGTGCGCGCCACAAGCCAAAATCGAGTGCCTCCATGATGAGCGATAACAAAAATTTAGTCCTATTTGCTACCAAAAGTGAGATGAGAAAAGTGTGTGAGAACCCATCAAGTCTTATGCACTATGTCCTTTTGTGCCAGGATGAGGCAGCAACAACTAACACCTCTCACAATCTACCTTTAGTGTTGTCTTCTCTTTTGCAGCAATTCCAAGACGTTTTCCCCGATGAGCTACCTCTAGGACTACCATCTCTTCGAGGCATTGAACACCGCATCGACCTCATATTCGGATCCCCCCTTCCTAAAAAGGCACTGTCGGTGTCAAACCCGGCGGATCTCGGGTAGGGGGTCCCGAACTGTGCGTCTAGGCAGATCGTAACAGGAGACAAGGGACACGATGGTTTACCCAGGTTTGGGCCCTCTTGATGGAGGTAAAACCCTACGTCCTGCTTGATTAATATTGATGATGTGTGTTACAAGAGTGGATCTACCACGAGATCAAGGAGGCTAAACCCTAGAAGCTAGCCTATGGTATGATTGCTGTTCGTCCTATGGACTAAAATCCATCCGGTTTATATAGACACCGAAGAGGGCTAGGGTTACACAAAGTCGGTTACAATGGTAGGAGATCTACATATCCGTATCGCCAAGCTTGCCTTCCACGCCAAGGAAAGTCCCATCCGGACACGGGACGAAGTCTTCAATCGTGTATCTTCATAGTCTTGGAGTCCGGCCGATGATGATAGTTCGGCTATCCGGACACCCCCTAGTCCGAAACTCCCTCAGTAGCCCCTGAACCAGGCTTCAATGACGACGAGTCCGGCGCGCATGTTGTCTTCGGCATTGCAAGGCGGGTTCTTCCTCCGAATAATTTATAGAAGATTGTGAACACCAGGATAGTGTCCGGCTCTGCAAAATAAATTCCACGTACCACCGTAGAGAGAATAACATTACACAAGTTCAATCTGCTGATGTATTTTGTGGCGTGATGTCACACCATTACCAAGCCTTTACTCGAATTGTTTTTGTGGTTCCACCTCCGCGCGTTCAGCGAGGCGGTTTCCTTGGCACGTCTTGTCGAAGAAGAGATCGTGTTCCCCTTATTCCGGGATTCCCATCAATACGGACGTGGGTAACCCAACCGCGCCCGTTGCCACGCCCCCTCCATCGAAGGCGGGTTCCAAACGGTCACGGGGACGGCTCTTGGTATTCTCCCTCTTTATAATGAGACCAAGGCCCGTTCTTTTCCTTCAATCATCTATCGAATCCGCCCCTCGCTCCGAGTTCCAACACCTAGGGCTCCATATTTGGGTACCTTCAATCTTCGACAATGTCCGGCCCCGACCTACGAGGCCGGTGGATGCCCTCCTCCGTCACGGAAGAGGACGTGCTAAAGCTAAGAGACGCCAGGTACTTAACCTACGAAATTTCGCATAGGCTGCCTGCCCGAGGGCAAGTTATTCCTACTCCCGAGCTTGGCGAGAGCGTTGTGTTCGTGTCTCACCTCCGTCGGGGTTTAGGCTTCTCGACGGATCCCTTCGTGAGGGGGCTCATGTTTTACTATGGGCTGGAATTCCATGACTTGGCTCCAGAGTCTATCCTCCACATCTCATCATTCATTGTCGTCTGCGAAGCCTTCCTCCGCACTACCCCTCACTTCGGCTTGTGGCTCAAAACCTTCAACGTGGAGCCGAAGATGATTGAGGGGCGTCAGGCAGAGTGCGGCGGGGCGGTTATAAGTAAGAGGGCCGATGCTCCATGGCCCGAGGGCTCTTTTCAGGAGGAGCTCGGCTTGTGGCAACAGGAGTGGTTCTATATCACCGCTCCCAGGGGCAGCAGGCAGAGGCTGCCGCCCGTCTTCCGCTCGGGCCCTCCACAGCGGCTGACGTCATGGGTCAACAAGGGGCGTGACTGGGGGCCGTCCAAGGACGTTCCCCTGTTGCAGGACCGGATTCGAGGCCTCCAAGAAAGGGAGATCAATCTGGCCGTAGTGGTACAGGTTATGTTGATCCGGCGCCTACTGCCCTGCAAACGTCGCCCCCTCCGCCTGTGGGAATTTAATCCGGAGGGGCCACGAGCTCTTCAACACTTCATGGGTTTGACACCCGCGGAGATGTACGAACTGTTCTTCGGATCGCAAGAGATGCGTCCGGAATTGACCGAGGATGCTGGCCTAAGCTGCAATCGCCCGGATACTCAAGTAAGTAGCCCTGTGTCCGGACACATCGTCCATTTATTTACTGTGGGTTTGCCTTTTAACCAGCTATCCCTTGGACAGGAGTGGATAGCGCAAGCAAAACTGATACGGTGTCCGGCCCCCCTCCCTGAGACCACGCAGGATCCCGTGTTAATCAAAATGTTAGAGGTTGCACCTTCGGAGGAGGGCGAAGAAGGGCACAGGGGATCTACCACCTCAGCCACGGAGGCTTTCAGTAAGGGAGGAATCGAGAGTCCCTCCTTCCAGGGGGAGAAGAGGACCGCTTCCGAAGACCCGGAGGCCAAGGCCTCAAAGCGGGGAAAGAAATCTGTACCGGAAGGTCCCGGGCCGGGAAGAGCCCCGGCCGAACTGTCTCCTCGGAGGAATCAGCCCTCTAGCGAGCCGTAAGTAAAAGGGGGAATTTTGTAATAGTGGACATCCCTGTTTAATTTCTAAGGGTAACCGAAGTTTTCACCTTGTAGTTCGGATCTCAGCCCATCTCAGCACAGCTCATCTTCGGGAGACCTTCGTCCGGAGATGATGGAGAGCGAAACGCCTCCATCTGCCGCCCCATCGTGCGGGGCGGACGACCCTGAGGTGTCGTCGCGGAGGGTCTCCCCGAGTCCGGCGGGGCCAGAGAGTTCGGCACCCATTGGAGTACGGCCGGTGGAGCTGCAGGATTTGCTTAAGAGGGCGTCCATCTCAGAAGATCACCGCACATTAATGGGTATGGTGATTGAGAGGATCTCGTCCGCCGAAAGCGGGTTGTGTGAGGCCGTCGGAAGTTTGCTGACGGGATTTGAGGTACGCAAAAAATGACATACCTTTTGACAGTTTTGCACATGAAGTGCGCCCTGTATAGATAGTAGCCCCTGAGACTTGGTATGCTGTCGAAAGCGGCAGCGTGCCGAGGATCATAATCTCAGTTATAGATTGTCGCCTTTCCTATGCAGGTGGCGGAACGTTCGGTGGCCAGCCGGACTGATGGATTTGCCGAGCTGAAGAGGCAACTCGACGTTGCGGATGCGGACATCTCGCTGGTCAATAAACGACTCGATGAGTCACAAGGTATGTGGTTGCTCTGCGGTCGCCTAGTAAGGGAGCTGACGCCCATTCCTTACAATTTGTATGCCTGATGCAGATAGTGCTGCTGCTGTGGAAGGCCTTCGAGCAGAACTTGCTCGGGCCAAGGAGCAAGCCAGAAAAAGCGAGGCGGCTGCCTCGAAGGCAGCGGAAGAGCTAGAAGCCGAGAAGGCTGCTCACTGCCGAAGCAGGGAGGAGATGGCCGGAATGGCCACGAAATTAAAAGTTGCTACCGACCGCCTGGAGGTTCTTGAAGGAGAACGCCGAGCGGAGCAAGAGGACCTGAAGAAGGCCGACGCCGAAGCCAAGGATGCCCGTAGTGCGATGCGGGCTATGAAGGAGGAACTGCGTCAGGTCGGAGACATTGTGGCTGGAAAGCCCTTTATGCTGCGTAGGAAGTTCACGGATCCGAAGTATGCTCAGCTGGGCCGATTGTACGGTGCGGAGGATCCTTATCTGGACTTGGCGGCGAGTGCGGCGGACGCAGTCGTGCACTTTCGAAGCCAGGAGGATCATGAAATGGAAGAGCTTTTCTGGTCTCAATTCCATAGTCCGGAGCGTCCACTTCCGTTGAGTGATCGGCTGGTTGAGTGGGCTGAGCTGAATAGATTGTCCGGACTTGCCATGACGGATGTGGTCGCTCATCTGTGGCCGAAAAGGCCCAAGCCGAAGAGTTATTTTGGCTTGTTGCAGCAATTCCTTGGGGCGGTGCCGCGTATTGGGGCGATGAAGCGGTCGGCATGCATAGAAGGTGCACGGATGGCTCTCGCCCGTGGTAAGACATACTGGGCGGAGATGGATGCCACCGCTGTTGCATCCCGGGGTTCGGACAAAAGCCGATTCCCCACCGAGCACTATTTTGAGGAAGTCCTGCAGGGCGCTCGTATAATAGAGTCGCAGTGCTCGAAAGATGTTATGTTTGAATGACATGTATGATTTCTGAGATCATGTTTATAATGCAATAACTTTTTATACTTGTGTGTTCAAGTATTGAACTATCTCCTGTGCGGCCGTATATGTATGTATAATCTGAAAGATGGCAGTCTTTGGCTTCAGCCCCCACGCACATGGTGCGGGGGTGTTTGCAAAAAGAAAAGCGCTTTTTCACACTTAATCCAACGTCTTGGTCCTTTTAAGGAGGTGATAGCGTAGCAAACTAGGCAACCGGACTATAATGCTTTATCACTTTCACTTAGCCATAGGAGCTCGAATGTGGGGCTACTATATAGCCCCTGGTGGCACCGCTCTTCCCGAACTCGGGGCGCGTATGTGCCTGACCGGGAAGCGGTCCTTCGTCAAAGCGGAGGAATTCTAAACATTCCAATGGTCGATCGAGTGGTTGACCAGTCTCTCGCTATATCATGACAGTCAGTTTTCGGCTTTCTCTACTGAGGTGCTCGCCCGGCCGAACCGGGGCACAATCGCAGTAGTTCTCCTGGTGCCGCGTTAGCCGATGATGCGGAACGTAAGGCAGCAAAACACAGGAGCCGGGCAAACCCAACATTTGACCAAAGACATGATTCGGAGCTGATGCATATAAGGCCTAACTCGAGACGCCGAACACTCCCTGAGGTGTTCGGTCTTTATGATACCGGGCAGAACAATGCCCTAAGCCCCTTGTGTCCAGGTACAGGCGGGAACTTCTGACGCGGCCGATGCCAAAACGCCAGCCTCCTCCTCGGCTATGGTGGGGAACCGGGGGATGTGTATCAACAAGAGACAGTAAGAAAGGTTTACGCAGGGTCTTAATCTGAAAAGAATCCTTGCAACGGGTCCCTGCTGCACGTCTGCGCCTGTGTCTCCGTTGTGCTGTATCCTGGACGGGTGTAGCACGTGCTTCATCTGAAAAAGAGAAGGACTTAGTTTCCAAGAAATATCGTGCAGAAGTTGTATTAAAATAGAATAAAATGAGGAAAGTTGAGCTTTATTGGCTCTCATCATTTATACACGCGGCCCCTTATGAAGGGGGTATGCGGCTGGGAAGCCCCTTGTTTAGTTACGCCGGACTCGCCTAACCATGTCCGAGGTCTGAATGACCTGTTTTTAGGGGCTTTGACCTGCAAGGTCTGATTAGTGTGTGGCTGTTGAAGCAGTCTCACGTTCTCCATGGTCGAGGAACACTCGGAGTTACTTTTTAATGAAATTATGCCACGTTGACCGGGCATTCTTAAGCGTAAAAAACGCATAATGTGGTATTGCATTAGGGCTGGCGATAGCTGCGCGCCCCAATAGTGCTTAAGGGCTACTGTTTGAATGGGGCGATGGAGAGTGAGCTTTTCGCGACGGAGGTTGTCGGATGAACCGAACACAACCTCTGGTGGTACAGAGCCTGTATAATTGGCTTAAAGGCCTGGCGTCACTCCTTTGAAGGAAGTGCTGCTACGGCGAATTTTGGTAGGGTCTATCCCCATTCTGCGGGCGGTGTCCTGGTATTGCAGGTGCCGCGCTGTCTTTTCGTGTTATCACATGAAGTGAGTTCACTATTTTGACTTCTAGTGGGAAAGTCTTCTGTTTTCCGGAGTGCTGCTTTTGGGTTTCGTCACTTTCGCTTGGTGTGTCGAGCCCCTTGTGTCGGCATTAAGTCGGCCGGACTGTTTGAAGACCCAACAATCTCTGTGGGTATGGTTTGCAGGCTTCCCGGAGGTACCATGTATTTGACATAGTCTATCCAGAATCTTGTTTAGGTTGGATAGCTCGTCACTGTTGTCCTTGAGGGGCAGTGTTTTGTTGTTCGGCCGAGAGCTTTTGAATCCGGCGTTGACCGCCGTACTATTCGGGCCATTTTCCTTATTCCGGCGCTGATCTTTTCTGCGTCGTGATTTCCCATTTCCATCCCTAACTTCGGATGTACTCGGGTCGCTGGTGCTGCATCTAGCCAGCCAGCTGTCTTCCCCCGCGCAAAAGCGGGTCATGAGGCTTGTTAGTGCGGCCATTGTTCTTGGTTTTTCCTGGCCGAGGTGTCTGGCAAGCCATTCGTCTCGGACGTTGTGTTTAAAGGCTGCTAAGGCTTCAGCGTCCGGACAGTCTACTATTTGGTTCTTTTTAGTGAGGAACCTGTTCCAGAATTTGCGTGCTGACTCTCCGGGTTGTTGAGTTATGTGACTTAAATCGTCTGCATCCGGAGGGCGGACATAGGTCCCCTGAAAGTTTGCTCGAAACACATCCTCAAGCTCTTCCCAACTTCCAATGGTATTTTCTGGGAGGCTTTTAAGCCAATGCCGAGCTGGCCCTTTGAGCTTGAGGGGTAGGTATTTTATGGCATGGAGATCGTCTCCTCTGGCCATATGTATGTGTAGGATGTAATCCTCAATCCAGACTCCGGGGTCTGTTGTTCCGTCATATGCTTCTATGTTTACGGGTTTGAATCCCGCTGGAAATCCATGATCCAGTACCTCGTCGGTGAAACATAGTGGGTGTGCGGCGCCCCTGTATTTGGGTGTGCCGTTGTCTTCGAATGCTCGGCGGGTTATGTTGCTTCCTGGAGTCTTCTTTTTTGGCCCATAAATAGATCTGACTGGGTCGTCCTTTTTCCGAGGATCTTTATGCTGATCGTGTGCCGGCTTGTGTGTGGCGCCCCTTGTTGCTCTTGGCCTGTCATCTGGTCGTCTATCCGGCCAGGCGGCTTCTTTCTTTTTTGACTGCGGGGGCTCTAAGGCCTCCTCGTCAAATTCGGGCAACAGCTTGCGCTTCGGGTAGCTCTTTGTCTGGTGCCTAGTGCCATGTTTATCTGCGCTGTTGAGTACTTTGCTCCATCTCATTCTGAGTGCGTCCTTCGCTGTTTTGAGCTTCCGCTTTTGCTTCTTCAAACTTCTTGCAGTGGCGACGAGCCTTTTATGAAGATTCATATGCTCTGGTGATGTGAGATCATCTTCGCCGGGGATGGGTTGCTTGTCCAGTTCATGTCCGGCTGGCTGCTTGTTGACATGTGCGTCGTCCACTGCTTCGCCCTGCTCTAGGGCCGGGTCCATATGGGTGCCGTTTTTATCGATGCCGGTCTTCGGGCGGCGCTTGCGTCGCTGCTTTGGTTGTTTGTTGGGGGAGTTGTCCTTCGCCACATCCCGTTTTTCCTCATTATCACTTCCTTTTGGTGTATCCACCATGTATACGTCATGAGTTGGGGTGGCTTTCCCGTGCCCGGTAGGTGCTGGTTCTTGGTCGTCTCCGGCATCGTCGTCCATACCGTCGATGTCTTTGGAGTCATAGTTTAGCATGTCGGTTAGATCGTCGACAGCGGCTACCAAGTGGGTGGTGGGTGGGCTTTGAATTTCTTCGTCGTCCGCATCCCAACCGTCCTGACCGCAGTCCGGCCAGGGCTCTCCTGATAACGAGAGATACTTTAGCGACCTCAAGATGTCGCCAAAAGGTGAGAGTTGAAAGATGTTCGCTGCGGTGAACTCCATGATCGGCGCCCAATCGGATTCGATCGGAGGGGGCGCGGGAGGTTCGGAGTCCGGCAAGGAGTTCGGCGCCTCGGAGTCATGGGCTTTATGAGGGACAAAGTCAGTCTTTGGCTCTATCGTTGTAGAGGTTGCAGCCCCCGAGGCGGTGTCTAGCCATCCTTCCTCGATCTGCGCAGCCGGCTCTGAATTGAAGATCGGAGCGGGTTCGAGTGCGGCCTCCAGGGTACTGTCCGGCTGCAGAGCTGAATCATGCTCGCCGTGATAGTGCGGCACGCTCGGCTGTGGCTCGAATCCATCGAGGATCAAGTCCCCGTGGATGTCAGCCGTGAAGTTCAAACTTCCAAATCTGACCTGACGGCCAGGGGCGTAGCTTTCGATCTGCTCCAGATGACCAAGCGAATTGGCCCGCAGTGCGGAGCCGCCGAATATGAAGATCTGTCCGGGGAGAAAGGTCTCACCCTGGACTGCGTCGTTGATGATGGTCGAAGAAGCCATCGAGCCTATCGGTGACGACACAGAGGAACTCTCAATGAAAGCACCAATGTCGGTGTCAAAACCGGCGGATCTCGGGTAGGGGGTCCCGAACTGTGCGTCTAGGCGGATGGTAACAGGAGACAAGGGACACGATGTTTTACCCAGGTTCGGGCCCTCTTGATGGAGGTAAAACCCTACGTCCTGCTTGATTAATATTGATGATGTGTGTTACAAGAGTGGATCTACCATGAGATCAAGGAGGCTAAACCCTAGAAGCTAGCCTATGGTATGATTGTTGTTCGTCCTATGGACTAAAAGCCATCCGGTTTATATAGACACCGGAGAGGGCTAGGGTTACACAAAGTCGGTTACAATGGTAGGAGATCTACATATCCGTATCGCCAAGCTTGCCTTCCACGCCAAGGAAAGTCCCATCCGGACACGGGACGAAGTCTTCAATCTTGTATCTTCATAGTCTTGGAGTCCGGCCGATCATGATAGTTCGGCTATCCGGACACCCCCTAGTCCGGAACTCCCTCAGGCACCCTACCATGTCAACCCCGAGGAAACTAAGGAGATCCAACGACAAGTATAACAACTCATCAACAATGGCCATGTACGAGATAGATTGAGCCCATGTGTCGTACCGGTAATCCTTGTCCCCAAGAAAGATGGCACTTATCGCATGTGTTCCGATTGTCGTCCCATAAATGCTATCACCATTAGATATCATTACCCTATTCCACGCTTAGATGATATGCTAGATGGGCTTAGCGGAGCCGCAATTTTCTCTAAGATTGATCTTAAAAGTGGCTATTACCAAATCCGCATACAAGAAGGTGATGAATGGAAAACCACATTTAAGACCAAATTTGGTTTATATGAATAGCTTGTTATGCCAATGGGTTTATCCGAAGCACCCAGTACCTTCATGCGAGACATGCATTTTGTTCTTAGGCCATACATTGGTGTATTTGCTGTAGTCTATTTTGATGATATTCTTGTCCTTAGCAAATCCCTCAAAGATCATGCCACCCATCTTAGAACCGTGTTGCAAACCCTTAGGAAAGAGCGACTTTATGCTAATATGGACAAATACCTTTTCAGTGTTGAGCTTGTTTTCTTGTGTTTTGTAGTATATTTTAAGGGTGTGCATGTAGATGAATCTAAGATAAATGCTATTAAAACCTGGCCCCAACCAACCAATTTGCAACAACTGCGAAGTTTTCTTGGTTTAGACGGTTTCTACCGTAGATTTGTGAAGGATTTTAGCACCATTGCTTTACCGTTACATGCTTTGAGTAAGAAGAATGCACCCTTCGTTTGGGGACCATCTCAAGATACCGCATTCAATGAGCTTAAGAATTTGCTTACGCATGCCCATTTGTCTGCATTACCCAACTTTGATAAACCATTTGAGATACATTGTGATGCTAGTGGGTATGGCATAGGAGGTGTGTTAATGCAAGAGAAGCGCCCCATAGCTTACTTTAGTGAAAAACTCTTCGGCGCGCAACTCAATTACCCTATATATATGACAAAGAGCTATATGCTTTAGTTCGAGTATTGCATGTTTGGGAGCACTATCTTCGTCCTCATGAGTTCATTCTCCACACCGATCATGAAACACTTAAGTATCTTAAGGGTCAAACTAAATTAAACAAGTGTCATGCTAAGTGGAGTGAATTCATCGAGTCATTTCCTTATGTCATCAAGCATATAAAAGGTTGTGGCAGATGCACTTTCCCGTAGATGCATGCTTGTTACCCAACTTGAATTGGATGCCATCGGTTTTGAGCACATAAAAGATTTGTATTCAAATGATCCTACTTTTGCTATTCCTTATGCCAAGTGTTTGACACATACATCTTGGGGACACTACTACATCAAACATGATTATCTTATGAGAGGTAACAAACTTTGCATTCTCGAGTCTTCTCTTCAATTGCTCCTTTTGCAAGAGGCTCATGGAGGTGGACTAATGGGACAGTTTGGACGCGACAAGACATTCGCCACACTCTCCAATAACTACTTTTGGCCCAAGATGTTCCGTGACGTCTCACGCTTCACCAACCGATGCTCTACATGTCGCAAATCTAAGTCAAAAGCTCAATCTCATGGTCTTTACATGCCCCTTCCAATTCCATATCACCCATGGGAAGATATTAGCATGGATTTTGTGCTTGGTTTGCCTAGAACTAGAAATGGCAAAGATTCTGTTTTTGTTGTTGTGGACCTATTCTCTAAAATGGCTCATTTCATCCCATGCAACAAGATAGATGATGCTTCACATGTTGAAAATCTTTTTTGTAGATAAATCTTGCGCCTACGTGGAGTCCCGAAGACTATTTTTTCGGACCTTGACTTCAAGTTCTTGAGCTACTTTTGGAAGACTCTATGCGCCAAGCTCGGAATCAAGCTTTTGTTCTCCTCGGCATACCACCCTCAAACTGATGGTCAAATGGAGGTGATGAACCGAACACTCTCCACTCTAATTTGCATGTTGATCAAGAAGAACATCAAGGAGTGGGAGGAGTGTCTACCCATCACCGAGTACGCCTACAACCGCGCAAGACATTCGACTACCGGCAAGTCCCCTTGCGAGATCGTCTACGGCTTCAACCCATTGTCCCCATTGGACATTCTCCCTCTACCAGTACAAGAGCGCATCAACATGGACGAGTGCACGAGTGAGCTACCTCAGAAGATGCATGAAGATATGCGGCACACCATCGAGCGCCAAGTACAATGACTCGCGACCAAAATCAACATCAACAAGCAACCCATGATATTCAGTGTTGGAGATCTCGTGTGGATACACCTTTGCAAGGAACGCTTCCCCAACAAACGCAAGTCCAAGCTTCTACCTCGAGCCGACGGACCCTTCAAGGTGCCAGCACGCTACAACAACAATGCATACAAGATCGATCTCCCACGCGACAAGTACAACATGAGCGACGTATTCAACATCAAGGATCTCTCTCCCTACCATGGTGATGAGGCTTTCGATCCGAGGTCGGATCTTTTCCAAGGGGGGGGGGATGATGCAGAGCATCCCACGGTCATCCCCATGGACACTACTTCGACTACCCAAGCTCCAAGTGGACCCATGGCAAGAGCTCGAGCACGTGCTATTCAATCCGAGGTGACATCACTCCTACTTGAGCCCCCCTTACATTCGAGTGAGACATGGTTGCTACTTAAGCCAGAGACACTATGTGATCAGGTACAATGCGCAAGCCACGGAGCTGAGAGCTAAAGAAGAAGAAACATACGTCAACTCTCTGTTCAGCCCGGAATTTCTAACCAGAGCCCGGAACTTTTGGCCACCGGAACCTCCAGCCACCCCGGAATTTCCGGCCTCCATCGTCCCAGACAAGCCCGGGCGCGACAACTCTCTGGTTAGCCCGGAACCTGGCCCGGACCTTTCGGCCTGCCCGGACCTTCTAGCCGTCGGACGCCAGCCCAGCTCCCACCGTGTCAACTCTCTGGTTAGGCTAAACCCTCACCGGAACCTGGACCAGAACTCCGGCGCCCGGAACTTCCGTCCCTGCCCGAAACTTCTGGCCCTGCCTACACGCAGTGACTTGGGTCGAGACCCGTGTACCCTTTCGCCCCCAGGCTATATATACTTTTCTTCTACCTACGTTTTAGAGTTAGCATTGGTTTAGCTCATTTGAGATAGAGCTTTGCTCATCCATCCGGATCTACTCCATCGAGAGAGACCGCTCCCTCTTCGAAGAAGATCCACCTTGGATTCAAGACCCCTTCATGGGAAGACCCCTCAAGACCTCCTCATGGAGAAGAACTACCGCCTCTTGTATCGTCCCTTGTTGACTTTGGATCGTGTATCTCTTTGTGTTTCGAGGATCTAGCACATGTGTAATCGAATCTTGTTGGTTTGAGTGATTTCTCCCGTGTTTCTCCCATGCTTTCCCTCGTTTTCCCCTCGCATTCCTCATGTTCATCGTGGGATCCGCTCCAATCATGAAAGATCGGGCATCTAGGGTTCTACCCTACATCATAAAGCAGACGAAGAGGGGGAAGAATGACCATCACCGGCAATCAAAATTACAGTAGGTGAGTGTGTGTACAACATATATATGACCACTTGAGAGATGAACCAACTGATGTCGTAGGGGTCAATCTTCTCCCTCTTCATCTTGTGAGACCTTGGTAAAGCAGGATGAGAGGGTGAAGAACGACCATCGCCGACGGTTGAAGTACCTAACTTAAGAGCGAGAAGTGTCCACCTGAAGGACAAATATAGACTGTTGTCGTAAGAATTCTATCTTTTCTATTATCATAAATTTTTGTTCACGAAAAATGTCTTTTATCTAAATGTTAAATGCGATTTAGATGGAGAAGCCGAGACGCCTCATTAGGACTTCTACACCCGTAGACGGAACTCCTACAGCCGTAGACATCGTCATGACAGTGGTTGAGTACACAAATGTCAACTTTTTTAATGTGGTTTAGATGGAGAAGCCAAGACGTTTCATTAGGACTCCTACCCCCGTAGACGGAACTCCTACAACCGCAGACATTGTCATGAGGGTGGCTGACTACACAGAGACCGTGCTCGCATATGCCGAGAGTGCTCGAGCAGCCACCGAGAGAGCTCGGGCATACATTGAGAGCGCTGTAGCATATGCTGAGAGCGCAAGAACAGTCGCTAAGAGCACTAGAGTAGTCGGCAAGAGTGTGCGAGTAGCCACCAAAGCTGCGAGGATTGCCCAAACCAAGATCATGAAGATGTTGGAAGGCGTGCACTGCCTTTATATGATCTATATGATTGAAGTGTGTGAACTTAATTTCTTTGATGCTATGATGGAGCTGAACTTTTGCTTCTGAACTACTAGTGAACTGCCTTTATGTGATTTGTACCATCGATGCTTCTGAACGTATTTTCTATGTTGCGATGAAGATTTGCTATATGTGATTGGATAACTGTGAAATTGAATTATTAGCTTATTTTTTTATCTCAGTATAGTGGTATCTGCTATACTATGGGAAGAATCCAGGAGTCCATGATTCATGGGAGAAATGCAATGAACAAGTGGATGATTACTAGAACAACCGCTATAAAGTTTATAAGACTAAAAAAAGAAGCAAAGGATTGTTATGCAATCTTCGTCCGCACTGAGAAAATCAACGATGAAGCATGCAAGACTATGTGGGCAAGTGGACGAGTATCTTTATCCAGTTCATTGTCATTATGGTGTTGTTGTAATCATGAGATTCGTATATATATGTTACATGTAACATGTCGGAGGCTTCGCTGAGAAGGCTATGTGTACTAACGATGTTATGTGAGTTCCACTCTAATGCGTATATCTATTGTAGTGTATTTGAATTATTGTTATGGTAATTATGCTGCGACTAACCAGAGACACATATGTTATAATGTGTACGATCGCATACTTTTGCTATTTAATGTCGGGTTTGCATTGGCGGCTGGACATGTAGTTGTGGTGGTGCCTCTGTCACAACTAACAATATATTTCAGTAACATGCGCCAATATACATGTGCCACTCCAGAGTTTCTACCAGTGGTGAACGCACGCTCACCACTACTGCCATGCTAACAGTGGCGGGAGGTCAATGGCGAGCTCCGGTGGGAGTCTCGCCCGTCATTGTTGGTTTTTTTGCCTGCCAGTACTAGGCACACCTGCAGTAGTGTTTTGAGGCCAAAAATGACCTAAACAACAGTTTTTGCAACATGGTAGCGTTTTTTTATCATTGTTAGAGATGCTGTAATGCTATTTTACCCATTTTATTATAGATTTTAGTTATACACTATCCTTTTCTATCTAGATAAAAAGGAGGAGAAGTTGTGACCATGGGCCTGATTCCTATTTGAGCGCCTTCTGCGCTAGTTAACATGTCGTACGTACACGGGCGCCTACATGCTGTTTCTATGGGCTGGCCCAGTTAAGAGCGCACCAAAGGAAATTTCTGCTCCGGTTTTGGGAAGTTCTAGAAGTTATAGGCTGGTTTTGGGAAGCATCCACACCATTTTTCCTTCTTATTCAGGTTTTTTCTGAACTGGGGTTTTCCTTTGTTTTATTCTTTTTCCTTTTTCCTTTTTATTTTTTTGTTTCTAATTTTCTGATTCTTCCAAATGAGTGATTTTTTGTAAAAAAATAAAACTTTTTCAAATTCTTGAACCTTTCTCAAAATTTCATGAACTTTTTTAGTTTTCCTAACATTTTTTCAAGTGATTTTCGTAAAATCCATGAATTTTTTTTCAAATCCATAACCTTTTTTTGGTGAAGTTTTCAAACTTTCACAAACTTTTTCAAAACTTTCATGAACTTTTTTCAAATTCATGCTTTTTTAGATTCACTTGTTTTTCAAATATATGAAAAATTTCTACCTTGTGAATTTTTTAATTGCATGAACTTATTTAGAACTCGTGAATCTTTTTCATGTTTTTTGAATTTTGTGAGCTTTTATGAAAAGTAAACGATCTACAGTCACCTTGTCAACTGGGAACCGAGTCAACCAGGAAAATAAAGAAAAGAGCGAACCAGGAATTGTTTTTTGATTGACTAACACAGGAACCGAGTCAGGCCTCGCAACATTTTTATTTTGCCGGGCGTCCATTCCTTAACGGGTGTATAAGGCGCAAATTATGGGGCACGCCTATCCCTCGCTTGACATAGTTCTTTTTTTTGTTTGAGGGAAGCGAGCGCCATACTGAGCCAGCCCATGCACGCGAGAGTCCATGTCCTCGTATTTCTCTTCTGCTTTTCATGTTTTTGATTTCCTTTTCTCATTTTGTTTGTACTTCCAAATACTCTAAACATACGTATTACAAAAATATACTTTATATTTATTATTGAAATATTCTAGTAATGCATTTGAAAAATGTTAAATGTGTATAGAAAGAACATGTTTCCAATGTATAAGATAAATTTACACATAAAATGTACAATGAGTATGCCAAAAAGTAGGAATAAAAAAAATTAAATTTAAGATATAAGTAATTGATTTGGAAAATGTTAAACCTGCATATAAAAATGATCCTGATCTATGCAAAATATATAAAAAATATTAGATACCCATTTTTCTAAAAAATGTTAATCATCTGTTTAAATAATTTTAAACATGTACAGAAATGTTCTAGATGTATACAAAAAAATTAGAACACGTGTAAAAAATGAACATAAACCTTAAATTTTATAAAAACTTGATCATTTGCCAAAAACATGTCAATCATATAGTTGAAAATTATTATAGCTGTATACCAAAAATTTAGAACATATATTAAAATACATTTAACATAAAGCCTTAAAATTTATAACAAATTGTATGCTTGCCAAAAACATGTCAATCATATAGTTAAAAAAATGTTAAACCCACATAACAATGTACCTGATGTGTACCAAAAACGTACAATGCATACGAAAAAAGTAGTCATCAAGCACGAATTTTTGGGTAAAATGTTAATCACATACTCCCTCCGTAAACTAATATAAGAGCGGTTAGATTACTATTTTAGTGATCTAAATGCTATTATATTAGTTTATAGAGGGAGTAGTATTTATTAAATGTACACAAATTTCTCCTGATATATATGAAAAATGTAGAGCATGTACAAATTTTTTAACATAAAAACATAAATTTTAATTATTGTTGGTCAGTTATAAAAAATATAAATCATATATTTATAAAATTAGACATATTTTTTTTTGCTGATATGTACTGAACATGTACAATGTGTAAAAAAAGTAGTTATCAAATCTTTTTTTAATATTAGTCGTATATTTAACAAAAATTAAAGTGTAAAAAATAATGTTACCGGTGTGTACGTAATATCTACAAATGTGTATTAAAAACAGGCATGTGTCGAATAAAAATAAAGGGAAACAATGTACACTGAGGAAATGAAACAGAGAAACAAAAGAAACACCTTAGAAACAAAGAAAAATGAAAAAACCCAAAGGAAACCTTGAAAACCCATGATAAATTTAAGTAAATAAAGAAATCATAGACAAATTTGGAGCTCTGAAGTTAACCTGACCTCAAAAATGGCCCACGGCCCGGATACCAGCCCACAATAGATAGGACAGGTACACAGTACACAGACACGCGCGAGACTGCAGCCCGGGGTTCCACCGCCATGTCAGCGATCCGCACCCCCTTGCTCCACCGCCAACCAGCGCCGAGCACGCGGATCGTCCCTACGCGTCGCGAGCCCAACCGTCAGATCTGAGCGCGATCCGGGATCCACGCTTCCCCTCTGCCCCGCGTGCCCCCCCCCCCCACCCCCACCTATAAATTCCCCACTAACCTCCCACTTCTTCTCCCACTACCCAATTCGCCGCATTTGATTTCGAGTTCCACCGCCCGCACAGCAAAGGAAACAGAAGCCAAGTTTCGAAGCCGACAAGAGGATCCATGGCCCGTACCAAGCAGACCGCCCGCAAGTCCACCGGCGGCAAGGCGCCCCGCAAGCAGCTCGCCACCAAGGTCCGTCTCCTCCCGCCGCCCCCTTTGCTTCTCTCCTCCCCGTCCCTCCCCTCCTCGTTAATTTCTCCGATCTGTTTGAAATTGAATCGATGCGTTTTCAGGCTGCCAGGAAGTCCGCCCCGACGACCGGCGGCGTGAAGAAGCCGCACCGCTACAGGCCCGGCACCGTGGCGCTCCGCGAGATCCGCAAGTACCAGAAGAGCACGGAGCTGCTGATCCGCAAGCTGCCCTTCCAGCGCCTGGTCCGCGAGATCGCGCAGGACTTCAAGACGGACCTCCGCTTCCAGTCCCACGCCGTGCTCGCCCTCCAGGAGGCCGCCGAGGCGTACCTCGTCGGGCTCTTCGAGGACACCAACCTCTGCGCCATCCACGCCAAGCGCGTCACCATCATGCCCAAGGACATCCAGCTCGCCCGCCGCATCCGCGGGGAGCGCGCCTAAGCGAGACCAAGACCAATCCCATCCCCAGCCGCCGCATCTGTGGGCATGCCACCGTTCGCCAGCAGTGGTTGATTCAATTGTCGTTTTAGATCGTGTTAGTTTTGGTTTGCGGTGATGCAAACAGATGCTTACTGTGAAATTGTTGGTTAATCTAGTGTTGATCGACCATTATCGATATATGCAATTTTGAGGTACTCTGAAGTTGATGCCTCCTGTTCTCTGAATCCTCTTGTGATTTCCGTTCTCTGAATCCTCTTGTGATTTCCGTTCTCCGACTCCTCTTGCGATTTTCTCTGTGGTGGATAGAGGTCATGTGGCTGTGGTTCTTTGAATTTTCGTCGGATGTGGTGGGGAATTTGATTTGGGCACTCTCGTGATGGTGATCTCTGTAACAGGACGAAGATGAGCGATAGGTGTAGGCTCGACACCATCCTGTTTCTTAACTGGATGGTTAAAAAGACCATCGGCTTCTTCGTTTCGCTAGCGCAAAACGTACTCATCTACATCAGTTTGAGTAACTCATTTGACATCAGTTCAAGTAAATTTGAGATGTTGCCTTCCTTCAATCCTTTTTATCATTTCGGCTGCTTGGTTGTACAATCTGTGATGGATCCGGAAATAAAACGAGGAAAATCTTGAAACCCTTCCCTGTTTCCCGGACCAGCACGAACTAGCTGTCCAGTCAAAATTCTGAAGTAGGAAGCACACAGTGTGTGCGTGTTATGCCAAATCAACACTGAATTTCAGTCTACCTGAATTAGCTGAATTTGGCTCAGAGAAGTGTGACTTCATATGCTAAACTGAGATTTCCACCATACTTTTTATCGCAGGTGCTTGGCAGATGGATCGAACAGAGATGGAGATGAAGTACTACTAATCCATTAATACACGACAGAGTCTATGTACAGAGAGGTGGACACGAATTTGTGATGTTCCTTTGGATTGATGGGTATTCTGTCAAAATAATTTACTGTTAGATCTCTGTATAGCTTATTTATTGTTATTGGATTAGCTACTGTACTGGGCTTATCTGAATATATTCTTATTATTTCTTAACGGTGGGTTTAAGAAACCAACCCTTGTAAGCTTCCCTGCTACTGCTCGTCATGATCAAAACACAACAGATGTTCTGTATGTCATCCGTGTTATTTCAAAACCTTCAGAATTTGTAAATCTTCTCATAGGGATGTTCCAATCTTCTCATAGGAATTACTCCCTTCATCCCATAATATAAGAGCTTGACACTAGTGTGAAACGTTCTTATATTGTGAGACGAAGGGAGTACTATTTAATGACTATTTAATGATGTTACTTCAGAATTAACGTGTTGTGCTTCGACTAGCAATGCTTGTGCTTTTCCAAGTGAGCTGCTTCGTCCAGTATGAACACATGACTGTCCTTAGATAGTTTAGATGGTTAATCCACTGTTGTTTCAGTGAGTATTATGTTTGTAAATCTGCAATTGAGACACCAACTTTTTGTAGGTGCACCTGAGGTAATTATATTAAATCATCATTGCTTTCTCTCTCTACTCTCGCAAAAAAATTGCATCTCTCTACAGATGTTGTCCTTGAGATCTCTAGTTTTTCTCAAGCAACAATTTGCTACACTATGTATCAAGGAAATATAAACGTACCGTTCTCTTTTACTACTCCCTCCCTCCGAAAATACTTGTCATCAAAATAGATAAAAAGAGATGTATCTAGAACTACCTTTTTATTCATTTCGATGACAAATATTTTCGGAGTAATAATACTTCTATCTAGAGAATGCATTAGAGCATCTCCAACCGCCGCCGAACGCGCCGCGCGCTAAAAATTACTTTGCCGCGCGCCCATCGCCTGGTTTGGCGTGACAAGCAACGCTGGCTCCAGCAGCGGCGCTAAAATGCAGCGCGCGTGCAGCTCCAGCAGCGCGCAAAAATGCAGCGCGCGCGACTCTCGCACAAACAACATATGCATTCCAAAACAGAAGCAAAAGATCAAACACAAACAAAATAAATAGTTCAATTTCGTTATTACAACTCAAACAAACAATTTATCGTTCAAAACAACAAATAGTGCAATAAACACAACAAATAGTTCAACAATACAATGTCGAACGCATAAATCATGATGCTCTTTATCGTCCATTCCATGCCCACCACTCCTCAATGAGATCCTTCTTGAGTTCATCATGCGCTGCCGGACGTCGAATGGCATGATAGGAGGCAACAAAACGGGCTACCCTTTCAGCCCTCCGTCGCACTCGCACGGGATGTCCCAACAACTCATACTGAGAGTAGTCTACATCTTGGCCACGCTCATTCTCGATGATCATGTTATGCATGATCACACACGCGTGCATGATGTACCAAAGCATTTTTTGATCCCAAAATCTAGCCGGTCCTCTCACAATAGCAATTTGGGCTTGCAAAATCTCAAAAGCTCTCTCCACATTTTTTCTAGCCGCCGCCTGAGCATTGTGGAAATCAAGATTTTTCCTACCTTCCGGCTTTTTTAACGGCTTCACAAAGGTTTGCCACTTTGGATAGATGCCATCCGCTAGATAATAGCCGTAGTTGTATGTACGACCATTTGCTACAAACTGCACCGGTGGCAAATCACCATTTGCAATCTTATTCATCAGTGGTGACCGGTTGACAACATTGATGTCATTCAAAGATCCAGTCATTCCAAAGAATGCATGCCAAATCCAAGTCTCTTGATCGGCCACTGCTTCAAGGATTATAGTGGAACCTTTTTTTTGGCCGTGGAATTGCCCATGCCATTCCTTTAGACAATTCTTCCAACTCCAATGCATGCAATCTATTGAGCCAAGCATACCAGGAAAGCCGCGAGCTTTGTTCATCTCCAATAGCCTTGCGACGTCTTCAGCATTGGGAGATCTCAAATACTCCTGGCCAAACACTTGCACAATTCCGACTGCGAAGCGCTTGACACACATGATGGCCTGGCTCTCACCCATAGCCAAGTGATCATCAACTAGACCAGTCGGGATACCGTATGCCAACATACGCAAAGCGGCTGTTACCTTCTGAAAGGTGCTATGCCCGAGCTCTCCGGCGGCATTCCTCCTTTGCTGAAAAAATCGGTCATGGCTAGCCAGTTTCTCTGCAATGCGCCTAAACAACTCGGTGCTCATCCTAAACCGGTGACGAAAGTACGACTCTGGGTATGTGGGATTCTCCACGAAATAGTGCCTCATCAATCTGTTATGGGCATCAATCCTATCCCTCCGAATTTTCTGCCGACCCATAACCGAACCACCGTGCTTCGGTTTTTTGTTGATGTGCATAGCTAGGATCATTGCAAGATCCTCCTCCTCTTCCATATCAAATTCTTCTTCGAAAGAATCATATGACAAACTCATCTACAATGTTCAATACTATGCTATTAAAACTACAATCAACATGCACCAAATTCATGAAGTTCGAGCAATACATACCTTGCAGGCGTTTTGTCAAACACCTTGCGGGCGCCGAGCGGCAGCGAGCGCCCGGGTGCTGTTCGTCGGAGGACGGACGCGCGCGAGGGGCGGTGATGACTAGAGGGGGAGGGGGGAGGAAGCCGCCGCAACGCAGAGATAGGCCGGGGAAGCGCCGGAACGGTCGCTGGGTGGCGCGGGCGGCGGCGGCGCCGCGGCTGGAGGGGGAGTTGTGAGCGAGCGCGCGGGAGCGAGCGCAGCAAATAGGCGGCGCACGATGGAGTTTCGGCCCGCGCACTGAACTACATATGCCGCGCGCGCGGTTTTTGCGCGCCCGCTGGAGCCACTATACCGGCTGCGCGCGCGCTAAAATGGGCAATTTTGCGGCGCGACGCTTGTTTGGCGCTGCTGTTGGAGATGCTCTTAGAATCAACATTCCGGAAGATAGAGACCATCGACTTAAATATGTATTGCATTTTGCTCAATTCCAAACCTTGGAAATAGAATTAAAATGAACATGTTCAGACCAAAACAGCATGCCAAAGGAGATTGTATTTTTCACATTAATTTTTTTTGAACCGGACGTACCCCTTTCCATTTGCATTAAACGGAAATACAAAAGTTCCAGGTAACTAGGGAGAAGGGAAAGGAGGCAGCGAGTTCAACGCACTGACAGGAAATCCACCGTGCCCGCCTGTCATCGAAACGAGCACTATGGGGCGAAAACCTGATAACACCATACAGTCTAAACAACATACAAATCCAGAACACCAACTAAACATGAGAACTAAAGGGACTCAGAAAGCCCAAAACGACTAGCATGCAAGCTGTGATGTAATGTAGCCAAGCTTATCACCAGGTCAGCACCTCTCCATCATCATCCGCCGTGCGCCTGGCCTTCTCACACATCGCCATCAGCCTGGTCAAGCTTGAGCGAATCATCTCTGCACCTTGGCGTAGCTCCTCCGCTTCTTCCTTGTTCTGAAGTCCTGCCCAGTACAAAAGAAAAGAACATGCCGAAAACACAATCTCAAAAGAAGATTTAATTAACTTCTTCTCAAAGGTAGCCCTATTATGAGCCAACCATATAGCCCAGGTCACAGCAGCCAGGCCAACTGTGAAGAATTTAGCTCCATTCGGCATAAACATATTGCACCACACATAATATTGCCAAGCATTATAGGACACAGGTCAGTCCCCAGGACCACACCAATTGATCTCCAGGCAACTCGCGCCACGGGGCAGGAGAAGAACAAATGAGAATCTGTTTCCAGCTTACCACAAAAGAAACACACAGGGTTTCCTGGTCATTTTTTTCTTTCCATCACAGATCTGGTGAGCGCCGCATCTTGGGCCATTTACCACAAGAATACCTAGATTTTAAGAGGAAGTTTTGCTCCCCAGATTCATTTATAGTTGCATCCACTAATAGGCTTCTTCAGCCACTTGTACATAGATTTAGTAGTATACTTGACATTTTTATTGAGCCCCCAATAAACCGAGTCTCTATCAGCAGAGAGGTTTAGACCCGCAACTAGCGCACGTATTAATCCAATGCAGTTAAATCTATGTACAAGTGGCTTCTCCAGCCACTTGTACATAGATTTTTCACATAAATTCAATGCAGTTAAATCTGAAAACAACAATGGCATGGAGTACAGGGCCGGAAACTTCAAACATGTATTGCTAGCTTTCAAAGATTCATTTCAACATGGGGAGAAATAACAAGGTGTTCACAACGGCTGCCAAGAAGAAGGTTGCTAAATGCAAGGAACGTGTAGACTGATCTGGACCAAAGATTTGCAATCCAATGGCACAAGTTTTGTTTTCATATTTTCACTGAAATTGAGTTTCCATTGGATGGTCGGTGGTTTCAGGGCGCGCTATGCTGGCCACTCACGGTGTGTTTT
The DNA here is from genome assembly GCF_018294505.1 of Triticum aestivum. Classification (NCBI taxonomy): domain Eukaryota; kingdom Viridiplantae; phylum Streptophyta; class Magnoliopsida; order Poales; family Poaceae; genus Triticum; species Triticum aestivum. The sequence continues at coordinate 601,277,907 of NC_057813.1, forward strand.
TGGTGGGAGTTATGCTGGGTTGACATTGGCCCTTTTTTTTTGAGTACGGCCCTCATAGGCATTTTATTCACTCAACCATCGTACATTGTCTGAGTGATACACATCACTAAAAAAAAACAGGGATCTCACTGAAATTTACATTGCCCATGCCTGCAAGTGTGGCATGTCCGCTTCGGTACAACCCCCCACACAAAACATATAAAGGGTAATATGGACTTTTGATATGGTATACCCACTTTGTATTTGTATACGCTCTGCATACCCCCGACTGGGCCGGCCCAAGAAGGTGCCTGCAGTAGCGCTCGCACCTACTGCAACGCTATGATCGCTAAAAAATTTAATTAAGAGCGACCTCGCATGGATTCAAACTGTGCACCTCAACCTTAGAAAAAGCACCTACATACCAGTCAACCAAAGAGATTTTAGTGTCTAATAAAGAGCATACCACTTTAAGAATTAACTCCAACGCAAAATCCGGGCAGTTTTCGATTTTTTCATCTTCTCTTGGAAATTGTGAATAATTTTTTTTAAAAAAGCGAGTAATGTTTGAAAATCCAGCTTTTTTTCCATAACTCTAACAAACTTTGAAAAATCAACAAAATTTAAAACCTCGTCTTTTTTGACAGGAACCATTTTTTAAAATCCTAAATATTTATGAAAAAACGAGGAAATTTTTGGAACTTAGAGAACAGAACTTGTTAAGGGGAACATTTTGGAAATTCTGAACAATTTTTCAAAAGCGCTAACAGTATAAGTAATTCCCAATCATTTTTTGAGTTTTGAGAAAAAATTGAAAACAGGAACAATTTTAACATTCTGAAAAGTTTTTAGAAAACAATAACCTTTTCTGAAATTCTTGTATATTTTTGGAATTTACGAAAAAAATATGAAAACACGAGCATTTTTACGAATTTTCTAAAAACTCAAAAAATTTGGGAAACCGCAAGCAATTTTTAAAAAACCCAAACATTTTTTTAAAGTTCCAAACATCATGAGAAAACATGAACATTATTAGAGTTTTGAGAAAAATTGTGAACAGCAAGAATTTTAACATTCAGAACAATTTCTAGACAAAAATAACATTTTTCGAAAATCCTGTACATTTTTTGAATTTATGAAAACAATTGAAAACAAAGAATTTTTAAAATGCTGAACAAAATTTTAAAATCACGAACCAATTTTGAATTTTCCAAAAAAACATTGAAATCACAAATATTTTTTATAAAGGTAAATAAATTTGAAAAGAAAACAAAAAATGAAAAAAGGGAACATGAAAGAATTTGAAAAAGTCAGAAGGGTCCATATGAGGGCACATTTTTTCGGCATCATCAAATGACCTCATTTTTCTTGTGAGCTTATATGATCAATTCAATGAACCATGCCAAGTTATTTGAGTTTTCGACATTTTTTGTATTTCCTAGAGTTTTGTGAGTGAACAATACTTGATAAATGGCCAAACGTGACAAAACTTGCATATGATGTCAGAAATCGTCCAAATCTGACATGGATGACTACTATGAGCATACTCATCTGTTGGCAAAAATTAGGTCATTTCATGGATGTCCAAAAATAAACCATATTCAACAGATATTATTCACGCGGGAGAGAAGGGTTCGTATGAGAGTACACATAAATTTTGTGAAATTCCAGAATTTTTTAAATTTGTATTGAGAAAAGAATCTGGTATTCTAAAGAAATTTTCAAATTTTTGAACAGGTTTCGAAAAGAATAATAAAGTTCAAGAAGGAGAAAATCAATTAACGAAAATGAGAAGAATAACAAAAAATTAGAGAAAAAAAAGCTTAGGCCCTACAAAATAAAAGAAGTTTCAAAAAATATTTGCAAATATGAAAAAATGCTGGCAAATTTGAAAAAAGTGTTCACATATTCACCATGTGCATGCCCACCAGTTGACCAAAGTTGATGCCCTTTTTTGAATGTCCAAAAAATAGCATGTTCAACCTAAGGTGTCCAGATAGGCGAGAAGGCTCCGTTGAGAGCACGTTGTTTCTCAACATCCGTTAAATGACTTCATTTTTATTGACTTGTATGATCAATTCAAGGCACCATGCCAAGTTATTTTGGATTTCTACAAATTTTGCAATTTCTGGATTTTCCTTAGTAAAAAGAGGGCGATAAATGGTTAGATGCGACGCAACTTGCATATGGTGTCGGAAATAATTCAAACCTGGCATGGATGCCTACCATGAGAATGCCCACCTGCTTGTAAAAGTTATGGTCATTTCATCCATGTCCGAAAATAGACCATGTTCAATGGAGGTGCTCGGGGAGCCCAGAAGGGGCCGTAATGAGAGCATGTTTTTTTTACATCTTCAAATGACTCCAATTCTTTCCCATAATCTTAAATGGCCAATTCAAGGCACCATGCCAAGTTGTTTGAGGTTTTAACAATTCTTGCATTTTCTGCAGTTTTCTCGATGAAAAATGGCTGATACGTGCTTGGACGTGATGCAACTTGTTACTTGCATATAGTGTCAAAATTCGTTCAAACCATGGTATGCCCACCTACTGGCAATAGTTGGATCATTTCAAGCATGTCCAAAAAATAGACCATGTTCAACGGGGGTTGTTCGGGTACGCGAGATGGGTCTGTATGAGAGCTCGTTTTTTCCGGCATCGTGAAATGACCCAAAAAATTCCATGAGTTTATATAACCAATTCAAGGCACAATGCGAAGTTGTTTGAGTTTTTGATTTTTTTTTGCAATTTATGGAGTTTTCTCGATGAAAAATGGACAACAAATGGCTGAACGTGACGCAACTTGTGTATGGTATCGGAAATCGTTCAAACCTGGCATGATTGCATGCCATGGGCATGCCTACCTGCTGGCAAAAGTTGGGGTCATTTCATGCATGTCTAAAAATATACCATGTTCAATGGAGGTTGTTCGGGTAGGTCACATGGTATCTGTATGAGAGTACTTTCTTTGGCATCTTCAAATGACCCCAAATTTTTTCATGAGCTTTTATGACCAATTCAAGGCACCATCCCAAATTGTTTGAGTTTTCGACAATTCTTGCATTTTTTTGGAGTTTTCTTGGTGAAAATGACCGATAAATGGCAAGATGTCATGCAACTTGCATAAGGTGTCAAAATCGTTCAAACCTGGCATAGATGCCTATCATGCGCATGCCCATCTGCTAGCAAAAATTGGGATGGTCTCAAGAATATCTAAAACTAGACCATGTTCAACGGAAGGTGCCCGTGTAGGCCAAAAGGCCCTGCCTAGGAGCATGTTGTTTGTCGACATCTTCAGTTGTTGTATGGGGTTAGCATTTTTAGTTTTTGGGTTCGCTACCCAAAATTCTAAAACGAATGAATGGTACAAAACCAAATTTTTGGTTTCTACCACCCTGATAAGCGATGGCATCGCTCCGACCGGGCGCCTGTTGGGCCGGCCCAAGAGTTCGCAGATTTGAATAAAGTTCATCAATGTTGAAAAAATGTTCACGAATTTGATTTTTTTTGCAGATTTTAAAAAAATCACCCAAAAAGTTTGAGAAAATAAGAAAGTTCAAGAATTTATCTTTTTATTTTTAAAAATTCCGACAAATGAAAAAAATAGAGAAGAAAAAACCCAGAATAATAATAAAAAAAATCTGGTGTTAAAACACACGATTTTCCCCCCGAAAATTCACAAAGTTACATTAGCCACATATAAGAAGCAAAAAAAAAATGAAGTGTTCAACAAATTTTTTCAAAATGTTAGTCCTGAAGTGTTCAAAATGTTGCTTGGAAAAAATGTTCTTAACATTTTGAACTAACATATCTCCTTAAATTCTTTGAAATGTTCATGCTTGTAAAAAACATTATTCAATTTTTTTGAAATGTTCATGCTTTTATGAAAAATGACGTTTTCAAAATGTGTTCAAGTGGTTCAAAAAAAGTTGGATTATGAAACATTATTCAATTTTTAAAAATTCATTCATAATTTCCTTTGTGTTACTCCCTCCATTAAGGTTTATCGGGTCTGAGAGGCACCAAAACTTGTACCATGTTTACTAGGCTGCTGCATAGTTTATGAAAAAAAATTGGGCTGCTGCATTTAAGCACGTCCCTTCATTCCCTCGTCTCTCCATGAAAGCTAGCGCATGGGTCTCCTTGATTGGATCAGGCAGTAGCCATTGCATGCACATGTTAGTTAATAGGCCTAATTAATAACGGCGATTAGCTGAGATTTATTTCCAATTTCTTCTGTGCGTTTTTCGTGGTCTTTTCGTTTCGGCTCATGGGCCCAATAAATCCGGCTGGAGAGATTCTTAAGTTTGCACACTCATAATTATTCACTAACATTAGTTGGCTCAATTGGTGAGCGACTCAACTTCATGTGTAAGAGGTCTGTGGTTCGATTCTTAGAGGGTGCTTGGATACGTTTTAGTCCCATGACTAAAAGTAGTGGGACTAAAACTTGATAGCCTCACCCATGCTTGGATACAAATACTAAATAGACTAAAATATGTTAATGAGCATTTATTATCCTCCAAACCCTCCAATCCCGAACTCGCATGTGTTAAAGGAGAGGAGTTAAATGAGGAGAGAGAGGACTAATCCACATTTTAGTAGGGTTTTCCTGACTAAACTTTTTTAGTCTCAAGACTAGTTCTAGCCTCTATTTAGTCAGGGCTGATTGGAACTTTAGCCTCTAAAAGAGGCTAGTTTTAGTCAGACTAAAAATAGTCCCTTGGATCCAAGCATGGCCTTAGCAGTGGCATGTATTTTGTGAATTTTTACATCTCGGGTCGCGCTCCCTGCAGCCTTTTATCAATGGGCCGGCCCAGTCGAGGGATGTCTCCAATGCCATATAGTATTTCGAAAAAGACCATTCTACCCTTTATGATGAAGGGGTATGAAGAAATCTCGTGCGTTAATGTGTTTAGGGGTTGTACCGAAGAAGAAGTGGTGGCATGTCCACTTCCCTTTCCTTAAATTTTAATTCGAACCCCAGAAAAAACAAGAGATAGGTGGTCATCTCTCTGATAGTGAGACCGCCCACGTATTTATCTCTCCTTTCTTTCCAATCTTCCACAAAAACTTGGCTGTCCGTTTCAATCTCCACACTTGTCCATCCTTGCCCAATCCCAAAGAGCATAGCATCCCTGCAAGCCAGTGCTTCACCAATATAGGGACCCGCTACTCCCTGATGCACTTCCGACCAGAAGATTTCCTTCGTGATTCCGAGCCACCATTGCCGCACCAGCCGCCCCCACATTCGTACCCATGGCTGCATCAGTGTATTAACTCTTCCATCCTCTGGTGGTCTCCATACTGCATTCTTCTTCTGCTCGGTGTGTTGCACACTGGGAATATTCAGAGATCTAATCATCTCATGTATAATCTTCATAGAGCGTCGGGATTGGTATAGTGCATTTGTCCATGCATATACTTATTTCTGCTACTCCAGATCACCCACATGACAGAGATAACAATTGCCGCATTTTCCTTCTTGATGAACTGATGATCCAGAAGGTCTCTAGTCCATGTATCTGGGTGTAGCCGAGGCAAGGTCAGTCCGAAGAATCTCGTTGCCTCGTCCCAAAACATTGTTGCATGAACACACAAAACTAGAGCATGTAACAGAGACTCGTCGCTGTGTCCACACACCATACAAGTCACATCTTCAGAGACATGTCGCCATACGAGTTCCTCGTTAGCCAGTAAGAATCCCTCCAAAACCCGCCACCTGAACATCCTGATCTTGGCTTGGACACGCAACTTCCAAATTGCACGCCAACTCTCCTCCCTTTAGAGGAACTCCCAGGAGTGTTCTGAGAGTTACACTACAAATTTTTCAGTTCTCAATATGCTGATTTGACTGTGAAATATCCAGACCTCTTACATGCCCATGCCCAATAATCCTCACCAGGTGACATTGGTCTTTCGGAGATTCAGTATTGCTTCCGCATCTGGTGTAATGAAAAATTTGCTAACCAGGTCGGTATTCTATTGACCCGTATCCTCATCCAATAAATCAGCCATTAACTGCAACGGGTCATTCAATAGTGTGCACAAAGGTTTTATAGTAGTGGTGCCCTCGATCCACTGATCATGCCATATCTCAGTGGTCATTCTACCACCCACTCGCCAAACCAGCCCTTGATGGAGAGGTTTCTCCCTTGAATAATCGCACGCCATGTTTTAGATGAGCTCACCGGGCATCTTACCCGGAGAAAATCACCATGTGGGTAGTAGCTTCCTTTATGTCTGGGTTGTCTAACAACCTACAAGCTTGCTTAGCAAGCATTGAAGCATTGAAGATTTCTAGGTCTCGAAAGCCTAGAGCACCTTTAGATTCCGAAATAGCCATCTCTTCTTCCAAGGTTGCCAATGCATACCTCTCTTGTCAAGTGTCCCAGCCCAACAATACTTGGATATAACTGTCATAACTTTGTGGCATAAACCTTTTGTGAGCTTAAAACATCTCATAGAATAGGCCAGTAGTGTTTGGACCAATGCTTTGAGGTGTACCTCCCTTCTTGCAAAAAAACGCATTCCTGTAACTCCATCTTTGTACCCTTGACCTCGCAAACTCAACAATATGTTCAAAGTTTTGTTCCCCGTGACATGTTTCTTCTTGCCATGTTGGAAATATAACCTTTGCTATTAACTGCAGAGGGTCTGAGATTAGGCTTGTTCTTTGGAGGGCAATCATGCAAATGAATTTCCCATTGATGAGGTGCTTGCCGCAAGTAAGAAGGATGTTGTCATCGTGATCTCTGTGAGTATGATACCCAAGATGTTAAAAGGTAGTGATCCTCCATTTCACAGTTCATGTGCTTGTTTTGTGTACTGTCGACCTCTCTTGGGTACTTCTTGTCCTCATGGCTCATGTTTTATCTTTGTGGCTAATTACATGTGTGTTGGGCCTCAATGGCAGTGTCGCATGTCGTTCGTACATCAATGATGATTTTCCTGATATACTTTACTTTTGTAATAGGTATTTACTCTCACTTGTTTTTACCCTACTTTGTTTTTCAGCTTTGCTTTGTTGTTTACTTCCATTTTTTTATGTTATGTCATTTGGGTGCACAATGATGGTGTCCCAGATAAGGGGTCTCACACCACATCGATTCCCGGCCAGGTGGGCAAGGCTGGGGACCCCAAAGTGGGTTCCGTCTTGGGCCACTTTGGGAGGCCTATCACGAAACAAAGATTCCAGAAGACTTGGAGTATAATCCAAGGATACCGGTGCCATGGAGGACACTACTTCCACCAACATAGCCTACCTAGTCCAACAACCCTAGGACCCCTGGTATGTTATATAAGCCAGGGGTCGGGCTCGTCGGAGATCCATCCCACTGGCAGGGGTAACTCGAAGCCATCGTCATCGCCAACACTCTGATCATCATCTCCATCAACACTGACATCTTCATCGTCTCCCTTCACCCCATCTCTCTGTTCTATGAACATTCTTCTCAGATCCCTTGCCGAGATTAGTTTCTGGTTTGATTACTCCTTGTAGTTGATGCTTATAAGTTTTATTGGTGAAAGATTCATATATGTAACATCCCAAATTTTCAATTTGGAACGTTATACATTAGATCATCATTGCATATCATATTTTATTGCATTTTGGTTTGATCCTACAAATTCTACGCAACTCAAGGACCCACGGAGAGAGTTGGGGATTTCATTACTTTCATATTTGGGTTTTCTCAAATTTTGAAAATAGGATCATTTGATTTTAATTATTTTATCTTCAATTATTTCTATTATAAAAATATGAGAGAGGGGAATAAAATGACTTTCCCAAAATAAATAAATATTTAGGATTTAATAATAAAATCAAATAAGATATTATTTAGGAGTTTTATTGCTATTTTATTTGAATTAGAAAAAATGCGAGTTTTTCAAAATTGCATTTAGGCCCCAAATAAATGTTCATCTTGTCCGGCTCGATTTTAGAGGACGGGGAAAATTTATTTCGGGATTTTTGGAGTCCGTTTAGTATTTCTTTTATTTGTCTTTCTGCGCGTAATTATTTATAAAAAAATGAACCAACCTACCGGGCCATGTCCGCCTAGGACTCTAGGCCCGACCGGCCTTTCTAAGCCGGGGGAGCCCGAGCCGCAGCCCAGCCCCCCCGAAACCCTAGCCCCCGCCGCCGCCACCATCGCTGCAAACCGCCGCCGCCGCCCCGATTTGCGCCGCCGCCGATCCCGCCGCCCCTCGCCGCCGGAGCCCCACCGCCTTTGCCGGAGTAGCCGCTGCCGCCATCACGCATCCCGAGGTAGTCGTAGTTTTTTAAAAAAATAGTTGTTCTGTTTTTTTCGAAAAACCGAGATCCGTTTTTTAGATCGGTTTATTTTTTTTCTCCGGTTTAGTTATTTAGCGAACGCCCGTTCGTTCGTTCGTTTTTACGAATGGTTTTTGTCTTTTGGCCGCAGACAGCGAACATTCGTTCGTTAGCCTGTTCGTCCGTTTTTCATTTTCTCGGATTTTTCCGCGATTATTTCTGATCGTGATTTCTGATCCGATTTCGTTCTAGTATAACTTTTCGCTCGTTTATCAGAATCAGGCGATTCAAGCGCCTAGAGTTTTGTCTCGAAACCCTCTTTCCGTTTAACCAACTCAAACAAGTTTTTGCTAAGTAAAATTTGACTTAGGTCCAGATTAGTAAATGAATCTTGTTTCTTTCGCCGTTTGACTTTCGTTGCTTCGTTTGATTTGATTCTTTTTGGAAATCGGAGTTCTTAAGCTGAACTTTCTGGTTAGATCTCTTATTTGAGTTTTACCTGTGCATTAGATGAGTACTTATTGTATGCTTGTTTGTTGCGATAGAGAACCCGAAGTGCGCCGCTTGCTACTTCGAATCTCTAGGTTTCACGGATCATCAGCAAGGCAAGTAACACTTTGATCATACCTTTTTACTACCCAGTTTTATTGCATTAGATCAATCCTCAAAACAATTGCATGAGTAGGATCTGATTAATATGTGGGTTTTGGGAAGTAGATGAGGTAGTACCTATTACCTGTTTTATTATCAAACCTTTGGGAGTTACTTCTATGTTTGCTTATATTGCTATGCTATGCTAGTAGACGTGGATTGGGTGAGTGTATCCATGACAGATATGAGATTGTTATTCAATTTTGCTTACCATCCCAGAAGGAAGAAGGATCAAGTATGTATCCCGGCATGTGCCAAAGAGGAATCAAGTAAATTCCTTATCATGAGTTGTACAGGAGGAAGTACCAGTGGTGAAGGATTTCCCTGACGTATTTCCAGGGGAGTTGCCAGGCATGCCACCGGATAGAGACATTGAGTTTTTGATTGAGCTTTTGCCAGGCACATGACCAATATCTAAGAGACCGTACAGGATGCCCGCCAAAGATTTGGAGGAAATTAAGAAGCAGATTAAGGAGTTACTGGATAAAGGCTATATTCGCTCAAGTTCTTCACCTTGGGGATCGCGAGTGCTTCTAGTGGAGAAGAAGGATGGATCATTGAGAATAGTTGTTGATTATCGAGGACTGAATGAAGTGACAATCAAGAACAAGTACCCACTGCCGATGATCAATGACTTGTTTGACCAATTGCAAGGAGCTAAGGTATTTTCCAAGATCGATCTGCGATCAGGATACCACCAGTTGAAGATTCGAGAGCAGGATATACCTAAGACGACTTTTACCACCAGGTACAGGCTGTACGAGTATACCATTATGTCATTTGGTCTGACTAACGCACCTGCCTATTTCATGAACATGATGAACAAGGTGTTTATGGAGTTTCTGGATAAGTTCGTCATGGTGTTCATTGATGATATTTTGGTCTATTCAAAGAATGAAGAGGAGCATAAGGAGCATTTGCGTTTGGTACTTGAGAAGCTCAGAGAACATCAGCTATATGCCAAGTTCAGCAAATGTGAGTTTTGGTTGAAGGAAGTTGGATTCCTCAGACATGTTATATCCGGAGAAGGAATAGCAGTAGACCCCACCAAAGTAGTCACTGTGACAAACTGGGAAGCCCCAACAATAGTTGGAGAGATCCGAGTTTTCTTGGACTCGCAGGATACTACCGAAGGTTCGTTGAGAATTTCTCGAAGATTGCAAAGCCCATGACGGAGTTGTTGAAGAAGGACACCAAGTTCAAATGGACTGAGGAATGTGAGGCCAGTTTCCAGGAGTTGAAGAAACGTTTGGTTACATCACCAGTGTTGATTCTGCCAGATCAGCGCAAGGATTATGAAGTATATTGCGATGCTTCCCGTCAAGGACTTGGAGCAGTGCTTATGCAAGAAGGAAGAGTTGTTTCTTACACCTCACGACAGTTGAAGCCCCATGAATTGAATTATGCTACACATGATTTGGAATTAACAGCCGTAGTGCATGCATTGAAAACATGGAGACATTTTTTCATCGGAAACCATTGTGAGGTGTACACGGATCACAAGAGTTTGAAGTACATTTTCACGCAGAAGGAGTTAAACCTCAGGCAAAGGAGATTGTTGAAGCTCATTAAAGATTATGATATGAGATTACATTATCACCCCGAAAAGGCTAACATAGTAGCCGATGCGTTGAGCCGCAAGAGCCATGTCAACACGCTCATGACCGGAGAGTTACCGAAGGAGCTAGCCGAGGATCTTCACGAGCTATGTTTGGAGATAGTTCCAAGAGGCTATGTAGTAGCATTGAAGATTCAGTCTACTTCGATGGATAAGATCAGAGAAGCTCAGAAGACAGACAAGGAGATTGCAGAGATAAAGGAGAAAATGAGAAAAGAAAAGCTAAGGGATTTCGTGAGGATGAGCACAGTACCCTATGGTTTGAGGACCGCGTTTATGTACCTAATGACCCGGAGATCCGGAAGTTGATTCTGCAAGAGGCCCATGATTCTCCGTACTCGATTCACCCAAGAAATACCAAGATGTATTGGGATTTGAAGGACACTTTCTGGTGGACCGGAATGAAGAAGGACATTGCGGAGTATGTAGCAGTATGTGATGTATGTCAGAGAGTGAAGGCAGAGAATCAGAAGCCAACAGGATTGCTACAGCCATTGCCAATACCCGAATGGAAGTGGGATAAGTTAGGCATGGATTTTATCACAGGATTGCCCAGGACTTGTTCAGGCTATGACTCAATATGGGTTGTAGTCGATCGTTTGACGAAGGTAGCTCATTTCATCCCAGTGAAGACCACTTACTCCAGTGCTAAGTTGGCAAAGATATACATGAACAGGATCATATGTCTGCATGGAGTTCCCAGGAGCATTGTATCAGATAGAGGAACCCAGTTTACCTCAAAGTTTTGGAATCAGTTAGACGAAACTTTGGGTACCAGGCTAGAGTTCAGTACAGCCTTTCATCCGCAGACAGATGGACATACCGAGAGAGTCAATCAGATTATGGAGGACATGCTGAGAGCTTGTGCGCTAGATTATGGATCTAGTTGGGATGACAATTTGCCATATGCGGAGTTCTCTTACAACAACAGTTATCAATCCAGTTTGAAGATGGCCCCTTTCGAAGCTCTGTACAGAAGGAGGTGCAGGATACCATTGTTGTCGGATGAAGTTGGAGACCGCCAGTTGTTTAGACCAGATTTGATTAAAGAGTCTGAGCAGAAGGTGAAGTTGATTCGCGATAGGCTCAAGGTAGCTTAGACCAGGCAGAAGAGCTATGCAGACTCTAAACGCAAGGAGACAGTTTACGAAGTCGGAGACAGAGTCTATCTTCGTGTATCTCCACTTCGAGGAGTTAAGCGCTTTGAAGTTAAGGGAAAGTTAGCGCCACGTTTTGTAGGACCATACAAAGTTTTGGAGCATATGGGAGAAGCTGCTTACAAATTGGAATTGCCCGAAGGATTGTCAAGAATTCACGATATGTTCCATGTTTCCCAGTTAAAGAAGTGCCACGCAGAGATGGCTGATATACCGTTGAGAGATACAGTGCCAGTGGAAGCGATTCAGTTGGATAGTGATTTGACCTATGAGGAGAAACCAGTCAAGATTCTCGAATACGCCAACCAAGTCACTCACAACAAGGTTATCAAGTTTTGCAAAGTTTAGTGGAGCCACCATATCGAAGATGAAGCCACCTGGGAGCGAGAGGAAGATCTACTGAAGGACCACCCTCAACTATTTTCTAGCCAACCCGAATCTCGAGGGCGAGATTCATCTTAAGGGGGGCATGTTTGTAACATCCCAAATTTTCATTTTGGAATGTTATACATTAGATCATCATTGCATATCATATTTTATTGCATTTTGGCTTGATCCTAGAAATTCTACGCAACTCAAGGACCCACGGAGAGAGTTGGGGATTTCATTATTTTCATATTTGGGTTTTTTCAAATTTTGAAAATAGGATCATTTGATTTTAATTATTTTATCTTCAATTATTTCTATTATAAAAATATGAGAGAGGGGAATAAAATGACTTTCCCAAAATAAAGAAATATTGAGGATTTAATAATAAAATCAAATAAGATTTTATTTAGGAGTTTTATTGCTATTTTATTTGAATTAGGAAAAATGCACGTTTTTCAAAATTGCATTTAGGCCCCAAATAAATGTTCATCTTGTCCGACTCGATTTTATAGGACGGGGGAAATTTATTTCGAGATTTTTGGAGTCTGTTTAGTATTTCTTTTATTTGTTTTTCTACGCGTAATTATTTAAAAAACGAACCGACCTACCGGGCTGTGTCCGCCTAGGACTCTAGGCCTGGCTGGCCTTTATAAGCCGGGGGAGCCCGAGCCGCAGCCCAGCCCTCCCGAAACCCTAGCCCCCGTCGCCGTCGCCGTCGCCGCTGACCGCCGCCGCCGCCCCGATCCGCGCCGCCACCGTCCGCTGCCGACCCCGCCGCCCCTCGTCGCCGGAGCCTCGCCGCCTCGCCGGAGTAGCCGCCGTCGCCGCCTTCACGCATCCTAGGTAGTCACGGTAAAAAAAATAGTTGTTCGTTTTTTTTTCGAAAAACCGATATCCTTTTTTTAGATCGGTTTATTTTTTTTCTCTGGTTTAGTTATTTAGCGAACGCCCGTTCGTTCGTTCGTTTTTATGAACGGTTCTTGTCTTTTAGCCGCAGACTGCGAATGCTCGTTCGTTAGCCTGTTCATCCATTTTTCTTTTTCTCGGATTTTTCCGCGATTATTTCTGATCGCGATTTCTGATCTGATTTTCGTTCTAGTATAACTTTTTGCTCGTTTATCGGAATCAGGCGATTCAAGCGCCTAGAGTTTTGTCTCGAAACCCTCTTTCCGTTTAACCAACTCAAACAAGTTTTTGCTATAGTAAAATTTGACTTAGGTCCAGATTAGTAAACGAAGCTTGTTTCTTTCGCCGTTTGACTTTCGTTGCTTCGTTTGATTTGATTCTTTTTGCAAACCGGAGTTCTTAAGTTGAACTTTCTGGTTAGATGTCTTATTTGAGTTTTACCTGTGCATTAGATGTGTACTTATTGTATGCTTGTTTGTTGCGATAGAGAACCTGGAGTGCGCCGCTTGCTAATTCGAATCTCTAGGTTTCACGGATCATCAGCAAGGCAAGTAACACTTTGATCATACCTTTTTACTACCCAGTTTTATTGCACTAGATCAATCCTCAAAACAATTGCATGAGTAGGATCTGATTAATATGTGGGTTTTGGGAAGTAGATGAGGTAGTACCTATTACCTATTTTATTATCAAACCTTTGGGAGTTACTTCTACGTTTGCTTATATTTCTATGCTATGCTAGCATACGTGGATTGGGTGAGTGTATCCATGACAGATGTGAGATTGTTATTTAAAGGTTTACTTAAGGTGGCAACTTAAATTTACATCTGGGTGGATTGAGGCACCTGGGGAACCCAGTGTTGCTTGTATTTTTGGAAATCCCGGGGTACTGTGTGATTCTCCTATGGACCGCCACCCAGACTCAAAGGGATCATGAGATTATTCATGCTAGAAACTTCCATGTGTAGCCGCAAGCTACTATGGGCTTTAGCATAGTTGAGTATGTTGCATGAGCTCTTGAAGAGGTAGACTAGCAGATGTAGGGGATGTAGGTTGGTACTGTCTACCCGGAGTAGAGAGTTAATGCTTCTGAAAGACTATGTCTCGGTGATACGTCCATTTTGCATCATGCTTTTATATCAATATTTATTGCATTATGGGCTGTTATTACACATTATATCTCAATACTTATGGCTATTCTCTCTTATTTTACAAGGTTTACCATGAAGAGGGGGAATGGCCGGCAGCTGGAATTCTGGCTGGAAAAGGAGCAAACATTGGAAACCTATTCTGCATAGCTCCAAAAGTCCTGAAACTCCACGAAACATCTTTTTGGAATTAATAAGAATTTTTGGGCGAAAGAAATACACCAGGGCCCCCACACCTCATCCAGGAGAGTGGGGGGCGCGCCCCCTGTCTCCTGGACCCCCTGGTGGGCCCCCGGTGTCCATCTTCTGCTATATAAGAGCTTTTACCCTGGAAAAAATCATGGGCAAGCTTACGGGACGAAACTCCGCCGCCACGAGGAACCAATCTAGGGCTCCAGCGGAGCTGTTCTACCAGGGACACTTCCCTCTGGGAGGGGGAAATCATCACCAACGTCATCACCAACGATCCTCTCATCGGGAGGGGGTCAATCACCATCAACATCTTCACCAGCACCATCTCCTCTCAAAACACTAGTTCATCTCTTGTATCCAATCTTGTATCAAAACCACAAATTGGTAGTTGTGGGTTGCTAGTAGTGTTGATTACTCCTTGTAGTTGATGCTAATTGGTTTACTTGGTGGAAGATCATATGTTCAGATCCTTAATGCATATTATTACCCCTCTGATTATGAACATGAATATGCTTTGTGAGTAGTTACGTTTGTTCCTGAGGACATGGGTGAAGTCTTGCTATTAGTAGTCATGTGAATTTGGTATTGGTTCGATATTTTGATGAGATGTATGTTGTCTTTTCCTCTAGTGGTGTTATGTGAACGTCGACTACATGACACTTCACCATTATTTGGGCCTAGAGGAAGGCATTGGGAAGTAATAAGTAGATGATGGGTTGCTAGAGTGACAGAAGCTTAAACCCTAGTTTATGCGTTGCTTCGTTAGGGGCTGATTTGGATCCATATGTTTAATGTTGTGGTTAGGTTTACCTTAATACTTCTTTTGTAGTTGCGGATGCTTGCAATACGGGTTAATCATAAGTGGGATGCTTGTCCAAGTAAGGGCAGTACCCAAGCACTGGTCCACCCACATATCAAATTATCAAAGTACCGAACGCGAATCATTTGAACGTGATGAAAACTAGCTTGACGATAATTCCCATGTGTCCTCGGGAGCTCCTTTCTCATTATTAGAAATTGTCCAGGCTTATCCTTTGCTACATAAAGGATTGGGCCACCTTGCTGCACTTTATTTACTTTATTTACTTGTTACTGTTTATCTTATCACAAAACTATCTATCACCTACAATTTCAGTGTTTGCAGAGAAAACCTTACTGAAAACCGCTTATCAATTCCTTCTGCTCCTCGTTGGGTTTCACACTCTTACTTATCGAAAGGACTACGATTGATCCCCTACACTTGTGGGTCATCAAGACTCTTTTTTGGCGCCGTTGCCGGGGAGTGTAGCACTTTTGGTGAGTGGAACTTGGTAAGGAAACATTTATATAGTGTGCTCAAATTTTCTGGTACTTGTCACTATGGAAACTAATCCTTTGAGGGGCTTGTTCGGGGTATCTTCACCCCGACCAGAAGAGCAAAGAGTTGCTCCTCAACCTACTGAACTTTATGAAAATATTTACTTTGAGATTCCTTCGGGTATGATAGAGAAACTGCTAGCTAATCCATTTACAGGAGACGGAACATTGCATCCCGATTTACACCTTATCTTTGTGGATGAAGTTTGTGGATTATTTAAGCTTGCAGGTATTCCCGATGATGTTGTCAAAAGGAAGGTCTTCCCTTTATCTTTGAAGGGAGATGCATTGATATGGTATAGGCTACGTGATGATACGAGATACTGGAATTATAAACGATTGAAGCTGGAATTTCACCAGAAGTTCTATCCTATGCACATTGTTCATCGTGATCGTAATTACAGATATAATTTCTGGCCTCGTGAAGGAGAAAGCATCGCTCAGGGGAGGCTCAAGTCAATGTTATATTCATGCCCCAATTATGAGCTCTCCCGGGAAATGATTATTCAAAACTTTTATGCCCGGCTTTCTCTTGATAATCGCAACCTGCTCGATACTTCCTGTGCTGGCTCTTATATGCTGAAGACTATTGATTTCAAATGGGACTTATTGGAAAGAATTAAACGCAACTCTGAAGATTGGGGTTCCAACGATGGTAAGGAGTCAGGTATGACACCTAAGTTCAATTTTTTTTAAATCTTTTATGGATACCGATGCTTTCCATGGATTTAGTGCTAAGTATGGACTTGACTCTGAGATAGTAGCTTCTTTCTGTGAATCTTTTGCTACTCACGTTGATCTCCCTAAAGAGAAGTGGTTTAAATATAATCCTCCTATTAAAGTGAAAGTAGTTTCACCTATTACAGTCGAAGAAAAGACTATTACCTATAGTGATCCTATTGTTCCTACTACTTATGTTGAGAAACCTCCTTTTCCTGTTAGGATAAAGGATCATGCTAAAGCTTCGACTGTTGTTCGTAAGAGTAATACTAGGACTTATACACCTCCTGAGCAAATTAATGTTGAACCTAGTATTGCTGTGGTTAAAGATCTCTTGGATGAGGATTTAGATGGGCATGTTATTTATTTCTGTGGTGAGACTGCTAATATTGCTAGACCAGATACTAAGATACATAGACCTGTGCTACCTCTTGAGCACTGCGTTGGATTTCCCCGAAGAGGAGAGTATGATGCATTAAAGTAGCGTAAGTATTTCCCTCAGTTTTTGATAACCAAGGTATCAATCCAGTAGGAGATCACGCATGAGTCCCTCGTACCTGCACAAAACGATAACTACTCGCAACCAACGTGATTAGGGGTTGTCAATCCCTTCACGGTCACTTACGAGGGTGAGATCTGATAGAGATGATAAATAATATTTTTGGTATTTTTGATATAGAGATGCAAAGTGAAAAGTAAAAGGCAAAGTAAAAACAAAGCAAGTATTAAAGTAATGGAGATTGATATGATGAGAATAGACCCGGGGGCCATAGGTTTCACTAGTGGCTTCTCTAAAGAGCATAAGTATTCTATGGTGGGTGAACAAATTACCGTTGAGCAATTGATAGAATTCAGCATAGTTATGAGTATATCTAGGTATGATCATGTGTATAGGCATCACGTCCGAGACAAGTAAACCGAAACGATTCTGCATCTACTACTATTACTCCACTCATCGACCGCTATCCAGCATCTTATTAACACTACTCTCAATTTTTTTGTGAATTCATAAACTCTTTAACACTACTCTCAAATTCAGAGGGCATCTTATTAAAATTTCCATAAGAGTTGTTGTACGAATTTCCATAATTATTAGAAGGATTACTAGGATAAGGCCTAGGATTAAAATTCCCTCTATACGCGTTGTTACCAAAATTATTCCTACCAACAAAATTCACATCCATAGATTCATTATTATTCTCAATCAAAGTAGACAAGGGCATATCATTAGGATCAGAAGAAACACTCTTAGTAGCAAATAATTTCATAAGTTCATCCATCTTTCCACTCAAAACATTAATTTCTTCTATCGCATGCACTTTTTTATTAGTGGATCTTTCAGTATGCCATTGAGAATAATTTACATAATATTATCGAGAAGTTTAGTAGCATCTCCTAGAGTGATTTCCATAAAAGTGCCTCCCGCGGCCGAATCTAAAAGATTTCTAGAAGCAAAATTCAATCCGGCATAAATTTTTTGTATAATCATCCACAAGTTCAAACCATGAGTAGGACAATTACGTATCATTAATTTCATTCTCTCCCAAGCTTGTGCAACATGTTCATGATCAAGTTGCTTAAAATTCATAATGTCGTTCCTAAGAGAGATAATCTTAGCGGGAGGAAAATACTTAGAGATAAAAGCATCTATGCATTTGTTCCAAGAATCAATACTATTTTTAGGCAAAGAAGAAAACCACGCTTTAGCACGATCTCTAAGCGAAAAAGGAAATAGCTTCAATTTAACGACATCATTATCGACATCTTTTTTCTTTTGCATATCACATAAATCAACGAAGCTATTCAGATGAGTAGCGGCATCTTCACTAGGAAGGCCGACGAATTGATCTTTCATAACAAGATTCAACAAAGCAGTATTGATTTCACAAGATTCAGTATTGGCAAGCGGAGCAATCAGAGTGCTAAGGAAATCATTATTATTGGTATTGGTGAAGTCACACAATTTGGTAGCATCTTGAGCCATCGCGACAAACAAGCAATCCAACACATGAGCAAACAAAAAGGCAAACGAGAAAAAGGCAAAAGGGAAAGAGAGGAGGAGATTGGGAAAGAGAGGGCGAATAAAATGGCAAGTGTGAAGTGGGGGAGAGGAAAACGAGAGGCAAATAATGTAATGCGAGAGATAGGGATTGTGATGTGTACTTGGAATGGTTGACTTTTGCGCAAACTCCCCGGCAACGGCGCCAGAAATTCTTCTTGCTACCTCTTGAGCACTGCGTTGGATTTCCCCGAAGAGGAGAGGATGATGCAATAAAGTAGTGTAAGTATTTCCCTCAGTTTTTGAGAACCAAGGTATCAATCCAGTAGGAGATCACGCACGAGTCCCTTGTACCTGCACAAAACGATAGCTACTCGCAACCAACGCGATTAGGGGTTGTCAATCCCTTCACGGTCACTTACGAGGGTGAGATCTGATAGAAATGATAAATAATATTTTTGGTATTTTTGATATAGAGATGCAAAGTGAAAAGTAAAAGGCAAAGTAAAAACAAAGCAAGTACTAAAGTAATGGAGATTGATATGATGAGAATAGACCCGGGGGCCATAGGTTTCACTAGTGGCTTCTCTCAAGAGTATAAGTATTCTACGGTGGGTGAACAAATTGCTGTTGAGCAATTGATAGAATTGAGCATAGTTATGAGTATATCTAGGTATGATCATGTGTATAGGCATCACGTCTGTGACGCCCGGATAATTAGCTACAATAATCCAACATTAATGATGCCACGTCACCATAGTTACAGTTGCTAATCTCGCGCTAGTTCAAAACCGATTCAGATTCAAATAAAAAATCAGGCAAACAACAAAAGTTTTCAAACTTTAAAACTAAATTGTTCGAGTTGTACAAAAGAATGCAAAGGTAATTGTGGTGAAGAAACCCCACTTTTGTAAAATGTTTTACTACTCTAAAATGGTTAAAACAGTAGTTGAAATGATTAAGTAAGTACCCTTGATATTTTAAGAAATGCTAAACTATTTTTATTTTGAGGTAAAACTTTTTAGAATAGTGGATTATTTTGAAACACTATTTTTGGAGCTGTTGCCAAATTTTACTAAACTAAAAATAAAGTGTAACTAAAAAAAAGAAGAAAAAAAAACAAAAGAAAATAAAAGCCCCCCCTTGCTGGGCCGTGGCCCAGGTGGCCACGAGGCCGCAACCGGCCGGCCCACATCCCACTCCCCATATCCCCCATCCCCGAAACCCTAGCCACTATCGTACCCCACTTCCCCCCACGTCGCCACTCCTCCTCCCCCTCTCGATCCAATCTGGATCGGGGCAAACGCCCCACTTCCCCTCTCTCTCTTGCTCGGTTCCCCTCCCCCGATCTGGATCGGGGGGCACACGCCGCTCGCCACTGACACCGTCACCGGACCGCCCGCCTGACGCCGGCGCCCTGCCGGCCGGATCGCCGCCGCCGCCACCGGATCATCCTCGCTGCCATTCGCCGGGTCGCCCGCCACCTCGCCGACGCTGCCTCCCCATTGGACTGCATCGTCCTCGCCCCCGCCGGCCTGCTTCCTCTTCGCCGCTCGTCCTCGAACTCCTCCCCGAGCCCCGCTGCCTTGACCCTATGGCCCTCCGTGAGCTCCCCCTCCTCCTCTCACCCCTGCGCGCACGCGCTCACACCGTGGCCTCCTCCTCGCGGCCCCGCCCGTGCTGCGCCCTTGCTCGCGGTGCGCGCCTCGCCGGCCGTCACCGCTTGGTCGCTCGCGAGCTGCGCCTCGCCGCAGCTCCCGGCGTGCCTCCGCCCTGCCGCCAGCCCCACTCTTCCACTGCTGTTGCTTTCCTCAAGCGCCGGCGTTCTGCTCCTGCGCCACGCCGGATGACCGCGCTCACTACCATGCCACTTCTGCGCCGTCTCTGGCCGCAGCCGCCTCCACCGCCCTCTCGCGCAACCCCCGCCTCCAACGCCCTCTCGCGCGACCCTCGCCTTCCTCTGCGGCAGTCCGCCACTCGACTGGCCTCGCCGGTGCCGATCCTGGCCGGCCTCGCCGCGGCCCCGGTCATCGCCTGATGCCGGCGCCCATCTGCGCTGCTCGGCCCTTGCCTGGTCGGGCGCCGCTAGTGCCTGCAAACTGTAACCGCTAACGCCCTGTGCCCGTAGGCCTCTGGGCCACTGCCAAACGGGCCCCAGCCCTGGAACGTTTTAGTAAAAAAAGAGAATAAAAAGAATAAAAAATATTAGGATAAATAAATAAATTAATTAATCCTGTTTAACTAATCTAATTAATACAAATTAGCCTAATCACTTAGTTAGTCTAATTAACCCAGTTTAGTTAACCTAAGTCTATGACTAGTGGGACCCACGTGTCAGCTTGGCCAGTCAACAATCAGAGTTGACTGCTAATGTTATGCTGACGTCATAAATGCAATTTCAAATTAAAATAATCTTTTAATTCTAGAAAATTGATTAAACCTTTTAAAATTAATATTAAATAAACCGTAGCTCAGATGGAAAAACTCTGTACATGAAAGTTGCTCAGAACAACGAGACGAATCCAGATATGCAGCCCGTTCGTCCGCCACACGTCCCTAGCATAGTGAACCCGCAACATTTCACCTCCAGTTCACCTGTCCAAAAACGTGAAACACCGGGAATACTTTCCCGGATGTTTCTCCCCTTCGTCGATATCACCTACTACCGCGATTGGGCACACCTGACACCGCTCATTGTCATGTCATGCATCCTCATGCTCATGTTTGCATTGTATTTACTGTTTCTTCCCCCTCTTCTCTCCGGTAGACTACGAGACCGATGCTGCTGCTACCCAGTTCGACTACGGAGTTGATGACCCCTCCTTCTTGCCAGAGCAACCAGGCAAGCCCCCCCTTGATCACCAGATATTGCCTACTCTTCTCTATACTGCTTGCATTAGAGTAGTGTAGCATGTTACTGTTCGGTTACTCCTATTTTGTTGCATAGCCTGTCATTGTTGCTACAGTCATTAATACCTTACCCGCAATCCTAAATGCTTAGTATAGGATGCTAGTTTATCATCATTGGCCCTACATTCTTGTCAGTCTGCCTTGCTATACTATCGGGCCGTGATCACTCGGGGGTGATCACGGGTATATACTATACATATATACATACTATACAGATGGTGACTAAAGTCGGGTCAGCTCGTTGAGTACCCGCAAGTGATTCTGATGTGGGGGCTGGAACGACAGGTGGCTCCATCCCGGTAGTGGTGGGCCTGGTTCTCGACCGCCCCCGACTGTTACTTTGTGGTAGAGCGACAGGGCAGGTTGAGACCACCTAGGCGAGAGGTGGGCCTGGCCCTGGTCGGCGTCCGCGGTTACTTCATAATAACACGCTTATCGAGATCTTGGTATTTGATCTGAGTCTGGCATTGGCCTATACGCACTAACCAACTATGCGGGAAAGATATGGGCACTCGACGTCGTGGTATCAGCCGAAGCCTTCGTGACGTCAGCGACTGACCGGCGCGCACCGGGTTGGACTGTGTCAACGCAACTTCCTTTTGTAATGGAGGTTGCTAGGTCTGCTTCCGGCCGCGTAGGCAACATGCAGGTGTGCAATGGGCAATGGGCGCAGACCCCTGCGCGCATAGGATTTAGACCGGCGTGCTGACCTCTCTGTTGTGCCTAGGTGGGGCTGTGACGTGTTGATCTTCCGAGGCCGGGCATGACCCAGGAAAGTGTGTTCGGCCAAATGGGATCGAGCGTGTTGGGTTATGTGGTGCACCCTTGCAGGGAAGTTTATCTATTCGAATAGCCGTGTCCCTCGGTAAAAGGACGACCCGGAGTTGTACCTTGACCTTATGACAACTAGAACCGGATACTTAATAAAACACACCCAGACAAGTTCCACAGACAACCCGGTGATCGCTTTTCCATAGGGCGACGAGGGGAGGATCATCGGGTAGGATTATGCTACACGATGCTACTTGGAGGACTTCCATCTACTCTCTTCTACATGCTGCAAGACGGTGGCTGCCAGAAGCATAGTCTTCGATAGGACTAGCTATCCCCCTCTTATTCTGGCATTCTACAGTTCAGTCCACCGATATTGCCTCTTTACACATATACCCATGCGTATGTAGTGTAGATCCTTGCTTGCGAGTACTTTGGATGAGTACTCACGTCTGCTTTTCTCCCTCTTTTCCCCCTTTCCCTTCTACCTGGTTGTCGCAACCAGATGCTGGAGCCCAGAAGCCAGACGCCACCGTCGACGATGACTCCTACTACACTGGAGGTGCCTACTACTACGTGTAGGCCGCTGACGACGACCAGGAGTAGTTTAGGAGGATCCTAGGCAGGAGGCCTACGCCTCTTTCGATCTGTATCCTAGTTTGTGCTAGCCTTCTTAAGGAAAACTTGCTTAACTTATGTCTGTACTCAGATATTGTTGCTTCCGCTGACTCGTCCAGGATCGAGCACTTGTATTCGAGCCCTCGAGGCCCCTGGCTTTTATTATGATGCTTGTAGGACTTATTTTATTTGTAGAGTTGGGTTGTGATATCTTCTCGTGAGTCCCTGATCTTGATCGTACACGTTTGCGTGTATGATTAGTGTACGATTGAATCGGGGGCGTCACAAGTTGGTATCAGAGCCGACTGCCTGTAGGAATCCCCCTTTCCAACTCTTTGGCCAAAGTCGAGTCTAGACATTGCAAAACTTTTACTAACATAGCTGTGTGTCTTACGGGCACACGTCGCCATTGGGTGGTAGTAGGATCTTTTATTCCTCGACCTATACTCTGGGACTCTGACATCTCTTCTATTTGGGTTAAACGATTATACTAACTCTAACTCTAGGTTCTCGATAATACTTTCTCCCGGAGAGCCCCTTATTACAGATGATCGTCTGCTGCATCAGAAGAATCCGAAGATACTCCCCGATGTTCTCTTGAGACTTTGTGGCGTAGCTTTTGCAATTCCCCTCCATCTATAAACCCCTATGAATAACCACGTATACTCGCCATTCATACAATGCTTCCCAGTTGATCTTGTTATTACAAGATACATTGAAATTCTCTCTATTGTTTCAAGAATACTTTGTGCCTACTGCCTTGCAGTTCTTTGCCACATGAATACCCCTACGGATAATTCCTCGCACTAACCGAGTATTCGCTCATCCCTAGTTGTTCATGTGTTTCACAAAATTCTTCAAAATACTATCCGATCTTTCGAGAATCCTCATTAGCCTATGGCTCTTGAAATTCTTGTCTGCCCGCATTTTGGTTAATTCCAAATGACTAGCAATATTCATGGATCTCCTTTGCCTTTATCATCTTGGGTCCCTTGATTCAATATGTTGCGAATGTTGCAATCCTTAATCAGATCCTAGAATTCATCCTTTCGGCTCAGACGTCATTTTAAACATGAGTTGGATCTTGACCAGTCAAATTGCCATCGATTGTACCCCTAAGCATACTCAACTTATCCATCCTTGATCAGAGCGTTGCTTCTGATCCCCTGATTTGGAAATCATAATTCTTTTGCATTTGAACTTTGAATTAGTCAGATGTTTCTATAATCAGATCTCCTTGCATTCTTCTTCCTCTGATTGAGTACCGATACTCACATCAGCTTCGTTGTGGATCGCCCGATCCATTGTTGGATTTCATCCGACATCGTCCTTCATATTCAATAACCTTGTGAGCCTTTCCACGGGTATATAACGCCTTTGGTAAATTGTATCCTCTGCTTTGACAACCATGCTCTACTTTTGAGCTTGTGTTATTTACTTCTGAAGTTCGTGGTATATGTTCCTAAGAAGCCCCGTTGGCTTGAACCTATGCCTTCCCTAATCTATGTGAACCCGAAAGTTATATGGGTTATACACTACTGCCGCTTCGTCAGATAACTTTTCAACACTACAACTTCGATAACGAGAAGTGAACGGATGGTCATGCATTGGAGAAGTGGGAGTCGACCTTGAACTTTGTGTTCATGCCCATGGACACGATGTAGATCCTATCATGAAAGCTTCTTGTAATAATAACTATTTCCTTGATATAATATGCTTTGGTATCGGTGAATTGATCCTTTGCAATAGTGCTTCCGATCGTATGTTCTTCTTTGATCCCATTTCTCGCGCAAGTTTAAGCACTTGTCTTCTATGGATCAATACCCCGGTCCAACCTCTACTTTGATCTGTCGTCGAGTATTACACTCTGGTATCTCGAGAATATCACCGAACTACATAACTTCTTATGAGTTCTTCATCAACTATTATTTCTTGGTGATTCCAATTTTCTCGGGGTTTTGAGTTGTTTGTCACTCGAAACATCGATAACTGAATTGAGTCCGTTCTATGGTTCAACTACTCTTTGTAATCCTTATTACCTGCGAGTTGTACTTGCTGATGTAATTCCCAACCGATTGGCTACATCATCATCGTCATGTTAAAGCTTAAACTATGCTACCTGGTCCTTATTCCCAAAGCACAACTTTCGATGATGAGCTAAGCTTACGTCGATCTTCCTTGTCTAACCGTTCACCTCAAACAACAAGCTTGATTCCGAGTTTGTGTCGTATCCGTGGTTTCAATAACTATTCGCTCCATCCTTCCTTTTGCTTGATGTCGTCGATGAGCGATTATATCCTCATGAAACCTCTCGACAATTGTGTCATGATCATCATCAACATTCTGAGCTCTTCCAGGATATCAATTGAATTCATGATGAGAAATACCATCCTTGCCCTCGATGATTGGTGTTGTCATCGACCACATTATTGCCTTCCCTCCAACACAAACTTGTTCGTGTTCTGTGTTATACATTGAGTTCCTTGCTATCCAGCATTTCTTCTTCTTTACCTTGGAGTATTACCATCTTTTATATCAAGAATGTCATGAGGATTACTCCACCTCTTAAGAATTCTTGGTATAGTGACACTTCTCACCATCACCATTCTTTCTTGGTCCCCGTGTTGCTTCCAACAAGTGAATGGTGTTGTTTGGATTATGCCCTCTAGCAACCCTCTTGCTTTGAAGTTAATGGTCGCCCGTTCATTCTTAGACTATTGATTATTGAATCACCATTCCGAGGTTGGTCGTGCAACCCAGCCCATATTCAGGTGCACCTTTCAACCAATGTTTAATTATGTATGTTTTCCTCGAGCATACATCATTATACCATTTGATCTGACAAATGTTATCTCCTTGTTCACATAATTGCGGAAATCCATCTTTTGTTAATCTCGATAAATTGCCACTGATTCCATCAGCCACCCCCTCATCCTCTCCTTGGTTTAATGATGATGAATCCTTGTCTTCAAACTCACTTCCATAGTCATTTCCCGAGAATCTTACATTGTCATCTCATCAGTTGGTGTTGCACCTTTTCTTCTCAAGCATCCTGAGCCCGAGGTATCCTGATGCCAATCGAATCTGAATCTCGGTCAGATATGATGGTTAGAATATATTTCCAAGAGTTATAACATTGGTCTTTTATATGACCCGATAAGATGATGTCATGCCCAACGCACCTGGCCGTAGGACCTATTGTTATAGTTCCCTTCTTAGCAAGGTTAACCATTCTTCCATGAGGAAATTGTGAGACTTATTCTATAAGTTGTTCCTGATGAATCCTTTGTATATCCAAGTCCGACCTTTGCTTGAAGACAATGTCAATGCTATCTCGAAGCATGTCTGTGATACTCTGATTTTCAACAAGAACATTTAAAGCCCAATGCTAAATGTTTATTTATCAATTATCCAAACACCGTTTATGGGTAATGTCATGAAATTTCTCTCCCCTTACCTAAAGGGTTTTCTACATTATTTCCTGTCATGGATATCATACTCTGCTTGTCCTTGGGAAGGATATACCCCTGAAATATGTGTTTAAACACATTTTCCTTTCCATTGTTTTGTTTAAACCTTCTTGTGATCTATATAAGAGAGTAATATTTCCCTGCTTATGTAAACTCCTCGGTGTACCATCTTGTCTGGTGTAACCCTGTTACTATTGTTGATGACATTCCGGTAGCCACCGATGGACGAGAACTTTGCCTATTGGTCCGCCTTGTTCAACGAGCAGGAAATGGTTCTCTTCGTCCCTCGCCCTTGGTACCGATGTTGTTGCCGACATAATTGATAGGCTATCCTCTGACATGCCTTGCTTACATGATCACGCAAGATGTCACCACACCTACTGTTAACCCACAGGTCCACTGGATCGAAACCTGACTCTTCTTTATAACCCAGATTCTAATGAATCCTTTGCACCTGGCTTCATATGTGATTCACGAGCTGAATGCTATACCATTATTCATCCTGGAATCAAACACCATGTTATTCTCGTTGTTCAAGCCCCCATTCGAGCTTCTTTCTAGTCATCGAATGATTGCCTACCCGTTTGAAACTTTGGTACCATCATATATTGCACTCAACGAATTCACTGAAATACAACTCGTGGGGTACCTTGTGTATTTCCCATTGAGTTCACCGTCAAATGCCCAGCTTTGTGGAGATGCGTTCTTCCGGAGTTTTTCCCCTTGGTCACGTTCGTAGGATGATGGAGATCCCGAAGAAAGGATGACGAATTGATCATGGTGACTTGAAGCAGAGAAATGAATACATCAACGAAAGGGATCAACCTCTTCGAAAGGGCAGCCAAGACCGAGAAGACACGTTAGGTTTTTCACTACCAGCACCTTCCCCCTTACTCCACCGCTTAAATCTCGGGACGAGATTTCTTGTAGTGGAGGAGAATTGTGACGCCCGGATAATTAGCTATAGTAATCCCACATTAATGATGCCACGTCGCCATAGGTACAGTTGCTAATCTCGCGCTAGTTCGAAACTGATTCAGATTCAAATTAAAAATCAGGCAAACAACAAAAGTTTTCAAACTTTAAAACTAAATTGTTCAAGTTGTACAAAAGAATGCAAAGGTAATTGTGGTGAAGAAACCCCACTTTTGTAAAATGTTTTACTACTCTAAAATGGTTAAAATAGTAGTTGAAACGACTAAGTAAGTGCCCTTGATATTTTAAGAAATGCTAAACTATTTTTATTTTGAGGTAAAACTTTTTAGAATAGTGGATTATTTTGAAACACTATTTTTGGAGCTGTTGCCATATTTTACTAAACTAAAAATAAAGCGTAACTAAAATAAAATAGAAGAAAAAAACAACAACAAAAGAAAATTAAAGCCCCCCCCCCTTGCTGGGCCGTGGCCTAGCTGGCCACCAGGCTGCAACCGGCCGGCCCACATCCCACTCCCCATATCCCCCATCTCCAAAACCCTAGCCACTACCGTACCCCACTTCCCCCATGTTGCCACTCCTCCTCCCCCTCTCGATCCAATCTGGATCGGGGCGAACCCCCCACTTCCCCTCTCTCTCTCGCTCGGTTCCCCTCACCCTATCTGGATCGGGGGGCGCACGCCGCTCGCCACTGACACCGTCGCCGGACCGCCCGCCTCACGCCGGCGCCCCGCCGCCACATCGCTGCCGCCGCCACCAGATCATCCTCGCCGCCGTTCGCCGGGTCGCCCGCCACCTCGCCGACGCTGCCTCCCCACTGGACTGCGTCGTCCTCGCCCCCGCCGGCCTGCTTCCTCTTCGCCGTTCGTCTTCGAACTCATCCTCGAGCCCCGCTACCTTGACCCTACGGCCCTCCGTGAGCTCCCCCTCCTCCTCTCCCCCTTGCGCGCACGCGCTCACACCGTGGCCTCCTCCTCGCGGCTCCGCCCGTGCTGCGCCCTTGCTCGTGGTGCGCGCCTCGCCGGCCGTCACTGCTTGGTCACCCGCGAGCTACACCTCGCCGCAGCTCCCGGCGTGCCTCCGCCCTGCCGCTAGCCCCACTCTTCCACTGATGTTGCTTTCCTCCGGCGCCGGCGTTCTACTCCTGCGCCGCGCCGGACGACCGCGCTCACTACCATGCCACTTCTGCGCCGTCTCTGGCCGCAGCCGCCTCCACCGCCCTCTCGTGCGACCCCCGCCTCCACCGCCCTCTCGCGCGACCCCCGCCTTCCTCTGCGACAGTCTGCCACTCCACTGGCCTCGCCGGTGCCGATCTTGGCCGGCCTCGCCGCGGCCCCGGTCGTCGCCTTACGTGAGTGCCCATCTGCGCCGCTCGGCCCTTGCCTGGTCGGGCGCCGCTAGTGCCTGCTAACCGTAACCGCTAACGCCCAGTGCCCGTTAGGCCTATGGGCCACTGCCAAACAGGGCCCAGCCCTTGGAACGTTTTAGAAAAAAAAAGAGAATAAAAAAATGTTAGGATAATTAATTAATTAATTAATGAGTTAATTAAAGTTAATTAATCCTGTTTAACTAATCTAATTAATATAAATTAGCCTAATCACTTAGTTAGTCTAATTAACCCGGTTTAGTTAACCTAAGTTTATGACTAGTGGGACCCACGTGTCATCTTGGCCAGTCAACAATCAGAGTTGACTGCTGATGTTATGCTGACGTCATAAATACAATTTCGAATTAAAATAATCTTTTAATTCTAGAAAATTGATTAAACCTTTTAAAATTAATATTAAATAAACCGTAGCACAGATGGGAAAACTTTGTACATCAAAGTTGCTTAGAACGACGAGACGAATCTAGATATGCAGCCCGTTCGTCCGCCACGCGTCCCTAGCATAGTGAACCTACAACATTTCACCTCCAGTTCACCTGTCCGAAAATGCGAAACACCGGGAATACTTTCTCGGATGTTTCTCCCCTTCGTCGGTATCACCTACTACCGCGATTGGGCACACCTGACACCGCTCATTGTCATGTCATGCATCGTCATGCTCATGTTTGCATTGTATTTACTGTTTCTTCCCCCTCTTATCTCCGGTAGACCAAGACCGACGCTGCTACTGCCCAGTTCGACTACAGAGTTGACGACCCCTCCTTCTTGCCAGAGCAACCAGGCAAGCCCCCCCCTTGATCACCAGATATCGCCTATTCTTCTCTATACTGCTTGCATTAGAGTAGTGTAGCATGTTAATGTTCGGTTACTCCTATTTTGTTGCATAGCCTGTCATTGTTGCTATAGTCATTGATACCTTACCCACAATCCTAAATGCTTAGTATAGGATGCTAGTTTATCATCATTGGCCCTACATTCTTGTCAGTCTGCCTTGCTATACTATTGGGCCGTGATCACTCGGGGGGTGATCACGGGTATATACTATACATATATACATACTATACAGATGGTGACTAAAGTCGGGTCAGCTTGTTGAGTACCCGCAAGTGATTCTGATGTGGGGGCTGGAAGGACAGGTGGCTCCATCCTGGTAGAGGTGGGCCTGGGTTCCCGACGGCCCCCGACTGTTACTTTGTGGCGGAGCGACAGGGCAGGTTGAGACCACCTAGGCGAGAGGTGGGCCTGGCCCTGGTCGGCGTCCGCGATTACTTCATAATAACACGCTTAACGAGATCTTGGTATTTGATCTGAGTCTGTCCACTGGCCTATACGCACTAACCAACTACGCGGGAAAGATATGGGCACTCGACGTCGTGGTATCAGCCAAAGCCTTCGTGACGTCAGCGACTGAGCGGCGCGCGCCGGGTTGGACCGTGTTAACGCAACTTCCTTTGTAATGGAGGTTGCTAGGTCTGCTTCCGGCCGCATACGCAACGTGCAGGTGTGCAATGGACGATGGGCCCAGACCCCTGCGCGCATAGGATTTAAACCGGCGTGCTGACCTCTCTGTTGTGCCTAGGTGGGGCTGCGACGTGTTGATCTTCCGAGGCCGAGCATGACCTAGGAAAGTGTGTCCGGCCAAATGGGATCGAGCGTGTTGGGTTATGTGGTGCACCCCTGCAGGGAAGTTTATATTTTCGAATAGCCGTGTCCCTCGGTAAAAGGACGACCCAGAGTTGTACCTTGACCTTATGATAACTAGAACCGGATACTTAATAAAACACACCCAGGCAAGTTCCACAGACAACCCGGTGACCGCTTTTCCACAGGGCGACGAGGGGAGGATCATCGGGTAGGATTATGCTACACGATGCTACTTGGAGGACTTCCATCTACTCTCTTCTACATGCTGCAAGACGGTGGCTGCCAAAAGCTAGTCTTCGATAGGACTAGCTATCCCCCTCTTATTCTGGCATTCTGCAGTTCAGTCCACCGATATTGCCTCTTTACACATATACCCATGCATATGTAGTGTAGATCCTTGCTTGCGAGTACTTTGGATGAGTACTCACGGTTGCTTTTCTCCCTCTTTTCCCCCTTTCCCTTCTACCTGGTTGTCGCAACCAGATGCTGGAGCCCAGAAGCCAGACGCCACTGTCGACGACGACTCCTACTACACTGAGGTGCCTACTACTACGTGTAGGCCGCTGACGACGACCAGGAGTAGTTTAGGAGGATCCCAGGCAGAAGGCCTGCGCCTCTTTCGATCTGTATCCCAGTTTGTGCTAGCCTTCTTAAGGCAAATTTGTTTAACTTATGTCTGTACTCAGATATTGTTGCTTCCGCTGACTCGTCTAGGATCGAGCACTTGTATTCGACCCCTCGAGGCCCCTGGCTTGTATTATGATGCTTGTATGACTTATTTTATTTGTAGAGTTGTGTTGTGATATCTTCCCGTGAGTCCCTAATCTTGATCGTACACGTTTGCGTGTATGATTAGTGTACGATTGAATTGGGGGCGTCACAACGTCCGAGATAAGTAAACCGAAACGATTCTACATCTACTATTATTACTCCACTCATCGACCGCTATCCAGCATGCATCTAGAGTATTAAGTTAAAAACAGAGTAACGCCTTAAGCAAAATGACATGATGTAGAGGGATAAATTCATGCAATATGATAAAAACCCCACCTTGTTATCCTCGATGGCAACAATACAATACGTGCCTTGCTGCCCCTACTGTCACTGGGAAAGGACACCGCAAGATTGAACCCAAAGCTAAGCACTTCTCCCATTGCAAGAATTACCAATCTAGTTGGCCAAACCAAACGGATAATTCGAAGAGACTTTCAAAGATAACTCAATCGTACATAAAAGAATTCAGAGAAGATTCAAATATAATTCATAGATAAGCTGGATCATAAACCCACAATTCATTGGTCTCAATAAACACACCGCAAAAGAAGATTACATCGAATAGATCTCCACAAGAGAGGGGGAGAACATTGTATTGAGATCTAAAAAGAGAGAAGAAGCCATCTAGCTACTAACTATGGACCCGAAGGTCTGAGGTAAACTACTCACACTTCATCGGAGAGGCTATGGTGTTGATATAGAAGCCCTCCGTGGTGGATGCCCCCTCCGGCGGAGCTCCGGAACAGGCCCCAAGATGGGATCTCGTGGATACAGAAGGTTGCGGCGGTGGAATTACGTTTTTGGCTCCGTATTTGATCTGTCGGGGGTACGTAGGTATATATAGGAGGAAGGAGTACGTCGGTGGAGCAACAAGGGGCCCACGAGGTAGGGGGCATGCCCAGGGGGGAGGGCGCACCCCCCCCACCCTCGTGACCGCCTGGGTTGTTCCTTGGAGCAGGGTCCAAGTCTCCTGGATCACGTTCGGTGAGAAAATCACGTTCCCAAAGGTTTCATTCCGTTTGGACTCCGTTTGATATTCAGTTTCTTCGAAACACTGAAATAGGCAAAAAACAGCAATTCTGGGCCGGGCCTCCAGTTAATAGGTTAGTCCCAAAAATAATATAAAAGTGGAAAATAAAGCCCAATATAGTCCAAAACAGTAGATAAAGTAGCATGGAGCAATAAAAAATTATAGATATGTTGGAGACGTATCAGGCATCCCCAAGCTTAATTCCTGCTCGTCCTCGAGTAGGTAAATGATAAAAAAGAATTTTTGATGCGGAGTGATACTTTGGCATAATTTCAATGTAAATCTTCTTAATTGTAGTATGAATATTCAGATCCGAAAGATTCAGGACAAAAGTTCATATTGACATAAAAGTAATAACATTTCAAGCATACTAATCAAAGCGATCATGTCTTCTCAAAATAGCATGGCTAAAGAAAGTTATCCCTACAAAATCATATAGTCTGGCTGTTGCTCTATCTTCATCACACAAAGTATTTAATCATGCACAACCCCGATGACAAGCCAAGCAATTGTTTCATACTTTAGTAATCTCAAACTCTTTCAACTTTCACGCAATACATGAGCGTGAGCCATGGACATAGCACTATATGTGGAATAGAATGGTGGTTGTGGAGAAGACAAAAAGGAGAAGATAGTCTCACATCAACTAGGCATATCAACGGGCTATGGAGATGCCCATTAATAGATATCAATGTGAGTGAGTAGGGATTGCCATGCAACGGATGCACTAGAGCTATAAATATATGAAATCTCAACAAAAGAAACTAAGTGGGTGTGCATCCAACTTGCTTGCTCACAAAGACCTAGGGCACTTTTGAGGAAGCCCATCATTGGAATATACAAGCCAAGTTCTATAATGAAAAGTTCCCACTAGTATATGAAAGTGACAACATATGAGACTCTCTATCATGAAGATCATGGTGCTACTTTGAAGCACAAGTGTGGTAAAAGGATAGTAGCATTGTCCCTTCTCTCTTTTTCTCTCTTTTTTTATTTGGGCCTTTTTATGGCCTTTTTTTTAATTTTTCGTCCGGAGTCTCATCCCGACTTATGGGGGAATCATAGTCTCCATCATCCTTTCCTCACCGAGACAATGCTCTAATAATGATGATCATCACACTTTTATTTTTCTTACAACTCAACAATTACAACTCGATACTTAGAACAAAATATGACTCTATATGAATGCCTCCGGCGGTGTACCGGGATATGCAATGAATCAAGAGTGACATGTATGAAAAAATTATGAACGGTGGCTTTGCCACAAATACAATGTCAACTACATGTTCATGCAAAAAGCAATATGACAAAAGTAATGTGTGTCATATGAACGGAACGGTGGAAAGTTGCATGGCAATATATCTCAGAATGGCTATGAAAATGCCATGACAGGTAGGTATGGTGGATGTTTGGATGAAGGTATATGGTGGGTGTATGATACCGGCGAAAAGTGCATGGTATTAGAGAGGCTAGCAATGGTGGAAGGGTGAAAGGGTGCGTATAATCCATGGACTCAACATTAATCAAAAGAACTCATGCACTTGTTGCAAAAATTTAGAAGTCATCAAGAACTAAAGCACTACACGCATGCTCCTAGGGGGATAGATTGGTAGGAAAAGACCATCGCTCGTCCCCGACCACCACTCATAAGGAAGACAATCAATAAATAAAATTGTGCTCCAACTTCATCGCAAAGCGGTTCACCATACGTGCATGCTACGGGAATCACAAACTTCAACACAAGCATTCTTTAAATTCATAATCACCCCAACTATCATTACTTTGATATTATCACCTCCATATCTCAAAACAATTATCAAGCATCAAACTTATCTTAGTATTCAATGTACTCAAAAGAAAGTTTCACATATCTTGAATACCAAGTGTATTAACATTAATCAAATTACCATGCTATTAACGACTCTCAGAATAATCTAAGTGAAGCATGAGAGATCAATAGTTTCTTTAAAACAAATCCACCACCGTGCTCTAAAAGATCTAAGTGAAGCACTAGAGCAAAAATTATCACGCTCAAATGGTATAAGTGAAGCACTATGAGCAAAACTATCAAGCTCAAAAGATATAAGTGAAGCATATAGAGTATTCTAGCAAATTCCAATTTGTGTATGGCTCTCTCAAAAGGTGTGTACATCAAGGATGATTATGGTAAACTAACAAGCAAATATGCAAATAATACAAGACGCTCCAAGCAAAACACATAACATGTGGTGAATAAAAATATAGCTCCAAGTAAATTACCGATGGAAGTAGACGAAAGAGGGGATGCCTTCCGGGGCATCCCCAAGATTTGACTTGTTGGTGTCCTTGGATTATCTTGGGGGTGCCATGGGCATCCCCAAGCTTAGGCTCTTTCCACTCCTTGTTCCATAATCCATCAAAAGAATTCACCCAAAACTTGAAAACTTCACAACACAAAACTCAATAGAAATCTCGTGAGCTCCGTTAGTGAAAGAAAACAAAAGACTACTTTAAGGTACTGTAATGAACTCATTCTTTATTTATATTGGTATTAAACCTACTTTATTCCAACTTCCTTATGGTTTATAAACTAATTTATTAGCCATAGATGCATTGAAATAAGCAAACAACACACGAAAAACAGAATCTGTCATAAACAGACCAGTCTGTAGCAATCTGTAACTAACGCAAACTTATGGAACTCTAAAAATCCTAGAAAAATAGTACGTACTGGACAATTTGTTTATTGATCATCAGCAAAAAGAATCAATGCAAAAGCACGTTTTTGTGATTTATTGAAGTTTTTCTCGTGAGCGCAAAGTTTCTGTTTTTCAGCAGAATCAAATCAACTATCATCGTGGGTTATCCTATAGGTTCTACTTGGCACAAACACTAATTAAAACATAAAACCACATCTAACAAGAGGATAGATGGATTATTTATTCCTAAACAGAAACAAAAACAAAAAACAAAAAATAAAATTGGGTTGCCTCCCAACAAGCGCTATCGTTTAACGCCCCTAGCTAGGCATAAAAGCAAGGACAGATCTAGGTTTTGCCATCTTTGGTAGGCAATCCATAAGTGGCTCTCATGATAGATTCATAAGGTAATTTTATTTTCTTTCTAGGGAAGTGTTCCATGCCCTTCTTTAAGGGAAATTGTAATCTAATATTCCCTTCCTTCATATCAATAATCGCACCAATCGTTCTAAGGAAAGGTCTACCAAGAATAATAGGACATGAAGGATTGCAATCTATATCAAGAATGATGAAATCTACGGGCACATAATTCCTATTTGCAACAATAAGAACATCATTAATTCTTCCCATAGGCTTTTTAATAGTGGAATCCGCAAGATGCAAGTTTAGAGAGCAATCTTCAAAGCCACGGAAATCTAGCAAATCACACAAAGTTTTGGGAATAGTGGAGACACTAGCACCCAAATCACACAAGGCATGAAACTCATAATTTTTAATTTTTATTTCAATAGTAGGTTCCCACTCATCATAGAGTTTTCTAGGGATAGAAACTTTCAACTCAAGTTTTTCTTCATAAGAATGCATCAAGGCATCAACAATGTGTTCGGTAAAGGCCTTATGTTGACTATAAGCATGAGAAGAATTTAGCATGGATTGCAACAAGAAAATACAATAAATTAGAGAGCAATTTTCATAATTAAATTCCTTGAGATTCAAAATAGTGGGTTTAGCAACATCTAGGTTTTTATTTCTTTCAATCCCACTTTCATCAATTTCATCATCAAGGTCTAAAAACTCTGAATTCTTAGAACGCCTTCTAGGTAAAGGAAGATCATATTCAGTTTCATCAAGATTCATATTGCAAAACAAAGATTTAATGGGGGACACATCAATAACTTTTAGATCTTCATATTGATTTTCATAGGAATTGGAAGAACACACTTTAATAAAGGCATCTTTGGAAGCACGCATCCTAGCTGTTCTTTCCTTGCACTCATCAATGGAAATTCTCATAGCTTTGAGAGACTCATTGATATCATGTTTAGGAGGAATAGATCTAAGCTTTAAAGAATCAATTTCAAGAGAAATTCTATCAAGGTTCCTAGCCAAATCATCAACTTTAAGCAATTTCTCTTCAAGCAAAGCATTAAAATTCTTTTGTGAATTCATAAACTCTTTAACACTACTCTCAAATTCAGAGGGCATCTTATTAAAATTTCCATAAGAGTTGTTGTAGGAATTTCCATAATTATTAGAAGGATTACTAGGATAAGGCCTAGGATTAAAATTCCCTCTATACGCGTTGTTACCAAAATTATTCCTACCAACAAAATTCACATCCATAGATTCATTATTATTCTCAATCAAAGTAGACAAGGGCATATCATTAGGATCAGAAGAAACACTCTTAGTAGCAAATAATTTCATAAGTTCATCCATCTTTCCACTCAAAACATTAATTTCTTCTATCGCATGCACTTTTTTATTAGTAGATCTTTCAGTATGCCATTGAGAATAATTTACCATAATATTATCTAGAAGTTTAGTAGCATCTCCTAGATAGATTTCCATAAAAGTGCCTCCCGCGGCCGAATCTAAAGGATTTCTAGAAGCAAAATTCAATCCGGCATAAACTTTTTGTATAATCATCCACAAGTTCAAACCAGGACAATTACGTATCATTCATTTCATTCTCTCCCAAGCTTGTGCAACATGTTCATGATCAAGTTGCTTAAAATTCATAATGTCGTTCCTAAGAGAGATAATCTTAGCGGGAGGAAAATACTTAGAGATAAAATCATCTTTGCATTTGTTCCAAGAATCAATACTATTTTTAGGCAAAGAAGAAAACCACGCTTTAGCACGATCTCTAAGTGAAAAAGGAAATAGCTTCAATTTAACGACATCATTATCGACATCTTTTTTCTTTTGCATATCACATAAATCAACGAAGCTATTCAGATGAGTAGCAGCATCTTCACTAGGAAGGCCGGCGAATTGATCTTTCATAACAAGATTCAACAAAGTAGTATTGATTTCACAAGATTCAGTATTGGCAAGCGGAGCAATCGGAGTGCTAAGGAAATCATTATTATTGGTATTGGTGAAGTCACACAATTTGGTAGCATCTTGAGCCATCGCGACAAACAAGCAATCCAACACACGAGCAAACAAAAAGGTAAACGAGAAAAAGGCGAAAGGGAAAGAGAGGAGGAGATTGGGAAAGAGAGGGCGAATAAAACGGCAAGGGTGAAGTGGGGGAGAGGAAAACGAGAGGCAAATAATGTAATGCGAGAGATAGGGATTGTGATGGGTACTTGGTATGGTTGACTTTTGTGCAAACTCCCCGGCAACGGCGCCAGAAATTCTTCTTGCTACCTCTTGAGCACTGCGTTGGATTTCCCCAAAGAGGAGAGGATGATGCAGTAAAGTAGCATAAGTATTTCCCTCAGTTTTTGAGAACCAAGGTATCAATCCAGTAGGAGATCACGCACGAGTCCCTAGTACCTGCACAAAACGATAGCTACTCGCAACCAACGCGATTAGGGAATGTCAATCCCTTCACGGTCACTTACGAGGGTGAGATCTGATAGAGATGATAAATAATATTTTTGGTATTTTTGATATAGAGATGCAAAGTGAAAAGTAAAAGGCAAAGTAAAAACAAAGCAAGTATTAAAGTAATGGAGATTGATATGATGAGAATAGACCCCGGGGCCATAGGTTTCACTAGTGGCTTCTCTCAAGAGTATAAGTATTCTACGATGGGTGAACAAATTACTGTTGAGCAATTGATAGAATTGAGCATAGTTATGAGTAAATCTAGGTATGATCATGTGTATAGGCATCACGTCCGAGACAAGTAAACCGAAACGATTCTGCATCTACTACTATTACTCCACTTATAGAGCACTATCCAGCATGCATATAGAGAATTAAGTTAAAAACAGAGTAATGCCTTAAGCAAAATGACATGATGTAGAGGGATAAATTCATGCAATATGATAAAAACCCCATATTGTTATCCTCGATGGCAACAATACAATACGTGCCTTGCTGCCCCTACTGTCACTGGGAAAGGACACCGCAAGATTGAACCCAAAGCTAAGCACTTCTCCCATTGCAAGAACTACCAATCTAGTTGGCCAAACCAAATGGATAATTCGAAGAGACTTGCAAAGATAACTCAATCATACATAAAAGAATTCAGAGAAGATTCAAATATTATTCATAGATAAGCTGGATCATAAACCCACAATTCATCGGTCTCAACAAACGCACCGCAAAAAGAAGATTACATCGAATAGATCTCCACAAGAGAGGGGAGAACATTGTATTGAGATCCAAAAAGAGAGAAGAACCATCTAGCTACTAACTATGGACCCAAAGGTCTGAGGTAAACTACTCACACTTCATTGGAGAGGCTATGGTGTTGATGTAGAAGCCCTCCATGGTGGATTCCCCCTCCGGTGGAGCTCCGGAACAGGCCCCAAGATGGGATCTCGTGGATACAGAAGGTTGCGGCGGTGGAATTAGGTTTTTGGCTCCGTATTTGATCTATCGGGGGTACGTAGGTATATATAGGAGGAACGAGTACGTCAGTGGAGCAACAGGGGGCCCACGAGGTAGGGGGCGTCCCAGGGGGGAGGACGCGCCCCCACCCTCGTGACCGCCTTGGTTGTTCCTTGGAGCAGGGTCCAAGTTTCCTGGAGGTTTCATTCGGTGAGAAAATCATGTTCCCGAAGGTTTCATTCCGTTTGGACTCTGTTTGATATTCTGTTTCTTTGAAACACTGAAATAGGCAAAAAACAACAATTCTGGGCTGGGCCTCCGGTTAATAAGTTAGTCCCAAAAATAATATAAAAGTGGAAAATAAAGCCCAATATAGTCCAAAACAGTAGATAAAGTAGCATGGAGCAATCAAAAATTATAGATACGTTGGAGACGTATCAACCTGTCGTAGGCATGCCTGTTATTTCTGTTAAAATAGGAGATCATTGTTATCATGACCTATGTGATATGGGTGCTAGTGCTAGTGCAATACCTTATACCTTATATCAAGAAATTATGCATGACATTGCACCCATTGAATTAGAAGACATTGATGTTACTATTAAGCTTGCTAATAGGGA
Organism: Triticum aestivum; assembly: GCF_018294505.1. NCBI lineage: Eukaryota > Viridiplantae > Streptophyta > Magnoliopsida > Poales > Poaceae > Triticum > Triticum aestivum. The sequence continues at coordinate 601,316,907 of NC_057813.1, forward strand.
TACCATTAAACCCTTTGGGATTGTTAGAGATGTTGAAGTTTTGTGTGGGATGGTTAAATACCCTGCTGATTTTCTTGTTCTTGGTTCCCCACAAGATGATTTTTGTCCCATTATTTTTGGTAGACCCTTCTTGAATACAGCTAGTGCTAAGATTGATTGTGAAAAAGATACTGTCACCATTGGCATAGATGGTTTGTCTCATGAGTTTAATTTTGCTAAGTTCCATAGACAACCTCGTGATAGGGAACCACCTAGTAAGGATGAGATTATTGGTCTTGCTTCCATTGTTGTTCCTCCTACAGATCCGTTAGAACACTATTTGCTAGACCATGAAAACGATATGTTTATGAAGGAAAGAAGCGAAATAGATGAAGTGTTCCTCAAACAGGAACCTATGCTGAAACATAACCTTCCTGTTGAAATTCTTGGGGATCCCCTCCACCCAAGGGTGATCCCGTGTTTGAACTCAAACCATTACCTGATAATCTTAAGTATGCTTATCTTGATGAAAAGAAAATATATCCTGTTATTATTAGTGCTAACCTTTCAGAGCAAGAAGAAGAAAGATTATTGAAAACTCTGAAGAAGCACCGAGCTGCTATTGGATATACTCTGGATGATATCTTAAGGGCGTTAGTCCCACGTTATGCCAAAACAAAATTAATATGGAGGACGATGCCAAACCAGTTAGAGATCCTCAACGATGACTAAATCCCAAGATGAAAGAAGTGGTAAGAAAGGAGATACTAAAGCTCCTTGAGGCAGGTATTATTTATCCCATTGCTGATAGTGAATGGGTAAGCCCTGTCCATTGCGTTCCTAAAAAGGGAGGTATTACCGTTGTTCCTAATGATAAAGATGAATTGATCCTGCAAAGAATTATTACAGGTTATAGGATGGTAATTGATTTTTGTAAGTTAAATACAGCCACTAAGAAAGATCATTACCCTTTACCTTTTATTGATCAAATGCTAGAAAGACTATCCAAACACACTCATTTCTGCTTTCTAGATGGTTATTCTGGCTTCTCTCAAATACCTGTGTCAGCGAAGGATCAATCTAAAACTACTTTTACTTGCCCTTTTGGTACTTTTGCTTATAGACGTATGCCTTTTGGTTTATGTAATGCACCTGCTACCTTTCAAAGATGCATGATGGCTATATTCTCTGATTTTTGTGAAAAGATTTGTGAGGTATTCATGGATGATTTCTCCGTTTATGGATCCTCTTTTGATGATTGTTTGAGCAACCTTGATCGAGTTTTGCAGAGATGCGAAGACACTAATCTCATCCACAATTGGGAAAAGTGTCACTTTATGGTTAACGAAGGCATTGTTTTGGGGCATAAGATCTCCGAGAGAGGTATTGAAGTTGATAAAGCCAAAGTTGATGCTATTGAAAAGATGCCATGTCCCAAGGACATAAAAGGTATAAGAAGTTTCCTTGGTCATGCCGGTTTTTATAGGAGGTTCATTAAGGGCTTTTCTAAAATCTCTAGGCCTCTGACTAATTTATTGCAAAAAGATATTCCTTTTGTCTTTGATGATGATTGAGTAGAAGAATTTGAAATACTTAAGGAAGCTTTGATCACTGCACCTATTGTCCAGCCACCTGATTGGAATTTACCTTTTGAAATTATGTGCGATGCTAGTGATTATGCTGTAGATGCTATTCTAGGGCAAAGAGTTGATAAGAAATTGAATGTTATCCAGTATGCTAGTAAGACCCTTGATACTTCCTAGAGAAATTATGCTACTACTGAAAAAGAGTTCTTAGCAGTTGTGTTTGCATGTGATAAGTTTAGACCTTATATTGTTGATTCCAAAGTTACTATTCACACTGATCATGCTGCTATTAAATATCTTATGGAAAAGAAAGATGCTAAGCCTAGACTCATTAGATGGGTTCTCTTGCTCCAAGAATTTGATTTACACATTATTGATAGAAAGGGAGCTGAGAACCCCGTTGCAGATAACTTTTCTAGGTTAGAGAATGTTCTTGATGACCCACTGCCAATTGATGATAGCTTTCCTGATGAATAATTAGCGGTCATTAATGCTTCTCGTACTGCTCCTTAGTATGCTGATTATGCTAATTACATTGTTGCTAAATTTATACCGCCTAGTTTCACATACCAGCAAAAGAAAAAGTTCTTTTATGATTTAAGACATTACTTCTGGGATGACCCACACCTTTATAAAGGAGTAGATGGTGTTATTAGACAATGTGTGCCTGAGCATGAACAGGAAGAGATTCTACGTAAGTGTCACTCTGAATCTTATGGAGGACACCACGCTGGAGATAGAACTGCACACAAGGTAATACAATCTGATTTTTATTGGCCTAATCTCTTCAAAGATGCTCGTAAGTTTGTCTTATCTTGTGATGAATGCCAAAGAATAGGTAACATTAGTAGACGTCAAGAAATGCCTATGAATTATTCTCTTGTTATTGAACCGTTTGATGTTTGGGGCTTTGATTATATGGGACCTTTTCCTGCCTCCAATGGTTATACACATATTTTAGTTGCTGTTGATTACATTACTAAGTGGGTAGAAGCTATTCCAACTAGTAGTGCTGATCATAACACTTCTATTAAAATGCTTAAAGAAGTTATTTTTCCGAGGTTTGGGGTCCCTAGATATCTTATGACTGATGGTGGTTCACATTTTATTCATGGTGCTTTCCGTAAGATGCTTGCTAAGTTTGATGTCAATCATAGAATCACATCTCCTTATCATCCGCAGTCTAGTGGTCAAGTAGAGTTGAGAAATAGAGAGCTCAAATTAATTTTGCAAAAGACTGTGAATAGATCTAGAAAGAATTGGTCCAAAAAACTTGATGATGCATTATGGGCCTATAGAACTGCATACAAAAATCCTATGGGTATGTCTCCATATAAGATGGTTTATGGAAAAGCGTGTCATTTACCTCTTGAACTTGAACATAAAGCATATTGGGCTATTAAAGAGCTCAACTATGACTTCAAACTTGCTGGTGAGAAGAGGTTGTTTGATATTAGATCACTTGATGAATGGAGAACCCAAGCATATGAGAATGCCAAGCTATTCAAAGAAAAAGTGAAACGCTGACATGATAAAAGGATACAAAAGCATGAGTTTAACATAGGAGACTATGTATTATTATTCAACTCTCGTTTAAGATTTTTTGCAGGAAAACTTCTCTCAAAATGGGAAGGTCCCTACGTTGTCGAAGAGGTCTATCGTTCTGGTGCCATAAAAATCAACAACTTTGAAGGCACAAGTCCAAGGGTGGTAAACAGTCAAAGAATTAAACATTATATTTCAGGTAATCCTATCAATGTTGAAACTAATTATTGAAACCATAACCCATGAGGCATACATAAGGGACACTTTTAGAACGTTCCAAACTCCGAAAAGGAATAGGTATGTGGTACGGTAAGTAAACCGACTCCAAAACAACTCCAATGGCAATTTTTATCAGTTTTGGAATAATTAAGAATTTTAGGAAGAAAGAAGTAGTCCGAAAGGGACACGAGGCCTCCACGAGAGTGGAGGGCGCGCCCACCCTTACTGGGCGCGCCCCCTGTCTCGTGGACACCTCGTGTGCCTCCCGGACTCTGTTTTCTTGCACGTTACATATTTTGGTCGGTAAAAATTCATTATATATACTCCCGAAGGTTTTGACCACCGTATCACGCAAATATCCTTTGTTTTTGTTTCGAGCTATTTCTGTTGCAGATCAAGAGGACCATGACGTCGCCCTCCCTCAACAACGAGGACAAGGATGCTTGGCTATTGAAGATAGAGCTGAAAAGAGAAGAACCGGAAGAGATTAACGAGGATGAAGGGATCAAGAAGGCTATGGATGTTCAAGCTCCGGCGGTGAAAGAAGAAGAAATCCCTCAACCTTTACCTAACCTCTTTACTCCAACAGAAATTGAAGCTTTCAAGATGATTGAGTTAGCTCGCATACAGAACAAGTATCTCACACAGGAGAATATTCTGTTGAAGGATCATATCGCTGGACTCAAGGGCATTATCCGCAAGTTGGAGTAGCTTTTACGCTCAATGTGCGATTATCCACCGTCATCATCACCACCTCCGAGGAAATACGCACATGGGTATGGGCACCCCCCTTGGCAGCTGCCAAGCTTGGGGGAGGTGCCCCGGTATCGTATCACCATCACACTCCTATCTTTACCGTTTATTTAGTTCGATCCTTTTAGTAGTATCTTGATCTAGTAGATTGAAGTTTTGATATCAAGTAGTTTTTGAGTTTTGCTTTGTGATCTCTTTTTGTAATCGAGTCCGTGGGCTATCTATAATAAAGATTAGTGTTGAGTCAAGGGCTTTGCTATGTTGCCATGATCTTGAGAAAGTAGAAAGAAAAATAAAAGAGTTCATATTGATCTTATGGATAGTGATGACTTCACATATAGAAAGTATGATGCATAAAAATTGTTGAGAGTTGATGAACATAGTTTTGGTCATCGTTGCAATTAATAGGAAGTAATAAGGAAAGAGAGGTTCACATATAAATATATTATCTTGGACACCTTTTTATAATTGGGAGCACTCATTAGGTATGACATGCTAAAAGAGTTGACGTTGGACAAGGAAGAGAACGTAATGGTTTATGTTTTCTCACATCTCGGTTAAAGTATATTGTTATTGACCTTCCAAACATGTTGAGCTTACCTTTCCCCCTCATGCTAGCCAAATTCGTTGCACCAAGTAGAGATACTACTTGTGCTTCCAAATATCCTTAAACCCAGTTTTGTCATGAGAGTCCACCATACCTACCTATGGATTGAGTAAGATCCTTCAAGTAAGTTGTCATCGGTGCAAGCAATAAAAATTGCTGTCTAAATATGTATGACTTATTAGTGCAAAGAAAATAAGCTTTGTACGATCTTGTTGTGGAAGTAATAAAAGCGACGGACTGCATAATAAAGGTCCACATACAAGGGGCAATATAAAGTGATGTTCTTTTGTATTAAGATTTTGTGCATCAACCCTAAAAGCGCATGACAACCTCTGATTCCCTCTGCGAAGGGCCTATCTTTTACTTTATGCTTGAGTCAAGGTGATCCTCACCTTTCCCCTTTTTCATTTTATCCTTTGGCAAGCTCCTCGTGTTTGAAAGATCATGATATATATATCCAATTGGATGTAAGTTAGCATGGGCTATTATTGTTGACATCACCTAAAGGTGAATACGTTGGGAGGCAACACAATAAGCCCCTATCTTTCTCAGTGTCCGGCTGAAACTCCATAACCACAAGTATTGCGTGAGTGTTAGCAATGATAGAAGACTACAAGATAGTTGAGTATGTGAGCTTGATGAAAAGCTCTATTGTTGACTCTGTATGATGTTACGATAAATTGCAGTTGCTTCAATGACTTAGATTATAGTTTGTTAGTTCCCAATGAAGTTTTTGAACCATACTTGACATTGTGAATTGATTGTCGCTTGAGCATAGGAAACTATATGATAAAATCTATATATGTTGCTGTTATAAGAATAATCATGATGTCCCCATGTCCGTATTTTATTTTTATCGACACCTCTATCTCTAAACATGTGGACATATTTTTCGATATCGGCTTCCGCTTGAGGACAAGCGAGGTCTAAGCTTGGGGGAGTTGATACGTCCATTTTGCATCATGCTTTTATATCAATATTTATTGCATTATGGGTTGTTATTACACATTATATCTCAATACTTATGGCTATTCTCTCTTATTTTACAAGGTTTACCATGAAGAGGGGGAATGCCGGCAGCTGGAATTCTGGCTAAAAAGGAGCAAACATTGGAAACCTATTCTGCACAGCTCCAAAAGTCCTGAAACTCCACGAAACATCTTTTTGGAATTAATAAGAATTTTTGGGTGAAGGAAATACATCAGGGGTCCCACACCTCATCCAGGAGAGTGGCGGGTGTGCCCTCTAAGGGAATCCTGGATTAGGGAGTATCCGAACAGCCGGACTATATACTTCGTCCGGACTATCGGAGCGTGAAGATACAAGACTCAAGACTCCGTCCCGTGTCCAGAAGGGACTCTCCTTTGCGTGGAAGACAAGCTTGGCGATCCGGATATTGTGTTTCCTTCCTTGTAACCGACTCCATGTAAACCCTAGCCCTCTCGGGTGTCTATATAAACCGGAGAGGTTGGTCCTTAGAAGGCCGATCACAATTACAATCATAACCATCATAGGCTAGCTTCTAGGGTTTAGCCTCTACGATCTCGTGGTAGATCTACTCTTGTACTACCCATATCATCAATATTAATCAAGCAGGAAGTAGGGTTTTACCTCCATCGAGAGGGCCTAAACCTGGGTAAACATTGTGTCCCTTGCTTCCTGTTACCATCAGCCCAAGACACACAGATCGGGACCCCCTACCCAAGATCCGCTGGTTTTGACACCGACATTGGTGCTTTCATTGAGAGTTCCTCTGTGTCGTTGCTGCGAGGCTTGATGGCGCCTTCAATTGTCAACAACACGGTCCAGGGAGAGACTTTTCTCCCCAGACAGATCTTCGTGTTCGGCGGCTTCGCACTGCAGGCCAATTCACTTGGCCATTTGGAGCAGATCGACAGCTACGGCCCTGGCCACCAGGTCAGGTTCGGAAACCTGAACTACACGACCGATATCCACGGAGACTCGATCTTCAATGGAATCGGGCCTGCACCAGGGACGCCGGACAGTCGCGATGAGCACGGCTTAGACCTGCTGTCAGACAATGCTCGGGATATCACCCCTGCAGCAGCCCCAGACCTAAATCCGGAGCAGGCTGCGTGGCCCAAGGACGGGTGGAATGACCCCGCCCCGCCGGCCGCACATTCATCGACGGTAGAGCCGAACACATGCCTCTCTTCTAAGGAAGCATGTGACTCCGGATCCCCAGACTCGTATCTGGTTGTAGGTTCCAGTCCGCGCGCTCCCGAGCCCGCCGAGCCTGGTTGGGCTCCGGTAATGGAGTTTATCGCTACGGATATCTTCCAGCACTCGCCTTTGGCGACATGCTGAACTCACTAAAGTCCCTATCTTTGTTAGGAGGCTCTTGGCTGAACTATTTCTGGCTCGAGTGGGAAGCAGGCGACGAAGGAATTCGCTGCCCACCCACCACCCATTTCATTGCCACGGTCGATGATCTATCCGACGTGCTTGACTTCGACTCTGAAGACATCGACGGTATGGACGATGACGCAGGAGAAGAACAGGAACCACCGCTCACAGGGCGGTGGACAGCCACCCCGTCGCACGATATATACATGGTGGACACACCTAAGGACGATGGCGACAATCCGGAAGACAAAACCCCCGGGCAAAAACCAAAGCGACGGCGCAGACGCTGCTCCAAGTCCAGCAACAGTAAAAATAGCGATAAGAGCGCCAGAAAGATCGACACCCCAGTCAACTCCGAAGGCAACAATGACCATACGGACCCAGTGATGGAGCAGGACGAGCCAGGTCATGCCGAACACAGTTCGGAGCAAACACCCGATCACAATGATCCCGAGGGACGAGCTCATCAAGCCACCCCAGGACAAGAACACAGTTCGGATGACGATGAATTCATCATCCTGGATAAACGCGTGGAATGATACAACCTCCACAGAAAGCTTATGGCGACCGTGAGAAGTCTAAAGAAGCAGAAGCAACGGCTAAAAGCTGCACAGGAAACACTCAATCACAGATGGAATAAAGTGCTAGACACTAAAGAAAGATACGACGACGATCGCCATACAAAGAGCTATCCAAAACGCAAGATACTGCCCGAGTTCAACGATGAGGCCATTCCACCAAAGAGTAACACGACCAGGAGGCCGGACGTACCACTTCATAACCACAATAGAGCAGCTACCGACACCTCGCACGATTTGCGTGAGCACCTGGATAAGAAAGCCGGCGCGGCTAGGTCCATCTACGGATCTAAAGGACACACCCCCGGCGCAGGATTACGGTCACCAAAACGATTATACCATCCGAATACCAGTTCGGAGTAAACACCGGACACAACAACAGCCGACGGCATGCCACAGCGCGTCCAGATAAACAGGGGCTGCTCACCCCCTGTGCTTCACCGAAGAAGTACTGGACCATGAATTTCCACAGGGTTTTAAACCTGTGAACATAGAGGCATACGACAGAATGACAGACCCAGGGGTCTGGATCGAGGATTTTATCCTGCATATTCATATGGCTCATGGGGATGACCTTCACGCCATCAAATACCTTCCCCTCAAGTTGAAGGGACCAACTCGACACTAGTTGAAAAGCCTCCTTGAAAATTCAATTGGGAGTTGAGAGGAACTCGAGGACGCTTTCAGGGCCAATTTCCAAGGGACTTATGTCCGGCCTCTGGATGCGGATGATTTAAGTCACATAATCCAACAGCCCGAAGAGTCCGCCTGCAAGTTTTGGAACAGATTCCTCACTAAGAAGAATCAAATTGTCGACTGTCCAGATGCCGAAGCCTTAGCGGCATTCAAACATAGCATCCGCGACGAGTGGCTCGCCAGGCACCTTGGCCAAGAGAAGCCAAGGACAATGGCAGCCCTAACATGCCTTATGACCCGCTTTTGCGCGGGTGAAGATAGCTGGTTGGCCCGTAAAGGCACCAGCGACCCAAGCACATCCAAAATAAGGGATGACAACGGGAAGCCACGACGTAATAAAAAAATGTCAAAACAAGGAAGAGAGCCTGAACAACACAACGGTCAACGCCAGATTCAGGGGCTCTCGACCCAATCAGCAAAAGAAGCCATTTAAAGGCAGTAAAGAGGGACCGTTCGGTCTGAACAGAGTCCTGGACAGACTGTGCCAAATTCATGGCACCCCTGACAAACCTGCGAACCACAGGCACAGAGAGTGCTGGGTCTTCAAGCAGGCCGACAAATTAAATGCCGAACAAAACGGAAGGGAAACACCAAGTGAAGACGAGGATGAACCTCGCAAGCCGAACACTGGGGGACACATTCCCACCAGAGGTTAAAACAGTAAACATGATCCACGCGACTCACACATCCACGAGAAGGCACGAACGCGCGCTCAGAGACGCGTACGCTATAGAGCCCGTCGTACTCACACCTAACTACTGGTTGGCTTGTCCGATCACCTTCGATCACACGGACTGCCTGGCTAGTATTCGGCGCGGAGGATCAGAGGCCTTGGTGCTTGACCCTATAAACGACAGATACCATCTCACCAACGTCCTCATGGACGGCGGAAGCAGTCTCAATTCAATATACCAGGACACTATTCGTAGGATGGGGATAGACCCATCCAGAATTATCCAAAGCAACACCACCTTTGAAGGGGTGATACCAGGCGTTGAAGCCTACGACAGGGGCTCCGTCGTACTGGAGGTAACATTCGGCTACCCAGGCAACTCTAGAAGCGAAGAACTACTCTTCACCATCGCACCCTTCCAAAGCGGCTATCACACATTGCTTGGAAGAGCGGCCTTCACCCGCTTCAACGCAGTGCCACACTATGCCTACCTTACACTCAAGATGCCCGGTCCACGTGGCGCCATCACCGTTACCAGAAACACAGAGCGCTCTTCATGTGCAGAGGAATCCGTGACGGCTCTAGCGGACGGACTCTAAGCGGCCTCCGATACCCAATAACATGAATGGTCGTTAAGACCACGGACACGGTTAGACGAGTCCGGCAGCCCGGATAAAAGTGAGCCAGGGTGCCGTATATGTAATCCCATAGAGGACACCAGGGGCTATAAATATTTAGTAAAACCCCACCGTTGGCCCGACCTTATTTACAGACCAATACTTTACACTTCTATCCTCCATCGCACGCTTACGTCGTACTCTTTTTACACGAGTTTTTCTTTTTTACAGACACAATACGTGCGATACCCCTCCAGGAAACGGCACAACGGAGACAAAGGCGCAGACGTGCAACAGGGCCCCGCTCAAAGGTTTCTCTTTAGATTAAGCCCCTGTGTAAACCTTTTATATTGCCTCTTGTTGTTCACACATCCCATGGGTCCTATACCCACAGAGGATACTGCCGTTATTGGCATTTCTCCACGGCAGATCGATGCACGTACTTGGAAATACAAGGTTTATAATGAAAGGGCGCTCTTCAGCCCATTTTTTGCTATAAAGTCCGAATACCCTTGGGAGTGTTCGAGGTCACGAGTTTGGCCTTATATGCATCAGCTCCGAATCATGTCTTTGGTCAAATGTTGGGTTTGCCCGGCTCGTGGGTTTCCCACCTTATGTTCCGTTCATATCGGCTAAGGCGGCCAAAGGAGAACTACTGTGATTGTGCCCTGGTTATTCCGGACGAGCACCTCAGTAGAGAAAGCCAAAAACTGACTCTCATGATACAGCGAGAGACTGTTGAACCACTCGAAGACTTATTGGAATCTTTAGGATTCCTCCGCATTAACGAAGGACCGTTTCCCGGTCATGTACACACGCGCCCGTATTCGGATGTAAGCGAAGGTACCAGGGGCTACATAGTAGCCCCACCGTTAAAATCCCATGGCTAAGCGAAAGTGTTACAACTATATAGTCCGGTTGCCTAGTTCGACATGCGATCACCTCCTTATTGGACCAAGATGTTGGATCAAGTGTGATTGTGCATATTTTTTGCGAACACCCCCGCATTGTATGCGTGGGGGCTGAAGCCAACGACTGCTAACTTTCGGGTTACACATATACATAAAAACGGCCGCGCAGGAGACACAATAATACTTTCAGGAAAAAAGTATAAATATAGCCTTGTAATCAAAATAACATTGTTTTTACAATGATTTGATTTTTCACTCGAACAAGACATTCTTCGAGCACTGCGCCTCTATTAAGCGGGCACCTTCGGTTACCTACTCCAAGTAGTGCTCGGTCGGATCCTAGCCTCCCGCCGGATTCTGGGTCACTACAATGGTGGCCTCCATATCTGTCCAATATGCTTTAACGCGGGCAAGAGCCATTCGTGCACCCTCTATGCACGCCGACCTTCTCATGGCGTCGATCTGAGATACAACCCCGAGGAATTGTTGCACCAAACCAAAGTAAATGTCCGGCTTCGGCTCCTTCGGCCAAAGATGGTCTATTACAGACCGCATGGCAAGCCCGGACAGCCTATGAAGTTCCGCCACGGCAGCCATTCTTCTCACTCAACGGCAGAGGGCGCGTGGGAGCATTGAATTGCGACCAGAAAAGCTTCTCCACTTCTTTATCACCTTGATTCTTGAAAAACTTGGCTGCATCGGCTGTACTCTTCGCCAAGTCCACATACGCGTCTGCAGGACTCCAGCGTCCATCCAGGGGAGCATACTTCGGATCCAAAAACTTCGTCCGCAGTGGGTAGGAGCCCCCAGCCGCTATTTTACCGGCCTGTCGAAGCTCCTCCCGCACACCCCTAACTTCGGTCCGCATCTCCTTGGTGGCATTAAGTGCCTTGTTCAGGTCAGCCGAATTAACCTGATTCTCCTTTTCAAGGAGCTCATATCGGTCGGCGGCATTTTTCAGTTCCAAAGCCATTTCGGCTATCTTTTCCTTGCTTCGGCGATGAGCAGCCTGTTCGGCTCTCAACTCTTCGGCCGCCCTTAGGGCAGCCGCATTGCTAGCCTGAGCTTGTTCTTTGGCTTGGGCAAGTTCCGCCCTCAGGGCTTCCACGGCAGCAGCTCCGTCTGCAGTCCAAACATGTCGCATTAATATTATGCCCCTCTCATATTTTCCTATACAACATAATAAGGAAAAGTAGAGCACATACCTTGTGATTCGTTCAGCCGCTTGTTCACCAGCGCAATATCGGCATCAATAGATCCGATCTGCGTCCTTAGTTCGGCAACTTCAACAGACTGGTCGGCTGCCGGACCCTTAGATATTTGCGCATATGTACAACGCAATCATTATTACACAATATGATCCCCCGTTTGACGCCTAGGGCAGACAACCAGAGTCTCAGGGGCTACTATCCATATGGAGCACACCTAGCGCGTGCCTCACAGCCAAAAATAGTGTATTTTTCACTACATACCTCAAAGCCTCTGAGCAGGCTTGTAAATGCTTCATTCAAACCGCTTGTGGCGGATGAAATCTTCTTGAGGACCATGCTCATTAATGAGCAGTGCTCCTCCGAGAGCGGAGCTCACTCCAGAAGGCCCGTCAGTATGTCCGGCCGGACGCCGGACTTGGCTGGACCCTTCCCATCGCCCCCCGTAGGAGCCGAACGCTTCGGGCTCAGGGTGGTTGACGTATTAGCTTTCGCCTTCGGCAGGTCCGGACTCCTCCATGACGACACCTCGGTGTCGCCCGCCTCATGAGGCGGAGAGGTGGGTGGGGTCTCGCTCTCCATCATCTCCGGAGGAAGATCCCCCGAAGACGAACTCTGTTGAGAAAAGCTGCTAGGCGGACTGCAAAAAATGAATCCTGGTTATTTATCTTGGAGAATTGCAGTATTTTTGAATTCTTGATTAACTCGCGGCTCAGTTGAGGGCTGGCCCGTTGGCGGGCATGATGTGGTGAGGATGCCCATCGGGGCAGAGCCCCCCGGCGACGTTTTCTTCCCCTGTTTGGGCATCTTCGTCTCCAATTCTTCGGAGGCGGCCCTTTTCTACCCGCGCGGGGAGGAGGCCTTGGGTTCTCCTCCCCGACTATCCTCCTTTGGGGAGGAAACAATTCCCCCGGTTTGGATGCACAGTGTGTGAAGTTCGGCTTCACTGTCCTTTCCTTCGTCTTTCCCTAAGGGCACTTTGCTAAGCACCCGGCCAAGCATCTTGGCTATGTTAGGACCAGGCGAGCCTTTGGGAAGTGGCGCCGGACACCTGATTCCTGGCCACGGAGGGTTTTCAGAATAATGACTATGACAAATATAAAACAAATTGTCCGGTTTCAGGGTTACTTACTTGGGTATCTAGGCGATTGCAGCTTAGGCCCGCATCCTCGATGGTGTCCGGACACTTTACTTGTGGTCCGAAGAATAATTTACACATCCCTTCGAGCTTTAGGCCGAAGAAGTTCTTAATAGTCCGCGGACCCTCCGGATTGAACTCCCACATCCGGAGAGGCCGACGTTTGCACGGCAACATCCGTCGGATTAACATTACTTGAATTATGCTGACAAGGTTAATGTCCCCCTCAAGAAGCTCCCGGATACGGCTCTACAATATTGGTACATCACCAGCGGGCCCCCAATTCCGTCCTACGTCAGTCCATGACACCAATTGTGATGGAGGGCCCGAGCGGAACTCGGGGGTGGCCACCCACTTTGTGCCTCTGGGAGCCGTGACATAAAACCACCTCCACTGCCATACATCAGATACTTCTGGGAAAGAACCCTCTGGCTATGGGGCATCGACGTTCCTGCTTATTATAGCACCTCCGCACTCTGCATGTCGCCCCTCGATCATCTTGGGCCTCACAGTGAAGGTCTTGAGCCATAAGCCGAAGTGTGGAGTGACGTGGAGAAAAGCCTCGCACACAATGATGAATGACGAGATATGGAGGATAGCGTCTGGAGCTAGATCATGAAAATCTAACCCATAATAGAACATGAGCCCCCTCACAAAGGGATCAAGGGTGAGGCCCAAGCCGCGGAGGAAGTGAGGAACAAACACGACGCTCTCATTGGGCTCCGGCGTAGGGATGACCTGCCCTGGAGTGGGAAGCCTGTGCTGGATGATGGCGGTCAGATATCGGACCTCCCTAAGCCTCGCAATGTCCTCCTCTTAGATAGAGGAGGCCACCCACCGGCCGTGAGAGTTGGATCCAGACATATTGAAGGATCTGGGTTGTTTGAGTTTTGGTTCGGGTGTTAGAACTCGAGATGCGAAAGGGCCAGGGGTGGTAGAAAAGAGGTATAGGCCTCGGCCCCTTTATAAAGGGGGTGAATATGAAGAGTCCTCAGCGTGACCGCTTGAGACTTATCTAAAAGCACACGGAGTCATACCAACGGTCGTCGTGGGGTTGCACACACCCATATTGATGGAAAATCCCGTAATAAGAGGAACACAATCTCTGCTTTGGCAGGGCGTGCCAGAGTCGAGGTGGGCCGGGCCACGATGTAGGGGCACGACGTACGAAGATTACCAGTAGATCAGATTTATGCTGTGTTCCCTACGATAGAATGTGAGGATCATCTCACAGATCCGAACACGGTCTAAGTGTTCGATAATTACTTTGGAGTATTCGGAGATGGAACCCGCCTTGCAATGCCGAAGACAAGACTGCGCACCGGACTCATCGTCATTGAAGCCTGGTTCAGGGGCTACTGAGGGAATCCTGGATTAGGGGGTATCCGAACAGCCGGACTATATACTTCGTCCGGACTATTGGAGCGTGAAGATACAAGACTCAAGACTCCGTCCCGTGTCCGGAAGGGACTCTCCATTGCATGGAAGACAATCTTGGCGATCCGGATATTGTGTTTCCTTCCTTGTAACCGACTCCATGTAAACCCTAGCCCTCTTCGGTGTCTATATAAACCGGAGAGGTTGGTCCTTAGAAGGCCGATCACAATTACAATCATAACCATCATATGCTAGCTTCTAGGGTTTAGCCTCTACGATCTCGTGGTAGATCTACTCTTGTACTACCCATATCATCAATATTAATCAAGCAGGAAGTAGGGGTTTACCTCCATCGAGAGGGCCCGAACCCGGGTAAACATTGTGTCCCTTGCTTCCTGTTACCATCAGCCTAAGACACATAGATCGGGACCCCCTACCCAAGATCCGCCGGTTTTGACTCCGACACCCCCCCTACTAGGCGCGCCCCCTGTCTCCTGGACCTCCTGGTGAGCCCCCGGTGTCCATCTTCTGCTATATCAGAGCTTTTACCCTGGAAAAAATCGTGGGCAAGCTTACGGGACGAAACTCCACCGCCACGAGGCGGAACCTTGGCGAAACCAATCTAGGGCTCTGGCGGAGCTGTTCTGCCGGGGACACTTCCCTCCGGGAGGGGGAAATCATCACCAACATCATCACCAATGATCCTCTCATTGGGAGGGGGTCAATCTCCATCAACATCTTCACCAGCACCATCTCCTCTCAAAACCCTAGTTCATCTCTTGTATCCAATCTTGTATCAAAACCACAAATTGGTACCTGTGGGTTGCTAGTAGTGTTGATTACTCCTTGTAGTTGATGCTAATTGGTTTACTTGGTGGAAGATCATATGTTCAGATCCTTAATGCATATTATTACCCCTCTGATTATGAACAGGAATATGCTTTGTGAGTAGTTATGTTTGTTCCTGAGGACATGGGTGAAGTCTTGCTATTAGTACTCATGTGAATTTGGTATTCGTTCGATATTTTGATGAGATGTATGTTGTCTTTTCCTCTAGTGGTGTTATGTGAACGTCGACTACATGACACTTCACCGTTATTTGGGCCTAGAGGAAGGCATTGGGAAGTAATAAGTAGATGATGGGTTGCTAGAGTGACAGAAGCTTAAACCCTAGTTTATGCGTTGCTTCGTTAGGGGCTGATTTGGATCCATATGTTTAATGCTGTGGTTAGGTTTACCTTAATACTTCTTTTGTAGTTGCAGATGCTTGCAATAGGGGTTAATCATAAGTGGGATGCTTGTCCAAGTAAGGGCAGTACCCAAGCACTGGTCCACCCACGTATCAAATTATCAAAGTACCGAACGCGAATCAGTTGAACGTGATGAAAACTAGCTTGATGATAATTCCCATGTGTCCTTGGGAGCTCCTTTCTCATTATTAGAAATTGTATAGGCTTATCCTTGCTAAATAAAGGATTGGGACACCTTGCTGCACTTTATTTACTTTATTTACTTGTTACTTGTTACTATTTATCTTATCACAAAACTATCTATCACCTACAATTTCAGTGTTTGCAGATAAAATCTTACTGAAAACCGCTTATCAATTCCTTCTGCTCCTCGTTGGGTTCGACACTCTTATCGAAAGGACTACGATTGATCCCCTACACTTGTGGGTCATCACTCAGTCATCCGTTTCTCAAACACCATGTAGTGCGAGAAATCAAGCGGAGGAGATCGAGTCTTGCGGGGAAAAGTGTGCAAACCTCTACAGAGTGTATAAACTAATCATGGTTAGCCGTGTCCCCGGTTATGGACGTTTTGAGTATCTAGTACTTGGATTATCATGTGAATCTCATCATGTTACTTAATTAAATTTTGTTGGGTTAATGATGATGCTTAATTGGGATTGAGTTGGAGGAACCTTCTCAATGTTTAACAACCACCATGATAGTTAAATAAAATTTATTCCTTTGCAGTAGGAAAAAATTGGCTTTATGCAAAACTGTAACCATAGAGCTTTCCACCAGCCATATATGCATGTAGTGATAGTATTATTCTATTCATTACTCTCCATGTGTTACATTGCTAGCATATTCCATGTGCTGACCCGTTTTCGGGCTGCAACGTTCATGTTGAAGACTTTTCAGACAACGAGTAAGGTGCCTTAGGTCGTGGTCTTATACTCAGTGATGCCGTTGGAGTTGATGGACTGCTTATCTTCCAAGCCTTCCGCTGTTATCGTCATTAGATGGCCTTAAGCCATATTTATTGTAATAAGTTCTCTTTTGAGACAGTCGATGTAATAAGTGTGTGATTGCTACTCTGTTATAAATCCTTCAAGTACTGTGTGTGTCAGCATTACCGATCCAGGGATGACACTGATGCACAGAGATCAGACTGTTTGAGGTCTGGTCGCTACAATATATCTCCATTGATCATGATACATAAGTTGTGCTGTGAGTAGTCCATTAAGGTCTTTAGGATATGGGATAAATCTTGTTACGAGTAATCTTGTGAAGTTGAATCTAGTTCAATATTTGATATTGTGTTGTGGTGTAATTATGTAGTGGTGTTGTGTGAACATTGACTGCACACCACTTCACCTTTAAGCACATGTGACTAGTTTGTTCATGGTTGGGTGTCCGGAGTGACATATATTACTACACCCTAGGTTTATGAATTGTCACATGAGGGGTGATGGAACCCTAGGATTTATTGCTATGGTTAGATCCTATCTTAATTACTCTATTGTATTTGTGTATGCTTGCACATGAAGTGTAATCATAAATATGTTGTTTGTTCAAGTAAGAACATTACTTTATCATAGGTTTCACTACATAACAAACTATCAAATTAATGAATGGTAACTCAATGTATCTTGATTAAAGTAACTTGACGAAACTCCCGTGTGTCTTCGTGCACGCCTTCATACCTATAAGTAAAATAACCGGCTTGTACTTAGCATAATTAAGGATTGTGCCACTTGCTCCACCTTTGCACCTATTATTTATTTTCTTGCAAATTCTCTTGCTTTCAACCAAACTGTCAAACACTCTTTGCATCTTTTCAACGAATCTCACTATTTTCCACAAAGAAATTCCTTCTACTCATCGTTGGATTTGTCACTTATCAATAGGACCACGGCAGATCCTGTTCACTTGTGGGTTATCAAGACTCTTTCTCGCGTCATTACCGAGGAGTGTAGCGCTCTTGGTAAGTGGAATTGGTAAGAGAAACATTTAGTGTGCTTGGTGTTTTTTATTCTCGTTTGCTGCTTTGATCAACTATGGATATGTTTGCTGTTAATGATTTATTGGGAGGGATCATGTTTGCCAACCATGTGGTTAAGAGAGAACCTGCACCTGCATAACATTTAGTCTATGTTAGTATTAATTTTTTTATGGTAACTATAGTAACATATAAAAGTACATAGAAATCTGATAAACCTTATGATAAAACTAAAACACAACCTCAAATGGCTATGGTTAAAGAATTTTTTACCGATGATGTGGATGGGCATGTTATTCAGCTTTGTGAGGAAGCAACTAAAATTGTTAACCATAAAGTCTTCCTAATGATGTTGGTGTGCCTGTAATTTTTGGTAAGATTGATACTCATTGTTATCATGGGTTGTGTGATATTGGAGCTATCATAAGCGCTATTTCTTTTACTATTTGTCAAGAAATTGCTGGAGATATTTCACCTTGTTCTATATAAGTAATTGATTTAACTATTAAACTGGCATATAGGTCTAGTATTTTACTTGTGAGAATTGTTAGAGATGCCGAAGTTCTGTGTGGTAAAACTAAGTACCCTACTAATTTCTTAATACTTGGAACTAGGCAATATAACTTTTTCCCATTATCCTTGGTAGAACTTTCTTGAATACTTGTGTTGTTGTTGTTGATTGCCAAAAGAAAAAGGTTTATGTTAAGTTCGGAGGAGATGAAGCTTCCTTTAATTTCTCTGAATTTACTAAACAACATCATGCCAAAGATTTGCCTTATGTAGATGAGATAGAAGGATTGTTGCAATTGTTGTTCCTCCCATTGAGTTTTCTTAGGAACACAATGAACATGACTTACCCACCTAACATCTACGACTCACCTAATTTGTTACTATATTCACGATTGGTTTAGTTCACTAAAGGAAAAGGGCATGGCATCTCTATGGAGGATCCAAGAAACTCAGTACCGATCGAGGTGTTTGATTGAACAAAAGCATTCGCACCGATGTAGCGACACATGGTTATTGCCAGACGATTCAGTGAAGACACATGGTGGTATGTCACTTCCGTTGCTTTGATGGAGTGCATTTATGTCCATCGGTATTTCGAACTGGGCTAAACCCCTTTCCATCACTCACGTAACATAAATATAATAGTTTAGAGAGTAAGGTAGAGGGAACATGAAAGACATAGAAGCGAGTTAAGCACTACCAAGAAACCCACTGCACACACTCGCAATCGGCACGTGCACTATGGGACCAAAACCTGCTAGCACCTGTGAAACAAATTTTCCTAATAAGAAAAGGGGCACCTCCAATCCACAAGTCTTACAGACTGAAACCAGAGTTATATAAAGCACTAGCAAAGCATCTCCAACAAACAAAGCACCCAGACTTCCAGATCAGTTCTAGTCGCCACTTGAGCATCATGCACCATCACACGTATCTTCATCATAGACACATCATTATCCTTGAGTAACCCAACACCTTGCTTTAAAGCATCCATCATCTCAAGTTTTTAATACCCGCCCAAGATAATAGTAGATAAGCACAAGCATCAAACAAAATCTTAAAAGGAGTTTCTAGGATATTTGCCTAAAAGATTGCCTTATTACAATGATTTAACATGGCCCGAACAACAATGGCATGACCAACCATGAAAAATGATCACCATTATGTAGAAAAGAGAAGCACCAAGAATAATATTGAAAATATTCCTTGGGCATAACTCTGTTAAAAATATATAGCCTGTGATGAAACAAAGAACTCTAGAACTAGGTCATAGGAAGAATAAGTGATGAGTCAGGTGATACTCATTAGAGAATGAACAACTAGGATTACCACTCCGATTTATTTATTTTTCACTAAATTTCTTGTGAAAACAACATTTTGGAATAACGACCACAAAAAGATTTGAATTTTAAAAGGTATTTAGCTTTTGAAATCCAGCTATAATGTCCCCCATTCAGATGCATCTCAAGCATCTCATAAGTAGATTTTGTATTAAAAAACATTTCTTGCCCAGAGCCTAGTAAACATCAACCCAAGCCCTGCATCTGAGTAAATCTCCAATGTTAGATTAATATCCTTCCATTTTTTATTAAGATCAGGGGAAATATCCTTCTAAAAAGGTAGATTCACTATCCAAGATACATTTCTTAATAGTCAAATCACAAAAGTTGCAGATGTTAAATAATTCATGGAACTTATCACACATGGGACGCTTAATATATAGAGAATATTTCCAATCTCTAGCTAAATTACCTAAACTAAAATTCCTTATCCTCCCTACCATATATAAGTCTTTAACTTTGAGCAAGGCCTTCCAACTTTGGGAATCAATTTTTTTAAGGTATTTGGCTTTAACCACATCCCGCTAGAGGCCATTATGCTTTTCTAATTTGCACCACCATTTAACAAGAAGACTAATGTTCTGTTTCATGAGATCATTAATATCGAGACCACTTTTTATTAGATCTACATATTGTGGACCATTTGACCCGATAGTATATTTTCTTACTATTGCACCACTCCCAAAAAATATATCCTTCTATGTTTATCTAGCTTTCCCACATATGTTTTATTCATCAGAAACATGGACATATTATAGTAGGAAATGCTAAACAACGAAGAATTTAGTAGAATATGACTCCCCTACATGGACAATGTGTTTCCAATCCATGCATCAAGTTTCTTAAGATGTTTTTTCTCAATAAAATACTAGTCTCCAACCTTAAGTGAATAGTAACTAACAAGCATCCCGGGTACATCATAGGAAAATGCCAAATCTGGCAAATTAAACAAGTCCGCATATGAGGGCACTGATACGTCTCCAACGTATCTATAATTTTTGATTGTTCCATGCTATTATATTATCCATCTAGGATGTTTTATATGCATTTATATGTTGTTTTATATGATTTTTGGGACTAACCTATTAACCTAGAGCCCAGTGCCAGTTTCTGTTTTCCTTGTTTTTGAGTATCGCAGCAAAGGAAAACTAAACGGAGTCCAATTGACCTGAAACTTCACGGAGATTATTTTTGGGCCAGAAGAAGCCCACGGACTACCGGAGATGGGCCAGAAGAGTCCCGAGGCACCCGCGAGGGTGGGAGGCGCGCCCTACCCCCCTGGGCGCGCCCCCTATCTCGTGGCCGCCTCGGAGACCCCCCTGACTTGTCCCCAACGCCAACACCTCTTATATATACAGAAACCCCCAGAAAATAACCTAGAAAGGGAGTTCCGCCGCTGCAAGCCTTTGTAGCCACCAAAAACCAATTGGGACCCTGTTCCGGCACCCTATCAGAGGGGAGATCCCTTGCCGGTGGCCATCTTCATCATCTCGGCGCTCTCCATGACGAGGAGGGAGTAGTTCACCCTCGGGGCTGAGGGTATGTACTAGTAGCTATGTGTTTGATCTCTCTCTCGTGTTCTTGATTCGGCACGATCTTGATGTATCACAAGCTTTGCTATTATAGTTGAATCTTATGATGTTTCTCCCCCTCTACTCTCTTGTAATGGATTGAGTTTTCCCTTTGAAGTTATCTTATCAGATTGAGTCTTTAAGGATTTGAGAACACTTGATGTATGTCTTGCATGTGCTTATCTGTGGTGACAATGGGATATTCACGTGATCTACTTGATGTATGTTTTGGTGATCAACTTGCGGGTTCAGTGACCTTGTGAACTTATGCATAGGGGTTGGCACACGTTTTCGTCTTGACTCTCCGGTAGAAACTTTGGGGCACTCTTTGAAGTCCTATGTGTTGGTTGAATAGATGAATCTGAGATTGTGTGATGCATATCGTATAATCACACCCACACATACTTGAGGTGACATTGGAGTATCTAGGTGACATTAGGGTTTTGGTTGATCTTTGTCTTAAGGTGTTATTCTAGTACGAACTCTATGATAGATTGAACGGAAAGAATAGCTTCATGTTATTTTACTACGGACTCTTGAATAGACCGATCGGAAAGAATAACTTTGAGGTGGTTTCGTACCCTTCAATAATCTCTTCGTTTGTTCTCCACTATTAGTGACTCTGGAGTGACTCTTTGTTGCATGTCGAGGGATAGTTATATGATCTAATTATGTTATTATTGTCGAGAGAACTTGCACCAGTGAAAGTATGAACCTTAGGCCTTGTTTCCTAGCATTGCAATACCGTTTTCGCTCACTTTTACCACTTGATACCTTGCTGTTTTTATATTTTCAGATTACAAAAACCTATATCTACCATCCATATTGCACTTGTATCACCATCTCTTCGCCGAACTAGTGCACCTATACAATTTACCATTGTATTGGGTGTGTTGGGGACACAAGAGACTCTTTGTTATTTGGTTGTAGAGTTGCTTGAGAGAAGACCATCTTTATCCTACGCCTCCCACGGATTGATAAACCTTAGGTCATCCACTTGAGGGAAATTTGCTCCTGTCCTACAAACCTCTGCACTTGGAGGCCCAACAACGTCTACAAGAAGAAGGTTGCGTAGTAGACATCAGGCACCACCTCATCACCCCTTAATGCAGAAACTTTAAAAGAAATTGGATATAAAATTTTAATATATACACAAGTTCAATAAGATGGAGAACAAGTTTAAGGATTAGAAAATTTATCAAGGCCATGTTCATGGCATATCACAATTTCATCAACATAATGGAGTACAACCACCCCTTTTTCAATAAGATTAGGATCTAAACCCACAAGCCTATCATTTTTGTGTGCATTAGTAATCACTTTTAGTGATATAGTCTACCAACATTAGGTTTTTTAGATCTATAGTTGTCCTGGTCACTTTCTTATTCATTGCCCTCAAGCATTTTGTGAGAGAAGTGGAAAGGTGGGAGACCTAGATTCGATATGCACAGTTTCTTCCTTTGGAATGTACAGCGCCAATGTGTAGATTTCAGGCTTAGGGCAAGGATTTTGTTATATAGAGGATCTATGTACTGCTAAGCAAGCTAAAGATTGTTCGAGCAATATCGTTATTACTGTGGTTGAGGGTAGTGCTTCGGTTAAACTATAAGCTTTATTTTTCTATTTGGGAATGGGTTGGCATTGTATCTCTAGGAAAATTGGTCTTGATTAGTATATGATGTGGCTTCCTGATGCCAGGAGGTAGAAAATTTATTTTATGATGATCATATGACATTAAAAACCTATGGTGCTATAGTGAAATTATCTACTTCGGTTGAAGTGTCGGCTCCAAAGGAATCTTGAACATTGCTTGGGTTCATCTTAGCAATATACCCCCGGACAAAAGAAATGAGAGAAGTGTGGCCTATGTGGACTCCCTTGTTGGTGTAACCTTGGAGATTGATTTATCTACATTAACTCGCCCCGAGTCTGTAAGGGATACGATTGGATGCAGAGATGTTGATGGGATTCCTCCCATTGCAAAAGGTGTGCTAGATAAACACTTTCATTGTTTAGTTTGAGGTTGATGAGGTACTGGTGAGAAATACTCATAAAGATCCTATTAATGCGAGTGCTCAAAATGATAAAGGTATTCCGTCATATAAAATGCCCAAAACTCACGATACCGCTGAAGAACAATTTGCTGGATGTAGTCATTCTACTCCTAATGAAAAGTATAGGAAAACTTGTTGTACTATTTAGGAAATATCTTTAAAAGTTTAAAGTGAAAGTGAGAAGAATATAGGGGGAATGATAAATTTGTTTCTCTTTGGTGTAATTGGATGGTCTCCTCTACTATTGATGTGTAAGTTAGCAATGAGAACTTGCACAAACTTGTTCAAGAGGTAGCATGTCATACACGTACTATCTCTGTTGTCTTTGGGAAGAATGTGGAGGTGGTCACTAACACCCCTAGGTGGTGGAGGACAATGAAGCGTGTGGTTTAAACATTGATGCTATACATGTGGTCCAGTCCCCTAGTAACTTTGCCTGATTAGGTGGAATATGTGATTCCTGCTCTTCCTTTCTCCTTGAAGCTAATATGAGAATTAGTCAAAAATATGTGTAGAATAACTTGGAGAACATGGAAGCTAGAGTTGTTGCTTTGACAAGGAAGAGGAATCTGGATTAATCCAGAATCTAACTCCTTTGGTTCCTTATAAAAAATTGATGCTTATGGCTACTAAATGTGGTGTCATATCACTGATCATGATTTTACTTTTGTTGATATCCCCAGAGAACTTGGAAAATCTAGAATGTTCATAGACACTAACATACATGTTGTTGATGTTGCCACTTTACCCATTTTTTATGAAAAAGGGGAGGACACTCCTATTGACATAGAATGGATGCCTAACACTACCATTGATGAAGAATCCCTTCTGTTAGATAAAAAGGAGAGATACATGAAAGTTAATGTGGTGATTTCTAGACTGATGATTAGGAGAAAACAACCCCCCCCCCCCAAATAAAGACGATAACTCTGTCATCCTCCTAGGGGATCTAGGTAAAAAATCCTCCTAAAAATATAAAGGAAGTTATAGTTTAGAATTGTTGGTAGGCAGGGAAGAAGAGAATGGATTCCTGCCTCTGATTTAATAAATTATAATTCCTGGATTTCCTTGATCTTGAGGAAACTATGAAGAAAGGTTATATTTCTAGTTTCTGCAGAAAGTATGATCCTTACGACATATTCTGTTGGGAATATATTAATTTTATAGGAAAGCTGGAAGGATACTGTGTGGTGTTCGGAAAGATAACCCAGAAATTGTTCTTGTATATGTAGTAAATATGCTCTAAAATGTGTCTTTGGGATGTTGTGAAAAATATTAAATATGGCCTACGTGTAGTGCATGGGGCCGCTCATCAAGAGCATAAAGAGGAATTCTTTGTTGAACTGGTTGCTTATATTGTTATAATATATGGATATCCCTTATTTGGTTCTGGTGATTTTAATATTCTTAGGTACTGTGAGGAGAAAAATAAAATATTGCACAACTCTCATGCTATAGATGTCTTTAAATCTATCATTCATACTATTGGTCTAGGAGAGTTTCATATGAATGGAGCCAAGTACACTTAGACTAAAAAACATAAACACCACACCTCAAAAAACTTGAAAGATTCCTTATGTTTGTAGGCTAGGAAGATATTTTCTCATTGTTAATTTGAGGAAATTAGTTAGAGATCTATTAGACCCCCACCCCTTTGTTATTGTCCTCTAGTGGTGAGGTGGCCATACCCCCTAAAGCTACATAATTCAGGTTTGATCTCACGATGATAAAAATGTTGAATTTCTCCGCCTAGTGGATAAAGTTTGGAATAAGAGAATTTTCTCTGAAGACCCTATACGGTTATGAATATAAAAGTTAAGAGGTTTAAACAACGTTTTAACTTATGGGGCCAGTCAATTTGGGCATTTTAAAAAGAGGAAATAAAATCTCATAGAAGAGCTCCGTGAGTTACACGACCTTTTGGAATTAAGTTCTTTCCCTCCTGACTTGTAATGTAGAACACGTGACATTATAGTGGAACTCAATAACATCCTCGCCGATGAAGAAATCAGTTGGTTGCAACAATGACACTAAAGGGGGTTTCTGAAAGAGATTGGAATACCTCATAGTTTTGTAAAATTGCTAATGGCAGAAAGAGAAGAAGAAAAATACCATACACCTCTTAATTGTAGGTGATGTGTGTATTGAGAGAACTGAAAATCTCCTAATCCATGCTACTCAATAGTACTATGATTTATTTCGTCCATTTCCTACATACCTTTTCAGCTTATTCCCAGGTACTTGGTATGATCGGGAGGGGGGTAAAAAGTGACGCACATGGATAATGGGATGTTTATTAGACCTTTCTATGTGGAAGAAATGAAAGTCTTATTTCCATGGATGCCAATAGGGCGCCTGGGTATGACAATATACTTATTGGATTTATTTTTCAAAACTCTCGGATGCGGTGCAGCATTATGTCATGGCCCTATTCTACTATTTCATACTCGGACCTTGGATGTCTAGGGGCTCAATTATGGTATTATAACTTTGTTGCCTAAAATCTCAGGGGCTAGCAGAATTCAACAATTTAGAATTATTTGCTTTCTTAAATGCCTTTACATGTGGATTACTAAAGCACTGGATATTAAAGTAGATTCGTTGGTGATAAGTTGATTGGTAAGCATCAAAATGCTTTCGTGAAAAAAAAACTCAGAAATATCATAGATGGTATCTTAACTCTACATGAGATCCATCATCGCGTCACATTTGGAAAAAGTTGATATTGTTCTTAAGTTGGACTTCTAAAAAGGCCTACAACAAGGTCAACTAAGATTTCGTTTTGGACTACCATGTTGAGTGGGGTTTTAATCCTGTGTAGTGTGACTAGATTAGAAGTGTGCTCTTATAATGGTAATTTGACTACCAGATTGAATAACCCGATGGTCCTTATTTTCATAGTGCTAAGGGTGTTACATGAGGGGCCGTCACACCCTTGTTGTTTAAGTTTCATCTCTTTAAGATTTGCAGGGACCGGATGGTCGTGCCCTGAGGATGCGTCAGCATCGGCTTAGGTTGTTGTCGCGTATTGATGGTGCGATCCACACTCGTAGGCAGTTGCACGTTGTGCCCACTGCCCCCCCCCCCCCAGGCCAGGGGGCTGATAGTTGGGAGACGCATCTCAGCATGCTTGGCGCCACTGGATCTGGTGTCTCTGTTCGAAGAAGAGATTCCAAATTCCCCATCTCATCGTGCTGCCACATATAGTGGTCATGACCATAGTCAGACCTCCCAGCATTGCGATCCTGTCGCCCAACACCAAAACCATCTTGCCAGTTGCCTCTCTTGCAGCTACAACCCAAATAACAAATGGGCCAAGAGAAGAAAAGTAGGAGGATGAGACAGGGAGGCAACTACTTCCGCAAACAAATGTGGATCACCTCTAACCTTTCGTTCTTACCAAGCAAACATGGGTGAAACCCTAGGTCCGGGAGTTGGAGACGCCGCCCAAAGATGGGGACGACTCGTTTCTAGGTCGGGAATGGGGCAGAAAGACGCTGAGGAGAGGCATATATACTTGTCTGCAACCAGGCCCGATCACTCCTGTAGAAACGGGGCCATGGCTATCACTAGGATCTCCATCCATGTGTTGCCAAGCGCTCTTCGCAACCAGGCAAATATATATCTGACAACCCTCGCCCTGTTAGACGTAGATGACCCACATGATTGGCAAACAATTTTTTCCTCGACAACTCACCAACAATTTTGTTTAGAATTTCTCAGAAAAATAGCGTGCTATAATGTTGTTAATAGCATGCTATAGCGTGTTGAGCAATAGATCGCAATATAAATGAATGTATAATGTCTCGATAATAGCAATGCTATAGTGCAATATACTCCTTCCCTCATCCGAAATTACTTGTCGTAGAAATGCATAAAAATGGATGTATCTAGAATTAAAATACGTCTAGATACATCCATTTGTCTGACAAGTAATTCCAGATGATGAAAGTAGAACGCTATAACATGATATAACACATTAATAGTGAATTTTAAAGCCCACGCTATTTTCCTGTAGCACACAATTTTTTTCACTGGTTACAATTGAACTAAAGGAACTGAGACAGGCTTTGGCGCACCAACTGACCACCAGCGAGAAAGCCCGGGCCCGGTCAATGAACCAATTTTTTTTGAATGGGCAGTCAAGGGCTCCATTCCAAACAGCTCCAAACTTGTAAGTAATTATTTGAAGGGCCTGACTAGGCATCAGTCGACTGAGACTTGGTAAAGTCTCAGTCGGCTGACGTCATGCATGTCGGTGTTTTTTTTCTAAAGGCAAATCATGCATATGGGCGTGGGCTGTACATTTTCCTTCAGCCGGCATAGTTGCTTTTTCTCTTTTCTTGCTATAAGCCCTCGTGTAATCGCTCATGGGCTAGGATTCAGCCTGTTTTCTTTCATCGTTCCCTTCGGCAGAGCATTACTACACCTTCTATTTCGGTCCATTTATATATATATATATATATAATTTTTCTTACATTTTTAAAAATTATTTTGTATTGTTAATATAAAATAAAAATAAAAACAAAAATAAAAAATTGATCCGCACAAATTGCAGCTGTAGGCGGGTTGCGACACATGCAGTTGCGACTCCAGTGATGGAAATGCAACTGACGGGCATCCCTTCCCTTCCAGTTGCAACCGCGTTGCACCATTTACAGTTGCTGGCGGGTTGCAACTCTAGTGATGGAAATGCAACTAACAGACATTCCTTCCCCTCCAGTTGCAGCCGCGTTGCACCATTTACAGTTGCTGGCCGGTTGCAACTCTAGTGATGGACATGCAACTGGCCGACATCCCCCCCCTCCAGTTGAAGTCCCGTTGTACACATATGCAGTTGCAGGCAGGTTGCGACTCTAATGATGGACATGCAACTGGCCGACATCCCTACCCCTCTAGTTGCACTCGCGTTGTACTCCTTGCAGTTGCAGGCGGGTTGTGACACGTGCAGTTGCAACTCTAGTGATGGACAGGCAACTGGCCGACATCCCTCCCCTCCACTTGCAGCCGCATTGTACCACTTGCAGTTGCAAGCGGGGTGCGACGAGTGCAGTTGCAGCTCTAGTGATGAGCATGCTATTGACCAGCAATTCTCCCCTTCAGTTGCAGTCGCGTTGTACCCCTTGCAGTTGTAAGCGTGTTGTGACACATGCAGTTGCAGGTTGCGATATGGGCATTCACGCACCTCAAGGTACACAGTAAGGTAGTGCAACAGAATGCGTGTTAAGAACATCAAAATAAAATAGAAAAATAGTTAAAAACAAAAAAACAAAAAAAGAGAAGAATAAGAAATAACTAAAATAAATGATACAAAAGCATAAAACATACATGTAAAAAATTAATATAATAAGGAAAAACAAACATATACATAAGAATAAATGAAAAGTGTGGGACAAAACAAAAGTAAAACTTTTTTTGAGACAAACAAACAAAAATAAAACTGACAACCCGACGAAGAAAGAAAGGCCAACTAACAATGGAAAAGGCCCCAACCCATGGCCAGCCCCCACGCAAACCCCAGCCTAACAAAAAAATAAAAATAAAAGAGAGCCCATCCCGAAGCATGGATCCTACGTGGGCTGCTCACACGAAACATTAAAAAAGTCTGAAACAACAAAGAAATTTAATAGCCAGTTCAATCGACTGAGACTTGATAAAAACTCAGTCGACTGAGTTTTAGCCCCTCCGTTATTTGAATCGAAAATGCTAGACCTAGGTGTAGGTGTAGCATTACTCTATTTGAATTCAGGAGATATACCTTCGTTAAAAAGAATAAGACAAGCTACTCGAGGAGTATGTGAGGCTGGACACCGGCGCACTTTCCCCCTCGCCGCTCGGGGCTGGCTGAGACGCCACCGTCGCCTTCCCTTGGTCGTCGCCGAACCGCTTTGTCACATCCTCCAGGAACTCGGTCAGCACTGGATCTTGGATCGGTGAGGCCTGCACGCAGCAGACCACCTCGACGCCCACCTTGTCCCAGCAACCGCGGCGCGGCCCCTCCGTCCATCTCACCGTGAAACGGCACGCGCACCGCTCCTCGCCGTCCACGGTGCCGTGTGGTGCCTTCTCTACCTGCATATTTGGTCGACGCCAATTATTACAACATACGTGTAGGGCGCGATGCGGAGGGCGTACGGCCTCGAGGACGGCGTCGTAGTATTTGATCTCGCCGCCGTGCATATCGCAGGCGAGGCAGAGCTGGTCGCCCGGGCGGAGATCGCCACAGCGGGCGTCGTCGAGGGCGGGGCACGCCCGGCGGAACCTCGCGCGCAGCGCGTCCACGGCGCGCGGGGAGGCCAGCTCGGGCGCGTCCGGATGGTACCACTCGTTCGCGTCCTCGAGGAAATCCTCGAACATGACGCGCAGCGAGCCGTCCTGTACCACCACGCGCGCGCCGTACCAAGCCTCGTCGGACCGTGCGTGGTACTCCATGCGGGGCGGCCGGCGGCGCGGCGGCGCCGGCACGACGGTGGCCTTCGGTTTTCGCGGCGTCCGCTTTCGTGACTTCGGCATTTCCGCGGCACCGTGGGAGTGGCGGCGCTGGGGATTTGGGCACTGGAGAGGACGGGTCGGGGGGTTGTCCCATGTTTTATATCGTCCAAATCTTAATCTTTTACTCCCTCGGTCTGAAAAAGTCACCTTAGGAGTAGTAGCGCGACCTAGGTGGCTTTAGATTGGATGAGGAGGAGCACGGAGACAAGCTAAACTTCTAATCACAACAGAGTATAAAAGGAGTAGGTTTTTTTAGGCTTTTAACATTAGGAGTCACTAGGCATCACTGAAAAAATACATCCATCAGACCAGTACTAGGCCATTGGATAAGAAGCAAGACGGACTTCCGATCTGGTAATCAATCCCTGCGTGAGATTGGATATTCCATTTGTTGATTGATTGCTTCCTTGTACAAATTAATACGATATTAACTGCTTGCTGATTCTGTTTTCCACTTTTTTAGGAAACTAATTTCGGATTTAAGGAACGTAATAAAAACTCTAGGGAAATGGGATTCCGTAAGCATTACATTGTTTCCAATATTATCAATTTTGCTTTCATATGAAGAAATATTTGTTACTGATTGCTGCAAAATCTAATCCTGTGCAAGTTATTTTTGCTTCCTACAAAGAAAATTTTGCTTGTAATGGAGACTGCTTCATAGACCAACGAACATTGCTTCCATCTAGTATTTTGTTTCGAAACTAGTAAAGATGCTCCGAACAAACAGGGAATTGTTTGTAGGAGCATTATATTGCTTCCAAGTGACGAATACATATTTTTACCACATTGCTTCCTAAATATAATAGGGTTAGCTTCCAACGAACAATTTTTTTGTTCCTATCGCCATTGCTTCCAACAGAGAATAGAACTCACTTCTAAAGGAAAATAGCATGAGTATTTGCTTCTAAGGATGATCAGAATTTGGTTCCATATACAACACAAATATGTTACATGGTTAGGTTGTGCGGATAATTGCCACTGCCACCACAAATAGCACGGCGCATGCACGGGGGACACGCCGGCGAGACCATATGATTAAGCACGCCCCTTGGGTTTGATGCATCCTTAACATGGGCACCGCCGTGTAGACAGATGCTTCCAAGGACGAACGACTGGTAGATCGGAGGCCAGCCGCGAGCAATGATGATGGCTTCGATGAGGAACACGGGCTTGCTGATAACCTCAGCACCAATGTCCTGCTTGTAGGCAATTAACATGCGGTGCTAAATCATCTCCTGGAAGTGAAAAAATAAGATAAATACTTTTGAAGCTTGTATTTAGGTTGCGGGTGCGCGAGTAAATTGCAAAAAACCACCACAATTAAGGACCCTAATTCATAAAACCGCCACCATTCGGTTTTTTTCAAAAACCACCAACATTGTGGTGACAGTTTTCAAAAAACACTGATAGAGTGATTTGAGCCATTTGAGTGAATTTCTGACCGGTGGAGCCCACTGTCAAGTGCCACGTGGCTTAGATAAGGACGGTGCCCGTCACACGCCGTTAAAAAGTTTGACTCCAGGTTAAACAGATGTAGGACCCACCCAGAAGTGTGTTTGCTCCTCTCTCGTTCTTGAGCATTTATACGAACACCTCCCGTGCGCCGCCGTTGACGACTCCATCACGGAGCTGGAGCTGCTCATCCAGGGGTCCGGGCAAAGGCGGCCCGGCAAATGGTGTTGGACCCGGCGCGAGGTGGCGGCGCAGCCATGACCGCAGCCGGCGAGTTGTCTGGCCGTGGCCGAGCCAGGCCACGCACGCGGCTCCGTCAGCAGCCGGCGGCGAGCGCGGCGTGGAGCAGATACGAAAGGACGAGGGAAAGCATGCGGGAGGAGTTGGAGGTGGATGGCCACAGCCGGCACGAGGTCGCCTTGCTCAGGAGCCGCCCGACGACGCCGGTGAGGTCGCGAAGTGGAAGAGCTGGATCCGGCGGGGTGGCGGGTGGCGAAGTGGAGGGAGGCTAGCAGAGCGGGAGGTCGCGTCGGATTTGTCGTCAGGACTGCGAGGGGGGCCGGCGCACCTTGGATCCGTCGCCGGGCGGCACACCGGACGCGCCGCGCCGTGTGCATCGCCGCCAGGTCTGGCGCTATGACGCACTCCCTGCGCGGGAAGGGGACCCGCCCTCGAACGGCCAGGTCGCCCGTCTAGCTCCCTGTGGTCCGGCGGGGCGGCGGCGTCTGGCACAGTTGGTCGGGGCGGCGGCGGCTGGCACAGTGGATCGGGGCGGCAGCGGCGGCTGGCACAGTGGATCGGGAGGAGGAGAGATAACACACTGATATGTGGGGCCCCCGTCTATTTTGACGGTCTACCAAACATCAGTCAAACGGTGTTTGTTTGGTTGCCACATCGTCACTTATGGTGGGACCCATCTGTCAGTTTTACCATCAGCAAGTGCTTATCTGAAGGATTAGTGTTTTTTCAAAACTGTCACCACAATGTAGGTGGTTTTTTGAAAAAAATCTGAATGGTGGCGGTTTTGTGAATTAGGGTCCCAAATTGTGGTGGTTTTTTGCAATTTACTCCGGGTGCGCACTGGACGCGTCGGACGCGCCGAGTCCGTGGGGTAGGCGTGCGTGTGTGCGTGTGTGCGTGCGTGCGGTGCATGGGCATGTCCATGCGGGAGTGCACGTTGTGTGCGTGTGCGTAGGCATTGCCGTTGGCGATCGGGACGCAGCGATCGCGCGGGGTTCGTTGAAGGCTCGGCGTGGCGAGCGCGTGGAGACGCGGTCGTGGGCGCGCTGAGCAGACCGAACCGAGCGCGGGAGTGGGTAGAAGCGTGGTGGTCGTGGCCCTGCGCTGGCCCGGGTATAAGGTCGCGGCGTCGATCGTTGTAACGGTGCTGGTTATTGAGTTCTTGCTCAAGGGAGAAGGCATTCGAGCGCCGGGAAAAACCTCGCCGTGTCCCTGTTCCTCTTTCTTCTTCCTCCCTCTTTGTAGTTCTGAGCCACGGTGGAGGAGAGCGAGCTGAGTGAGAGAGAGAAGAGCTAGGGCTAGGGTTAGACAGCAGCAACAAACCATGTGTGCACAATGTAAATGTATGTTTATGAACAAGTAATGAAGCATATAAAATTATGATGGAGGCATACTAGAAGGTAAGTTGAAGCGATTATGTAGTAACGAAGCATTAAAATTTGAGCAGTGAAGAAGCTGAGGTACCACAGGTTGATTGTTGAAGCATCACGTGAGATTATTTGAATCAACACAGCGGATTATTCGCATGTAAATGTATGTAGCTCATATTGTTGAGGTAGAGCAGCCGTGAACCATTAAATATCTGGCATTGAAGCATACAATGACATCGAAGCTCCGACTGAATCGGATGTGTGCATAAATTTTTGATCTATAAACCAAATTCATCGAAGTGCACATATGTAGTAAACAACTCAAACACATACATAAGCCCACCCAGCACATAAGACAATCCGTGTTCAAATCAACATTTGGCATTTTGAAACAATAATAAAATAGATTGGAAGCATAGAATTATAAGGAATAGATAATGGCTTGGCAATCTTGCATCGGTATCTCACTAATTCATTAGGAAATCATGGAAGCATATTGTGACATAAATTAAGAAGCATGGTTGCACTGCGGCGCGCTAGTTATACATAAGAAGCACATATAGGAGACCGGCGAAGGATGGATTCTAAAGCAAAAAGTTGTTGCTATCACAACATATATGTGATGCATTGGAAGCATGCATCCAGTTATGAAAAAAAAATAATAGCATGTCTACTTCCAAGATCCAGTTGCTGATTTTTTATATATCCAAATCAATATCATCAACCTAATTGGGGCCATGTGGGCTTACATGAACAGTTCTGCACTGTAATACGAGCATGCTGATCTGTACTTCAACAGTGCAGAACTAGGTGGTTCATAGTATTTGTACTTTGAATCTTTGATGCAGCAAAGAAATCAACACCTAAATTAATTTGAAGATGCAAGTAGTAGGTGGTGTAGCCATGCACACCTAGTGCCGACAAGATGAACGGGTCGATCTGCACAACCTGGTAAGGAAAATAACACAGTGGAGACGATGGGCGCAGTCGCCTAATGCCGGGCTGGCGGACCGGCGAGGCCGCATGGGGCCGCGTCAAGGGGAACAAATCCGGGCGATGGTCTGCTCGGAGGCGAGGTTAGTTTGAAGCACGGGGCATAGGGGATAGAGTTCTGCCGGTGCTAGTCGGGACACGCACGGTGGATGGCGGGCTCAGGGGTGAGGTCGAAGGAAGAGAGAGGAAAGGGGGATCCGAGGATTTGCGAGAGATGGATCGGGCGAGGGATTAGTGGGGCGGTTATGGACTATGCTTAGCCGTGGGATTAAACAAGCATCAACGGAGCATGAGTGGTCTGAGGATTGATTTCTATCAGAAGTATGATATTACTTTCTCCGTCTAGGTGAGTAAGTCATCTTAGGTTATGCATCGTGATCAAGGAGGAGGAGAAAACGAGAGAACTTAATGTTCATTTGCTAATTAATAGCATTGCATGCAATGAACTAACCACTGTATGTCGTGTTTGGTAGTCTCAAGTCATTAAAAGCATGCACACCCCACATCTCTTATTGGTTGATATGTCAAGAAATAAGAAAAGAGGTAGAATTTAATGCACCACGCCTAAGTGTTTTGGGATTATTTGGTTTTCGTAAGATGACTTACACACTTAGACGGAGGGAGTAAGTGTTTCCCTATAACATTTATTATTAGGACAGTAAAATTAAGTCTAAACCGAGCTGTCTCATGATATCAGTGTTTTTGGCCATTAGATTATGCATTTGAACGTCTTCTGGTTGTTAGATATTCGTTTCAGCCACAATGTAGCATGACCTGGGCTGCATGTCCTAATGGGCCGCTACTCTAGGGAACTTTTGAAGGCCTATGGTTGATCCACCCGGTCGCTAACCCTTCCGAAGAAAAAATTGCTCCAGCACACACAGAATTGCTCGGTCGTTGCGAGAGAAAGGTGAAGGGGAGCCGGTGCTGCACGAGAGTTGAGACGATGATGCGGGGATGGTTCGATCGATCATGGTGACAATGCACCCTATATGTTCTGCGGCCGGTGATGTCACCGACGCCCCAGCTCTCTTTCTCCCACAAAAGCTCGCTCACCTCAAACCCTTTCCCCTCTCTCTCGCGCGTCCTTGGTAGACCTAACCGCGGCGGCAGTGAATCGATGGCTCCGTGTCATGTCGCCACCACATGTAAGCCCCAACTCCGCACGCCATCAACTCTCTTTCTCTCGTAGCAGAAGAACCCTAGCCACATGCTGCTACTTATGAGTTGCGTTGGGATTTCCCCGAAGAGGAGAGGCTGATGCAGTACAGTAGAAATAGTATTTCTCTCAGTTATGAAACCAAGATTATCAATGCAGTAGGAGAACCAAGCAACACTATGTAAACAACACCTGCACAAAAACAACAAATACTTGCAACCCAATGCATAAAGGGGTTGTCAATCCCTCAATGATTGCGAGCAAGATTAAACGGTATAGCTTTTGATAGATGAATCAAACTAAAATACAAAAATAAAATAAAATAAAAAATTGCAGTAAAGTATTTTTAGGATTTTTATATGATAAAGATAGACCCGGGGGCCATAGTTTTCACTAGAGGCTTCTCTCGAGAAAATATCATACAGTGGGTGAACAAATTATTGTTGGGAAATTGATAGAAAACCAAATAATTTTGACGATATCCAAGACAATAATTAGGTATATAGGCATCACATTCAGAATTAGAAGACCGAAACGATTCTGCATCTACTACTATTACTCCACACATCGACCGCTATCCAGCATGCATCTTGTGTATTAAGTTCATGGAAAACGGAGTAATGCATTAAGCAAGATGACATGATGTAGACAAGATCAACTCACGTATGAATTCATTACAAAGCACTTCTTCCCATGGCAAGATAAATCAATCTAGTTGTCCAAACTAAACCAATAAATTGGAGAAGAAATACGAGGCTATATTAATCATGCATAAAAGAGTTTACAGAAAACTCAAATAATATTCATGGATAGATCTGATCATAAGCTCATAATTCATCGAATCCCAACAAACACACCGCAAAATAATTACACCGATAGAACTCCAAGAACATCAAGGATAACATTGTATTGAAGAACATCGAGAGAGAAGAAGTCATCTAGCTACTAACTATGGACCCTTAGGTCTGTGGTAAACTACTCACGCATCATCGGAGGGGCAGCAAGGTTGATGAAGAACCCCTCCGTGATCGATTCCCCCTCCGACAGAGTGACAGAAAGGGACCCCAGATGGGATCTCTCGAGAATAGAGACTTGCAGCGGCGAGAAAAGTATTTCGTGGACTCCCATATAGGTTTTCTGATTTTTTTGAGAATTTATAGAGGCGGAGTTAGGTCAAACGGAGCCACATGGGCCCCACCACCCACTAGGGCACGCCTACCTCCCTGGGTGCACCCTGGTGGGTGGTGGGCCCATGCTCCCACGTCTGATCTTCTCCCGAAGCTTCTTGTGTCTCTTATGTACAGAAAAAAAATCTCCAAAAAGTTTAGTGGCATTTGGACTTCATTTGGTACTGATATTATGTGAAACCAAAAACAAGCAAAAAACAGCAACTGGCACTGGGCACTAAGTTAATAGGTTATTCCAAAAAAATGATATAATTTTGCTTGTATATGTATATAAAATATCCAAGACTGATAATATAATAGCTTGTAACAATCAAAAATTATAGATTGTTGGAGACGTATCACACGCACCCCCCTCCTTTCCCCCCTAGTCGATTCTTCATTTTCGTGCGAGCTATAACAACACCAAAGCAGGTGTCGGCAAGGCGAGACCTCAGCCACGCTTTTCTAGGGATAGGAAGGGTGAACATTAGTTTTTCTTTTCTTTCTTAATTCTGAATTTATGATTTGATGTCGCTATTTGATTCCTTGCACTGAGTCGTGTTCAAAGATATCCTTCATTCACTAGAACTGATTACCAGGGATCGAAAACATTCATCCACCGCTCAACGGGTCGACCCGCACTTGCCAATCATGACCATCAGTAAATGTCTACATCACATTCATCATGTAGCCCGAAGGAGAGCCACAAAATTGAGCACCAGGTATGTTGATTTGCTTCCCCTAGCCTACAGCTGCGACAACTCTTCTTGACTTGTCATTTTTCCATTTACTATTGGATCTTAGTCTGGATTGCATTGGTTGGATTCCATCTGGTTTCGTTCATGTGATTTAGCTTTTGGATTCGGGGATAGGATTTAGGTAACAACAAAAATTAGAAATCCTGGCGGACTTTATGGATCAATGAAAAAGATGGCATGACAATGTACTCCCTATGTATGAAAATATAAGACATTTCTTATCTATATCTATACCAAAAATTGTCTTATATTGTGATACAGAGGGCGTATTTAATTGGAGACGAGGATTCCTAATTACAAAGAACTGAAATTAATTTGACTTCAGTACTACTAATGCACGATCGTTGTTCTTGCATAATTTACTTTGTACGTTGGACTGTGTGGTGGCATCTACAATATGATCTATTAATAATCACTGATAGCAGGAATGTTTCTTCCGATGAAACACATATGTGTTGGCTTTCATACGACATAAGGTGAGCATTGTTTTGATTGAAATGGTTAGTTCTGAGAGGCTATGGCTGGAAAATATGTCCACTAACTACGTACCGCGTAATTAATTATGTTATTTAGTTGGAAAATAAAATTGGGGTAGCATTTGCAATCTCAAGATTAGGTCTGCTTTACTATCTATATATAGGCAAATCGCTATAACTTTGCAGTACAATGATGATATGCCAAATTATTAGCATTATGATTTGGAATAAAAAAATTCTAGGAATCATTTCTTTCTTCTTACATTAGTATTTGCAATAAACATCCCCTTCATTCTTAAGGTCTTTAGATGAATAGTTGTTCAAATCCTATTGTCCTTTCATTTATTGAATTACGTTTTCGTTACATTACATTTTGGAATAAAGATGTATTACATTTTCTTCTTCGGAACCTATTACAACGGTCTGTGATGAGCCTAAGGCATTTGTAACGCCCTCGATTTAATCATACACTAATCATACACGCAAATGTGTACGATCAAGATCAAGGACTCACGGGAACATATCACAATACAACTCTAGACACAAATTAAAATAATACAAGCTTTATATTACAAGCCAGGGGCCTCGAGGGCTCGAATACATAAGCTCGAATACACAAGAGTCAGCGGAAGCAACAATATCTGAGTACAGACATAAGTTAGACAAGTTTGCCTTAAGAAGCCTAGCACAAAAGCAACAATGATCGAAAAGGCCTCCTGCCTGGGAGCCTCCTAACTACTCCTGGTCATCGGCGTCCGTCACGTGGTAGTAGGCGCCCTCGGGGTAGTAGCAATCATCAAAGGTGGCATTTGGCTCCTGGACTCCACCATCTGGTTGCAACAACCAGAAAGAAGAAAGAAGGGGGAAAAGGGGTAGCAAAGCAACCGTGAGTACTCATCCAAAGTACTCGCAAGCAAGGATCTACACTACATATGCAACATTATCAAAGGAAGGCTGTATATGTGGACTAGGCTGCAGAAATGCCAGAAATAGAGAGAAGGCCTAGTCCTATCGAAGACTAGCATCTTCTGGAAACCACCATCTTGCAGCAAACAGGAGGGAGTAGAGTAGCATAAAGTAAAGTAGTAGTAGTGTTATCAACCTCGGCCAGAGATCCTTTCTCGACTCCCTGCAAGAAAGCAATCCCAGAGCCATACTATCCAATTGTCATCACAATCCAATTCTCATCACAAGTATCCAATTCTAGTTGTATCGATCAGCATACAACTCCGAGTGTTCGTTACCGTAGGACAGGCTATCGATACATGTTTTCTTCCCTGCAGGGGTGCACCAACTTACCCACCATGCTCGCTTAACTCCGGCCGGACACACTTTCTTGGGTCATGACCGGCCTCGGCCAAACAATACATCGCAACCCGACCTAGGCTTAACAGAGAGGTCAGCATGCCGGACTAAACCTATGCCCCCAGGGGTCATGGGCCATCTCCCCGGAAACTCTTGCATGTTGCGTACGTGGCCGGTGAGCGGACCTAGCTACCTCCTTCAATAAGGCAGGTGCTTACGCAGTCCAACCCGGCGCGCGCCGCTCAGTCGCTGACGTCTATTAAGCTTCAGCTAATGTATACGACGCAGAACGCCCATACTCTGCCCACGTGATGGTTAGTGCTATTAGGCCAGAGGCCCCTCGGATCAAATATCCAAATCGTAGTGGATTAGGAGCACGCGGTAACAAGCAGAGACTCACGAAAGATGTGACCCCGTTGCCCCGTCTCGAGGACTGGCGGCAAGGGCTTGGAATACCCGGCCACACCTCGTAATTATCTCGCGGGCACCTTCCAGGTCAACCCGACTCCACATTACTCGCAATTATGATCGCGCGGGTACCCATCAAGGTCGACCCGTCTTTAGTAACATGGTTCAGTGTAAAGTCATAGTAATCATAGTAACCGTGTGTCCAAACATCAAGGGGAAAACCCGAGGAATCACCCCTGGTGAATTCCACCCGATGTAATCATCAAGGTGAACATAAGAGGAATCACCCCCGAGATTCACACTTGAGGGGTTGCACGACAGAGTCGTATCGGAAGTGGTTAAGGCAGAATCACCCTCGATGACCACGACCGAATAGCTACACTACAAGGTTAACATCAGAAGTGCTTTAGAGGTCTCACCCTCGGCACTCGATAGTAACCCAGTAGTGTCGAGCAACTAAGGGGAAAGTGATGTGCGGTTCCTGGTCTTCGATCCCGTTGACCGGTCTTAAATGATGAAGCAGGGGCAACAAGGACAAGGTGGGGGTCACTGATGGATCACTAACCGACCTATACTAAGCAGTTTAGGATAAGCAGGTAGGTAATAATAAGCAGGTTACAAAAGCAGGCTATGCATCAGAATAGGAGCAAACAATAACAATAGCAAAATCTAATGCAAGCATGAGAGAATGTAATGGGCGATATCGTGATGATCAAAGGGGGGCTTGCCTGGTTGCTCAGACAAGAAGGAGGGGTCGTCGGTGACGTAGTCGATCACAGCGGCATCGGCAACCGCCACGGGGTCTACCGAAGAGAAGAGGGGGGAGAAACAGTAAATACATAGCAACCAAGTGCATAACAGGACAACATGCATAGCTAGACATGTTCTAACGCGGTGCTACACGATACCGGCGAGGGGGGAAGTCAACCGGGAATGTTTTCCCGGTTCTGGACCTGTGTCAGACAAATGACCGGAGGGGGCAAGTTCCATGTTCAGCATGCTAGGGGCATGTGACAGATGAATGGACCGCATATTCGGATTCGTTGGATTTTTCTGAGCAACTTTCATATAGAAAACATTTTCATCGGAGTTACGGATTATTTAATATTAATTTTCATTGTTTTTAATGTTTTTTCTTGGATTATTGTTAAATTGGGAAAAGAATAAATTGCTATGGGTACACTGAAGTGTACCCAGCTGTTTGCATTAGGGGCTGATAGGTGGGGTCCTGTTGACTGCCCACACAGCAGTCAACTAAGACTGTTGACTAGTCAAAGGGACCAGGGGACCCTTATGTCATTGACTGGGCTATCCCAGTCGGCAGTTTGACTGGTCAATGGGTTGACTGGGGCCACTTGTCAGTGACTAGACTCAGATAGACTTTAGTTAAGTTACATTAATTAGCAGTGGGGGCCACTAGTCATAGGTCCATCTAACTAATGAAACTAATAATAATAAAAAGGTTAATCCCCAATTAGCCGGCCCCAATCTTGCAGTGGCCAGAGGCCATGGCTGGGAGCACGCACAACCGCACGCACAGGTGCGCCGGCGGCTGGTGCCCAGCACACGGGGCAGAGGGGGAGTAGGGCGCGGCCCTGGTCAGCAGGCATGGTCAACCGCGGGCGATGTGGGAGCTGGCCCGCGCGAGGGCGGCTGGGTCGCGACCAGCAGCGGCGCGCGGCCTCAGCC
This sequence comes from Triticum aestivum, assembly GCF_018294505.1. Lineage (NCBI taxonomy): Eukaryota > Viridiplantae > Streptophyta > Magnoliopsida > Poales > Poaceae > Triticum > Triticum aestivum. The sequence goes on from NC_057813.1 coordinate 601,357,378, forward strand.
GCTGGCAGTAGCAGCCGTAGGCAGTGGAAGGCGGGGGCGGGCGTAGCGCCCGTAGGGCGGCCACGGCAGCAGGCGCGGGGCTGGGGCGCGTGGCCACGGCCGCAAGGGGGATCGGGGTTTGGCGGACGCGGGGCTGGGTTCGGTCAGGGGGTCGCGAGCACGAAGCACCGGACGTTGCAACGACAAGCATGGGTTTGATCGGGCGCAGCACTATAGCACAAGATCGAGCAAACCTAGAGGCTAGTCAGCATCTACATGGGCACGGGAGTACTCCAGTGTGCCTAGCTGGCCCCGGGACGGCCGGTAGCCATGGCGGGGAGCACCACACTGGCGGCGCGTTTTGGCAGGAGCAAAACAAAGATGACAATGGACTATGGCTGTGGATCGAAAGCGTTTAGGAAGGGGAAATGTAGCGCAGCTCACCGTGAGTCGGAAGAGGAGCTCGAGGAGGTTGGGGATGCAGTGGAGGTGACAAATTCGTCGATCGAGTTGTGGTGGCCGGAGGTAGAAGACGACGTTGATGTACAAGATGAAGATGGTGGCGATGGCGAGTGTACGGGCCTTCCCCGCTCAATTCGGTCCTCGGGATGGACGAAGTGGACCGTGGCGGTCCTTCTCGGTGTCTGCTCGCGGCGCGGGGAGCACGGTGGTCGCGGCCATGGCGACGGCAGCGGCGGTTTCACGCGGGGAGAAGAGAGAGAGCGAGGGAAAGGGGAAGTGGATGAGGAGGAGCGCCAGGGCAAGTGGGAGGGGACGAGGGGAGCCCGAGGCGTCGGGGGATCTTATCCTCTCGCCCATGACGCCGGCGAGGCGGTCGGGGGCAACCATGCCCCTGTAGCGACCGCACCACGGGAATAGGAGGAGAAGGAGACCGGTGGGGGTATGTGGGCTGGCTCGGGTGGGGGTGGGCCGAGGCCCGGATGAGTTAGGGGAGTTTTCCTTTTATTTTGCCTTTTTTAAAATTGCAAAACTAAAAGAGTTTTGATAGAAAAGAGACTTGTCAACTAAAGCGAGCACATTAATTCTAAGAGTCGCAAAAAGTTTAAGGACGAAAGTAGTTGTCCAACAATTTTTAGAAATTTAAAATGCTAATTTTAAATGCTGCTGGATCACTAAATAATTTCCAGGGGCACTTTCCAAACCCAAAAGAGGTTGGTTCCAACATGACAATTATCCAGGGATTTTTGCCACACTTTGAACATTTTAGTTTTCATGTTTGGCAAATTGGAATTTTTGACTTTAAATTTTGAGTTTGAATTTGAATCATGATTTGGATCAAGTGAGGATTAACAACAGTAATGTGATGACATGACACCGTTAGCAGGGAATTACTATAGCTTAATTATCTGGGCGTCACAATTCTCCTCCACTACAAGAAATCTCGTCCCAAGATTTAAGGGTTTGGAGTAAAGGGGAAAGACTCGAGAAGGACGGAGCTCAACACAAGGTAGGTACCTGGGGGCTATCTCAGTGAACGTGGCGTAGAGGCATCTCTCAAGTTGAAATTTGAGAAAGACATCAAGAGCAAGGTAAGGAGTTGTAATAAGAAGCTTCAACCTGGTAGGCAATTGTTCATTGCCTGAAATAGAGAGTGAATGGGGTTCAGAGCAATGGGAATAAGTATTGCATCTGATAACAAAATAGATCACTAGGAATATGGCTCGTGAATTACATACGAAGCAAAGCGCGAGGAATAACTTAGAAAACAGGGATGTATAGAAGAGTCAGGTTTCGATCCTATGGAACCGTGGGTTATGGGCCCACCATGTGGGTTAAAAGTAGGAAGCGTGCTTACATTTGCACGGTCATGATAACAAGGCTGGTCAAAGGATAGCATGTCAATTATGTTGGCAACAACTTTGGTACCAAGGGCGAGGGACAAAGAGAACCACTTTCCTGCTCGTAATACGAGGTGGACCAATAGGCAAAGTTCTCGTCCATCGGTGGTTACCGGAATGTCATCAACAATAATAACAAGGTCACACTGACAGAGTTGTAGACCGAAGTGTTTTCATAGGAAGAGAATTAATATTGCTTAGGTCATATAGACCACAAGAAAGGTTAAACAACCAATGGAAAGGAAAATGAAATTATCGGATTAAACGGACCAACGGAAGGGAAAATGTGTCTATCAAACTTATTAGACCAATGGAAAGGAGAATGTGTTTCACACAAGAATTGGGAGTATACCCTTCCCACAAAAAAGCGGAGCATGATATACATGATAGGACATTAAGTGCAAAAAGAATTTAGATAAAGGGGCGAGCGAATAATTAGGATATTACCCATACAACGGTGTTTGAATAATAGATCAAGAAGCATTTAGCATTTCAATTCAAATGTTCGTGTTGATATTTGGAATACCACAGTCATGCTTCGAGATAGCACTGATATGGTGTTTCAATTAAGGATTGGGTCTGTAGATCATAAGAGATTCAAAACCAAGATTATCTCGAAACGTTAGGTATAACCAAACATAATTAGGTCTGTGTTGGCAGGAAGTCAAGGACGTTGCCGATGATAACCCAATCATCGAGGGGCGAGGATGGCATTTCTCATCATGAATTCGATTAATATCCTGAAACAGGTCAGTATATTGATTGGGATCACGACAGATTTTGTCGAGGTACTATGAAGAGGCCATCGAACAACGATGACATCTAGCAAAAGGAATGATGAAGCGGAAGGTTATTGGAACCACGGATGCGACACAAGCTCGAAACCAAGCTTGTTGTTTGAGGTGAAATGACAAGATGAGGAACAACGTAAGCTTAGCTCGTCGTCAGAAGTTGTGCTCCGAGAAGAAGGACCGGGTAGCACTGTTAAAATTAGCTCGATAATGATATAGCCGATCAGGCTAGGAATGATGTGATGGAGTATCATTCCAATGAAAATTCATAAGAGGTAGTGCAATGACACAATATCCTCGAGATAACAGGGGGCAATACTCGAGGTAGATCAAAATAGAGGTTGGACAGATGAAATGATCTGCAGAAGACAAGTAGTTTAACTTGTCCGGGAAATGGAATCAAGGAGCAAATATTGTCGGAACCATGATTGCAAAGGACCAATTCACCGATACCAAAGGATATTATATCAAGGAAATAGTTCTTATTACAAGAAGCTTCCATATAGGATCTACATCGTGTCCATGGGCATGAACACAAAGGTTCAAGGTCGACTCCCACTTCTTTAATGCATAACTTTTCATTCACTCCTCGTTTTCGAAAAAATTATAGTGCAGAAGATTTATCTAGCGAAGTACCATAAGAGTAAGACTCGTGAGAACTCTCGGGTTCACACGGGTTATGGATGGCATAAGTTCAACCCATCGGGGCCTTTTTACGAATCTATACAACCATCAACCAAGAAAAAGATACGAGTTCGAAAGCAGAGTATCGAAGTCAAAGTAGATGATACAATTTACCGAAGGTATTAAGTATCAGGAAAAACTCACAAGATTTTGGATGTGAAGGACACTGTAGGATAACAACCCAGCAATGGATCCGGCGATTCACAATAGAGTTGATGTGAGTATCGGTAATCAATCAGATGAAGAAGGGGATGCAAAGACATTGGCTTATAGAAATGTTTGAATGATTTGATGCTTGGGTACAAAGGAATTATGATTTCCAAAATGAAAGATCAGAAGCAGAGGATCTAATTAACAGATGAGTAGGTTGAATAGAACCAGATGGACAATCAGTCGCAGCGCCGAAAACCAACTCATGTCCAAATTGACGTCTAAGCCGGAAGGACGAGTTAGTAGAAAATCAACTAATGATTGCGAGTATTCGCACACATGTTGAATCACTGGGATCAGAATGATAATGACAAGGGATATCAATGATGATTACTTGACATATGGAACTAACCATAATGCAAGCATGTAAGAAGAATGTTAAAGACAGTAGGCTGCAAATGATTTTTAGGAGATCAAATAGCAATATGAAGTATTTCGTGAAACACAAGATCAACTGGGGATGAATGGATCCCCGATAATGTGTGAAATTATTCGTAAGTGCATTCATGCGGCAAGAACTGCAAGGCAGTAGGGACGAAGGACTTTTGAAACATCAGAGAGTATTTCGATAAGTCAGATGGAATAAGAGAGGAACTGGAATGCGTATAAGAACGACAAGTGTAAGTAGTTATCCAGCGGAGTTATCGGTGGTCAGGAACTGCAAAGCAGTGGGCATAGGGTCTCGGAAATCATTGAGGAGTATCTTTAGAGTCTTCTGATGCAGCACACGATCATATGTGGTGAAGGGGCTCTCTGGAATGAAGTGGTTACGAGAACCTAATGTCAGAGTTAGTAAAATATTTACCCCGAATACACGAGAGATCAGAGTCCCATAGTATAGACAAGGAGTAAAAGATTCTAATACCACCCAATGGTGACATGGGCCCATAAGCCGCACAACCATGTTAGTAAAAGTTTTTCAATGACTAGACTCAACTTTGACCAAGGAGTTGGAAATGGGGCTACCTACAGACAGTCGGCTCTGATACCAACTTGTGACGCCCTCGATTTAATCGTACACTAATCATACACGCAAATGTGTACGATCAAGATCAAGGACTCACGGGAAGATATCACAACACAACTCTAGACACAAATTAAAATAATACAAGCTTTATATTACAAGCCAGGGGCCTCGAGGGCTCGAATACATAAGCTCGAATACACAAGAGTCAGCGGAAGCAAAAATATCTGAGTACAGACATAAGTTAGACAAGTTTGCCTTAAGAAGGCTAGCACAAAAGCAACAATGATCGAAAAGGCAAGGCCTCCTGCCTGGGAGCCTCCTAACTACTCCTGGTCATCGGCGTCCGTCACGTGGTAGTAGGCGCCCTCGGGGTAGTAGCAGTCATCAAAGGTGACATTTAGCTCCTGGACTCCACCATCTGGTTGCAACAACCAGAAAGAAGAAAGAAGGGGGAAAAGGGGTAGCAAAGCAACCGTGAGTACTCATCCAAAGTACTCACAAGCAAGGATCTACACTACATATGCAACATTATCAAAGGAAGGCTGTATATGTGGATTGGGCTGCAGAAATGCCAGAAATAGAGAGAAGGCCTAGTCCTATCGAAGACTAGCATCTTCTGGAAACCACCATCTTGCAGCAAACAGGAGGGAGTAGAGTAGCATAAAGTAAAGTAGTAGTAGTGTTATCAACCTCGGCCAGAGATCCTTTCTCGACTCCCTGCGAGAAAGCAATCCCAGAGCCATACTATCCAATTGTCATCACAATCCAATTCTCATCACAAGTATCCAATTCTAGTTGTATCGATCGCGATACAACTCCGAGTGTCCGTTACCGTAGGACAGGCTATCGATAGATGTTTTCTTCCCTGCAGGGGTGCACCAACTTACCCACCACGCTCGCTTAACTCCGGCCGAACACACTTTCCTGGGTCATGCCCGGCCTCGGCCAAACAATACGCCGCAACCCGACCTAGGCTTAACAGAGAGGTCAGCACGCCGGACTAAACCTATGCCCCCAGGGGTCATGGGCCATCTCCCCAGAAACTCTTGCACATTGCGTACGCGGCCGGTGAGCAGACCTAGCTACCTCCTTGAACAACGCAGGTGCTTAAGCAGTCCAACCCGGCGCGCGCCGCTCAGTCGCTGACGTCTATTAAGCTTCGACTGATGTATACGACGCAGAACGCCCATACTATGCCCACGTGATGGTTAGTGCTATCAGGCCAGAGGCCCCTCGGATCAAATATCCAAATCGTAGTGGATTAGGAGCACGCGGTAACAAGCAGAGACTCAAGAAAGATGTGACCCCGTTGCCCCGTCTCGAGGACTGGCGGCAAGGGCTAGGAATTCCCGGCCATGCCTCGTAATTATCTCGCGGGCACCTTCCAGGTCAACCCGACTCCACATCACTCACAATTATGTTCGCGCGGGTACCCCTCAAGGTCGACCCGTCTTTAGTAACATGGTTCAGTGTAAAGTCATAGTAATCATAGTAATCATGTGTCCAAACATCAAGGGGAAAACCCGAGAAATCACCCCCGGTGAATTCCACTCGATGTAATCATCAAGGTGAACGTAAGAGGAATCACCCCCGAGGTTCACACTTGAGGGGTTGCACGACAGAGTCGTATCAGAAGTGGTTAAGGCGGAATCACCCTCAATGACCACGACCGAATAGCTACACTACAGGGTTAATATCAGAAGTGCTGTAGAGGTCTCACCCTCAGCACTCGATAGTAACCCAGCAGTGTCGAGCAACTAAGAGGAAAGTGATGTGCGGTGCCTGGTCTTCGATCCCGTTGACCGGTCTTAAATGATGAAGCAGGGGCAACAAGGACAAGGTGGGGGTCACTGATGGATCACTAACCGACCTATACTAGGCAGTTTAGGATAAGCAGGTAGGTAATAATAAGCAGGTTACAAAAGCAGGCTATGCATCAGAATAGGAGCAAACAATAACAATAGCAAAATCTAATGCAAGCATGAGAGAATGGAATGGGCGATATCATGATCATCAAAGGGGGGGCTTGCCTGGTTGCTCAGACAAGTAGGAGGGGTCGTCAGTGACGTAGTCGATCACAGCGGCATCGGCAACCGCCACAGGGTCTACCGAAGAGAAGAGGGGGGAGAAACAGTAAATACATAGCAAGCAAGTGTATAACAGGACAACAGGCATAGCTAGACATGTTCTAACGTGGTGCTACATGATACCTGCGAGGGGGGAAGTCAAGCGGGAATGTTTTCTCGGTTCCGGACCTGTGTCAGACAAATGACCGGAGGGGGAAAGTTCCATGTTCAGCATGCTAGGGGCATGGGACAGATGAACGGACTGCATATTTGGATTCATTGGATTTTTCTGAGCAACTTTCATATAGAAAACATTTTCATCGGAGTATTATTTAATATTAATTTTCAAAGTTTTTAACTTTTTTTCTTGGATTATTGTTAAAATGGGAAAAGAATAAATTGCTATGGGTACACTGAAGTGTACCCAGCTGTTTGCATTAGGGGCTGACAGGTGGGGTCCTATTGACTGCCCAGACAGCAGTCAACTAAGACCGTTGACTAGTCAAAGGGACCAGGGGACCCGCATGTCACTGACTGGGCTATCCCAGTCAGCAGTTTGACTGGTCAATGGGTTGACTGGGGCCACTTGTCAGTGACCAGACTCAGATAGACTTTAGTTAAGTTACATTAATTAGCAGTGGGGGCCACTAGTCATAGGGCCATCTAACTAATGAAACTAATAATAATAATAAGGTTAATCCCCAATTAGCCGGCCCCAATCTTGCAGTGGCCAGAGGCCACGGCTAGGAGCACACACAACCGCACGCACAGGTGCGCCTGCGGCCGATGCCCAGCACATGGGGCGGAGGGGGAGTAGGGCGCGGCCCTGGCCAGCAGGCGCGGTCGACGGCGGGCGATGTGGGCACTGGCCCGCGCGAGGGCGGCTGGGTCGCGACCAGCAGCGGCACTCGGCCTCAGCCGCAGGCAGTAGCAGCCGCAGGCAGTGGAAGGCAGGGGCGGGCGTGGCGCCCGCAGGGCGGCCACGGCGGCAGGCGCGGGGCTGGGGCGCGCGGCCACGGCCGCAATGGGGACCCGGGTTCGGCGGACGCGGGGCTGGGTTTGGTCAAGGGGTCGCGAGCACAAAGCACCGGACGTTGCAACGGCAAGCATGGGTTTGATTGGGCGCAACACTATAGCACAAGATCGAGCAAACCTAGAGGCTAGTCAGCATCTACATGGGCACGGGAGTACTCCAGTGTGCCTAGCTGGCCCCAGGACGGCCGGTATCCACGGCGGGGAGCACCACAGCGGCGGCGCGTTTTGGCCGGAGCAAAACAAAGACGACGACGGGACTATGGCTATGGATCGAAAGCGTTTAGGAAGGGGAAACATAGGGCAGCTCACCGCGAGTCGGAAGAGGAGCTCGAGGAGGTCGGGGATGCAGTGGAGGTGACGAATTCGTCGATGGAGCCGCGGTGGCCGGAGGTAGAAGACGACATCGATGTACAAGATGAAGATGGTGGCGATGGCGAGTGTACGGGCCTTCCCCGCTTGATTCGGTCCTCGGGATGGACGAAGTGGACCGTGGCGGTCCTTCTAGGCGTCTGCTCGCGGCGCGGGGAGCACGGTGGTCGCGGCCATGGCGACGGCAGCGGCGGTTTCACGTGGGGAGAAGAGAGATAGAGAGCGAGGGAAAGGGGGAGTGGATGAGGAGGAGCGCCAGGGCAAGTGGGAGGGGACGAGGGGAGCCCGGGGCGTCGGGGGATCTTATCCTCTCGCCCATGACGCCGGCGAGGCGGTCGGGGGCAACCATGCCCCTGTAGCGACCGCACCACATGAACCGGAGGAGAAGGAGACCGGTGGGGGTATGTGGGCTGGCTCGGGTGGGGGTGGGCCGAGGCCCGGAGGAGTTAGGGGAGTTTTCCTTTTATTTTGCCTTTTTTAAAATTGCAAAACTAAAAGAGTTTTGATAGAAAAGAGACTTGTCAACTAAAGCGAGCACATTAATTCTAAGAGTCGCAAATTTTAAGGCCGAAAGTAGTTGTCCAACTATTTTTAGAAATTTAAAATGCCAATTTTAAATGCTGCTGGATCACTAAATAATTTCCAGGGGCACTTTCGTAACCCAAAAGAGGTTGGTTCCAACATGAAAATTATCCAGGGATTATTTGCCACACTTTGAACATTTTAGTTTTCATGTTTGGCAAATTGGAAATTTTGACTTTAAATTTTGAGTTTGAATTTGAATCATGATTTGGATCAAGTGAGGATTAACAACAGTAATGTGATGACATGAAACCATTAGCAGGGAATTACTATAGCTTAATTATCCGGGTGTCGCAGCATTGTTGCATCTTATGTGGATGTGTACAAATTTATCATAATATTAGCCTTTGCGTTGCATATTTAGTTTAGTCCAGTTTAGTCTTCACATATGTTCATCTTCCCGTTCATCAGATTTGCTGAGAGACTGGTGTTGCTGCGACCATAAGAGCTGGTGATTTCTGTACATTCACTGAACTAACAAAAGCTACCATTGATTATGTAGCTTCCCTTGGTAAGAACTAAGAATAATTTGTACTCATATTTGCATAGTTTGTAAATAGGTGAGTTTGTAATGTACATCACCAAAGTGCAGCCAAACATCTCACTAAATGCTCCCTCCATTCACAAATATAAGATGTTCTAACTCTTTTTTTAATTGGATATATATAGACATGTTTTAGTGCGTTTGTTCATACATTTCAGTCCATATGTAGTCCATATCAAAATATCCAAAACATCTTATATTTATGAACGGATAAAGTAGTATTTTTGCAGTGCCTTTGATTGTTGTTATTTATACTAAATTTTCATTTGTATTGTTCTGAACAGGTCATTGTTGCATTTTGGTTCTATATATGTAGTATTGTTTTTTTCTATGGAAATATAGGATTCAAGCATTGAGAGTATGAAGCGCACTTATGGTTGAAAGAGCTAATTCATTCACTGAGAGAGAGAGAGAGTTGCGAATCTTGCCCATCGACAAATGCATCTGCTACTTGGTAGCATCAGATAATCCATCTTCTAATTTTATTGTCGGTGTCATTTACATATATTTAACTAAGAGAAAATATTGCTTTTTAAGGATGTCAGACTATTATTATTTTGATGTGTCTTGCTGAGAAGTTTTGTCATGACTAGTATAGTAGTCAGTATCATGGAATGCCATTTGGTTTCACTTTCCTTCTCAAGCACCTTTTGGCATATTGGTGGTCATAAATGCTAGGTTGTATATTTATGATCCAATTTATGAGATGCTACAAAAATCTTGGTAGACATGAACCTAAGGGGACGGACAATATGACATGGAAATTATAAAAGATGATGGTTACGTAAAATGATAAATATTAGGATAACATACATGATGGTTCAGAAGTTGTTCCATTGAAAATATGAATTTAGTTCTTCCAATTCTATATATTTGTAAACATTACTATCAATATATTGGAAAAAAATAGATGGGCGCAACAACGCGCGCCAATCATGATCTTATCAATAGCTCGGTTGATTTCAATTTCAATTGTGTATACAGTTGACTTCTCATATCATGCACATCTAGCATCACAACGGAACCAATAGTGTTGTTGTACATGTAGACTCATGGTACCCATATGAAATCTTGTTGTGCCGTGTAGTTTTCCACGCTTTGTATTCTTTCATTGCTGCTTTGTCTTGAACTGATATGATTTGAACCGTGTCTCTATTTTGATTTGGCAAGACAATGCAGTGACCATAGGACATAGATATATGTTTGTTTGATGCTTTTATTATGTACTAGTACTTGGCAATAGAAGACTTGGTAGTTTAATCCTGTCCACCTTACTAATGAACTGGTTCACCAAAATGAGTTTCATATACTAGTACATGCTAAACTTGTTATGTGTCTGCTTGTTTCTTCTTTTAGAATGCTGACAGAATATTGGAGAAGAGTGCCTTATTAAGAAATGGTAAAGGAAGTAATGCAGATAAGGTTCAGGACAGTGAGACATCCTTGTTGGTCTCCAATAAAGCTGATAAAACAGCTAAGGAAGACTATTTTGAAGACAGCGAGACAACCCCAAAGTCCTGTCTTGGTTTAGTGCTCGAGTTACTGGCCACTACCGCTTGCAAAAGCAATTCAAACTCACTGTTTGAATCAGTTCGGTTTCTTGAGTCTCAACTACAAGCTGAAAGACATCGATCAGCTGTGTTGTGACAAGAAGCGGAAGGACTGTGGAAGTCCCTGGAGCATTCAGATGCATACTTTCTGGTGCAACAGCAAGCATTGGAGATTTTTAGCGCCAAATAGGACAAAGCTAATAAGCTTTCTAAGCTTATTGCCAGCATGGTGGATACCCAGGATAATGTTTCTTGAGCTCTTCTAAAGTTGTTTCAGTTATGCTCTTGTTTTGCTACCGCGTTTATTTGCACTGGTGACCAATTTTGATGGCCAGTGTATGTAATATGCTTCTTTGTTCCCTATATTTGCACTAGTGGCGAACTTTGATGCCCAATGGATGTAATATCTGTAATAGCGGTAATAGGCTAGCGTTAGTTGCTTGCCTATTTATTTCCTTATTGTCCTGTTTAGTTGTTTGCTTCTAGTCACTATAGTTCTTTTTCCCCGTTTTTCTAGTGGCCACAATAACCTATTTTTGGTAACTAGGCCACAATAATCATGGCAACACACAGACTGTTGTAACCATGGGCGTCCTGCGGGCCGTATGATCCATGGGCCTTCTACGGGCCGTAGGATCCATTGGTCTTCTATACGGGCTGTAGGATCCATGGGCCTTCTACGGGCCGTAGGATCCATGGGCCTTCTACAGGCCGTAGGATCCATGGACTTTCTACGGGCCGTATGATCCATGGGCCTTCTATGGGCCGTAGGATCCATTGGTCTTCTATGGGCCGTAGGATCCATGGGCCTTCTATGGGGCGTATAATCATTTCGCCAATCATGGGCCGTACTATTCGTGGACCATAACGGGCCATTAATAGGTCGTATTTGATAACTCTATGAAAACAGCCCAACTGATTTCTTTTACATGAAAATAACCCAATGGGTTAACAGGCCACAAACGGGCCGAATGTAACCACAGGCTGCATTTGGCTCACAAACGGAACAGGCCAGTAACGGACCGTAATTAACCGAATTCTAGAAATGAGTCTAATAATTAATGGCCCCTTAGAAACCGGAAAATTAACACGAGCTGGAAACGGCGGACGGAATAATGGGCCGTTAATGGGTATAAAGTGATACACTATTCATTATGGGCCAGTTTCATCTCGGGACTTTAATGGGACCAGAGTTATGAAGGGCCTCATATGGGCCGAAAGACATCATGGGCCATACATGGGCCGGAAGTTACAACCGGCTGGAATCATATTGGACGGCCCAGATGAAGCTACTGGGCTTAATTACGATAGGCCGTAATGGGTTGGGTGTTAGCGGGCCGTAAATGGGCGATATACGAACATGCCATTAACATGCTTTCCGTGGGCCGGCCTATTCACCGGATTGGGCCTATGTTGGGCCGTGCCACGTGTCGACGTATCATAGGCGCTTCCTGTCCAGTGAGTGGATGACATCTGGCCCACCGAGGAGCGTACACGTGTTTCCTCCGGCCAATAAGAATTTTACACGTGGAAAATCCCCATTGGTTCGGGCTATTAATGGGTTATCGGATCCATAACCGGACCTGATAGCTTAATGGCGAGCCGTTACGATGGATGCCATGTGTCGGTTACACTTGACGAAAGCAGTTCTATGACGCGTGATGTATCATCATGGAAGTGGACACTTCCGTGATGATAATTTTAGTAATTTCATGGAACACTTCTACGACATCACAGGTATGACTATCTTGATTCTGTCATAAAATTGTCATGGATGTACATGCATGACAGAAAACGTGACCTACTGTGACAAACACGTATCCCTACAAAATCATATAGTTTGTCCATGCTTCATTTTCGTCACAAAAAATGCTCCCATCATGCACAACCCCGGTTTCAGCCAAGCAATTGGTTCATAATTTTTAACGCGCTTCAGCCTTTTCAACCCTCATGCAATACATGAGCGTAAGCCATGGACATAGCACTATGGGTGGAGTAGAGTATGATGATAGGGATTAGGTGAGAAAACAAAAAATAGAAAGTCTCACATTGACGCGGCTAATCAACAAGCTATGGAGATGCCCATCAATTGATGTCAATACGAGGAGTAGGGATTGCCATGCAACGGATGCACTAGAGCTATAAATGTATGAAAGCTCACCAAAAAGAAACTAAGTGGGTGTGCATCCAACTTGCCTGCTCATGAAGACCTAGGGCATTTTGAGGAAGCCCATCATTGGAATATACAAGCCAAGTTCTATAATGAAAAATTCCCACTAGTATATGAAAGTGACAACATAGGAGACTCTCTATCATGAATATCATGGTGCTACTTTGAAGCACAAGTGTGGTAAAAGGATAGTAACATTGTCCCTTCTCTCTTTTTCTCTCATTTTTTTCTTTTTTTGGAGGGCTTCTTTGGCCTCTTTTTTTATTTGGGCTTCTTTGGCCTCTTTTATTTTTCATAAAGTCCAGAGACTCATCCCAACTTGTGAGGGAATCATTGCTTCCATCATCCTTTCCTCACATGGGACAATGCTATGTATTCTTTCATTACTGCTTTGTCTTGAACTGATATGATTTGAACCGTGTCTCTATTTTGATTTGGCAAGACAATTCAGTGACCATAGGACATAGATATATGTTTGTTTGATGCTTTTATTATGTACTAGTACTTGGCAATAGAAGACTTGGTAGTTTAATCGTGTCCACCTTACTAATGAACTGGTTCACCAAAATGAGTTTCATATACTAGTACATGCTAAACTTGTTATGTGTCTGCTTGTTTCTTCTTTTAGAATGCTGACAGAATATTGGGGAAGAGTGCCTTATTAAGAAATGGTAAAGGAAGTAATGCAGATAAGGTTCAGGACAGTGAGACATCCTTGTCGGTCTCCAACAAAGCTGATAAAACAGCTAAGGAAGACTATTTTGAAGACAGCGAGACAACCCCAAAGTCATGTCTTGGTTTAGTGCTCGAGTTACTAGCCACTACCGCTTGCAAAAGCAATTCAAACTCACTGTTTGAATCAGTTCGGTTTCTTGAGTCTCAACTACAAGCTGAAAGACATTGATCAGCTGTGTTGTGACAAGAAGCGGAAGGACTGTGGAAGTCCCTGGAGCATTCAGATGCATACTTTCTGGTGCAACAGCAAGCATTGGAGGATTTTAGCGCCAAATAGGACAAAGCTAATAAGCTTTCTAAGCTTATTGCCAGCATGGTGGATACCCAGGATAATGTTTCTTGAGCTCTTCTAAAGTTGTTTCAGTTATGCTCTTGTTTTGCTACCGCGTTTATTTGCACTGGTGACCAATTTTGATGGCCAGTGTATGTAATATGCTTCTTTGTTCCCTATATTTGCACTAGTGGCGAACTTTGATGCCCAATGGATGTAATATCTGTAATAGCGGTAATAGGCTAGCGTTAGTTGCTTGCCTATTTATTTCCTTATTGTCCTGTTTAGTTGTTTGCTTCTAGTCACTATAGTTCTTTTTCCCCGTTTTTCTAGTGGCCACAATAACCTATTTTTGGTAACTAGGCCACAATAATCATGGCAACACACAGATTGTTGTAACCATGGGCCTCCTGCGGGCCGTATGATCCATGGGCCTGCTACGGGCCGTAGGATCCATTGGTCTTCTATACGGGCTGTAGGATCCATGGGCCTTCTACGGGCCGTAGGATCCATGGGCCTTCTATAGGCCGTAGGATCCATGGACTTTCTACGGGCCGTATGATCCATGGGCCTTCTATGGGCCGTAGGATCCATTGGTCTTCTATGGGCCGTAGGATCCATGGGCCTTCTATGGGGCGTATAATCATTTCGCCAATCATGGGCCGTACTATTCATGGACCATAACGGGCCATTAATAGGCCGTATTTGATAACTCTATGAAAACATCCCAACGGATTTCTTTTACATGAAAATAACCCAACGGGTTAACAGGCCACAAACAGGCCGAATGTAACCACGGGCTGCATTTGGCTCACAAACGGAACAGGCCAGTAACGGACCGTAATTAACCGAATTCTAGAAATGAGTCTAATAATTAATGGCCCCTTAGAAAGCCGAAAGTTAACACGAGCTGGAAACGGCGGACGGAATAATGGGCCGTTAATGGGTATACAGTGATACACTATTCATTATGGGCCAGTTTCATCTCGGGACTTTAATGGGACCAGAGTTATGAAGGGCCTCATATGGGCCGAAAGACATCATGGGCCATACATGGGCCGGAAGTTACAACCGGCTGGAATCATATTGGACGGCCCAGATGAAGCTACTGGGCTTAATTACGATAGGCCGTAACGGGTTGGGTGTTAGCGGGCCGTAAATGGGCGATATACGAACATGCCATTAACAGGCTTTCCGTGGGCCGGCCTATTCACCGAATTAGGCCTATGTTGGGCCGTGCCATGTGTCGATGTATCATAGGCGCTTCCTGTCCAATGAGTGGATGACATCTGGCCCACCGAGGAGCGTACACGTGTTTCCTCCGGCCAATGAGAATTTTACACATGGAAAATCCCCATTGGTTCGGGCTATTAACGGGTTATCGGATCCAAAACCGGACCTGATAGCTTAATGGCGAGTCGTTACGATGGATGCCATGTGTCGGTTACACTTGACGAAAGTAGTTCTATGACGCGTGATGTATCATCATGGAAGTGGACACTTCCGTGATGATAATTTTGGTAATTTCATGGAACACTTCTATGACATCACAGGTATGACTATCTTGATTCTGTCATAAAATTGTCATGGATGTACATGCATGACAGAAAACGTGACCTACTGTGACAAACACGTATCCCTACAAAATCATATAGTTTGGCCATGCTTCATTTTCGTCACACAAAATGCTCCCATCATGCACAACCCCGGTTTCAGCCAAGCAATTGGTTCATAATTTTTAACGCACTTCAGCCTTTTCAACCCTCATGCAATACATGAGCATAAGCCATGGACATAGCACTATGGGTGGAGTAGAGTATGATGATAGGGATTAGGTCAGAAAACAAAAAAGAGAAAGTCTCACATTGACGCGGCTAATCAACAAGCTATGGAGATGCCCATCAATTGATGTCAAATACGAGGAGTAGGGATTGCCATGCAACGGATTCACTAGAGCTATAAATGTATGAAAGCTCATCAAAAAGAAACTAAGTGGGCGTGCATCCAACTTGCCTGCTCATGAAGACCTAGGGCATTGAGGAAGCCCATCATTGGATTATACAAGCCAAGTTCTATAATGAAAAATTCCCACTAGTATATGAAAGTGACAACATAGGAGACTCTCTATCATGAATATCATGGTGCTACTTTGAACCACAAGTGTGGTAAAAGGATAGTAACATTGTCCCTTCTCTCTTTTTCTCTCATTTTTTCTTTTTTTGGAGGGCTTCTTTGGCCTCTTTTTTTATTTGGGCTTCTTTGGCCTCTTTTATTTTTCATAAAGTCCAGAGACTCATCCCAACTTGTGAGGGAATCATTGCTTCCATCATCCTTTCCTCACATGGGACAATGCTCTAATAATGAAGATCATCACACTTTTATTTACTTACAAGTCAAGAATTACAACTCGATACTAAGAACAAAATATGACTCTATGTGAATGCCTCCGACGGTGTACCGGGATATGCAGTGAATCAAGAGAGACATGTATGAAAGAATTATAAAGGTGGCTTTGCCACAAATGCAATGTCAACTACATGATCATGCAAAGCAATATGGCAATGATGTAGTGTGTCATAATAAACGGAACAATGGAAAGTTGCATGGCAATATATCTCGGAATGGCTATGGAAATGCCAAAATAGCTAGGTATGGTGGCTGTTTTGAGGAAGATATAAGGAGGTTTATGTGTGATAGAGCGTATCGTAACATGGGGTTTGGATGCACCGGCGAAGTTTGCACCAACTCTCAAGGTGAGAAAGGGCAATGCACGGTATCATAGAGAATAGAAAATTGCGGAAGGGTAAGAGTGCGTATAATCCATGGACTCACATTAGTCATAAAGAACTCATATACTTATTGCAAAACTTTATTAGCCCTCGAACCAAAGTACTACTACGCATGCTCCTAGGGTAAGGGTTGGTAGGAGTTAACCATCGCGCGATCCCGACCTCCACTCATAAGGAAGGCAATCAAAGAACACCCCATGCTTCAAATCTGTCACACAACGTTCACCATACGTGCATGCTACGGGACTTGCCAACTTTAACACAAGTATTTCTCAATTTCATAATTACCCAACTAGCATGACCCTAACATTACCACCTTTATATCTCAAAACAATTACCGAGTATCAAATTTATCATAGTGTTTAATGCAATTTATATGAAAGTTTTTATTTTACCCAACTTGGATGCCCATCATATTAGGACTAATTTTATAACCAAAGCAAATACCATGCTGTTCTAAAGGACTCTCAAAATAATATAAGTGAAGCATGAGAGATCAATAATTTCTATAAAATAAAACCACCGCCGTGCTCTAAAAAGATATAAGTGAAGCACTAGTGCAAAATTATCTAGCTCAAAAGATATAAGTGAAGCACATAGAGTGTTCTAATAAATTCTGATTCATGTGTGTCTCTCACAAAATGTGTGTACAGCAAGGATGATTGTGATAAACTAAAAATCAAAGACTCAAATCATACAAGACTCTCCAAGCAAAACACATATCATGTGGTGAATAAAAATATAGCATCAAGTAAAGTTACCGATGGACGAAGACGAAAGAGGGGAAGCCTTCCAGGGCATCCCCAAGCTTAGGCTTTTGGTTGTCCTTGAATTTTACCTTGGGGTGCCTTGGGCATCCCCAAGATTAGGCTCTTGCCACTCCTTATTCCATAATCCATCAAATCTTTACCCAAAAACTTGAAAACTTCACAACACAAAACTCAACAGAAAATCTCATGAGCTCCGTTAGCAAAATAAAACAAACCACCACTTTAAGGTACTGTAATGAACTCATTCTTTATTTATATTGGTGTTAAACCTACAGTATTCCAACTTCTCTATGGTTCATACCCCCCGATACTAGCCATAGATTCATCAAAATAAGCAAACAACACACGAAAAACACAATCTGTCAAAAACAGAACAGTCTGTAGTAATCTGTAACTTTCGAATACTTCTGGAACCCCACAAACTCTACCAAATTAGGATGTCGTAGATAATTTGTTTATTATTATACTTCAAAAAGAATCAACTGAAAATCATGTTTCTCTGAATTATGAAAATTATTCTAGTGCGCCCAAAAGTTTCTGTTTTTCAGCAAGATCAAATTAACTAAAGGTTTTACTTGGCACAAGCACTAATTAAAACATAAAACCACATCTAACCAGAGGCTAGATGAATTATTTATTACTAAACAGGAACAAAAAGCAAAGAACAAAAATAAAATTGGGTTGCCTCCCAACAAGCGCTATCGTTTAACGCCCCTAGCTAGGCATTGAGATTTCGATGATGCTCACATGAAAGACAAGAATTGAAGCTCAAAGAGAGCATCATGAAACACGTGATAAACACATCTATGTCTAACATACTTCCTATGCATAGGAATCTTACAGGCAAACAAATTACCATAGCAAGCAAAAACTAGCATATGCAAGGAAGCAGAAAGAAACAATAGCAATCTCAACATACCAAGAGGTAATTTAATAACATGAAAATTTCTACAACCATATTTTCCTCTCTCATAATAGTTACATGTGGGATCATAAGCAAATTCAACAAAATAGCTATCACATAAAATATTTTCAACACGATCCACATGCATGCGAAGTGACACTCTTCCAAAATAGTGGGATTAACATTAACTAAAGTCATGACCTCTCCAAACCCACTTTTATCAAAAATTTCATAAGATTGAAAATTCTCGAAATATGTGGGATCTAAAGTTGACACTCTTCCAAACCCACTTTCAATAATATTGCAAACACTATTATCAATCTCATATTCATCATGGGGCTTAAATAAATTTTCAAGATCATAAGAAACATCATCACCTCAATCATGATCATTGCAACAAGTAGTAGACATAGCAAAACTAGCATCCCCAAGCTTAGGGTTTTGCATATTATTAGCACAATTGACATCAATAGGATTTGTAGTAAAATCATTGCAATCATGCTTTTTATTCAAGGAACTATCGTGAATCTCTTCATAAATTTCTTCATCACAATTTTCAGATTCACGAATTTCAAGCAAAACCTCATAAAGATAATCTAGTGCGCTCAACTCAGTAGCAATTGGTTCATCATAATTGGATCTCTTGAAAAGATTAGCAAGTGGATGAGGATCCATAAACTTTTAGCACGTGAAGATGCCAGCAAAAAGAAGGCACATGGAGACACAAGATCGAACGGAAGAGGGGCGAAGAAAAGGCAAAGGTTTTCGAAAATCGTTTTAGAAGTGGGGGAGAGGAAAACGAGAGGCGAATGGCAAATAATGTAATGCATGGGATAAGAGTTTGTGATGGGTACTTGGTATGTCTTGACTTGTGCGTAGACTCCCCGGCAACGGCGCCAGAAATCCTTCTTGCTACCTCTTGAGCATGCGTTGGTTTTCCCTTGAAGAGGAAAGGGTGATGCAGCAAAGTAGCGTAAGTATTTCCCTCAGTTTTTGAGAACCAAGGTATCAATCTAGTAGGAGGTTACACTCAAATCCCTCGTACCTGCACAAATAAATAAGAACCTTGCAACCAACATGATAAAGGGGTTGTCAATCCCTTCACGACCACTTGCAAAAGTGAGATCTCATAGAGATAATAAGATAAATATTTTTGGTATTTTTATGATATAGATTGGAAAGTAAAGATTGCAAAATAAAATAGATCGGAAACTTATATGATAGAAAATAGACCCAGGGGCCAAGTTTCACTAGTGGCTTCTCTCAAGATACCAAAAGTATTACGGTGGGTGAACAAATTACTGTCGAGCAATTGATAGAAAAGTGCATAGTTATGAGAATATCTAGGCATGATCATGTATATAGGCATCACGTCCGCGACAAGTTGATTGAAATGATTCTTCATCTACTACTATTACTCCACACATCGACCGCTATCCAGCATGCATCTAGAGTATTAAGTTCATAAGAACAGAGTAACGCATTAGGCAAGATGACATGATGTAGAGGGATAAACTCAAGCAATATGATATAAACCCCATCTTTCTATCCTCGATGGCAACAATACAATACGTGCCTTGTAGCCCCTTTTGTCACTAGGAAAGGACACCGCAAGATTGAACCCAAAGCTAAGCACTTCTCCCATTGCAAGAAAGATCAATCTAGTAGGCCAAACCAAACTGATAATTCGAAGAGACTTGCAAAGATAACAAATCATACATAAAATAATTCAGAGGAGATTCAAATATTGTTCATAGATAATCTTGATCATAAACCCACAATTCATCGGATCTCGACAAATACACCACAAAAAGTATTACACCGAATAGATCTCCAAGAAGATCAAGGAGAACTTTGTATTGAGATCCGAAGAGAGAGAAGAAGCCATCTAGCTAATAACTATGGACCCGAAGGTTTGAGATAAACTACTCACACTTCATCAGAGAAGCTATGGTGTTGATGTAGAAGCCCTCCGTGATCGATTCCCCCTCCGGTAGAGCGCCGGAAAAGGCCCCAAGATGGGATCTCACGGGTACAGAAGGTTGTGGCGGTGGAAATAGGGTTTCGTGGTGCTCTCGGATGTTTTTAGGGTATATGAGTATATATAGGCGAAAGAAGTCAGTCAGGGGTGCCATGAGGGGCCCACGAGGGTGGGGGCGCACCTACCCCCTGGGCACGCCTCCCTGCCTCGTGGCCGCCTTGTTGCTTCCTTGACGTCCACTCCAAGTCTCCTGGATTGCGTTTGTTCCAAAAATGATTCTCCCGAAGGTTACATTCCGTTTGGACTCCGTTTGATATTCCTTTTCTGCGAAACACTGAAATAGGCAAAAAACAACAATTCAGATTGGGCCTCCGGTTAATAGGTTAGTCCCAAAAATAATATAAAAGTGTATAATAAAGCCCATTAAACATCCAAAACATATAATATAATAGCATGGAACAATCAAAATTATAGATACGTTGGATAATTCATTAGAGATAGATAATTCATTATCATTATCAGGAGGTTTTTCTATTTCTGGTTCACTAGAAGCAAACAAAGTCCTATCATTTTTCTTCTTATTTTTCTTTTTAGAAGAACTTGATGTAATGGTGTTGTTCCTTTGAGAATCTTGTTCAATTCTCTTTGGGTGTCCCTCAGGATAAAGTGGTTCCTGAGTCATTTTACCTCCTCTAGTTGCTACTCTAACAGCAAAGTCACTTATATTATTATTCATTTCATCAAGAAACTCTCTTTGAGATTTAGCAACTTGTTCTAATTGAGTTTGAACCATAGAGGCATGCTTTCCTACACCTCTAACATCATTTGAGATTCTAAATAACAAGTCACTTAAGCGAGCAATCATATCAGAGTTGTATTTCAATTGTTTCATAACATTTGCATTGAAGTGATCTTGCTTTCTAATGTAATTATCGAACTCATAAAGGTATTGACTAGGAATCATTGAATTCATTAAAGATTTTACCTCTACCACCTTGGGTGGTGGTGGTGCTTCAAGCCCATCTATTTCTTCAATACGTGGTAAATTTTTAACATCCTCGGTTTTAATACCTTTTTCCTTCATAGATTTCTTCACCTCTTGCATATCTTCAGGACTGAGATGTAAGATACCCCTCTTCTTCGGAGTAGGTTTAATAGGTGTTTCAGGAGGAGTCCAATCATCATAATTTTTCAATATGTTATTCAATAATTATTCAGCTTGCCTAATAGTTCGTTCCCTCAAAACACAACCAGCACAACTATCTAGGAAGTCCCTAGAAGCATTGGTTAGTCCATTATAGAAGATATAAAGTATTTAATTTTTCTTAAGAGGATGATCAGGCAAAACATTAAGCAATTGGAGAAGCCTCCCCCAAGCTTGTGGGAGACTCTCTTCTTTAATTTGCACAAAGTTAAATATTTCCTGCAAGGCAGCTTGTTTCTTGTGAGCAGGGAAATATTTTTTAGAGAAGTAATAGATCATATCCTGGGGACTACGCACACAACCAGGAGCAAGAGTATTGTACCAATCTTTAGCATCACCCTTTAATGAGAATGGAAATAACTTGAGAATATAGTAATAGCGAATCTTCTCATCATGAGCAAAAAGGGTAGCTATATCATTCAACTTAGTAAGATGTGTCACGACAGTTTCTGTTTCATAACCATGGAAAGGATTAGATTCAACCAAAGTGATTAACTCTGGGTTGACAGAGAATTCACAATCCTTATCATCAACAAAAGTAGGTGAAGTAGAAAACTCAGGATCACATTTCATTTTAGCATTCATAGATCTTTCTTTATACTTGCATAATAATTTCTCTAGATCATCTCTATCCTTACAAGCAAGAATATCTCTAGTTGCCTCCTCACTCATAGTATAACCTTCCGATACCTTTGGCAATTCATATCTAGGAGGACTAGTTCTAGTAGGTGTTTCTGAAGGAAATATGCCCTAGAGGCAATAATAAAGTTATTATTTATTTCCTTATAATCATGATAAATGTTTATTATTCATGCTAGAATTGTATTAACCGGAAACATAATACATGTGTGAATACATAGACAAACAAAGTGTCACTAGTATGCCTCTACTTGACTAGCTCGTTAATCAAAGATGGTTATGTTTCCTGACCATGAACAATGAGTTGTTATTTGATTAACGAGGTCACATCATTAGTTGAATGATCTGATTGACATGACCCATTCCATTAGCTTAGCACCCGATCGTTTAGTATGTTGCTATTGCTTTCTTCATGACTTATACATGTTCCTATGACTATGAGATTATGCAACTCCCATTTACCGGAGGAACACTTTGGGTGCTACCAAACGTCACAACATAACTGGGTGATTATAAAGGAGCATTACAGGTGTCTCCAAAGATAGATGTTGAGTTGGCGTATTTCGAGATTAGGATTTGTCACTCCGATTGTCGGAGAGGTATCTCTGGGCCCTCTCGGTAATACACATCACATAAGCCTTGCAAGCATTACAACTAATATGTTAGTTGTGAGATGATGTATTACGGAACGAGTAAAGAGACTTGCCGGTAACGAGATTGAACTAGGTATTGGATACCGACGATCGAATCTCGGGCAAGTAACATACCGATAACAAAGGGAACAACGTATGTTGTTATGCGGTCTGACCGATAAAGATCTTCGTAGAATATGTAGGAGCCAATATGGGCATCCAGGTCCCGCTATTGGTTATTGACCGGAGACATGTCTCGGTCATGTCTACATTGTTCTCTAACCCGTAGGGTCCGCACGCTTAAGGTTACAATGACAGTTACATTATGAGTTTATGCATTTTGATGTACCGAAGGTTGTTTGGAGTCCCGGATGTGATCACGGACATGACGAGGAGTCTCGAAATGGTCAAGACGTAAAGATTGATATATTGGAAGCCTATATTTGGATATCGGAAGTGTTCCGGGTGAAATCGGGATTTTACCGGGTTACCGGGAGGTTACCGGAACCCCCCGGGAGCCATATGGGCCTTCATGGGCCTTAGTGGAAAGGAGAAAGGGGCAGCCCAAGGGGGCTGCACACCCCCCCCCTCCCTCTTTCCCCCTTTGGGGAATCCTAGTTGGAATAGGATTGGGGGGGAGTCCTACTCCCGGAAGGAGTAGGACTCCTCCTGCGCCCTCCTCCCTTGGCCGGCGCCCCTCCCCCCTTGGCTCCTTTATATACTGAGGCAGAGGCACCCCAGAAACACACAAGTTGATCCACGTGATCTGTTCCTTAGCCGTGTGCGGTGCCCCCTGCCACCATATTCCTTGATAATACTGTAGCGGAGTTTAGGCGAAGCCCTGCTGCTGTAGTTCATCAAGATCGTCACCATGCCGTCGTGCTGACGGAACTCTTCCCCGACACTTTGCTGAATCGGAGTCCGGGGATCGTCATCGAGCTGAACGCGTGCTCGAACTCGGAGGTGCCGTAGTTTCGGTGCTTGATCGGTTGGATCGTGAAGACGTACGACTACTTCCTCTACGTCGTGTCATCGCTTCCGCAGTCGGTCTGCGTTGGGTACATAGACAACACTCTCCCCCTCGTTGCTATGCATCACATGATCTTGCGTGTGCGTAGGAAATTTTTGAAATTACTACGAAACCCAACAGTGGCATCCGAGCCTAGGTTATTTATGTTGATGTTATATGCACGAGTAGAACACAAGTGAGTTGTGGACGATACAAGTCATACTGCCTACCAGCATGTCATACTTTGGTTCGGCGGTATTGTTGGACGAGACGACTCGGACCAACCTTACGCGTACGCTTACGCGAGACCGGTTCCCTCGATGTGCTTTGCACAGAGATGGCTTGCGGGCGACTGTCTCTCCAACTTTAGTTGAACCAAGTATGGCTACGCCCGGTCCTTGCGAAGGTTAAAACGGAGTCTATTTGACAAACTATCGTTGTGGTTTTGATGCGTAGGTGAGATTGGTTCTTACTTAAGCTCGTAGCAGCCACGTAAAACATGCAACAACAAAGTAGAGGACGTCTAACTTGTTTTTGCAGGGCATGTTGTGATGTGATATGGTCAAGGCATGATGCTGAATTTTATTGTATGAGATGATCATGTTTTGTAACTGAGTTATCGGCAACTGGCATGAGCCATATGGTTGTCGCTTTATTGTATGCAATGCAATCGCGATGTAATGCTTTACTTTATTACTAAACGGTGGTGATAGTCGTGGAAGCATAAGATTGGCGAGACGACAACGATGCTACGATGGAGATCAAGGTGTCGCGCCGGTGACGATGGTGATCATGACGGTGCTTCGGAGATGGAGATCACAGGCACAAGATGATGATGGCCATATCATATCACTTATATTGATGGCATGTGATGTTTATCTTTTTATGCATCTTATCTTTCTTTGATTGACGGTAGCATTATAAGATGATCTCTCACTAAATTATCAAGAAGTGTTCTCCCTGAGTATGCACCGTTGCGAAAGTTCTTCGTGCTGAGACACCACGTGATGATCGGGTGTGATAGGTTCTACGTTCAAATACAACGGGTGCAAAACAGTTGCGCACGCGGAATACTCAGGTTATACTTGACGAGCCAAGCATATACAGATATGGCCTCGGAACACGGAGACCGAAAGGTCGAGCGTGAATCATATGGTAGATATGATCAACATAACGATGTTCACCATTGAAAACTACTCCATCTCATGTGATGATCGGACATGGTTTAGTTGATTTGGATCACGTGATCACTTAGAGGATTAGAGGGATGTCTATCTAAGTGGGAGTTCTTAAGTAATATGATTAATTGAACTTAAATTTATCATGAACTTAGTCCTGGTAGTATTTTGCAAATTATGTTGTAGATCAATAGCTCGCGTTGTTGCTTCCCTGTGTTTATTTTTGATATGTTCCTAGAGAAAATTGTGTTGAAAGATGTTAGTAGCAATGATGCGGATTGGATCCGTGATCTGAGGCCTATCCTCATTGCTGCACAGAAGAATTATGTCCTTGATGCACCGCTAAGTGACAGACCTATTGCAGGAGCAGATGCAGACGTTATGAATGTTTGGCTAGCTCATATGATGACTACTTTATAGTTTAAGTGCACCATGCTTAACGGCTTAGAATCGGGACTTCAAAGACATTTTGAAACATCATGGACCGTATGAGATGTTCCAGGAGTTGAAGTTAATATTTCAAGCAAATACCCGAGTTGAGAGATATGAAGTCTCCAACAAGTTCTATAGCTAAAAGATGGAGGAGAATCGTTCAACTAGTGAGCATGTGCTCAGATTGTCTGGGTACTACAATCGCTTGAATCAAGTGGGAGTTAATCTTCTAGATAAGATAGTGATTGACAGAATTCTCTAGTCACCATCACCAAGTTAGTAGAACTTCGTGATGAACTATGATATGCAAGGGATAACGGAAACGATTCCCAAGCTCTTCGTTATGCGGAAATTGACAAAGGTAGAAATCAAGAAAAACATCAAGTGTTGATGGTAGACAAGACCACTAGTTTCAAGAAAAGGGCAGAGGGAAGAAAGGGAACTTCAAGAAGAATAGCAAGCAAGTTGCTGCTTAAGTGAAGAAGCCCAAGTCTGATCCTAAGCCTGAGACTAAGTGCTACTACTGCAAAGGGACTGGTCACTTGAAGCGGAACTACCCCAAGTGATTGGCAGATAAGAAGGATGGCAAAGTGAACATAAGTATATTTGATATACATGTTATTGATGTGTACTTTACTAGTGTTTATAGCAACCCCTCAGTATTTGGTACTAGTTCAGTTGCTAAGATTAGTAACTCGAAACGGGAGTTGCAGAATAAACAGAGACTAGTTAAGGGTGAAGTGACGATGTGTGTTGGAAGTGGTTCCAAGATTGATATGATAATCATCGCACACTCCCTATACTTTCGGGATTAGTGTTGAACCTGAATAAGTGTTATTTGGTGTTTGCGTTAAGCATGAATATGATTTGATCATGTTTATTGCAATAGGGTTATTCATTTAAGTAAGAGAATAAATTGTTGTTCTGTTTACATGAATAAAACCTTATATGGTTACACACCCAATGAAAATAGTTCGTTGGATCTCGATCGTAGTGATACACATAATCATAATATTGAAACCAAAAGATGCAAAGTTAATAATGATAGTGCAACTTATTTGTAGCACTGCCGTTTAGGTCATATTGGTGTAAAGCGCATGAAGAAACTCCATGCTGATGGGATTTTGGAATCACTTGATTATGAATCACTTGATGCTTGCGAACCATGCCTTATGGGCAAGATGACTAAAACGCCGTTCTCCAGAACAATGAAGCAAGCAACAGATTTGTTGGAAATCATACATACTGATGTATGTGGTCCAAGGCTTGCGACAAGTATCATTATTTTCTGATCTTCACAGATGATTTGAGCAAATATGAGTATATCTACTTGATGAAACATAAGTCTGAAACATTTGAAAAGTTCAAAGAATTTCAGAGTGAAGTGAAAAATCATCGTAACAAGAAAATAAAGTTTCTACGATCTGATCATAGAGAAGAGTATTTGAGTTACGAGTTTGGCCTTCAGTTAAAGACAATGTGAAATAGTTTCACTACTCATGCCACCTGGAACACCACAATGTAATGGTGTGTCCGAACGTCATAACCGTACTTTATTGGATATAGTGCAATCTATGATGTATCTTACCGATATACCACTATCGTTTTGAGGTTATGCATTAGAGACAGCTGCATTCACGTTAAATAGGGCACCATCAAAATCCGTTGAGACGACGCCTTATGAACTGTGGTTTGGCAAGAAACCAAAGTTGTCGTTTCTTAAAGTTTGGGGTTGTGATGCTTATGTGAAAAAGTTTCAACCTGATAAAGCTCAAACCCAAATCGGAGAAATGTGTCTTCATAGGACATCCAAAAGAAACTATTGGATACACCTTCTATCACAGATCCGAAGGCAAGACTTTTGTTGCTAAATTCAGAAACTTTCTAGAGAAGGAGTTTCTCTCGAAAGAAGTGAGTGGGAGGAAAGTAGAAAAACTTGATAAGGTAATTGTACCTTCTCCCTTATTGGAAAGTAGTTCATCACAAAAATTATGTTCTTGTGACTACTACACCAATTAGTGAGGAAGCTAATGATGATGATCATGTAACTTCAGATCAAGTTACTACTGAATCTCGTAGGTAAACTAGAGTGAAATCCGCGCCAGAGTGGTACAGTAATCCTGTTCTGGAAGTCATGTTACTAGACCATGACGAACTTGCGAACTATGAAGAAGCGATGGTGAGCCCAGATTCCGCAAAGTGGCTTGAAGCCATGAAATCTGAGATATGATCCATGTATGAGAACAAAGTATGGACTTTGGTTGACTTGCCCGATGATCGGCAAGCCATAGAAAATAAATGGATCTTCAAGAGGAAGACGGACGCTGATAGTAGTGTTACTATCTACAAAGCTAGAATTGTCACAAAAGGTTTTCGACAAGTTCAAGGTGTTGACTACGATGAGATTTTATCACTCATATCTATGCTTAAGTCTCTCCGAATCATGTTAGCAATTGCCGCATTTTATGAAATCTGGTAAATGGATAAACAAAACTACATTCCTTAATGGATTTACTAAAGAAGAGTTGTATACGATGCAACTAGAAGGTTTTGTCAATCCTAAAAGTGCTAACAAAATATGCAAGCTCCAGCGATCCATCTATGGACTGGTGCAAGCATCTCGGAGTTGGAATATACGCTTTGATGAGTTGATCAAAGCATATAGTTTTATACAGACTTGCGATGAAGCCTGTATTTACGAGAAAGTGAGTGGGAGCACTACAACATTTCTGATAAGTATATGTGAATGACATATTGTTGATCGGAAACAATGTAGAATTATTCTGTAAAGCATAAAAGGAGTGTTTGAAAGGAGTTTTTCAAAGAAAGACTTCGGTGAAGCTGCTTACATATTGAGCTTCAAGATCTATAGAGATAGGTCAAGACGCTTGATAAGTTTTTTTTCAATGAGTACATACCTTGACAAGATTTTGAAGTAGTTCAAAATGGAACAGTCAAAGAAAAGGTTTCTTGCCTGTATTACAAGGTGTGAAGTTGAGTAAGACTCAAAGCACGACCACGGCAGAAGATAGAAAGAGAATGAAAGTCATTCCCTATGCCTTGGCCATAGGTTCTATAAAGTATGTCATGCTGTATACCGGACCTATTGTATACCCTGCACTGTTTTGGCACGGGAGTACAATAGTGATCTAGGAGTAGATCACTGGAAGTGGTCAGAATTATCCTTAGTAAAATAAGAATATGTTTCTCGATTATGGACATGACAAAAGGGTTCATCGTAAACGGTTACGTCGATGCAAGTTTTTGACACTGATCCAGATGATTCTAAGTCTCAATCTGGATACATATTGAAAGTGGGAGCAATTAGCTAGAGTAGCTCCGTGCAGAGCATTGTTGACATAAATATTTGCAAAATACTTACGTATCTGAACGTGACAGACCCGTTGACTAAGATTCTCTCACAAGCAAAACATGATCACACCTTAGTACTCCTTGGGTGTTAATCACATAGCGATGTGAACTAGATTACTGAATCTAGTAAACCCTTTTGGTGTTGATCACATATCGATGTGAACTATGGGTGTTAATCACATGGTGATGTGAACTATTGCTGTTAAATCACATGGCGATGTGAACTAGATTATTGACTCTAGTGCAAGTGGGAGACTGAAGGAAATATGCCCTAGAGGCAATAATAAAGTTATTATTTATTTCCTTATAATCATGATAAATGTTTATTATTCATGCTAGAATTGTATTAACCGGAAACATAATACATGTGTGAATACATAGACAAACAAAGTGTCACTAGTATGCCTCTACTTGACTAGCTCGTTAATCAAAGATGGTTATGTTTCCTGACCATGAACAATGAGTTGTTATTTGATTAACGAGGTCACATCATTAGTTGAATGATCTGATTTACATGACCCATTCCATTAGCTTAGCACCCGATCGTTTAGTATGTTGCTATTGCTTTCTTCATGACTTATACATGTTCCTATGACTATGAGATTATGCAACTCCCGTTTACCGGAGGAACACTTTGGGTGCTACCAAACGTCACAACGTAACTGGGTGATTATAAAGGAGCATTACAGGTGTCTCCAAAGATAGATGTTGAGTTGGCGTATTTCGAGATTAGGATTTGTCAGTCCGATTGTCGGAGATGTATCTCTGGGCCCTCTCGGTAATACACATCACATAAGCCTTGCAAGCATTACAACTAATATGTTAGTTGTGAGATGATGTATTACGGAACGAGTAAAGAGACTTGCCGGTAACGAGATTGAACTAGGTATTGGATACCGACGATCGAATCTCGGGCAAGTAACATACCGATGACAAAGGGAACAACGTATGTTGTTATGCGGTCTGACCGATAAAGATCTTCGTAGAATATGTAGGAGCCAATATGGGCATCCAGGTCCTGCTATTGGTTATTGACCGGAGACGTGTCTCGGTCATGTATACATTGTTCTCGAACCCGTAGGATCCGCACGCTTAAGGTTACGATGACAGTTACATTATGAGTTTATGCATTTTGATGTACCGAAGGTTGTTCGGAGTCCCGGATGTGATCACGGACATGACGAGGAGTCTCGAAATGGTCGAGACGTAAAGATTGATATATTGGAAGCCTATATTTGGATATCGGAAGTGTTCCGGGTGAAATCGGGATTTTACCGGGTTACCGGGAGGTTACCGGAACCCCCCGGGAGCCATATGGGCCTTCATGGGCCTTAGTGGAAAGGAGAAAGGGGCAGCCCAAGGGGGCTGCGCACCTCCCCCTCCCCTAGTCCTATTAGGACTAGGAGAGGTGGCCGGCCACCCCTCTCCCTCTTTCCCCCTTTGGGGAATCCTAGTTGGAATAGGATTGGGGGGGAGTCCTACTCCCGGAAGGAGTAGGACTCCTCCTGCGCCCTCCTCCCTTGGCCGGCGCCCCCTCCCCCCTTGGCTCCTTTATATACTGAGGCAGAGGCACCCCAGAAACACACAAGTTGATCCACGTGATCTGTTCCTTAGCCGTGTGCGGTGCCCCCTGCCACCATATTCCTCGATAATACTGTAGCGGAGTTTAGGCGAAGCCCTGCTGCTGTAGTTCATCAAGATCGTCACCACGCCGTCGTGCTGACGGGACTCTTCCCCGACACTTTGCTGGATCGGAGTCCGGGGATCGTCATCGAGCTGAACGTGTGCTCGAACTCAGAGGTGCCGTAGTTTCGGTGCTTGATCGGTTGGATTGTGAAGACGTACGACTACTTCCTCTACATCGTGTCATCGCTTCCGCAGTCGGTCTGCGTTGGGTACGTAGACAACACTCTCCCCCTCGTTGCTATGCATCACATGATCTTGCGTGTGCGTAGGAAAGTTTTGAAATTACTACGAAACCCAACAGTCTCAAGATTTTTAGTTTCAAGTTCATCATCAGATTCAACAATATCATGTTGTCTTACTCTAGCAATTTGTTCATCAAGAAATTCACCTAGTGGCACATCATCATCAAGCAAGGTAGTAGCATCATCATGGGCAGCATTCATAGCAGAAGTAGTATCATCAATAACTTGAGACATATCGGAATTAATAGCATGTTGTGGTGTTGCAAGTTTACTTATAACAGAAGGTGAATCTAAAGAGGAGCTGGATGGCAGTTCCTTACCTCCCCTCGTCTTTGAGGGAAAAATCTTAGTCTTAGTATCCTTCAGATTCTTCATAGTGATAATATGATAATAATCCCAAGTTACTCAACAAATATAGCTATGCTTCACCGGCAACGGCGCCAGAAAAAGGTCTTGATAACCCACAAGTATAGGGGATCACAACAGTTTTCGAGGATAGAGTATTCAACTCAAATTTATAGATTCGACACAAGGGGGGCCAAAGAATATTTGAAGGTATTAGCAGCTGAGTTGTCAATTCAACCACACCTAGAGATTAATTATCTATAGCAAGGTGATTAGTAGCACAGTAATATGATAGTTTTGATGATAGTGGTAGTAGCAACAGTAACAGTAACAGTGATAGCATTGATATTGTGGCAGTAACGATAGCAGTAGCAACAGTAGTAACTTAGCAAGAACAATATAAAATAAATTCATAGGCATTGGATCGGTGAATTCTTGGATGATATTCATCATGAGACTGTTATAACCTAGGGCGATACAGCACTAGCTCTAGTTCATAAATATAATGTAGGCGTGTATTCCGTAAATAGTCATACGTGCTTATGGAAGAACTTGCATGCCATCTTTTGTCCTACCCTCCCATGGCAACAGGGTCCTATTGGAAACTAAGGGATATTAAGGCCTCCTTTTAATAGAGAACCGTAACAAAGCATTAGCACGCGATGAATACATGAACTCCTCAAACTACGGTCATCACTGGGAGTGGTCTCGACTATTGTCACTCTGGGTTTGCCGGATCATAACACGTAGTAGGTGACTATAACTTGCAAGATCGGATCAAGAACATGGATATAATGGTGATAACATAAATGGTTCAGATCTGAAATCATGGCACCCGGGCCAAAAGTGACAAGCATTAAGCATGTCAAAGTCATAGCAACATCAATCTCAGAACATAGTGGATACTAGGGATCAGGCCCTAAGCAAAACTAACTTGATTACATGATGAATCTTATCCAACTCCTCACCGACCAGCGAGCCTACGAAGGAATTACTCACTCCCGATGGGGAGCATCATGGAATAGGGGATGGAGATGTGTTGGTGATGACGAAGATCGAAGATTCCCTTCTCCGGAGCCCCAAACGGACTCCAGATTTGGCCTCCCGATGAAGAAAAGGAGACGGCGGCGGCTCCCTCTCGTGAAACACGATAATTATTTCTCCCTCATTTTTTCTAGAATAATGGGATTTATAGCTTCGGTTTCAGGGTCAGCGGGGCCACCAGGATGGCAGCACCCACCTGCGCATGCCTAGGGGGGCAGGCGTGCCCTAGTGGGTTGTTCCCACCCAGGTGCCCCACTCAGGTACCTCCTGGCTCCAGATATTCTCTTATTTGATATAAAAGATCCTCGCAAAGTTTCTTTCCATGCCGAGAAGTTTTATTTCTGCACAAAACAACACCATGGTAGTTCTGCTAAAAACAGCGTCAGTCCGGGGTTAATTTCATTCAAATCATGCAAATTAGAGTCCAAAACAAGAGGAAAAGCATTAAGAAAAGTAGATACGTTGGAGACGTATCAGGAACATCTTTGTAGCCACTACCTTGATGTAGCACTCATCCGGATTTATATCCCCTCTTTGAAGATCTTCTTCATAGTCATCATTTCCCTGCATGTCCGTAAATGCATCTTCATCGTTGGCCGAATATGTTGAAGAAGAGCCCATGTTGGACATTTGCAAACAAATAGGACATATACTTAATTCGTATACAAAATTCAAAATTTCGGCATGACCTTTGCTAAAAATATGACATATTGGTTGCCAGAAATTTGACGAAACAAAATCTAATCAACGTTTCCACAAAAAAATGGCAACCCTATACAGTCCCTGCAAACAAATCAACACCTACAATACATGATTTCAACCACATTTCCTCAAAAATTTGACAAATCCATGTCCATGAAAATTTAAATCTTTGTGATTTCAGCCACATTTCCTAAAATCCATGTCCAATAGAACTCAAAATATTACAAATACACCTAATTTACACTAAAATATAGATGTGTACCATTTGCAAAAAATATGTCTATGAACTTCAAGAAAATGGAGATATCTCACTTACGGGTGGAATCCCGGTCTCGGCGCCTGGTAGAGCAACGTCGGACGCTTTGCAACCCGAGATGCCGGAGGCGAGGTCGAGGTGGTTGTCGCCGATCGGGGAGGGGGCTGGGGGCCGAGCGAGCGGTGGGGGAGGGGCGAGGGCTTGGAGGGGGAAGGCGCGGTGGGGGAGGGGGCAAGGGCGGCAGGAGAAGCGGCGGCGCCGTCCAAGGAGGTCGACGGGTGCGTCGACAGCAGATGATGTGGCGGCGGGCAGCGACGAGGGTGGCGGCGGGCGGCGATGAGGGTGGCGGCGGAGGCCCGAGAGAACTTGAGTGTGTGGATTTAGCGTGAAACGAAATCTACCGCAAATCGGCTAAGCTAATGGTCAAAAATAGCTATGTCATTGGTGACATCACCAACACCACACTATTTTCACCATTCCCTTAGCCGATTTGGGGCAAATCATGCCAAATTTCGTTTAGGACTATTTTGCACATAGCTCTTTTACATCCAAAAAATACGTGAGAATATTTATTTTATTTAGATTGAAATACATATAGTCTATACACAAATGGTGCTTAATAATAAAAGATATATATAAAATTAAGTGCAACGTCGTTTCTGAATTCTTTTGACAAAACTTTCTACACCGAACAACGTGTCTTGGCTTCTTTTTGTACACTTTGTTTTGAGCTGGACTTCACCTTCTTGATAGACGCCAGATTGTTTGTCATCATTAGCATGCTCATCTAGATCTTCCTTCCTGGACAAGTCTTTGTTGCTCTGTTGTTTCTGTCTTTTGTACAAAACACTTCTCACTTCCTGAACCTCTGCACGGATTTCCTGTCCGTCTGGCTGATTTTCATCTCTAGTCTCTTTCTGCAAGCCTCCTTCTAGCTTATCATCATGTGCCACCCCTTCTTAATATATATATATATATATATATATATATATATATATATATATATATATATATATATAGACATGCACACCCCTTTTGCTAAAAAATGAAAAACCAAAAATTGGGCATATCACCTAGATTAGATTGATATAGTCGTCGATAGATGATAAAGGTCGAGGGCAACGGATGGCCGTGTGTATTACTTAGGATCTGGAGAGAGAAACTAGCTAGATTGACAAAAATTAAAATAGATAATGTTCACAGTATGAGCTAGCTACACACAGCTATCAATCTATATATAGAGAGCTGCATATACCTATGGCGTGCTACCAGTTGTGACGCCAGCACAATATCTTTTAACTGATATTGGGCCCCACTTGAATACTAATGGCATTTGCAAAAAGTCCTACGCCACAAGTATCAGACACAGTGCTGGCGTAGGCGTTTTCCCTATGCCAGCAGAACTCCATGGAAGGGGAGGATGACCAGGCCCACATACTAATGGCGTACACTGGAATTCCTACGCCAGCGCTATGCATCTACCAATGTCGTACTAAATAAGAGGACGCCACCACTATTTGAAAAAAGTAGTGATGGCATTGGTTGGAAATGGCGCGCCACCAACGAGAGTTGTGGCTAGCACTTTTTCCAGTAGTGCATGTAATAGAGACTCGTCGATGTGTCCACACATCATACATGTCTGATCTTCACATACGTGTCACCGTAAGAGTTCCACATTAGCCAGTAAGTATCCCTTCAACAGCCGCCACCAGAACACCCTGGTCTTGGCTTAGACACACAACTTCCAAATTACACGCGAACTCCCTCCCCCCCCCCAAGAAGAACTCCCTGGAGTGATCTGAGAGTTATACTGCAAATTTTCCAGTTCTCAATGTACTGATTTGACTATGAAATATCCAGACCTCTGACATGCCCATGCCCAGTAATTCTTGCTAGGTGACATTGGTCTTGGGAGATTCAGTATTGCTTCCACATCTGGTGTAATGAAAATTTTCCTAACCAAGTCGGTATTCCGTTGACCGGTATCCTCGTCCAATAAATCAACCACTAACTACACTAGGTCATTCAATAGGGTGCACAATGGTTTCATAGTAGTGGTGACCCCGATCCACTGATAATGCCATATCTCAGTG
Organism: Triticum aestivum; assembly: GCF_018294505.1. NCBI lineage: Eukaryota > Viridiplantae > Streptophyta > Magnoliopsida > Poales > Poaceae > Triticum > Triticum aestivum. Next base: position 601,392,468 of record NC_057813.1, read on the forward strand.
GTCATTCCGTCACCCACTCCCCAAACCAACCCTTGATGGAGATGTTTCCTCCCTTGAATAATCGCACACCATGTTTTAGATGAGCTCTTTGGGCATCTTGCCCGGAGAAAATCACCATGTGGGTAGTAGCTGCTTTCAACACGCGTGCGCACAAGCTGTCTGGGTTGTCTAACAGCCTACAAGCTTGCTTAACAAGCATTGCATCATTGAAGATCTCTAGGTCTCGAAAGCCTAGACCACCTTTAGATTTTGGAATAGCCATCTCTTCTTCCAATATTGTCACCTATCCTATCAAGTGACCTGACCCAACAATTAATACTTGGACATAACTGTCATAACTTCGCGGCATAAACCTTTGTTGAGCTTAGAACATCTCATAGAATAAGCATGTAGTGCTTGGACCACTGATTTGAGGTATACCTCCCTTCCTGCACAAAGCGCATTCCTGTAACTCCATCCCTGGACTCTTGACCTTGCAGACTCAACAATATGTTCAAACTTTTTGTTCTATGACACGTTTCTTCTTGCCATGTTGGAACCTTAGTTGTTAACTGCAAAGAGTCTGAGATTAGTCTTGTTCTTTGGGGCAATCATGCAAATGAATTTCCAGTTGATGAGGTGCTTGCTGCAAGTGAGAATGGTGTTGTCATCGTGATCTCTGTGAGCATGATACCCAAGATGTTAAAAGGTAGCGCTCCTCCATTTCACAGTTCATGTGACTGTTTTGTGTACTATCGACATCTGTTTGGTACTTCTTGTCCTAATGGCTTATGTTTTATCTTTGTGGCTGATTACAGGTGTGTTGGGCCTCAGTGCTAATGCCGCATGTCGTTGGTACATCGATGAGGATTTTCCTGATATACTTTACTTTCGTAATAGGTATTTACTCTTGCTTGTTTTTACCCTACTCTAGTTTTTAGCTTGCTTTGTTGTTTACTTCTATTTTTCATGTTATGTCATGTGGGTGCGCGATGATGGCGTCCCGACTAAGGGGTCGCGCACCACATTGATTTCCGGCCAGGTGGGCAAGGCTGAGGACCCCAAAATCGGTTCTGTCTTGGGCCACTTTGGGCGGCCTATGACTTAACAAAGATTCCAGAAGATTTGGAGTATAATCCAAGGATACCAGAGCCATGGAGGACTATACTTCCACCAACATAGCCTACCTAGACCTACAGTCCTAGGACACCTGGTTTGTTATATAAGCCAGGGTGTAAGTGCATCTAGTGCCCCTTAGTGATTTTGGTGTATTGACGACTTATAGGTTAAGGGACTAATGTGTTTGTGGGTGTACACATGCTCTATAAGTCAATGAGGAGTTTGATATTTACAGTGAAAGTCGACCCCTAAAAATGAATGTCCTCGACTGAAGATTTTGGTTCTCTTGAAGACTTTGAAAGTGAAGAAATTGGTGTGACCTTGAAGACTTGGATATTCATGCGAGGAATCTGAAGCGTGAAGACTTTTGTTTTCGTAGTTTCTTTTTCTCCTTCTTGAGTCATAGGAAACACCATACTGTTAAAGGGGGTCGAGGTAATACTAAGGAAACTGATTTCCATGTGATGCTCATCTCAAAATCCTACCCAATCCTTCGAGTGAAGCCATTGTAAATCTCATATCAGTTCAGTCAATTTCTTCAGTGACAGAGACAAAGATCTTCTGGTCTCTGAGGAATTTGTTCTGACTGAGGAGTTAGGAATTCGCTAGTGTGAATTGCCTACACACTGAGGAACATGATAGCCCTGAGTAATTCGAACCTCAAATCCGACCGTCATTGTGCCGCGCGCCAGCTGTCCCAAAATATCCTAGCACCTAACGATCATATCAGCCAAGGGCATTTATGTCTTATCATATCAGGCTGCTCCCTACGCTATAAATAGCCTCCCCCTACAACCACTAGCTGGTTGGCTGCTCCGAGAGAAACTGACACTTGTCAATTGAGAGCATCCCATCCTCCAAGGACATTGAGCAAAAATCATCAAGTGAGAAAAACCCAAAACCCAAACCCAAACTTACAAACCCCAAAGTGATTGAGCATCACTGAAGAGATTGTTCTTGTGTGGAACCGACGCTTGTTACCTTTGAGGACTGTGTATCCTCCAAACGGTTAGGCATCATGGTCTGAGCATCCAAGAGGAATTGTGGATTGCCGAGTGACCAAGTCTGTGAAGGTTTGGAAGTCACCTGTGAAGACTTACCACTACTGTTGGGCGAGGTCTGTGTGATCTTAGCTGAAGGAGAATACGGTGAGGACTGTGTGTCCTCGAGTTTAAATACTCAGCCGCTCCAACCAGACGTACAACTGTCACAGCAGTTGGAACTGGTCTACCAAATCATTGTCTTCACCAAGCCTACTGGTTCTATTTCCTCAACCCATTCATTTCCTCAGTTATGTTTTGATGTACCTAATCATTACTGTTTGAAGACTTTGACTGAAAACTTTCTCTAATTCCTCAATCCCATTTCTTCAGTCTGTTTTGTCTTCATCCTGCTTATCCCGTGTTTACGCTTTCTGTACTCTGTGTTTGTCTTTCATTTCATCATGATGACTATGCTGTTGCTCTATTATCCTTATACATGAGTACTTATTCCGCTTCAAGTAGTTCTTCACTTAGGAATTTCCTCACCCTGAAATTCCTCAGTGAAGAATTCGTAAAAATCGCCTATTCACCCCCTCTAGTCGACGTAACGCACTTTCAATTGGTATCAGAGCAAGGTACTCCCTTGTTCTGTGTGATTTTGGTTTAACCGCCTGGAGTTTTAGTTATGTCAAGTGCAGGAATGAAGAAAGTGACATGCCCCATTTTTGACGGTCATGAGTATCCCAAGTGGAAGGCCATGATGAAGAAGCGACTCATGGCGATGAACAGCGAACTATGGACGGTCATTGAGATTGGTCTCACCGATCTCTGCAAGATGGCGGAGGTTGATGATATTCGCAAGTACACTCTACTCAACCTCACGACGAAGGATGTCATCTGCTCCTGTTTGTCCCAACATCAGTTCAGGAACATCATGCATCTCAACCATGCGAAGCTTATCAGGGACCAACTCTCTGAAGTATATGAAGGTCATCATACTCGTCATGATCCTTGGTTTGAGGATTTCAAGGAATCACTCAAGGAGATGACTTTCGCACCTGAATCATCATCCACTGCACCATGCCTTATGGCAAAGGGTGCCAAGGTAACTGAATGCTACCTCTTCGAATCCAGTGATGATGAATCGGGTGATGAATTTGGACCCAGCTATGTCAAACTTTGCTTCCCTTGCCACTAAACAACAAAGAGCTCTTGAAAAAGTTCAAAACATGCTAGATGAAAGCGATGATATGTTGGGTGAGGAATTGGATCGAACTAAGGCTTTGACTGATAGTTTGCAAAAACTTCAGTCTAAGTTTGGCATCCTTCAAAATCATCATAACACTCTCTTAACTGATCATGAGAAGCTTTCTTATGAATTTCTTCAAAGAAAGCAAGATCTTGAGAAGTTAAAAGCGAGTTATGAAGATCTTCGGAAGGAAAACGATTCATTGCTTGCTCAACAGATTAGTTCCGCTCAGGAAGAATTTATTCCACCATGTCTGAAATGCATTGAGCGTGAATATGATAATTCATCTCCTAAATGTTCAAATGCTTCTATTCCTGCAAATTCTTCAACTGTCTCTGTGGTCACAAATTCCTCATCTGAGGATACCACATGTATCACTGACTATAATGCAGGGCTGAAGGAATTGTATGTGACAGGCATTTACAAAAGCCTCAAAGGGCATCATACTCTATGTGATGTGCTCAAAAAGCAGATCTTGAACAGGAACCCTAGGAAAGAGGGTATTACCTTTGAGAGGAAACTCAATGCTAATGGGACCTACTGGAAACCTGAGAAGTATCCCAAAACCTCATGGGTTGCTACGAAAGGACCTCCTGTAGATCCATGCACTTTATCTGGCTTTACCTCTGATTCTTCATATTCCTCTGATGAGTCATTTGACTCCAACTATAAACTGTTTAAGAATCAGAATGGTGAAGCATTTGCTTGATATGTTGGAACTAACTGCAGGAATGGTCCCCCTATGAAGAAAATCTTGGTTCCTAAAAGGTGCCTTGAAAATCTTCAGGTGAATGTCATCATGACACCACCAATGAAGAATAGGAACCCCGGATCAAATTCTTCATATGGACCAAATTCTTCATACGGATCAAATTCCTCACATGGATGAAAATCCTCATATGAACATCATCATGCTAACACTTCTGTTTCGCAGGGAAAGTCTAAAGGCTATGAATATGTGCATTATTCTTCTAACCATTATGTTCATAAGTCCTCGAAGAATTTCTCTGCTTATTCATATGCTTATCCTAACCACTCTTTTGTGAAATGAAGTGCACTGGCTTCTATGCCATCCTTTTCTTATGGAGCTCACAGAATGATGAACTCTTTGCCACCCCTCCAGATGTGGGTGGTGAAGAAAAAGAACTAATCTCTTATGCAGGGTCAGGTCTCCAGATGAAATTAATCATCTAAAGAATTTGTTGGAGATCTGAATATGCTTGAAAGGACGCAAGCTAATCATGAAGAAATGAATCATTCATTTCTCACGTCCTCATATTACTATGTCTATTATTGTTGATGAAATTAATATCATATTCTTCACTGATGAAGTATATGGGTTCGTAAGTTGCACTAATTCATCTGCAGGATGAACAACCTAAAGCTACTGAGTGGGTCCTCGACAGTGGAGTACAAATCACATGACTGGTGACAGGAACTTGTTGATGGACACTGATTTGTCACCATTTCATCTGAAGCATATCACCTACACTGACAAAGGAAAAAGCAAGGTATGGTCTATGTAAGGTTGCAATCTCAAAGGATAGACACATGGGCAAAGTCATGCTTGTCGAGTCCTTAGTATTCAACCTCATGTCTGTCTCAATGCTTCGTGATCTTGATATGGTTGTTGTCTTTGGCAAATATCGTTGCCTTGTGCTAATGGAATCTGACAACTCCAAAGTCTTCGAGGGCTTTAGGAAAGGAGACTTGTATATTGTTGATTTCTCTGCAGGACCACAGCCTGCCACATGTCTACTTATAAAAGCTTCAAAATGCTGGCTATGGCATCGACAACTTGGTCATGCTGGGATGAGGAACTTGCATACACTCGCAAAGAAGAAGCATGTCATTGGCATCGAGGGTGTCAAATTCCTCAAAGATCATCTTTGTGGGGCTTGTGAGGCTGGAAAGATCACCAGAGGCAAGCATCCCTCGAATACTATCATGACCACTTCTCGTCCCTTTGAATTACTTCATATGGATCTCTTTGGCCCTACTCATTATGCCATCTTCTCTAGTTCTGCATCATTATATGGCTTTGTCATAGTTGATGACTATTCTCGTTACACATGGGTGCATATCATCACTTACAAAAATGAAGTGCAGTAAGTCTTCAAACGATTTTCCTCAAGGGCTTCCACTAACTTCGGTGTGAAGATCAAGCATATCAGGAGTGATAATGGAACCGAGTTCAAGAACACTGGACTCGATGAATATCTTCATATGCTTGGTATTACTCATGAATTATCTACTCCTTATACTCCTTAGTAGAATGGCGTCGTGGAGCGCAAGAACAGAACTCTTGTTGAGATGGCTCGCACCATGCTTGATGAATACAAGACACCTGAGCGCTTCTGGCCTGAACAAATTGATACTGCATGCCACATCATCAACAGGGTATATCTTCACAAATTCTTCAAAAAGACCTCATATGAACTCCTCACTGACAAAAAACCCAATTTAAGTTATTTCAAAGTCTTCGGTGCTAAATGTAGGATTAGAGATCCTCACCATCACTCTAAATTTGCATCGAAAGCACATGAGGGTTTTATGCATGGTTACGGAAAGGACTCGCACACCTACAGAGTCTTCAACATCAATCATCACAAGATTGTTGAAACTGTAGATGTGCGGTTTGATGAAACTAATGGCTCGCAAAGAGAGCACCTACCTCCTATGCTAGATGAAATGTCACCTGAGGAATCCATCAAGTTCAAAGCTACTGAGGACATCATCCCTACCGAAGAATCTGCTGAAAAAGTCATTTCGGATCGTGAAGAAAACCCGCGGGTGCTGCTGAAGAAACTGTTGGGCCTAAGCAAAGTCGTCAACCCGCACATCCTCGCATTGCAAACGAAGTGCAGATCAAGAAGATCTTCGATGACATCAACGGACCAGGTCCTCTCACGCGCTCAAAAGCTTCACATTTATCTAACTTTTGTGGGCATTTTGCATTCGTCTCTATCACAGAGCCCACTAAAGTTGATGAAGCATTCATGGAATCTGAGTGGATTCAAGCCATGCAAGATGAATTGCATCAATTCGAGCTCAACAATGTGTGGGAGCTTGTCAAGCGACCAGACCCACGCAAGCACAATATCATCGGTACCAAATGGATCTACCGCAACAAACAAGATGAAAATGGCCTTGTGGTGAGGAATAAGGCTCGTCTTGTAGCTCAAGGCTACACACAGGTTGAAGGAGTTGATTTCGATGAAACTTTTGCACCTGTTGCTAGACTTGAGGCTATTCGCATATTGCTTGCTTATGCTAACCATCATAATACCATCTTACATCAAATGGATGTGAAAAGTGCATTCCTCAATGGTAAGCTTGAGGAAGAAGTATATGTTGCTCAACCACCAGGTTTTGAGGATCCAAAATTTCCAGATCACGTCTACAGACTCAACAAGGCCCTCTATGGCCTCAAGCAAGCACCTTGGGTGTGGTATGACACACTGAAGGAATTCCTCATGAAGAAAGGCTTCAAACCCGGTTCACTTGACCAAACTCTTTTCACCAAAACATATGGTGATGAATTATTCGTGTGCCAAATATGTGTTGATGATATTATCTTTGGTTGTACTAACCAACGTTACAGTGATGAATTTGCCTATATGATGAGTGAATAATATCAAATGTCTATGATGGGAGAATTGAAATTCTTCGTAGGTCTTCAGATTCGTCAACACTACGATGGCATATTCATATCTCAGGAGAAATACCTCAAGGATGTGTTGAGGAAATTCGGCTTGCAAGATTACAAAGGCGTCAAAATCCCTATGCCCACAAATGGCCATCTATGCACTGATGAAAATGGTAAAGACTCGATCAAAAGGTATATCGCTCCATGATTGGCTCTTTATTGTATGTATGTGCATCTAAGCCGGATATTATGCTTAGTGTTTGCATGCGTGCCCGATTGCAAGCTCCACCGAAGGAATCACACCATAAGGCTGTGAAACATATTCTTCAATATCTAGCTCACCCACCAACACTTGAATTATGGTATCCCAAGGGCTCTTCCTTTGATCTCATTGCTTATTCAGACTCTGACTATGCTAGTGATCGGGTGGACCGCAAGTCAACGTCAGGCACATGTCATTTCCTCAGACGATCCTTGGTATGTTGGTCCTCGAAGAAGCAGAACTGCGTATCACTCTCCACTGCAGAAGCTGAGTACATTGCTGAGAGTGCTATCAAGATTGCTCACAACCCAGTTCAGCACTCGAAGATAAAACACGTCCAGATTCCTCATCATTTTGTTCATGACCATGTGTTGAAGGGCGACATCTCCATCGACCATGCAAATACTGAAGATCAACTGGCCGACATCTTCACAAAACCCTTGCATGAGAAGAGATTTAGCAAGTTGTGGTGTGAGCTAAATATCCTAGAATCTTCGAATGTTCTTTGAACAGGACACACATCCTAACACTTATGCTGACTTGATGTCTTAGATCTGCAACACATGACGTATGCTTCTTTGCTCCTTTCTGAGGCCTTTTACCATCTGCCATTTTCTTCAGCTAAGGAATTTGAACAATAGAGTTCTCTGAGGAAGTATGCAGCTTTTCTTCGAGGAACGCTGTAAATGAGTTAAGTTGATGAGAACCTAGTGATTCAACAGCAGACATGTGTACCTGTGAACAGAGTACAGGTGCGAAGAATTTGCAGAGGTCATATGCGTTCTCAGAAATTTTGTAGGACTGAACAAGTTTGAGGAAATTGACCAGATGCGTCTTGAAGAATTTCACTAAGCATTCTTTGACTTAGGTTCCAGAGTTGTGTGGATTTGTTAGATTCACACAGTTGAAGAATCATGAAGAAAAACGTCACTTAGAGAAACAGATCAAGAACTGAAGATTTGTGCTAGGTGTTTAGAGTGTGGAAGTTGAAGAACTAACAACTTTTGAAGATTTGATGAAAATCATCAATAGAAATAAAGGCAGTAAAAGTAACTTTTAATTACCCTTGACGAAGAACACGACGAATAGGAAGTGTAGATTGAGAAGTTCGTCGACTCGAATCTTCCATGCCCTAACTTGGCGGAGGAAGACATCTACGGTGGCGGCGGAGAGAAGATGTCCGCGGCCGGCGCGAGTACAACAACGACGAGGTCGAGGCAGTGAAGCTCTTCCTCACCGACGACGATGGAAGTAGCGGCGGCGCTAGGTTTTGAGACCTCGAGCGAGGGAGTGAGGTCGAGCGGAGTAAAAACGAAGTGAGGAGGGGAGGGGGTATTTATAGCTGAGGTGAAAAACCGCTCGTCCGAGGAAATTGGACGAACGTGCCCCTGACTCTTCTCATTTGCACGACATGTGTCACCCACGTACTGAGAGGTGGCGATCATGCGAGATCATGGGTGAATAGATAAGTATATCGTGGGATGTTTAACGGTTTGAGAGGCAAAAGCCGAAAATTCAGATAAGAATATTTTAATATGTCGTTCGCAATTTCTTTAGCTGACAAGGACACAATGAAGAATTTGAACAAGTTTCAAGTAGAACGCACATGAAGAATTTGTGAACAGACTGGGTTGAGTTTAGCATAGAGGGGGGGGGGTAAGGGTTCGATCACATTCACTTAGCAATAAGGATCAACTTGAAGAATTAGCAATAAGTGAATGTTGTAGAGGACATAAACTCAAATATGAAGAACAATGTTGGAAAGAGTGAAGACATTGCAAAGTTGAAGAATTTGAAAAATTGAGGAATTTCAAAAATGAAGAAAAACTCAAATAGAAGATTTTCAACTTTGGTTGGTGGCGTAACCCACCGTATAAGAAAGCTTATTTCAGACACCGCGTACAACTCTCGTCGGGTTCTGAGAATCAATTTCTTCATTAATTTCTTCACACTTAGAGGGTTAGTCTTCATTGATTGAGAAAAACGTTACTTCCTCAGAGAACTCTATTGTTCAAATTCCTCAGCTGAAGAAAATGGTAGATGGTAAAAGGCCTCAGAAAGGAGGAAAGAAGCTTGAAGTAAATACTACCTTTGAGATCCCTGTTGACATATATGTCGGGTATTGCATGCCTGACGAAGCAACTCACGGCAAGGAGACTAAGAATGAGCGCAAAGTGCGCATACAGAGGATTGAACAAAGATGGACAAGAGAATGGAGGTAGTACAAATATGTTACTCCTAAATACATGAATACCTGGCCAAAGAGTTGATCCAACAAGCCGTGAGGATTATGCTGATGAATGGGCCAGGCGGCAAGCTAAATTGTCCAAGCAGGCCGAAGAAGCAGTGAAGAAATTCAAAGAAGATTCTGCTGCTGCCGCTGCCGAGGCTTCTTCAAGCAAGAAGGCTATGCCCAAGAAGCCTGATTGCAAACCAACTTCTTCTGCAATGCCCTCACGACCAAGTTCCTCAACAATGCCCTCACGGCCAAGCTCCTCTATGCCACCGAGGCAAATTCCTCAGACTGCCTTAGTTCCTCAGGCTACACAAATTCCTAGGGCTTCAAAACCCTCAGCTCCTCCGGCAAAGTTCTCGGCACCTGTGCATCTCGCCACTTGCCAAAGGACCACTGGCATATCAATTGCCTCGGGAGCTTCTGCAAGTTCTTCTGCTCATCCTTCTTCAACCGGTCCCACTCTGCTGAAGACCAAGGCCACTGCTGGACAAGGCTCTAGACCAAGTCCTCACAAGAAGCAGGCGGTCTTCCAAACTTCATTTGATGATGAGGCTGATGATGATGAATTAGCTGATATCATCAAGGACAGACAACAGCGGGCCACTAGAGACAAAGGGAGTGTTGTGCCCCTTCTACTGGATCCGTAGAAGATCATGGATTTCATCGACCTCTGGCACAAAGATCCCAATGCTCCAATGCCAGAGTTGGGCCTCACTCCTGGACAAAGTCACATGGTGACGGCGTTCATAGCTGAAGAAAAGTGGAAATATGATCAAGCCAGGACTGCTAAGAAAGCCCAGTACAAGAAGCAACACTTTCTGAAGGATAATGTTCTGAGTCTATCGCCTGAGCAGCTCATTGGACTGCAATCTGAGATAAAAAACTCAGTGATGAATTTGACGCCTACAAGGCAGAATGGCTGGGAGCCAAGGTCAGATTCGTCAAAATGGCGAAGAAATTCACTTCAAATGTTGCTGATCCTGCACACATTGAGGTCACTCCGGCTGAAGCATCTGCACAAGCCACTAAAGGAAATTCCAGCACCGCTAATGAAAATCAGGCTGCTGATGAAATTGCTAGTACCAAGGCTGCTGAAAAAATTCCAGTCTCTGAAGAAGCTGCCAGGGCAACCACTAGTGTTGCACCTGAAGAACCTGCCAGGCCAGTCGAAGCATCTACTGTTGTGCCTGAAGAAATTGCACAAGACAGGGCAACTGCATCAGTTGTGCTTGAAGAAATTGCCCTAGTTTCCTCTGCTCCTCCTGCACCAACACCAAGCCCAAATCTTCTTTCTGCTCTGGAAGTAAAGAAAACCAAAGCTGTGGAGCGAGCTGCTCCGAAGAAGAGGAAAGCATCAGCTGACTCAGAATCTTCTGCACCCAAGAAGGTGTGAAGATTTTGACAAGCTCAATTGACAATCCCATTGATGATGTTCCTCTTGCAAGCATACCATCAAAGGAAATTGTTCCTTTTGGTCAAGAATATCAGATTCCTGAAGAATCTACTGAAGAAGACCCCTCTGCTGCTTCCACAGAGCAGATGGATGAAGAAATTGAAGCGAATGAGGATGTGGACATTGGGAGCACCACACCAGTGATGAACGATGATTTTTGGGACAGTCAGCACCCCAACTCTCCTCTGTTCACACTGAGGGAGTCCTGGATTAAGGGGTCCTCGGACAGCTGGATTATATACTTTGATCGGACTGTTGGACTATGAAGATACGAGATTGAAGACTTCGTCCCGTGTCCGGATGGGACTCTCCTTGGCGTGGAAGGCAAGCTTGGCAATTTGGATATGTAGGTTTCGTTCTCTATAACCGACTCTGTGTAACCCTAGCCCCCTCCGGTGTCTATATAAACCGGAGGGTTTAGTCTGTAGGACAAGAACAATCAGAATCATAGGCTAGCAGCTTCTAGGGTTTAGCCTGTACGATCTCGTGGTAGATCAACTCTTGTAATACTCATATCATCAAGATAAATCAAGCAGGAAGTAGGGTATTACCTCCATCGAGAGGGCCCGAACCTGGGTAAAACATCGTGTCCCCTGCCTCCTGTTACAATTAGCCTTAGACACACAGTTCGGGACCCCCTACCCAAGATCCGCCGGTTTTGACACCGACACACACCACTACAGCAAATTCCTCAGTCCCCTGTACCAACTGAAGTTCTCATGGGCTCTGAAGAAATTCATACCGCCCCTTCCATCCATGAAGAGATTCCAGCCACTAGTGCTGATGAAAATGCTGCTGAAGAAATGGAGGCCCAGGCTGCAAATGAAGCAGAAACTGAAATTCCTCAGCCTGCGGCTCCAGAGATTGAGATTCTAGAGGTTGTATTGCAACTGACTGATACTTCTCAGCCCAAGCCGAAGAATCCATTCTCCAAGACTCCAAAGTTCAAGGTTGATGCCTTCTTCAATGAGCATGTATTCTTCACTAACTACAATCCCTATGATTTTGCTCATCTGAGGAGGAAGTGCTTCTGGACAGCCAGCCAAGAAAATTTCTATTCTTTAGTGCTGTTCAACAAGGACATAGTCTTCGACCATGAGCATATTCCTCATTTGGATATGGAGTCACTGCCTTGCTTCACGCTAGTCCTCACTGCTATTCATGATGCTGGACTGCTAAACTTCTACACGGACATTTGTGATTGGAATGAAGAACTCGATCTTCAATTCTATGCGACGCTGCACATCACTGGCAATGCTGAAGACGTGAAATCATGGGTGTTGGACTGCATGAGATAAAATACTCACTATAAGGCACCGGCCACTGAATTGCTTCATGCCATGCCTGTTAGTCCTCCCCCAGAAGGTGCATGTCTTATCTACAATAAAACTGAACCGTCTGATCACTTCATGCAAGTGTTGATGAAGCCACTGAAGCCTGGTCAAGCCTCAAGGACAAAGTTCCTTGTGAAGGAATCGCAATATGTGCCTAGGACTGTCTACCGCATTCTGACAAAGACTCCGAGTCATATCAAAGGCCATGACTCGAATGATGAAGAAGTTGTTGGCATCATGAAGAATCTGCTATTCAACATCATGCATGGTATTCCAGTGAACTACCATGATTTCTTCATGAGGACTCTGGCAAACGTTGCAATGTTGCCTTTTGAGTTCAAGCCTTACACTCCCTGGATTATGAGATTCCTCATATAAAGGTCTTCACTCAACTACAAAGCCGACACACTCAACCATGGCACCTACTTGCCCCCAATTGAAGTCCTCAAGCGGACATTTTCCTTAGTTGATGAAAAGGGCAAGACCTCTGCTATTATTGATGAGGGCATTCGACCATTGGATGGACAGTTTCTGTGACGCCCCCGATTCAATCGTACACTAATCATACACACAAATGTGTATGATCAAGATCAGGGACTCACGGGAAGATATCACAACACAACTCTAGACACAAATAAAATAATACAAGCTTTATATTACAAGCCAGGGGCCTCGAGGGCTCGAATACATAGCTCGATACACAAGAGTGTCAGTGGAAGCAGCAATATATGAGTACAGACATAAGTTAAACAAGTTTTTCCTTAAGAAGGCTAACACAAAAGCAACACGATCGAAGAGGCAAGGCCTCCTGCCTGGGACCTCCTAACTACTCCTGGTCTTCGGTGGCCTTCAAGTAGTAGCATCCATCAGCGGTGGCATCTGGCTCCAGGCATCCACCATCTGGTTGCATCAACCGGAAAGAAGAAGAAGGGGGAAAAGGGGGTAGCAAAGCAACTATGAGTACTCATCCAAAGTACTCGCAAGCATCAGATCTATACTAAGTATGCACTGGTATCAAATGGAAGGTTGTATTTGTGGACTGAACTGCAGAATGCCAGAATAGAGGGGGAAGGCCTAACCTATCGAAGACTAGCATCTTCAAGCAGCTCCAAGTATCTTGCAGCATGTAGAAGAGTAAAGAATATCATTTTAATATTAAACAAGCATGTTGTAACATCAACGCCCAGAGATCCTTCCTCCACTCCCTGCGAGAAAGCAATCCCGGGGCCCCATATCCATCACATATCTCATGTATCCATTTCTAGTTATATAAGATCAGGATATAAGTCTGAACATCCATTACCGTGGACACGGTATTTGAATATATATCTTCCCTGCAGGGGTGCACCACGTTACCCAACACGCTCGATCACTCTAGCCGGACACACCTTTCTGGGGTCAATGCCCGACCTCGGAAGATCAACACGTCGCAACCCTACATAGGCTCAGCAGAGAGGTCCCCGCCGGTCTACATCCTAAGCACTCCGGGTCTTGGGCCCATCGCCCGCAGCACTCCGGGTCGTTGTGTGCAGGGTGGATACCAGCACCGCCTTGGATGGCCAGCATGATCCGACCGTGCCACAATGCTGAACTGGACGTCTGACAAAGCTTCGGCTGATACTACGACGTCGAGGCCCATATCTATTCTCGCGTGGTGGTTAGTTCGTAAAGGCCAGAGGCCAACTCAGAACAAATACCCAAACCTGTTAGTGCATTGGGGGCTCGCGGAAACGAGCAGAGACTCGCGATAAAGTGACCTCATCGCCCCGTCTCGTGGACTTACGGCAAGGGCCCAGATTGCCCGACCGTGCCACATGGAAAACTCGCGGGTGCTCTATGGTCCCGCCCGACTTTCACATCAACTCGCGGGTACCCCTCAGGGCCGACCCGACTTCAACAATGGTCTCAAGTAAAGTCAAGGTAACCGTCTGTCCAAACATAAAGGGGAAAACCCGAGGAATCACCCACAGAGGATTCCACTCAATGTAATCATCAAGGTGAACGTAAGAGGGACCACCCTCGAGGTTCGCACTTGGGGTGTTGAACGACAGAACCGTATCGGGAATGGTGAATGAGGAAATCACCCTCGATGACCACGACCGAATAGCTACACTACATAATTATCATCAGGAGTGCGTTATGAGGGATCACCCTCGGCACTCGATAGTAGCTCTGCAGAGTCGAGCAACAAAAGGGCGTGATGTGATGTGATGTGAGGTGTTAGGCTCTGGTCATCGATCACATTGATCGAGTCATAAATGATGAAGCAGGGGCAACAAGGACAAGGTGGGGGTCACTGATGGATCACTAGCAACCTATACTAAGCAGTTTAGGATAAGCAGATAGGTAACAATAAGCAGGTACAAAAGCAGGCTATGCATCAGAATAGGAGCAATCAATAGCAGTAGCAAAATCTAATGCAAGCATGAGAGAAAGGAATGGGCGATATCGGGATGATCAGGGGGGGGGCTTGCCTGGAAGCTCCGATGAAAGGTAAGAAGGGTCGTCGTCGACGTATTCGATCACAGGGGCGATATCGGTCTCGGGTCTACCGGACAAAAGAGGGGGAAGAAATAGTAAATACAGAGCAAACAGATACATGACAAGTCAACAAGCAGAGCCAGGGGTGATCTAACGCAGTACTACGCGATACTGGTGAAGTGGGATAACGTCCAGGAAAGTTTTTCCAAGTTCCGGACGTCTGTCGGACAGATGATAGGGACGTGTGGTGGGCGAACAGACCGCGTATTCGGATTCGTCTCGTCGTTCTGAGCAACTTTCATGTACAAAGTTTTGCGATCCGAGCTACGGTTTATTTTATATGACTTTCCAAATATTTAAACAATTTCTGAAATTTATGGAATTCTATTAATTCGAAAATAAAACAGCAAAAACTTGAGAGTGGTGTTTTCGCTCCTAGGTGCATATGCACCCATTATCAAAATACATATTTCGAAAAGTTGAAAAATTCGGAACAAAAACCGCGCGTGTATATCCGAACATTTTATGTGCGTGCACAAAGTTTCGATGAAAAACGACGTTTTTGTGGCTTGTGTAAAAAAGATAAAGAAATGCCTTGTGAATAGTTAGAATGAAGCATCCGAAATTGTCTTTTTTACACAAGCCACAAAAAACGTCGTTTCTCACCGAAACCTTGTGCACGCACTTAAAATGTCTGGATATACACGCAGGATTTTTGTTCCAAATTTTTTAACTTTTTAAAATGTGTATTTCGACAATGGGTGCATATGCACCTAGGAGCCAAAGACAATTACCGCAAAAACTTCTGTTACCTAGTGTCATCCTAGCCTATGTATATGACAGTGGGGCCAGTACGGTTCGGAGTCAGCGGGGTCAACAGTCAACATTGACTGGTTGACTGGTCAAAATTGGGCTGTGGGGCCCAGGTATCATAGCATCATTTTTTTTTTTTTGCGATCTATCATAGCATCATTTGTATAGCAGATTATTTAATTAGTCTAACAAGTGGTGGGGCCACTAAGTCATATTATACGTAGCATCTAGACTTAGTTCTAATACCTGTTTTGGGTTAGTTAAATAAGACTAATCCTAATCTATGGCCGGCCGTTTGGAAGTGGCCCATCCGGCCACAAACACAAAGCACGCACACACAACAAGCAATCAGCCATGGCCGGCAAAAATCACAAATTTGACCTGTAAACAAAAAAAGTTCACAAAATGAACTATTCTTCAAAAAAATTCATTCCGCTGACCCTTTCGTGTAGCGCCCGACAGGCAGACATCACACTACACTATGCAACACCTGACTGACAGGCACTACACGACTAGCTAGCATTACACCTCAAACTAAATGCAAATTCTTAAGTCAACGTGCAACGCCTAAGAGCTAGGTGCTACACTATACAGTGTAGCGCCTAGCATCTAGGCGCTGCACTAACAGCTACACGAGCGACAAAGCAAGATTGCGTGTCGATGCACTACACGCAGTCGACGGATCAGCAAATCACGTGCACGCAGGTCGTGTGCGTGCATGCGTGGCCACAGCGTCGTAGGGCCTACAGCAACGTACTGCATGCATGAGTGTCGTGTGCTTGTTTGGTCTTTCGTGCTTCTAAATGCGAATCCTTTTAATTAACTGGACATCAGTGTAGCGCTTAGACGCTAGGCGCTACACTGTATAGTGTAGCATCTAGCTCTTGGGCGTTGCACATTAATTTAAAAATTTTCAGTCAGTTCAAGGTTCAACGCAGGCTAGGAGTGTAGTGCCTGTCAGTCAGGCGTTGCACAGTGTAGTGTGACACCTCGCTGTCGGACGCTACACAAAAGAGTCAGCGGAGTGAATTTTTTTTTAGAGACAGTTCACTTAGTGAATTCTTTTTGTCTACAGGTCAAATTTGTCATTTTTGCTGCCATGGCCATTGCCATGGCCAACATCAGCAGCAGCCGGTGGCAGGCTGGCAGCAACGCTAGCGGCGTTAGTAGGAGCAGCAATGCAGCAGCTAGCCGCGCTAGCAGGGAGCAGCGGCAGCGGGCGTTGGGAGGCTGCGGCGCAGTGAAGAGCAGCAGCAGTTGGTCAACAGCAGACACGAGCACAACGGCAAGGAGCAGCAAGGACCACGGGCATGCGTGGTCATGGCGCCGCGGGCACACGCGTGGGCAGGCGCAGGGAACGGGCAGGGGCGCATGCGGATGCGGCCATAGGCAGGCGAGCGCGCACGAACGCGAAGCTTCGGCCATGGCGGCCGGACTCGCGGGGATGACAATACGGCAACAGATCGAGGGGGAAAAGTTAGGGAATCGGGCAAGGGCTCACTGCGGTGCCGGAGAAGAGCTCGAGATGGCCGGGGATGGACCGGAGACGTGGCAATCGACGACGGCGGCCGGCGATGTACGCGGTGAAGATGAGCTCGATGGCGAGCCTACGGGGCGGCTCCGCTCGATTAGATGCTTGGGACGGACAAAGTCGATGCCAACATGCGGTCTCAGGGCTTTGAGAGGCCGGTGGCCGCGACGATGACGATGGCCATGGCGGACACGGCTCGGGAAGCCTCTGTTAGAAGGGAGAGAGAGGATTGGTGGAATAGTTCAATGTATTGCTTGAGCCTCGTGGGCATATATATAGGAGTACAATGACCAACTTGGAGTACAAGACAAGGCAGGAACAAATCCTAGGCTATCCTATACTTCCTAATATACATTATACTCAACATCCCCCCGCAGTCACAACGGTAGCGACGCAGACGGTGAGACTGGAGAAGAATCCGAAGGCAAACCGACGGACATCCCCCACAGTCGCAACGGTCGATGCATCGCAGAGTCGTGGCTAGAGTGAAAACCGATGAGGTTGCTCAAGCAGGTGGTAGCCCTTTTGCCGTTTGTCGATGTAGCCGAGAGCGTGGGTGGTGGAGCCGTGGTCGAGGTAGCCGTGCGAAGAATGCCGTGGTCGATCTCGAGTCGGGGTAGCCGGTGTCGAGGAAGTCGCCGTGGAGCCGTGGGCACAAGGAGGCGTCGAGTTAGTCGTGGGCGCAGTGGTGTTGAAGTAGTGGTGCGCCAGGAAGGAGATGATGTTGACGACGCGTCGCGCCGGGGTTGCCAACCCCGGGAACACATCATAGACGAAGGCACGCGTCGGTGTTGCCAGCATCGGGCATGCGTAGACGGATGAAGACGAAGTTGACAAAGCGCCGCACATGGCTTGCCAGGCCCGGGGACACGTCGTGGACAAAGACACGCGGCGGTGTTGCCAGCATCGGGCATGCGTAGAATGGGACCTGCACAAGCTGTACGCCATGTCGAAGAAGTCGGAGAGGCCAGCAGAGAAGGACTCGACGACGGTAGTGGCGCCAATCGACGCGGGGCCAATGTCGCCCGTGGTTGTCGGAGTAGATGAAGCGGTCGGGGTAGATGACGGCGACGCTGGCGACGGGCTGATGCTGGACGAAGACGAACGGGGGTGGACGGGCGGCGGCGGCGGCTATAGGGCTAGTGGCAGCAGCGGCCGAAGAAGCGCGGCGGCGGCTAGGTTAGGAGCACGGCGGTAGTGCTCGAAGTAGGCGAAAAACCCTGACAACGTGACGAAGACCGGCGCGGACGATGGCGTTCCCGCGCCAAGGGAGACGGCGTGGCGCATACCACGAGAGGTCGACGCGCGGTGACGACGGAGTGGACCATGGACCGCGACGCTATGGCCCGAAGGGGCGACGCAGCAGCGGCAGGAGGGTCGGGGCAATGGCGGGAAGACCTTGGGGCGGCGGCGGGGACCGCGGGCCGCAAGGCTGCGGCCCGAAGGGGCGACGCAACGGCGGTCCGAGAGTCGGTGCAGCCGCGGGGACAGCCTCGAGGCGACAGCGGGGACCGCGTATCGCGACAATACGGCCCGAAGGGGCGATGTAGCGGCAACGCACGGGTCGATACAGCCGCGAGGAGAACCACGGGGCGGCGGCGCTGCGGCCCGATGGGGCGATATAGCGGCAGCCCAATGCTCGATCGGTGGAGAGGCGCACTGAACTCGGGGACGATCTTCATGGGACCTGCGGAGGCGTGCGTAACCGACGGGCCAGGTCGGTCGCGCGGCGTAGATGAGGCGAATCGCCGCGACGAGCGGGTGATCAAGCCGATCGCGCGCGAGGTCAGGGATGCCGCTCGGTGGAGGCGTGGTGGCGGCGGAGTCCAAGATGAAGCCGGCGACGGCGGGCGGCAGGGCGGCTATGATTGGCCGCCGCATGGCGTGAGGCTGCCGGATCGGGGTGATGTAGAGTCCCGGTCGGAGTAGGGCGGTGACGGCCGGCGTAGATCGATGGGCGAGCCGGCGCGTGAATGGCGGCGGTGAAGGGCCGCCACATGACGCGAGGCCGTCGGGTCGGGGCGACCAGCGGGCAGACGCGTGAACGACCCGTGAAGCCATCGGGTCGGTGAAGTAGCCGGCCGGTCGCGCCGGTGTCGGAGTAGAGGCGCGCGCGGGTCGACGGCGGCGGCGGGCGACACAAACCAATCAAGATTAGATCGGAAAACAAAAAAGAAAAACGCCAATCAAAACGACCGGCAAGAGAGAGAAAAAACCCGGAGCAAGGGCTTGGGAAAAAGACTCTCTAGGGCAGCCGACCAACACGGCCGGCGGACGAACCCTAGGCACGGGCGGCGCAGCCCCCGGCGGCCGTCATGGAGGCCGACCGCCCCAGGGGCGGCGCGCGGGTGCGGAAGCGGCGGCGGCTAGGGTTTAGAACCTGGAAACTGATACCATGTTAGAAGGGAGAGAGAGGATTGGTGGAATAGTTCAATGTATTGCTTGAGCCTCATGGGCATATATATAGGAGTACAATGACCAACTTGGAGTACAAGACAAGGCATGAACAAATCCTAGGCTATCCTATACTTCCTAATATACATTATACTCAACAGCCTCGAACGGACGTACGCGAGTGAGAGGAGGGGAGGAACAGGGGCTAGGGTTACTAGGGGAGAGAGGGGGGACTCGGGGCTTGCTCTTATACATCCCTTCGACCGTGGGATGATCGACAACAGCGGCACCGACGACCATGGTGGGGTGGATGTGCGCCACACACATCTCTGCCTCCTCCTATGTACAGAGGAAGGGGAAAGGCCTGTGTTGGGCTGGGCCGTTAACTGTAGTAGTAGGCCTTAAGTGCACAATAGGTTTAGGTCATTTTTTTATATTACTGGTTTTCTTTTTCTGCCAATGTCTTCTATTTATTTGGGGCACTAGATGATTTTAGTAAATTATGAGACCTAGCACATAAATGCAATGCAGTGCTATGATGACACTCACAAAGTTTCATATCACTTGCAAACTTATATAATTCGTTCTATATTTATTTGGCCTAATTAAATGTTGTTGGCTCTGTTTTAATTAGGTTAAGGGCATTTAAATACTTTACAAAAGTGTTGGGTCACCACCATAATTAGCTATGGAATATTTGCCACACTTTGATCATTTTATTTTTGACATTTGAAAACTTTTTAGTTTGACTTGATTTTGAAAATTGGATATGGAGTGGGTTTGAAACACCGCGAGTTTAACAACAGTAATCATGATGATGTGGCATCATTAGCAGGTAATTACTATAGCTTAACTATCCGGGCGCCACAATGCTCCTCCACTACAAGAAATCTCGTCCCGAGATTTAAGGGGTGGAGTAAGGGGGAAGACTCGGGAAGGACGGAGCTCAACACAAGATAGGTACCTAGGGGCTATCTCACTAAACAAGGCATAGAGGCATCTCTTGAGTTGAAATTCAAGAAGTCATCGAGAGCAGGGTAAGGAGGTGCAATAAGAAGCTTTAAGCGGGTAGGCAATCGTCCGTTGCCTGAAACAGAGGGTGAAAAGGGTTCAGAGCAATGAGAATAAGTATTGCGTCTGATACCAGAACAGATCACAAGGAAGGTGGCTCGTGAATTACATACAAAGCCAAGCGCGAGGGATAACTTTGAAAACAGGGTTGTATAGGAGTGTCAGGTTTCGATCCTACGGAACTGTGGGTTATGAGCCCACCATGTGGTTTTAAAAGCAGGAAGGGTGCTAACATTTTGTACGGTCATGAAACCAAGGCAGGTCAGGAGACAACCTGTCAGTTATGTTGGCAACAACGTTGGTACCAAGGGCGAGGGACGAAGAGAACCATTTTCCTGCTCGTTAAGACGAGGCGGACCAATAGGAAAAGTTCTCGTCCATTGGTGGTTACCGGAATGTCATCAACAATAGTAACAAGGTCTTACTGACAGAGTTTGCATGCCGAGGTGTTTACATAAGCATGGAATTATCACTATTCCGATATGATTGGTTACAAGAAAGGTTAACCAAAACAATGGAAGGAAAAGTGTAGACTCGAATCAGTTATCGGTGTTCTCGAGTGACTAAGAACTCAGAACCTGTGGAAAATTGGAATCAGCGGGAAATAATAGTTGATGAAGAACTCATAAGAAGTTATGTAGTTCCGTGATATTCTCGAGATACCACAGGGTAATGCTCGAGGGTAGAGCGGAATAGGGATTGGACAGGTGAAAAGATTTGCAGAAGACAAGTAATTCAACTTGTCCGAGAAAGGGGATCAAAGAAGAGCAATATGGTCGGAACCACGGTTGCAAAGGACCAAATATAGATACGAGATGAACTTATCACAAGGGGATTATTATTATAACAAGAAGCTTCCATGATAGGATCTACATCGTGTTCATGGGCATGAACACAAAGTTCAAGGTCGACTCCCACTTCTTCAATGCATAACCTTTCATTCACTTCTCACTTTCAACAAAGTCGTACTGTTGAGATTTTATCTGGCATAAGACCAGTAGAGTATGAGTCGTAGGGTTCACACAGATTTAGGGAAGACATAGATTCAACCCATAGGGACATATTAGGAACATATACCACAAACTTTACGAGTAAATAACTCAAGCCCGGAAGCAGAGTATGGTTGACGAGAGTGGGGGGTACAATTTACCAAAGGCATTGTGTATCCGAGGAAAGGCTCACAAGGTTACTGAATATGAAGGATGTTGTCGGATAAAACCCAACAAAGGACCTGGAGGTCCATAATGGATCTGATGTGAGTATCGGTACTCAACCAGAAGAAGAAGAAATTCAAGGAGGTCAGGTTATAGAAACAACTGACTGATTCAAAGCTCAAATGCAAAGGAATTATAGTTTCCAAATCGGAGGGGGGGGGGTCAGAAATAGTGGCTCTGATTAAAGACAAGTTGAATAGATATAGATTGACAATCTATCAAGGTTTGATTTCTCGAACACCAGCTCATGTTCGGAGTGACGTCTGAACAAAGGTGAGGATTCTAATTGTGATTGATGATTGCAAGCGTTCACAACATATCGAATCAAGTGCTCAAAATTCCGATGACAAAGGATGCTAAGGAACTTTGGTAGACATATGGAAGTAACCATAGTGTAAGCAGGTAAGGATGAACAAGAGTAATTGGCTACTGAGCATTTTCGGAAGATCAATTAGTTTTTCAGGGCATCTTGTAATAACAAGAGCAACTGGGGATGAAGGTATGAACGAAAATGTAGGTAGTTACCCATAAGGATTTATCGGTGGTAGTGATTGCAGCGGCGAAGGGCACAAGGGTCTCGATAAAACTTCGAAGAGTATCTCCAGAATCTTCTGGTGCACCAAGTAATCATCTGGAGTGAGGGGCTCTCCGAGAGAAAACATTTACGAGAACGTAGAGTTGTTTAGCAAAATCATTTAACCCGAATAGAAAAGAGAGCAGATTCCCAGAGTATAGACGAGGAGTAAAAGATCCTAATACCACCCAATTGGCGACATGGGCCCATAAGCCACACAACCATGTTAGTAAAACAGTTTTTCAAAGACTAGACTCAACTTCGGCCAAGGAGTTGGAAAGGGGGATCCTACAGGCAGTCGGCTCTGATACCAACTTGTGACGCGCCCGATTCAATCGTACACTAATCATACAGGCAAATGTGTACGATCAAGATCAGGGACTCACGGGAAGATATCACAACACAACTCTATACACAAATAAAATAATACAAGCTTTGTATTACAAGCCATGGGCCTCGAGGGCTCGAATACATAGCTCGATACACAAGAGTGTCAGCGGAAGCAATAATATCTGAGTAGAAACATAAGTTAAACAAGTTTTGCCTTAAGAAGGCTAGCACAAAAGCAACGCGATCGAAGAGGCAAGGCCTCCTGCTTGGGACCTCCTAACTACTCCTGGTCGTCGGCGGCCTTCAAGTAGTAGCATCCATCAGCGGTGGCATCTGGCTCCAGGGATCCACCATCTGGTTGCTTCAACCAGAAAGAAGAAGAAGGGGGAAAAGGGGGTAGCAAAGCCTTTGTGAGTACTCATGCAAAGTACTCGCAAGCATCAGATCTATACTAAGTATGCACTGGTATCAAATGGAAATCTATACTAAGTATGCACTGGTATCAAATGAAAGGTTATATCTGTGGACTGAACTGCAGAATGCCAGAATAGAGGGGGAAGGCCTAGCCTATCGAAGACTAGCATCTTCAAGTAGCTCAAAGTATCTTGCAGCATGTAGAAGAGTAAATAATAGCATTTTAATATTAAACAAGCATGCTGTAACATCAACACCCAGAGATCCTTCCTCGACTCCCTGCGAGAAAGCAATCCCGGGGCCCCATATCCATCACATATCTCATGTATCCATTTCTAGTTATATAAGATCAGGATATAAGTCTGAACGTCCATTACCGTGGACACGGTATTCGAATATATATCTTCCCTGCAGGGATGCACCACGTTACCCAACACACTCGATCACTCTGGCTGGACACACCTTTCTGGGGTCAATGCCCAGCCTCGGAAGATCAACACGTGTAGCCCTACCTAGGCTCAGCAGAGAGGTCCCCGCTGGTCTACATCCTAAGCACTCTGGGGTCTTGGGCCCATCGCCCGCAGCACTCCGGATCGTTTTGTGCAGGGTGGATACCAGCTCGGATGGCCAGCATGATCCGAACGTGCCACAATGCTGAACTGGACGTCTGACAAAGCTTCGGCTGATACTGCGACGTCGGGGCCCATATCTATTCTCGCGTGGTGGTTAGTGTGTAAAGGGTAGAGGCCAACGCAGAACAAATACCCAAACCTGTTAGTGCATTGGGGGCTCGCGGAAACGAGCTGAGACTCACGATAAGGTGACCTCGTCGCCCCGTCTCGTGGACTTATGGCAAGGGCCCAGACTGCCTGGCCGTGCCATGTAGAAAACTCGCGGGTGCTCTACGGGCCCGCCCGACTTTCACATCAACTCGCGGGTACCCCTCAGGGCCGACCAGACTTGAACAATGGTCTCAAGTAAAGTCAAGGTAACCGTGTGTCCAAACATAAAGGGGAAAACCCGAGGAATCACCCACGGAGGATTCCACTCAATGTAATCATCAGGGTGAACGTAAGAGGGACCACCCTCGAGGTTCACACTTGGCACTACTAGAAAAAGGGCTATAGATGGGATTGACACTAATGGCGCACCAGACAAGTGGTGCGCCATTAGTATATACTAATGGCGCACCACCTTCTGATGCGCCATTAGTGTTGAAACTACTAATGGCGCACCTGGCCCGTGGTGCGCCATTAGTATCAATTTTTTTTGAACTAGTGCGCCTGTCCAAACATACTAATGGCGCATCCATAGGAAGTGCGCCATTACTAGTTGTAACTAGTAATGGCGCACCTGTCAGAATGTGCGCCACTAATGTTGTTTTTATTTTATTTTTTTATTCCTTTTTTTGCAAAACTACTAATGGCGCACTCAACTGCGGTGCACCATTACTAGTTTAAACTAGTAATGGCGCACCGTGGTGGAGTGCGCCATTAGTATGTTTTTTTTTGCAAAATTTAAAACTTTTTTTTGAATTTTTTTCAAAACTACTAATGGCGCACCGTGGGAGTGGTGCGCCATTACTAGTTGAACTAGTAATGGCGCACCATGCCACGGTGCGCCATTAGTAACTTGGCCACCACGAATGCACCCCCCCCTGTGGATCGCCTTTTCAGTTTTAAAAAAAATAAAAGAAAATGATGAAAATGTCAAAAAAATAAAAGAAAATAAGTTTCCCATGTGATATGTGGCCTAGTTGTTGGGAAAATTTGCAAATATGAATTTTGACTTCATTTGCAAAATCTCGCGAGAATTTGTAAAAATGGGCATAACTTTTGCATACTAACTCGGATGAAAAAGTTTTTTATATGAAAAATCATCTACTCGAAAAGTTACATCCAAATTTAATAGAAAACCTAACAGAAAAACCTAAACATTTTCAAAATCCTCAAAAAACCGGGTAATTACTATAGTTTAACTATCCGGGCTTAACTATCCGGTAATCATGATGATGTGGCAATGGTAATCATGATGATGTGGCATCATTAGCAGGTAATTACTATAGCTTAACTATCCGGGCGCCACAATTTCGCAAAGCTGCTTCATATTCCACCAATGATGACTCTGCTACTCATGATTCTGTCGCCAATGCCTCAAAGCAAAGTCCTCAGGCAACAGCTCCAAGGGTGATGACTGATCGTGAGC
Organism: Triticum aestivum; assembly: GCF_018294505.1. NCBI lineage: Eukaryota > Viridiplantae > Streptophyta > Magnoliopsida > Poales > Poaceae > Triticum > Triticum aestivum. Next base: position 601,417,759 of record NC_057813.1, read on the forward strand.
TTCTCCTCAGTCTTCATCAAAAGGTGGATCGCAATCATAAATGGGTAAAACATCAGTTTGGTTCAATTCTTCACAACATGACTACCACATACAATTCAGTGAAGAAGAACCATTACTACCTCAATGAAGTTTTTGATCGCACCTGAGCTATTCTGTCTCATCTCTACGGTGATGAGGATCTCAAGCAGATGGGCTTCAAGAAGGACTTTGGCTGGTCTAAGCCTCCATCGAAGAAATTAAATAAGGTTGAAGTTCTTCCTTTGGTGCCCAGCTCATATTCCTCATCCAGAGAGACTGATGAAAATGAAGATCTGGACGACACTGCGGCAGGCCCTGCTCCAACAACCGACCCCAACAATGCTGGCGCTCCTCCATCAACCTCGTGATGATATTCTTCAGGGGCGTTAGTCCTCACTTTTCGTCCCTTTTGGTCATTTGATGACAAAGGGGGAGAAATTTGAGTTAGTCTTCAAGCGGATCTATCTATATGGGCGTTTAATTTTGTTAAGTTGCCACTCTCGCTCTTCTGAAGTGTTTGTTGAATGAGTTGTAAACTTAAGTCCGGTGGTGACTTGATACTTTTGTTTTGTTTTTGTGCATGCTATTTCCTCATATATGCTATGCAGGCATGCTGAATTACATCGGTTAACATATTTCATCATGCATTTCAAATTCTTCATTCCATATGTTAAATGCGTGTATGAATTACAAGATATAGGGGGAGTTCTCCATGATTCTAATCTTCAAATGTGCATTGCTTCAAAAGCAAATTCCTCACTATGCACATCCTCAGGGGGAGTTCTTCTATATCTTGCAATCAAATTCCTCAATATTGAGTACTTTAAATTAATATGGCTATCCCCGTTGAAAACTTAACCTATATTGTCATCAATCACCAAAAATGTGGAGATTGTAAGTGCAATTAGTGCCCCTTAGTGATTTTGGTGTATTGAAGACTTATAAGTTAAGGGACTAATGTGTTTGTGAGTGTACACAGGCTCTATAAGTCAATGAGGAGTTTGATATTTACAGTGTAAGTCGACCCCTAAAAATGAATGTCTTCGACTGAAGATTTTGGTTCTCCTGAAGACTTTGAAAGTGAAGAAATTGGTGTGACCTTGAAGACTTGTATATTCATGCGAGGAATCTGAAGCGTGAAGACTTTTGTTTTCGTAGTTTCTTTTTCTCCTTCTTGAGTCATAGGAAACATCGTACTATTAAAGGGGGTCGTGGTAATACTAAGGAAACTAATTTCCATGTGATGCTCATCTCAAAGTTCTACACCTACCCAATTCTTTGAGTGAAGCCATTTGAAATCTCATATCATTTCAGTCAATTTCTTCAGTGACAGAGACAAAGATCTTCTGGTCCCTGAGGGATTTGTTCTGACTGAGCAGTTAGGAATTCTCCAGTGCGAATTGTCTACACAGTGAGGAACATGATAGCCCTAAGGAATTCGAATCTCAAATCTGACCGTTGTTGTGCCGCGCGCCAGCTGTCCCAAAATATCCTACCACCTAACGGTCACATCAGCCAAGGGCATTTATGTATTATCATGTCGGTTTGTTCCCTAGGCTACAAATAGCCGCCCCCTACAACCACTAGCTGGTTGGCTGCTCCGAGAGAAACTGACACTTGTCAATTGAGAGCCCAATCCTCCGAGGACTTTGAGCGAAAATCATCAAGTGAGGAAAACCCAAATCCCAAACCCAAACCTACAAACCCCAAAGTGATTGAGCATCACTTAAGAGATTGTTCATGTGTGGAACCGACGCTTGTTACCTTTGAGGACTGTGTATCCTCCAGACGGTTAGGCGTCATGGTCTGAGCATCCAAGAGGAATTGTGGATTGCTGAGTGACCAAGTGTGTGAAGGTTTGGAAGTCACCTGTGAAGACTTGCCACTACTATTGGGCGAGGTCTATGTGATCTTAGCCCAAGGAGAATACGGTGAGGACTGTGTGTCCGGGACTGTGTGTCCTCGAGTTTAAATACTCAGCCGCTCCAACCAGACATACAACTGTCACAGCAGTTGGATTTGGTGTACCAAATCATTGTCTTCACCAAGCCTACTGGTTCTATTTCCTCAACCCTTTCATTTCCTCAGTTATGTGTTGATGTACCAAATCATTACTGAAGCCTACTGGTTTGACTGAAGAATTTCTCTAATTCCTCATTCCTATTTCTTCAGTCTATTTTGTCTTCATCCTGCTTATCATGTGTTTATGCTTTCTGTACTCTGTGTTTGTCTTTCATTTCATCATGATGACTATGTTGTTGCTCTGTTATCCTTATACCTATTTACTTATTCCGCTGCAAGTAGTTCTTCATTTAGGAATTTCCTCACCCTGAAATTCCTCAGTGAAGAATTCATAAAAATCGCCTATTCACCCCCTCCTCTAGTCGACGTAACGCACTTCCACAGGGGCTGAGCTCGTCGGAGATCCATCACTTCGGGAGGGGTAACTCGAAGCCATCATCATCTGTAGGATCAAAAGTATGTCTAGAGGGGGGTGATTAGACTACTTGACCAAATAAAAAACTTGCCTTTTCCCAATTTTAGTTCTTGGCAGATTTTAGCAACTTAGTACAAGTCAAGCAATCAACCTCACATGCAATTCTAAGAGTATAGAAGCGGAATGTAAAACAATTTCATATGAAGGTAAAGGGGAGGAGTTTGAGAAGGCAAACGCAATTGGAGACACCGATGTTTTTGTCGTGGTTCCGATAGGTGGTGCTATCGTACATCCACATTGATGGAGACTTCAACCCACGAAGGGTAACGGCTGTGCGAGTCCACGGAGGGCTCCACCGACAAAGGGTCCACGAAGAAGCAACCTTGTCTATCCAACCATGGCCGTCGCCCACGAAGGACTTGCCTCACTCGGGTAGATCTTCACGAAGTAGGCAATCTCCTTGCCCTTACAAACTCCTTGGTTCAACTCCACAATCTTGTCGGAGCCACCCAAGTGACACCTAGCCAATCTAGGAGACACCACTCTCCAAGAAGTAACAAATGGTGGGTTGATGATGAACTCCTTGCTCTTGTGCTTCAAATGATAGTCTCCCCAACACTCAACTCTCTGTCACAGGATTTGGATTTGGTGGAAAGAAGATTTGAGTGGAAAGCAACTTGGGGAAGGCTAGAGATCAAGATTCATATAGTAGGAATGGAATATCTTGACCTCAACACAAGTGTAGGTGGTTCTCTCTCAGAAAATGTATGTTGGAAGTGTAGACATGTTCTGATGGCTCTCTCTACGAATAAAGAGTGGGTGGAGGGGTATATATAGCCTCCACACAAAATCTAACCGTTACACACAACTTACCAATCTCGGTGGGACCGAATCGTCAGACTCGGTCGGACCGATTTAGCAAATAATGTGACCGTTAGGATTTTCGGTGGGACCGACATGTCAACTCGATGGGACCGATATGGTTAGGGTTAGGGCATAACGTAATCTCCGTGAGGCCGATTTTGGTAATAAGCTAACCAGAGAGTTGGTCAGGCAAACTCGGTGGGACTGATTCGCTCATCTCGGTGAGACCGAAATGTTACGAAAGGGAAACAGAGAGTTTGCATTGCAATCTCGATGGGACCGATCGCTCATCTCGGTTGGACCGAAATGTTACAAAGGGAAATAGAGATATTACAATCCCATCTCGGTGACACCGAGATCCCTATCGGTGAGACCGATTTGACTAGGGTTTTTGGCAGTGGCTATGACATCTGAACTCGATGGCGCCGTATAGAAAGAATCGGTGGGGCCGAGTTGGACTTTTGGTTTGGGTCATATGTGGATATGAGAAAGTAGTTGAGGGCTTTGGAGCATATCACTAAGCATTTTGAGCAAGAAAGCCATTAAGCAACACCTCATCATTCCTTGATAGTATTGGCTTTTCCTATAGACTCAATGTGATCTTGTATCACTAAAATAGAAAATGTAGAGTCTTGTGCTTTGAGCTTGAGCCAATCCTTTTGTCCTTAAGATTTTGAGGGATCCACTTTTCTCATCCATGCTATGCCAATCATTGAGCTTTCCTGAAATATTTATCTTGAAATAGCATTAGGTCAATGAGATATATTTTGTTAGGAATTACCAAAACCACCCAGGGATAGTTGCACTTTCAATCCCCCCTTTTTGGTAATTGATGACAACATATAGATCAAAGCTTTGAGAAATGATAATAATATTGAAAAATATCGTCGCTTTGAGAAGTATGTGATAAGTAAGAGCTCCCCCTAAATTTGTGTATTATTTAAAATTTGCTTTGGACTGCAAATGCACAATGAGTTAGGATCATGAGTCACTCTTCCATGTCACATACATCTTGGTGGAGCACTCAAAATGATAATAATTAAACACATGCACTCATCACCAAGCAAAGTGAATGATCATATGAGGATATAAGAGATAATATCGTCCAACAAGCATTAATGTAGCATAGCATATGATCAAACACATGATCATCCAAGAATTTCACACAAGGCATAATGTATCAAGCAAACAAGCAAACACATGAATAACAAAGTTCAAACACCAAAAAGACAAGAGAGATCAAAAGCAACACTCTCTCTCGAAGCCTATGATCTATACATTCTTCTCCCCCTTTGGCAACAAGTTACCAAAAAGTTCACAAAAATGCATAGTGCTAAATGACTCTCAGGCTTGGTCTTCATGTGATGGTGTAGAGATGGCTCCAAGGATGAAGGCTTCTGTTGATGTAGCTGGAGCTGGTGGAGTGGGTGCTGGAGCTGGAGGCATTGAAGCTGTAGCTGGGGCAGATGATGTAGCTCTGGTGTCTGGAACATGCACTGCAGCAGATCTCTGTCCTCTGGGCACTCTAGCAAAATCATCTGTGGTAGACTTGCCCTTCTTCTCCTCCACATCCTCCTAAAGTTGCTCAATAGTAGTTTGGATCTCAGTAACTTTGACATCAAGAGCATAAAACTTCTGCTCTATGATTCTCTCCAAGCTCTCCTGGTTTTGAGTCAGGGTGGCCAAGCCCTTCTCAATCCTCAAGGTGGAGGCAATCAAGTAGCCAAGCTGATCTTGCTTGCTCTTCAGGAAAATCTGAGATGCCTCTTCAGCAGTTGGCATCTTAGCAGCTTTCTCAGCCCTTGCTTTCTCTTTCTTCTCTTGTGCTTGCACAGATGATGGTTCATTTTCATCCATCACAATGGTGTTGTCCTCAAAATCAGGGTAGATGGGTAGGTGTTCCTTGTCCAAAAGATATGTGCCTATACCCATCTTGGAGTTTATGAGCCCCTGAATGTGTGGGGCATATCCACAACTCCTCTTCTGATCAACAACAATCCTTTTGATTGTTTCCACAATCAGGCTCATGACTTTCAATTTCTGAGGCACATCAAATATATGCAGCAAGTTAATTGCATGGCCTCTGATCATCTTGTGATCACCTGACTTGGGCAGCAAAGTGTGGCTTAAGATCCAGTTGATAGTAGGCAATCCTGACAACAGGTAATGTACAGATCCAAACTTATGTGTCTCTAGTGCAGCATCTGGGATCTCTCTGTACATGTGATCCATAGAGTTGTGGTCTTTCTTCTTCTTGGCATAGACATCCTAGTCATCCTCATTCTATTTTGGAGCATTTATCAACTCAGCCCATTCCTCAACTATTGATTGGTACCTAGTACCCTCAGACATGTAGACTATCTTCCGATCTAGGTAGAAGTGAGCTGTGGAGTAAAACTGCATAATGAGCTCATCATTCCACTTCGTGAGCTTCTGGGCAACAAAGTCATCTACTCCACAAGCATTGAAGCTGTCATACACTCCTGGATAGTGCTCTTCATTCTTCCTGATGTACTCCCAGTCAACCCATCTCATGTCACATACTATGGGCTTCTTGTCAAGCAAAACTGTCTCATAGAAATCTTGTTGTTCCTTAGTGTGGAACCTGTAGTCCACTGCAGTTCTTCTTCTGACAGCATAGGGATCAGTCTGTCTCCAGAGTCTCAGTCTTGCATCATTCCTAAGCTTCATATCCTCTGCAATTGGATGAGCATCATTATGATCAGGGATCTTGGGCTTCAACTTTCTCAAGACAAGTGATTCTTCATCTTCTTCAGCAGCTTCAGGCATTGGGGCCTTGTTTTCTCAGATGCAGGTATGCTTCTTGTGTTCCTCTTAGGTGCAGACTTGGGCTTAGGAGCAGCAGCCTTAGGAGCATCTTTGGGCTTAGATGGAGCAGCCCCTGATCTTATAGCATCTCCCATCAGCTTCTAAGCTTTAGGTGCTGGTGCAGCAACCTCTTCCTCTTCTTCTTCCATCATTGAGGGATTTCCAACAACTCTGGCCATGGTCTTCTTGACCCTTTCTTTTCTTTTCCTTTCAGCCACAACTGGTTCTTTGGGTTCAGATCCCAAAGTTGCTTGAGTAGAGGCTCTGGCCTTAGACATGGGAATTCTTTTGGCAGGAGCCTTTGTCTTCATTCCTGGATTGGTGGTAGCAGCTGTGCCATATTCCTTCTTTAGCACCTTCTTCTTATAAGTGGCCTCATCCCCAACAGCCACATAGTCCTCATCTTCAGAATCTGAGGTTTTCTTCTTCCTTGCCCTGGTGGCTGCCTTTGGCAAATTGCTAGGTGTGCTTCTGCTACCCTCATCATAACTGCTGGAGGGACTAGTGCCCTCACTCATTTAAACTTGCTCCTCAGACTTGTTCTGACTGTCACTATGATCTGACATGATGCAAACTCTGACAGCAGACACTGTGAATAGATGTAGATGAGGTAGAGTAGATGAGCATCACAAAGCACAGAGGTTTTTGCAAAAAAAAATTGAGTCAAAAACTTAGTTTTAGTTTTCCACATAAAGCATTTCGGAGCTACCGATATGTAAACTCGGTGATACCGAAGCAGCTTTTGGAACCTAAACTAGTGAACTCGGTTAGAGCGAGTGACAGTTTGGTGGAACTGAGACTGCTAGGGTTTCACAAATAAACTGATCTCGGTCACACTGATTTGCAATTCTCGGTCAGACTGAGAATCACATGTGTAATGGCCTGAGCCAAATCGGTGAGACCGATTTCTACAACTCGGTCGGTCCGAGATGAATTCGGCGGAAACCTAACCCTAAATTCTCAATCCAAGTCTAATCTACGGAGTAGTTTTGCTGGATAGGAAGATTTCAAACGTGGCAAGATTCATGGCAATGCAATGTGCTAGGAATCGGAGTTAAGAATATTACAAAGATTCAAATCCATACCCTAATGCGGTAATGGATTTGCTACGGCGACAACGGCAGAGCATAATCTCATTGACGGCGGTAGAGACCAGTGGAGGGAGGTCGCTGGCGACAAGGAGGGTGATCCGGAGACCCGAAGAGGCAGAGCAGGCTGTGCGCTGGCGAAGGGTTTCGGAAATTTTTCCAAAATTTGGCCCCGGGGTATGTATAGCCTGACCCTGTCGGTGTGACCGAGTTGAACAACTCGATGGCCCCGAGATGCATTACTGCTAGCAGTTACTGCAACTCGGTGTGACCGAAAAGTTCTAATCGATTGCATCGAGATTGAAAACCTAGATCAACTTAGTGATCTCGGTATGACCGAAAATATTGGATCGGTCAGACCGAAACACACAAAGAGGTTTTGTAAGTTTAAGCCTATGACGAATCGGGGAATCCGAGTGCTCCTCACACAGAGTGGTTCGAATCTGACTTGATCAAACTTTGTGATATAACATGAATAGAGTTTGAGACAAGAAAATCATAGATAGCTAGAGAAGGTTCTTAGGCATTCTTGTCCATCCACTTGGCAAAAGAAAAAGAAACCAAATAGTCAAAACTACAAGTGGATGTCCTTGAATGAGTAAAATATGCAACCAACATGCTCACACAATAAAATTGAAATATGTGACAAAGCATGCACACACAATTCTAGCATCTATCAAGCAATTGGCGATGACTAGGTCATCTATATATGAGTGTATTGACATAGGAGTCAAATGAGAACATTTGATCATAGGTCATACTCATCGTTTAAGCACAAGTGGGGTTACCACTTTTACATAAAGCATTGTTTCGTTCACACCATTAGAGTTGCTTTAACTCAATTGTTTGAGTAAATCTCCCCCTAGATGTGAGATCCCCCCTAAGAGGGATGAACTAACCTTGGGTTTTTTCGATGATGACTTCATGTAGGTGTTGAAGATGTGGATGCTCAATCTTGATGTAGATCATTTGGAGCAATCCTTTGGAGTGAGTTGCACTTTCAATACCTTCACGGGTTAGTCCCACAAGGAACAAACAAGGATATCCATATACATGGAGTTATGCACACACAAGATGATGTCCATGAAAGCATTAGGTTACCTTGTCCCTTGTCTTACCAACAAGAGGGTTTGTGACTCCTTGAACTAGTGCAAGATGTGGAAGTTGATTGCACTTGTTCTTGCCAAAATGATATGAGTGAAGTATGTTGGCGGAGTCACCCTCAAGAACTCTCTAGTTCTTCTTCTTCGGGATCCACATCATCTTGATGGGAATCCTTGGAGTTGTAGTTGAACTTGATGAAGTAGAACTTGATGTAGTCTTCGGAACCCACTTGACCACGGCCTTAGGAGCTTCTTCAAATGCATCAATCTCCTCTTGAAGCTTGTCCTTGCCTTTTTGCTTGTGGTCTTGTGGTGGAAGATCATCTTGAGCTTGTGTCCCTTTGAAAGAAGTAGGGTCATACTTCTCTCGTTGAGGAACAAACTTTGTCTTGGGGTATTGATCTTCTTCCCACTCAACTCCATTGGCATTGAACTTTTGTTCAAAAACAACACCTTGGTTCTTCCAGTGCCTTCCTTGCTTGCGTACAATTTCCTCGAATTGCTTACTCCCAGCAAGGCTCTTGTAAACACATTTCTCTATAATTCCCTTCAAAAGGCTATTTTCTTGCTCAAGTGTAACTTGGCTAAGAGAATCATTAGTGGAATCAAGAGAACTACTAGAAGAAACAACACTGGATTTAGCATGATTGTTGTTACTACTAGAGGAAGAATCTTTCTTGTTCTTGTTACTAGACTTGACTTGAGGCATGTAAGTAGATAAGAGTAAACGCTTGGCAATGTAAGAAGAACTTTTCTTGCGAAGATCATTATTGATTGCTTTTAAAAACTCATGTTCTTGCTCAAGGTTGAGCTTTCCAAAGCGTAACTTCTCATGAGTCCTTAAAAGTTCTCGATGATCTCCTAAGATAGTTTCATGAGCTAACTTAAGAGTGTTTAGTTCTTTAGTTAGGAGCTCAATCTTCTCCTTATCAGTGTCATTCGTTTTATCTTGATTAGCATGATTATTTGACATTTCATCATAGTATTCATCACTAGAGTTGTCAACAAGTAAATCATCATCACCTAACAAGTCATCGTCATCACTATTGAAATCAACATACTCGGGGTGTGATACCTTTGGGCCTTTAGCCATGAAGCATCTTCCAAGTCCTTCATTTGGTGAGTCAAATATGTCGTAGGAGTTGGTTGACACAAGTGCTAGACCGACAACACCTTCATCTTGAGTATATTCGGAGTCGGAGTGATAGCTTCTCTCGGAGTGATTGTCGGAGTCGGAGCCGGACACCAATTCACCAACATGATCTTGATGTCTTCGTTTTGTGTAGCTCCTTAATGACTTGTCCTTCCTTTCTGAATCCTTGCTTCTCCGGGATGTTCTTCGTTCATAACGATCATCTCTACTCCTTCTTTCTCTTGATGGTGATTCTTCTCTTCTACTTCTTCTTTTTTGAGAATCTTCTCTTCTTTTGTATGGAGCCGTACACTCCTTGGAATAGTGTCCAAGTCTCCCACAATTGTAGCAATTACGCTCATGACTAGAAGATCTTTTGTCATTGTAGGACCTTGACTTGGAACTTCTTTTCTTGCTCCTACTCTTGTAGAACTTGTTGAAGTTCTTCACCATTAGGCTCAATTCTTCATTGAAGGTTTTTTCTCACTTGATGATGTGGGAGCTTCACATGAGGATTTGTAAGCACCACTTAACTTGTTGTGGAGCTCCTCCTTATCCTTGAGTGACATCTCATGAGCAACAATTCTTCCAATGACTTCCGTTGGCTTGAGATCTTTGTAATAGGGCATCATTTGGATCAATGTGCACACGGTATCATATTTTCCATCCAAAGCTCTTAGGATCTTCTTGTTGATGAATTTGTCGGTCATCTCTTCACTTCCTAAGCTGGCAATCTCATTTGTGATAAGAGAAAGCCTAGAGTACATTTCAGCGACACCTTCACCATCCTTCATTTTGAACTTGTCAAGCTGACTTTGAAGCACATCCAACTTGGATTCCTTGACGGAGTCGGTACCTTCATGCATATCAATCAATGTATCCCAAATTTCCTTTGCATTCTCAAGACGTCTGATTTTGTTGAATTCTTCGGGGCACAACCATTGAAGAGGATATCACAAGCTTGAGCATTGTATTGCAGCATCTTCAACTCTTCCGCGGTAGCTTTACGGTTCGGTTCTCTCCCATCAAAGAATTCACCTTGCAAGCCAATACACACAATAGTCCAAACGGCAGGGTTATGTCAAAGAATATGCATTTTCATCTTATGCTTCCAACTAGCAAAATTAGTGTTGGAAATATGCCCTAGAGGTAATAATAAAAGGATTATTATTATATTTCCTTGTTCATGATAATTGTCTTTTATTCATGCTATAATTGTACTATCCGGAAATCGTAATACACGTGTGAATACATAGACCACAATACGTCCCTAGTAAGCCTCTAGTTGACTAGCTCGTTGGTCAACAAATAGTCATGGTTTCCTGACTATGGAAATTAGATGTCGTTGACAACGGGATCACATCATTAGGAGAATGATGTGATGGACAAGACCCAATCCTAAGCATAGCACAAGATCGTGTAGTTCGTTTTGCTAGAGCTTTTCCAATGTCAAGTATCTTTTCCTTAGACCATGAGATCATGTAACTCCCGGATACTGTAGGAGTGCTTTGGGTGTACCAAACATCACAACGTAACTGGGTGACTATAAAGGTGCACTACAGGTATCTCCGAAAGTGTCTGTTGGGTTGACACGGATCGAGACTGGGATTTGTCACTCCGTATGACGGAGAGGTATCTCTGGGCCCACTCGGAAATGCATCATCATAATGAGCTCAAAGTGACCAAGTGTTTGGTCACGGGATCATGCATTACGGTATGAGTAAAGTGACTTGCCGGTAACGAGACTGAACGAGGTATTGGGATACCGACGATCGAGTCTCGGGCAAGTAACGTACCGTTTGACAAAGGGAATTGTATACGGGGTTGATTGAATCCTCGACGTCGTGGTTCATCCAATGAGATCATCGAAGAGCATGTGGGAGCCAACATGGGTATCCAGATCCCGCTGTTGGTTATTGACCGGAGAGCCGTCTCGGTCATGTCTGCATGTCTCCCGAACCCGTAGGGTCTACACACTTAAGGTTCGGTGACGCTAGGGTTATTAGGAAGACTTGTATGTGATTACTGAATGTTGCTCGGAGTCCTGGATGAGATCCCGGACGTCACGAGGAGTTCCGGAATGGTCCGGAGGTGAAGATTTATATATGGGAAGTTGTCATACGGTCACCGGAAAGTTTCGGAGGCATATCGGTATTGTACCGGGGCCACCGGAGGGGTTCCGGGGGTCCACCAGGAGGGGCCACCCCTCTTGGAGGGACTCATGGGCCGTAGGGGGCAGGGAACCAGCCCCTGGAGGGCTGCCCCCCTCCCCCCCCGCCCTTGGGCCCATGCGCCTAGGGTTGGGGGGGAAACCCTAGTGGGGGCGCCCCCTTGCTTGGGGGGCAAGCCCCCTCCCTTGGCCGCCGCCCCCTCCCTCTAGATATCATCTAGAGGGGGCCGGCCCCCTTCCCCCTTCCCCAGTAAATAGAGGGGTGAGGGGAGGGCTGCACACCATATCCAAGGCGCAGCCCCTCCCCTCCCCAACACCTCTCCTCCTCCGTTAAGTGCTTGGCGAAGCCCTGTCGGAGTACTGCCTCTCCACCATCACCACGCCGCCGTGCTGCTGCTGGAGCCTTCTTCCTCAACCTCTCCTTCCCCCTTGCTGGATCAAGAAGGAGGAGACGTCATCCGCTCCGTACGTGTGTTGAACGCGGAGGTGCTGTCCTTTCGGCACTTGGTCATCGGTGATTTGGATCACGACGAGTACGACTCCATCATCCCCGTTCTCTTAAACGCTTCCGCACGCGATCTACAAGTGGTATGTAGATGCATCTCTCTCCTATCACTCGTTGCTTAGATGAACTCATAGATGGATCTTGGTGAAACCATAGGAAAAATTTTAATTTTCTGCAACGTTCCCCAACAGTGGCATCATGAGCCAGGTCTATGCGTAGTTCTCTATTGCACGAGTAGAACACAATTTTGTTGTGGGCGTAGATCTTGTCAACTTGCTTGCCGCTACTAGTCTTATTTTGCTTCAGCAGTATTGTGGGATGAAGCGGCCCGGACGGACCTTACACGTACGCTTACGTGAGACAGGTTCCACCGACTGACATGCACTAGTTGCATAAGGTGGCTAGCGGGTGTCTGTCTCTCCCACTTTAGTTGGAGCGGATTCGACGAAAAGGGTCCTTATGAAGGGTAAATAGAAGTTGACAAAATCACGTTGTGGTTATTCGTAGGTAAGAAAGGGTTCTTGCTAGAACCCAATTGCAGCCACGTAAAAGATGCAACAACAATTAGAGGACGTCTAACTTGTTTTTGCAGCATTTGTCATGTGATGTGATATGGCCAGAAGTTGTGATGAATGATGAATGATATATTGTGATGTATGAGATCATGTTTTTGTAATAGGAATCACGACTTGCATGTCGATGAGTATGACAACCGGCAGGAGCCATAGGAGTTGTCTTTATTTTTTTGTATGACCTGCGTGTCATTGAAGAACGCCATATAAATTACTTTACTTTATTGCTAAACGCGTTAGCCATAGAAGTAGAAGTAGTCGTTGGCGTGACAACTTCATGAAGACACGATGATGGAGATCATGGTGTCATGCCGGTGACGAAGATGATCATGGAGCCCCGAAGATGGAGATCAAAGGAGCTATATGATATTGGCCATATCATGTCACTATTATATAATTGCATGTGATGTTTATTATGTTTATGCATCTTGTTTACTTAGAATGACGGTAGTAAATAAGATGATCCCTTATAATAATTTCAAGAAAGTGTTCCCCCTAACTGTGCGCCATTGCTAAAGTTCGTCGTTTCAAAGCACCACGTGATGATCGGGTGTGATAGATTCTTACGTTCACATACAACGGGTGTAAGACAGTTTTACACATGCAAAACACTTAGGGTTAACTTGACGAGCCTAGCATGTACAGACATGGCCTCGGAACACAGAGACCGAAAGGTCGAACATGAGTCGTATGGAAGATACGATCAACATGGAGATGTTCATTGATGATGACTAGTCCGTCTCACGTGATGATCGGACACGGCCTAGTTGACTCGGATCGTGTAACACTTAGATGACTAGAGGGATGTCTAATCTGAGTGGGAGTTCATTAAATAATTTGATTAGATGAACTTAATTATCATGAACTTAGTCTAAAACCTTTGCAAATATGTCTTGTAGATCAAATGGCCAACGCTCATGTCAACATGAACTTCAACGCGTTCTTAGATAAAACCAAGCTGAAAGATGATGGCAGCAACTATTCGGACTAGGTCCGGAACCCGAGGATCATCCTCATAGCAGCCAAGAAAGATTATGTCCTAGAAGCACCACTAGGTAAAGCACCAATCCCAGAGAACCAAGACGTTACGAACACTTGGCAGTCACGTGCTGATGATTACTCCCTCGTTCAGTGCGGCATGCTTTACAGCTTAGAACCGGGGCTCCAAAAGCGTTTTGAGCGACACGGAGCATATGAGATGTTCGAGGAGCTGAAAATGGTTTTTCAAGCTCATGACCGGGTCGAGAGATATGAAGTCTCCGACAAGTTCTATAGTTGTAAGATGGAGGAAAACAGTTTTGTCAGTGAGCACATACTCAAAATGTCTGGGTTGCACAACCGCCTGTCCCAGCTGGAGATGAACCTCCCGGACGAGGCGGTCATTGACAGAATCCTTCAGTCGCTCCCACCGAGCTACAAGAGCTTTGTGTTGTACTACAATATGTAGGGGATGGTGAAGACCATTCCTAAAGTATTTTCAATGCTGAAGTCAGCAGAGGTTTAAATCAAGAAAGAACATCATGTGTTGATGGTCAATAAAACCACTAAGTTCAAGAAGGGCAAGGGTAAGAAGAACTTCAAGAAGGACGACAAAGATGTTGCCGCGCCCGGTAAGCCAGTTGCCGAGAAGAAGTCAAAGAATGGACCCAAGCTTGAAACTGAGTGCCTTTATTGCAAGGGGAAGGGTCACTGGAAGCGGAACTGCCCCAAATACTTAGCGGACAAGAAGGCTGGCAACACTAAAGGTATATTTGATATACATGTAATTGATGCGTACCTTACCAGTACTCGTAGTAACTCCTGGGTATTTGATACCGATGCCGTTGCTCATATTTGTAACTCACAGCAGGAGCTGCGGAATAAGCGGAGACTGGCGAAGGACGAGGTGATGATGCGCGTCGGGAATGGTTCCAAGGTCGATGTGATCGCTGTCGGCACGCTACCTCTACATTTACCTACGGGATTAGTTTTAAACCTCAATAATTGTTATTTAGTGCCAAGTTTGAGCATGAACATTGTATCTGGATCTCGTTTGATGCGAGATGGCTACTCATTTAAATCCGAGAATAATGATTGTTCTATTTATATGAGAGATATGTTTTATGGTCATGCCCCGATGGTCAATGGTTTATTCTTAATGAATCTCGAACGTAATGTTACACATATTCATAGTGTGAATACCAAAAGATGTAAAGTTGATAACGATAGTCCCACATACTTGTGGCACTGCCGCCTTGGTCACATTGGTGTCAAGCGCATGAAGAAGCTCCATGCTGATGGACTTTTAGAGTCTCTCGATTATGAATCATTTGACACATGCGAACCATGCCTCATGGGCAAAATGACCAAGACTCCGTTCTCCGGAACAATGGAGCTAGCAACCAACTTATTGGAAATCATACATACTAATGTGTGTGGTCCAATGAGCTTTGAGGCTCGCGGAGGATATCGTTATGTTCTCACTCTCACTGATGACTTGAGTAGATATGGGTATGTCTACTTGATGAAACACAAGTCTGAGACCTTTGAAAAGTTCAAGGAATTTCAGAATGAAGTAGAGAATCAACGTGACCGAAAGATAAAATTCTTACGATCAGATCGTGGAGGAGAATATTTGAGTCACGAATTTGGTACGCACTTAAGGAAATGTGGAATCATTTCAAAACACACGCCGCCTGGAACACCTCAGCGTAACGGTGTGTCCGAACATCGTAATCGCACTCTATTGGATATGGTGCGATCTATGATGTCTCTTACCGATTTACCGCTATCATTTTGGGGATACGCTCTAGAGACAGCTACATTCACTTTAAATAGGGCACCGTCTAAATCCGTTGAGACGACACCATATGAATTATGGTTTGGGAAGAAACCTAAGCTATCGTTTCTAAAAGTTTGGGGATGCGATGCTTATGTCAAGAAACTTCAACCTGAAAAGCTCGAACCCAAGTCAGAAAAATGCATCTTCATAGGATACCCTAAGGAAACCATTGGGTATACCTTCTACATTAGATCCGAAGGCAAGATCTTTGTTGCCAAGAACGAATCCTTTCTGGAAAAAGAGTTTCTCTCGAAACGAATAAGTGGGAGAAAAGTAGAACTCGATGAAGTAATACCTCTTGAACCGGAAAGTAGTGCAGCTCAGGAAAATGTTCCTGTGGTGCCTACACCAACTGGAGAGGAAATTAATGATGATGATCAAGGTACTTCAGATCAAGTTGCTACTGAACTTCGTAGGTCCACAAGGACATGTTCCATACCAGAGTGGTATGGCAACCCTGTCCTAGAAATCATGTTGTCAGATAACGGTGAACCTTCGAACTATGAAGAAGCAATGGCGGGCCCAGATTCCAACAAATGGCTAGAAGCCATGCAATCCGAGATAGAATCCATGTATGAAAACAAAGTATGGACTTTGACTGACTTGCCCGATGATCGGCGAGCGATAGAAAACAAATGGATCTTTAAGAAGAAGACGGACGCAGATGGTAATGTCACCATCTATAAAGCTTGACTTGTCGCTAAAGGTTATTGGCAAGTTCAAGGGATTGACTATGATGAGACTTTCTCTCCCGTAGCGAAGCTTAAGTCCGTCCGAATCATGTTAGCAATTGCCGTATACTATGATTATGAGATATGGCAGATGGACGTCAAAACGGCATTCCTTAACGGTTATCTTAAGGAAGAGCTATATATGATGCAACCGGAAGGTTTTGTCGATCCTAAGAATGCTAACAAAGTATGCAACCTCCAGCGATCCATTTATGGGCTAGTGCAAGCATCTCGGAGTTGGAACATTCGCTTTGATGCGATGATCAAAGCGTTTGGGTTTATGCAGACTTATGGAAAAGCCTGCGTTTACAAGAAAGTGAGTGGGAGCTCTGTGGCATTTCTCATATTATATGTAGATGACATACTTTTGATGGGAAATGATATAGAATTCTTGGACAGCATTAAGGCCTACTTGAATAAGTGTTTTTCAATGAAGGACCTTGAAGAAGCTGCTTACATATTAGGCATCAAGATCTATAGGGATAGATCGAGACGCCTCATAGGTCTTTCACAAAGCACATACCTTGATAAGATTTTGAAGAAGTTCAAAATGGATCAGTCCAAGAAAGGGTTCTTGCCTGTACTGCAAGGTGTGAGATTGAGCTCGGCTCAATGTCCGACCATGGCAGACGATAAAGAAGAGATGAGTGTCATCCCCTATGCCTCAGCCATATGATCTATTATGTATGCCATGCTGTGTACCAGACCAGATGTAAACCTTGCCGTAAGTTTGGTAGGAAGGTACCAAAGTAATCCTGGCAAGGAACACTGGACAGCGGTCAAGAATATCCTGAAGTACATGAAAAGGACAAAGGACATGTTTCTCGTTTATGGAGGTGACGAAGAGCTCGTCGTAAAGGGTTACGTCGACGCTAGCTTCGACACAGATCTGGATGACTCTAAGTCACAAACCGGATACGTGTATATGCTGAATGGTGGGGCGGTGAGCTGGTGCAGCTGCAAGCAGAGCATCGTGGCGGGATCTACATGTGAAGAAGAGTACATGGCAGCCTCGGAGGCAGCGCATGAAGCAATTTGGGTGAAGGAGTTCATCACCGACCTAGGAGTCATACCCAATGCACCGGGGCCGATCAAACTCTTCTGTGACAACACTGGAGCTATTGCCCTTGCCAAGGAGCCCAGGTTTCACAAGAAGACCAGGCACATCAAGCGTCGTTTCAACTCCATCCGTGAAAATGTTCAAGATGGAGACATAGATATTTGCAAAGTACATACAGATCTGAATGTCGCAGATCCATTGACTAAACCTCTTTCACGAGCAAAACATGATCAACACCAGAACTCTATGGGTGTTCGATTCATCACAATGTAACTAGATTATTGACTCTAGTGCAAGTGGGAGACTGTTGGAAATATGCCCTAGAGGCAATAATAAAAGGATTATTATTATATTTCCTTGTTCATGATAATTGTCTTTTATTCATGCTATAATTGTATTATCCGGAAATCGTAATGCACGTGTGAATACATAGACCACAATACGTCCCTAGTAAGCCTCTAGTTGACTAGCTCGTTGGTCAACAGATAGTCATGGTTTCCTGACTATGGACATTAGATGTCGTTGACAACGGGATCACATCATTAGGAGAATGATGTGATGGACAAGACCCAATCCTAAGCATAGCACAAGATCGTGTAGTTCGTTTTGCTAGAGCTTTTCCAATGTCAAGTATCTTTTCCTTAGACCATGAGATCGTGTAACTCCCGGATACCATAGGAGTGCTTTGGGTGTACCAAACGTCACAACGTAACTGGGTGACTATAAAGGTGCACTACAGGTATCTCCGAAAGTGTCTGTTGGGTTGACACGGATCGAGACTGGGATTTGTCACTCCGTATGACGGAGAGGTATCTCTGGGCCCACTCGGTAATGCATCATCATAATGAGCTCAAAGTGACCAAGTGTTTGGTCACGGGATCATGTATTACGGTACGAGTAAAGTGACTTGCCGGTAACGAGACTGAACGAGGTATTGGGATACCGACGATCGAGTCTCGGGCAAGTAACGTACCGTTTGACAAAGGGAATTGTATACAGGGTTGATTGAATCCTCGACATCGTGGTTCATCCGATGATATCGTCGAGGAGCATGTGGGAGCCAACATGGGTATCCAGATCGCGCTGTTGGTTATTGACCGGAGAGCCGTCTCGGTCATGTCGGCATGTTTCCCGAACCTGTAGGGTCTACATACTTAAGGTTCGGTGATGCTAGGGTTATTAGGAAGACTTGTATGTGATTACTGAATGTTGTTCGGAGTCCCGGATGAGATCCCGGACGTCACGAGGAGTTCCGGAATGGTCCGGAGGTGAAGATTTATATATGGGAAGTTGTCATACGGTCACCGGAAAGTTTCGGGGGCATATCGGTATTGTATTGGGGCCACTGGAGGGGTTCCGGGGGTCCATCGGGAGGGGCCACCCCTCTCGGAGGGCCTCATGGGCCGTAGGGGGCAGGGAACCAGCCCCTGGAGGGCTGGGCATGCCCCCCCTTGGGCCCATGCGCCTAGGGTTGGGGGGGAAACCCTAGTGGGGGCGCCCCCCTTGCTTGTGGGGCAAGCCCCCTCCCTTGGCCGCCGCCCCCCCTCTAGATATCATCTAGAGGGGGCCGAGCCCCTTCCCCCTTCCCCTATAAATAGAGGGGCGAGAGGAGGGCTGCACACCACATCCAAGGCGCAGCCCCTCCCCTCCCCAACACCTCTCCTCCTCCGTTAAGTGCTTGGCGAAGCCCTGTGGGAGTACTACCTCTCCACCATCACCACGCCGTCATGCTACTGCTGGAGCCTTCTTCCTCAATCTCTCCTTCCCCCTTGCTGTATCAAGAAGGAGGATACGTCATCCGCTCCATACGTGTGTTGAACGCGGAGGTGCTGTCCGTTCGGCACTTGGTCATCGGTGATTTGGATCACGGCGAGTACGACTCCATCATCCCCGTTCTCTTAAACGCTTACGCACGCGATCTACAAGTGGTATGTAGATGCATCTCTCTCCTATCACTCGTTGCTTAGATGAACTCATAGATGGATCTTGGTGAAACCATAGGAAATTTTTTAATTTTCTGCAACGTTCCCCAACAATTAGTACCGTCAAAGTAAGGACCTCTACGGTGGTAATTTCGCTTGCTAGATGCCATACTCTCCTAGGTTGTGAAACCAAGGATATGACCACCAAAAGTTATGGAAATTAAAGAAAATGGAGACCAAAGCTCTGATACCACTTGTAGGATCGAAAGTATGTCTAGAGGGGGGGTGATTAGACTACTTGACCAAATAAAAAACTTGCCTTTTCCCAATTTTAGTTCTTGGCAGATTTTAGCAACTTAGCACAAGTCAAGCAATCAACCTACACATGCAATTCTAAGAGTATAGCAGCGGAATGTAAAACAATTTCATATGAAGGTAAAGGGGAGGAGTTTGAGAAGGCAAACACAATTGGAGACACGGATGTTTTTGTCGTGGTTTCGATAGGTGGTGCTATCGTACATCCATGTTGATGGAGACTTCAACCCACGAAGGGTAACGGCTATGCGAGTCCACGGAGGGCTCCACCCACGAAGGGTCCATGAAGAAGCAACCTTGTCTATCCCACCATGGCCGTCGCCCACGAAGGACTTGCCTCACTCGGGTAGATCTTCACGAAGTAGGCGATCTCCTTGCCCTTACAAACTCCTTGGTTCAACTCCACAATCTTGTCGGAGGCTCCCAAGTGACACCTATCCAATCTAGGAGACACCACTCTCCAAGAAGTAACAAATGGTGTGTTGATGATGAAGTCCTTGCTTTTGTGCTTCAAATGATAGTCTCCCCAACACTCAACTCTCTCTCATAGGATTTGGATTTGGTGGAAAGATGATTTGAGTGGAAAGCAACTTGGGGAAGGCTAGAGATCAAGATTCATATGGTAGGAATGGAATATCTTGACCTCAACACAAGTGTAGGTGGTTCTCTCTCAGAAAATGTATGTTGGAAGTGTAGGCATGTTTTGATGGCTCTCTCCACGAATGAAGAGTGGGTGGAGGGGTATATATAGCCTCCGCACAAAATCTAACTGTTACACACAACTTACCAATCTTGGTGGGACCGAATCGTCAAACTCGGTCGGACCGATTTAGCAAATAATGTGACCGTTAGGATTTTCGGTGGGACCGACATGTCAACTCGGTGGGATCTATATGGTTAGGGTTAGGGCATAACGTAATCTCGGTGAGACAGATTTTGGTAATAAGCTAACCAGAGAGTTGGTCAGGCAAACTCGGTGGGACCGATTCGCTCACCTCGGTGAGACCAAAACGTTACGAAAGGGAAACAGAGAGTTTGCATTGCAATCTCGGTGGGATCGATCGCTCATCTCGGTTGGACCGAAACGTTATGAAGGGAAATAGAGAGATTACAATCCCATCTCTGTGAGACCGAGATCCCTATCGGTGAGACCAATTTGACTAGGGTTTGTGGCAGTGGCTATGACATCTGAACTCGGTGGCGTCGGATAGAAAGAATCGGTTGGTCCGAGTTGGACTTTTGGTTTGGGTCATATGTGGATATGATAAAGTAGTTGAGAGCTTTGGAGCATATCACTAAGCATTTTGAGCAAGAAAGCCATTAAGCAACACCTCATCCCTCCTTGATAGTATTGGCTTTTCCTATAGACCCAATGTGATCTTGGATCACTAAAATAGAAAATGAAGAGTCTTGTGCTTTGAGCTTGAGCCAATCCTTTTGTCCTTAGCATTTTGAGGGATCCACTTTTCTCATGCTTGCCATGCCAATCATTGAGCTTTCCTGAAATATTTATCTTGAAATAGCATTAGCTCAATGAGATATATGTTGTTAGGAATTACCAAAACCACCCAGGGATAGTTGCACCTTCATGATCGCCAACACTCCGATCATCATCTCCATCAACACTATCATCTTCATCAACTCCCTTCACCCCATCTCTCTGTTATATGAACATTCTTCATATAGCCCTCACCGAGACTAGTTTATGGTGTTGATTAGTCCTTGTAGTTGATCCTTAGAAGGTTTATTGGTAAAAGATTCATATATCTCCACTGGTCATGATACATATGATGTGTTGTGAGTAGTCCATTAAGTTCATGTGGATATGGGATAAATCTTCTTACTAGTAATCTTGTGAAGCTGAATCTAATTCGATATTTGATATTGTGTTGTGGTGTAATTCTCTAGTGGTGTTCTATGAACATTGACTGCACAACACTTCTCCTTTAAGCACCCACAGAAGAGCATCATGTGACTACTTTGTTCATGGTTGGGTGTCCGGAGTGACAGAGATTACTACACCCTAGGTTTATGAACTGTTTCATGAGGGGTGATGGAACCCTAGGATTTATTGCTATATATGGTTATATGCTATCTTAATTACTTTCTTGTATTTGTGTGTGCTTGCATAGTAAGTGTAATCATAAATATTTTGTTTGTTCAAGTAAGAAAATTACTTTATCATATGTTTCATTGCATAACAAACTATCACATTAATGAATGGTAACTCAATGAATCTTGATGAAAGTAACTTGATGAAACTCCCGTGTGTCCTTGCGCATGCCTTCATACCTATAAGTAAAATAACCGACTTGTCCTTAGCATAATTAAGGATTGCGCCACTTGCTGCACCTTTGTTATTATTTATTTTCTTTCAAATGCTCTTACTTTCAACCAAACTGTCAAACACCCTTTGCAGCTTTTTAATGATCTCGCTAGTTTCCACAAAGCAATTCCTTCTACTCCTCGTTGGGTTTGACACTCTTACTTATCAAAAGGACTAGGGCAGATCCAGTAAACTTTTGGGTTATCAAGACTCTTTCTCGCACCATTGTCGGGGAGTGTAGCGCTCTTGGTAAGAGAAACATTTAATGTGCTTGCTGTTTTTTATTCTCGTCTGCTGCTTTGATCAACTATGGATATGTTTGCTGCTAAAGATTTGTTGGGAGGGGTCGCCTTTGCCACCCATGTGGTTTGGAGAGAACCTCCACATGCATATCATTTATTCTATATTAGTATTAAACAAAATTCTATGTTAACTATAGTAACCTATAAAAGTACACAAAAATCTGATTGCCAACCTCAAACTAAAGCACAACCTCAAATAGCTATGATTAAAGATTTGTTTACTGATGATGTGGATGGGCATGTTATTAAACTTTGCAAGGAAGCAAATAGAAATGTTAACCATAAAAGTCTTCCTAATGATGTTGGTGTGCCTGTTATTTCTGGTAAGATCGGTACTCATTGTTATCATGGGTTGTGTGAAATTGGAGCTATCATAAGCGCTATTCCTTTTACTATTTGTCAAGAAATTGTTGGAGATATTTCACCTTGTTCTATATAAGAAATTGATCTGACTATTAAACTGGCATATAGGTCTAGTATTCTATCTGTGGTAAATGTTAGAGATGTTGAAGTTCTGTGTGGTAAGACTAAGTCCCTACTAATTTCTTAATACTTGGAACTAGGCAAGATAACTATTTTCCCATTATGCTTGGCAGACCTTTCTTGAATACTTGTATTGTTCTTGTTGATTGCCAAAAGGAAAAGTTTTACGTTAAGTTTGGAGGAGATGAAGTTTCCTTTAATTTCTCTTAATTTACTAAACAACATCATGCTAAATATTTGCCTTGTGTAGGTGAGATAGAAGATTGCTGCAATTGTTGTTCCTCCCACTGAGTTTTCTTAGGAACACAATGAACATGAATTACCCACCTAACATTTATGACTCACATAATTAGTTACTATATTTACGATTGGATTAGTCCACTAAAGGAAAAGGGCATGGGAATATACATGGAGGATCCAAAAAACTCAATATTAACCAAGGTGTTTGATTGAACAAAAGCATTCGTCCCGATGTAGCGACACATGGTTATTGCCAGACGATTTAGTCAAGACACAAGGTGGTGTGTCACTTCTGTTGCTACGATGGACTACATTTATGTCCATCAGTATTTCGAACCGGGCTAAACCCCTTTCCATTACTTAATGGAAATATAATAGTTTAGAGAGTATGACAGAGGGTACTAGAAAGACATAAAAGCGAGTTAAGCACTACCACGAAACCCACTGCACACACCTGCAACCGGTAAGTGCACTATGGGACGAAAACATGGTAGCACATGTGAAACAAAGTTTCCAAATAATAAAAGGTGCACCTCCAATCCACAAGTCTTACATACTGATATCACAGCCAAATGAGAAACCAGAGTTATATAAAGCACTAGCAAAGCATCTCCAACAAATGAAGCATCCAGACTTCCAAATCAGTTCTAGTCGCTACTTGAGCATCTTGCACCATCAGACGTATCTTCGTCATAGACACATCATTATCCTTGAGTGGCCCAACACCTTGCTTTAAAGCATCCATCCACTCAAGTTTTTAATACCTGTGCAAGATAATAGATAAGCACAAGCATCAAACAAAATCTTAAAAGGAGTCTCTAGGATATTTGCCTCAAAGATTGCCTTATTACAACGATTCGACATGGCCTGAACAACAATGGCATGACCAACCGTGAAAAATATTATTAGGGTATAACTATGTTAAAAATACATATCCTATCATGAAACAAAGAACTCCAGACCTAGGTCATAGGAAGAACAAGTCATGAGCTGTGTGATACTCATTAGAGCATCTCGAGCATCTCATAAGTAGATTTTGTATTAAAAGGATATTTCTTGCCCAGAGCCTTGTAAACATCATCCCAAGTCCTAGATCTGAGTAAATATCCAATGTTAGATTAACATCCTGCCATTTCTTCTTTAAGATCAGGGGAAATATCTTTCTAAAAAGGTAGATTCACTATCCAAGATACATTCCTTAATAGTGAAATCAGGAAAATTAGATATGTTAAATAATTCATGGAGTTTATCACACATGGGATGCTTATTATATAGAGAATCTTTCCAATCTCTAGCTAAATTGCCTAAATTAAAATTCCTTATCCTCCTTGCCATATATAAGTCCTTAACTTTGAGCAAGGCCTTCCAACTATGGGAATAAATTTTTAAGGTATTTGGCTTTAACCACATCTTGCTAGAGGCCATTATGCTGTTTCTCATTTCCACCACCATTTAAGAAGAAGAATAATGTTCTGTTTCATGAGATGATTAACACCGAGACCCACCTTTTCTTAGATCTACATATCATGGACCAGAGGACCCGATAGTATCTTTTCTTATTATTGTACCACTGCCAAAAAGATATCCTTATGTGTTTATCCAACTTTTCCACATATGTTTTATTCATCCGGAACATGGACATATGATAGTAGGAAATGCTAAACAACAAATAATTTACTAAAATAAGCCTCCCTCACATGGACAATGTGTTACCAATCCATGCATCAAGCTTCTTAATACGTTTCTACTCAATAAAGTACTAGTCTCCAACCTTAAGTGAATAGTAATTAGCAAGCATCCCCAGGTAAAATGCCCAATCTGGAAAATTAAACAAGTCTGCATATTTGGACACCAGCTCATCACCCCTTAATGCAATTTTTTAAAAAGAAATTGGAAAAAGATTTAAGATATACACAAGTTTAATAAGATGGATAACAAATTTAAGGTTTGGAAATTTATCAAGGCCATGTTCATTGCATATCACAATTTCATCAACATAATGGTGTACAACTGCCCCTTTTCAATAAGATTAGGATCTAAACCCACAAGCATATCATTTTCTTGTGCATTAGTAATCATTTTTAGTGATATAATCTACAGCCATGTGGTTTGTCAGATCTACAATTCTCCTGGTCACTTTCCTGTTCATTGCCCTCAAGCATTTTGTGAGAGAAGTGGAAAGGTGGGATACCTAGCTTCGTTATGCATTGAGTTTCTTCCTTTGGAATGTATAGCGCTAATGTGCGGATTTCAGGCTAAGGGCAAGGATTCTATTATATACGAGATTCATGTACTACTAAGCAAGCTAAAGATTGTTCGAACAATATCATTATTACTGTTGTTGAGGGTAGTGCTTCAGGGAAACTATAAGTTTTATTCTCTATTTGTGAATGGGTTGCCATTCCATCTCTAGGAAAATTGGTCCTGATTAGTATATGATGTGGCTCCCTAATGCCGGGGGTAGAAAATGTATTTTATGATGACCTATGGTGCTATAGTGAAATTATCTACTTATGGTGCTATAGTGAAATTATCTACTTGGGTTGAATTGTCGGCTCTAAAGGAAACTTGAACATTCCGTGGGTTCATCTTAGAGATATACCCCTGGACAAAAGAAATGAGAGAAGTGTGACTTATGTGGGCCCCTTGTTGGTGTAACCTTGGAGATTGATTTATCTACATTAACTCACCATGAGTCTGTTAGGGATATGATTGGATGTAGAGATGTTGATGGGATTCCTCCCATTGCAGAAGGTGTGCTAGATAAAGACTTTCATTGTTTAGTTTGAGGTTGATGAGGTGCTGGTGAGAAATACTCATAAATATCCTATTAATGTGAGTGCTCAAAATGATAAAGATATTCCATCATATAAAATGCCCCAAAACTCATGATACCACTGAAGGACAATTTGTTGGATGTAGTCATTCTACTCCTAATGACAAGTATAGGAAAACTTGTCCTACTATTCAGGAAAAATCTTGAAAAGTTGACAGTGAAAGTGAGAAGAATATAGGGGGAATGATAAATATGTTTCTCTTTAGTGTAATTGAATGGTCTCCTCTACTAGTGATGTGTAAGTTAGCAGCGAGAACTTGCACAAACTTGTGCAAGAGGTAGCAAGCGATACACCTACTGTCTTTGTTGTCTTTGGCCGGAATGTGGAAGTGGTCGCTAACACGCCTAGGTGGTGGAGGACAATGAGGCATGTGGTTTAAACATTGATGCTATACATGTGGTCCAGTCCCCCTAGCAACTCCGCGTGATTAGGTGGAATAAGTGATTCCTACTCTTCCTCTCTCCTTGAAGCTAACATGAGAATTGTTCAAAAATATGTGTAGAATAACATGGAGAACATGGAAGCAAGAGTTGTTGCTTTGAAAAGGAAGAGGAATATGGATGGTAGTCCTATTAATCCCGAGTCTAACTGCTTTGGTTCCTTATCAAAAAAATGACGCTTAGGGCTGCTAAATGTGATGTCATTGTCATTGTCACTGATCATGATTTTACTTTTATTGATATTCCCAGAGAACTGGGAAAATCTAGAATGTGCATAGAAACTAACTTACATGTTGATGATGTTGCTACTTTACACATTTTTGATGAAAAAGGAGAGGATACTCCTATTAACATAGAATGGATGCAAAACACTACCATTGATGAAGAATCCTTTACTTCTGTTACATAAAAAAGAGAGATACATGAAATTTAATGTGGTGGTTTCTAGATTGATGATTAGGGGTACAAAACCAACCAACCCCCCCCATAAATAAAAACAATAACTCTGCCATCCTCCTAGGATATCTAGGTTAGAATTCCTCCTAACAAATATAAATGAAGGTATAGTTTGGAATTGTTGGGAGGTAGGGAAGAAGAGAATGGATTCCTGCCACTCTGATTTAATAAATTATAATTCCTAGGTTACCTTGCTCTTGAGGAAACTATGTTATAATCCTAGTTTCTGTATAAAGTAAGATCCTTATGACATATTATGTTGGGTATGGATTCGTTGTACAAGAAAGTTGGAGGGATAATGTGTGGTGTTAGGAAAGATAACATGAAAACTGTTTCATGTCTGTGTGGTAAATATACTCTGAATAATGTGTCTTTGGGATGTTATTAGAAAATATTAAATGTGGCCTATTTGTAGTGTATGGGGCAGCTCATCAAGAGCATAAATAGGAATTCCTGGTTGAACTGGTTGCTTATATTGTTGCAATATATGGATATCCATTATTTGGTTCAGGTGATTTTAATATTCTTAGGCATTGTGAGTATACAAATAAATATTGCACCACTCTCATGCTATAGATGCCTTTAAATCTATTAGTCATATTGTTCATCTATGAGAGTTTCATATGAATGGGGGCTAGTACACTTGCAGTAATAAACATAAACATCACACCTCAGAAAAACTTGAAAGATTCCTTATGTTTGTAGACTTGGAAGATATTTTCTCATTGTTAATTTGAGGAAATTAGTTAGAAATTTATCAGACCCCACCCCTTCGTTATTGTCCTCTAGTGGTTAGGTGGCTATACCCCCATGAAGCTACATAATCCAGGTTTGATCTCACAATGTTGAATTTCCCCCCTAGTGGATAAAGTTTGGAATAAGAGAATTTTCTCTGATGACCCTATATATGTTATGAATATAAAAGTTAAGAGGTTTAAACAACATTTTAACTTATGGGTCCAGCCAATTTGGGCATTCTAAAAAGAGGAAATAAAATCTTAGGGAAGAGCTCCTTGATTTACACATCCTTTTGGCATTAAGCTCTCTCCCTCCCGACTTGTATTGTAGAATACCTGACATTATAGTGGAACTCAATAACAACCTCGCCGATGAAGAAATCAGTTGGTTGCAACAATTACACTAAAGATGGTTTCTGAATGGGATCAAAATACCTCATATTTTCATAAAATTGCTAATGGCCGAAAGAGAAAAAAAATACCATACACTTCTTAATTGTAGGTGATGTGTGTATTGAGGGAACTGAAAATCTCCTAATTCATGCTACTCAATAGTACTATGATTTATTTTTGACCATTCCCTAGATACATTTTCAGTTTATTCCCAGGTACTTGGTATGATAGGGGGTAAAAAAGTGACGCACATGGATAAAGAAATGTTTATTAGACATTTATATGTCGAATAAATGAAATAAGCCTTATTTCTATGGATGCCAATAGGGTGCCTGGGTATGACAATATAATTATTGGATTTTTTTCAAAACTCTAGGATGCGGTGCAACATTATGTCATGGCCCTATTCCACTATTCCATACTCGGACCTTGGATGTCTAGGAGCTTAATTATGGTATCATAACTTTGTTGCCCAAAATCTCAGGGGCTAGTAGAATTCAACAATTTAGAATTATTTTCTTGCTTAAATGCCTTTACACGTTGATTACTAAAGCACTGGATATTAGAGTAGATCCCGTTGGTGATAAGTTGATTAGTAAGCATCAGAATGCTTTTGTGGAAAGAAAAACTCAGAAATATCATAGATGGTATCTTAACTCTACATGAGATGCATCATCACGTCACATTTGGAAAAAGTTTGTATTGTTCTTAAATTGGACTTTTAAAAGGCCTACAACAAGGTCAAATAAGATTTCCTTTTTGACTGCCACAATGAGTGGGGTTTTAGTCCTATGTAGTGTGACTAGATTAGAAGTGGGCTCTTAAAATGGTAATTTGACTGTCAGATTGAGTAACACCGTTGGTCCTTATTTTCAAAGTGTTAAGGGTGTTATATGGGGGGGTCCTCTCACCCTTATTGTTTAAGTTTCATGTCTAAGATTTGCAGGGGTCGGATGCTCGTGCCCTCGAGGATTTGCCAGCATCAGCTCAGGTTGTTGTCGAGTATCGATGGCATGACCCACACTCGTAGGCAGCTGCCCATTGTGCGCCCACCACTCCCCCTAGCGGCTAGGGGGCTGATTGTTGGCGTCTACATGCCAACATGCTTGGCACCACTGGATCTAGCATATCTATTCGAAGAAGAGATTCCAAATTCCCCAATCTCATCGTGTTGCCACATATAGTTGTCGTGACCATAGTCAGACCTCCCTTGTCGCTCGATATCAAAACCATCTTGTCAGTTGCCTCTCTTGCAGCTAGAACTCAAATAACAAATGCGCCACAGAGAAGAAGAGTAGGATGATGAGACGGGGAGGCAACTACTTCAGCAAACGAATGTGCACCTCTAACCTTTCTTTCTCACCAGGCAAGCATGGGTGAATTCCTAGTTCTAGGAGTTGGAGTCTTCCCCTAAAAATGGGGAAGACTCGTTTCTAGGTCAGGAATGGGGCAGAAAGACGCTGACGAGAGGCATATATACTTGTTTGCAACCAGGCCCGATCTCTCCTCTAGGAACGAAGCCATGGCTACCACCAGGATCTCCATCCATGTGTCACCCATCATCTATACCCAGCGCCATTCAGAATCAGGAAAATATACATCGGAGGTAAACATAGGCAAGCCAAATAATTGGCGAACGATTTTGTCCTTGACAACTCTCCAACAATTTGGGTTGGGAGAACTAAAGGAACTGAGATGCTTTGGCACACCACATAATTAGTGACCATTACCGAGAATGCCCGGTCAATGAACTAAGTTTTTTTGGATGGGCAGTCGAGGACTCCAATCCAAACAGCCCCAAACTTGTACTTACTCTGTAAG
This sequence comes from Triticum aestivum, assembly GCF_018294505.1. Taxonomy (NCBI): domain Eukaryota; kingdom Viridiplantae; phylum Streptophyta; class Magnoliopsida; order Poales; family Poaceae; genus Triticum; species Triticum aestivum. Next base: position 601,447,361 of record NC_057813.1, read on the forward strand.
GCGATCTATGTAAGGCGATCCAGATGAATTTATATTTATTTACAGAAAAGTAATTATTTAATTATAATGAATGCAAGGAGATATACCTTCATTAAGAAGAATAAGACAAGGTACTTGGGGAGTTTGTGAGGCTGGACACCGGCGCAATTTCCCCCTCGCCGCTCAGGGCTGCCTGAGATGCCGTCATCGCCTTCCCTTGCTCATCACCGAACCTCTTTGTCACATCATCTAGGAACTCGCTCAACACCGGATCTTGGATCGGTGACTCCTGCACGAAGTAGATCACCTCGGCGCCCACCTTGTCCTGACAATTGCGGCGCGGCCCCTCCGTCCATTGCACCGTGAAACGGCACGCACAGTGCTCTTCGTCGTCCACGATGCCATGAGGTTCCTTCTCTACCTGCATAGTTGGTCGGGGCCAATTATTACTAATCCTAGTACAACATATATGTGTGTGAGTAGGGCGCGACGCGGAGGACATACAGCCTCGAGGACGGCATCGTAGTATTTGATCTCGCCGCCGTGTATATCACAGACAAGGCAGAGGTTGTCGCCCGGGCGAAGATCACCACAGTGGGCATCGTCCAGGGTGGGGCACGCCCCGCGGAACCTTGCGCGCAGCGCGTCCACGGCGTGCGGGGAGGCCAGCTCGGGCGCGTCCGGATCATACCACTCGTCTGCGTCCTCGGTGAAATTCTCGAACATGACACGCAACCAGCCATCCTGCACCACCACGCGTGCACCGTACCATGCCTCGTCGAACCGCGCGCGGTACTCCATGCGGGGCGGTTTGCGGCGCGGTGGCGGCACCGACGCGATGGTGATCTTCGGCATTTCCACGGCACTACGAGAGTGGCGGCGCTGGGGATTTGGGCACCGGAGAGGACGGGGCGGGGGCTTGTCCGATGTTTTATATCGTCCAAATCTTAATATTTTAGGGTTTTTTAGGCATTTAACTGCCGAGCTGTCTCACGATATAAATGTTTTCGATCGTTAGATTATGCGTTCAAACAGTTTCTGGCCGTCAGATCTTTATTTCAGCCACAATGTATCGTAACCTGGGCCTCCTGTCGTAATGGGCCGCTACTCTGGGGTTTTTTTTGAAGGCATGCGGTTAATCCACCCGGCCGCTAACCCTCCCGAAGAAAAAAAGTCTCCAACACACAAAACTGCTCCATCGCTGCGAGAGAAAGGAAAAGGGGATCCAGTGCTGCACAAGATGTGAGAGGATGATGCGGGGATGGATGGATCGATCATGGCGACGGTGCACCCTATCTTTCTAGTGGAGGGTGACGTCACCGACACCCCATCTCTCTTTCTCCCACGATAGCTCACTCACCTCAAACCCTTTATCCTCTCTCTCATGGGTCCTTGCTAGCCCTAACCATGGAGGCAGCGGCAAGCCGACGACTCTGGGTTATGTCGCCACCACATGTAAGCCCCATCTTCGCATGCCCTCAACTCTCTTTCTTTCCTTTTTTTTCTACCGCTGGTCAATTCTTCGTTTTCGCGCGAGCTATAACAGCGGAATGCCAGTGTCGGCAAGGCGAGAACTCAGCCACGCGAGGAGGATACTTTAGCCACGCTTTACTCGCAATGGAAAGGGTGAACATTAGTTTCTCTTTTCTTTCTTAATTCTTAATTTTTGATTTGATGTTGATATTTGATTCCTTGAAGTGAGTCATGTTCAAAGACATCCTTCATTCACTAGAACTGATGATCAGGGATCGAAAACATTCATCCACCGCTCAACAGATCACCTATACTTGCCAATCATGACCATCAGTAAATGTCACATCGCGTTCATCATGTAGCCCAAAGGAGAGCCACAAAATTAAGAATCAGGTATGTTGCTTTGCTTCTCCTAGCATACTGTTGTGGCAACTCTTCTTGATTGCTTCATCTTTTCATTTTTCCGTTTACTGTTGGATCTTAGTCTTGATTGCATTGGTTAGATTCCACCTGATTTCGCTCATGTGATTTAACTTGTGGATTTGGGGCTACGATTTGGGTAACAACGAAAAATAGAAATCTTGGCGGACTTTATGGATCAATGAAAAAGATGACATAACAATGTACTCCCTACGTATCAAAATATAAAACATTTCTTATCTAAATCTAGGTAAAACACGTCTTATATTGTGATACAGAGGGAATATTTAATTGGAGATGAGGATTCCTGATTACAAAGAATTGAAATTAATTTTTACTTCGGTACTACTAATTATATGCACGATCTTTGTTCCTGCATAGTTTAACTTCGTATATTGGACTGTACGGTGGCATCTAGAATATGATATATATTTACAATCACTGATAGCTGGAATGTTTCTTCTGATGAAACAAATTTGTTTTGGCTTTCATACGACGTAAGGTAAGCATTGTTTTAAGGGATACTTAGATTTATGCCCCTAGTTGTGTCCCACTCGTCTGTTTTACCCCTAATTCCCAAAAGTCACCAGTTTTGTCCAAGTCACTTTGCTCCTCTTATGCTTTTGCCCTTTGACCGTTTGACCATCAGTTTGAAAACTTCATAACTAATTCATACTAAATCAGAAAAATGAAAATAAGATACCATTAGAAAAACATCACCTATATGTCAGTGTCATTTGCATTCATGAAAAAAGTGTTGGAAAGTGCCCATCTGAGTTTTAGCTCTTATGCTACCACCATGAATAGTAAAATATAAAAAAGTTTGAAAAAATTCAAAACAAATTTGGTGGCAAAGAATGACAAATGTTTTAAGTGTCTGCCATGTTTCATCAGGGAATAACATTTGTGGGTGTCGCGGTAAGAAAAACAATCAGCACTCCAAAATAAATTATTTTTTTGCCACGACTTCCACGAATGTCATTCCCTAATGAAACTTGGCAAGCACTTACAACATTTGTCGTTCTTTGCCACCATATTTTTTTTGATTTTTTTTGAATTTTTTTAGAGTTTACTATTCATGGTGGTATCAAAAGAGCTAAAACTCAGATGTGCACTTTCCAACACTTTTTTCATGAATGCAAATGACACTGACATATATGTGATGTTTTTATGAACATTTTGGTATCTTATTTGCTTTATTCTGATTTAGTATGAATTAGTTATGAAGTTTTCAAACTGCTGGTCAAAGGAAAAAGCATAAGAGGAGCAAAGTGACTTGGACAGAACCGGTGACTTTTGGGAGTTAGGGGTAAAACAGACGAGTGGGACAGAACTAGGGGCATAAATCTAATTATCTCTTGTTTTAATTGAAATGGTTAGTTCTGAGAGGCTATGGCTGGAAAATATGCCCACTAACTCCTTATCGCGTAATTGATTATGTTATTTAGTTAGAAAATAAAATTGGGGTAACATTTACAATCTCAAGATTAGGTCTGTATTACTATCTATATATAGGAAAATCACTATAACTTTGCAGTACAATGGTGATATGCCAAATTATTAGCATTATGATTTGGAATAAAAACGTTCCAGGAATCATTTCTTTCTTCTTACATTAGTATTTGCAATAAACATTCCCTTCATTCTTAAGGTCTTTAGTTGAATAGTTGTTCAAATCGTATTGTCCTTTCATTTATTAAATTATCTTTCCCTTACATTAATTTCAGAATAAAGATGTATTACATTTTCTTAGGATTCTTGCCAAGTGAATGATCCTAGATTTTCTTCTTCGAAACCTATTACAGCGGTCTATCATGAGCATAGGGCATTGTTTCATCTCTTCTGGATATGTACAAATTTATCACAATATTACCCTTTTCATTGCATCTTTAGTTTAGTCCAATTTAGTCCTCACATATGTTCATCTTCCCATTCATCAGATTCGTTGAGAGACTGGTGTTGTTGCGACCATAAGAGCCGGTGCTTTCTGTACATGCACCAAACGCACAAAAGCTACCATTGATTATGTAGCTTTCCTTGGTAAGAACTAAGAGTAGTGTACAGTAATATTTGCATAGTTTGTAAATAGGTGAGTTTGTAATGTACATCACCAAAGTGCAGCCAAACAGCTCACTAAATACTCCCTCCATTCACAAATATAAGATGTTCTAACTCTCTTTATGATTTGGATGTATATGGACGGGTTTTACAATGGTGAAAAATCTGCTGCAACAGAGGCAACCCATCATGTGTAACGGTAAAAGGCAACCCATCAATATAATCCTTAATAAGCACAAACTTCTCTGATATAGTGTAGTTTGGAGAATTCAAAAAGATAATAGGACTATCATGCGTGGATGCAATAGCAAAAATTTCATGTTTAACATAAGGAACTATAGCAAGTTCATCTCCATAAGCATAATTCATATTGGCATCTTGGCCACAATCATAGCAAGCATCATCAAAAAAGGGGTATTTCAAGAGAATCAACGGGATCATAACAATCATCATAGCAATCATCCTTTGGTAAGCACGAAGGGGAATTAAACAATGTATGAGTTGAAGAGTTAGTCTCATTAGAAGCTGGGCACGGGTAGCTAATCCGCTCTTCCTCCTTTTGTTCTTCGCTCTCCTCATCCTCTTTTTCATCCAATGAGCTCACAATTTCATCAATTCCTTCTTCCATAGACTCCTGCAAAATATTATTCTCTTCTTGGACAGCGGAGGAGTCCTCAATATATGGTTTAACATAGGCATTAGAAGCATAATTATCATAACAATATTCAAGTATGGCAAAATTTTCAGATTTGTAAAGAGTGGCATCATACTTTTCAATCAAAGAAGCAATTTCATAAGCACCCTTAAAAGCAACAAATTCTTCAATTTGTTGAACATCATAGTAATTATAAACACCCTTAGCATACGAAGATACGATCCCATTATCACTAAACTCACATTGGTAGGGAAGGTGTTTCTTAGGGTTTTCAGAACAAGAAGTAAAATCATATATTTCACATAAATTCCAAGCATAGCATTGCAAACGATGAATTTGATCCAGTAAAAGTTTCCCTTTGTCAGATATACGGTGTCGCACATAACAAGCATGCTCATCTAAAGATTTTCCCTCAACTAAGCTAGCTGGGGTTTCAGCACGAGCACATAGGGATCGAAGATGATCCAAGTAAAAAGCTTCAGGAGTTTGATAGATTTTGAGTGGTTCTTCAACCATTTGTATAGTAGGTACAACTAATTTTTTTGGTATTTTGCGTTTCCTACCCATAACTAAAGATAGAAAACAACTAAGAACAGCAAATAAAAATTACTTAGTGATAAAGCAAACAAGCACACACAAGAATATTCACCCCACGCTATGACTCCCCGACAACGGCGCCGGAAAAAGATCTTGATAACCCACAAGTATACGGGATCAGTTGTAGCCTCTTTCGATAAGTAAGAGTGTCGAACCCAATGAGGAGCTAAAGGTAGAACAAATATCCTCTCAAGTCCTATCTTCCACTGATACGACTCTACACACGCTTAGTGTTTGCTTTACCTAGAGCAAGTATGAAACTAGAAGTACTTTGTAGGTGTTGTTGGATAGGTTTGCAAGATAATAAAAGAACAAATAAATAAAAAGTAGGGCTGTTTAGATAAAGAAGCAATAATGTAAATATAGCGAGTGTGGAAAAGTGGTGGTAGGAGTTGTGAAATTGTCCCTAAGAAATTGACTACGTTAATAGACCGGTAATCACTATTGCAATTCTATTTGAGGGAGAGGCATAAGCTAACATACTTTCTCTTCTTGGATCATATGTGATAACCCTCAAGTGTAGGGGATCGCAACAACTTTCGAAGGTAGAGTATTCAACCCAAATTTATTGATGTGACACAAGGGGAGCCAAAGAATATTCTCAAGTATTAGCAGTTGAGTTGTCAATTCAACCACACTTGGATAACTTAATATCTGCAGCAAAGTATTTAGTAGCAAAGTAGTATGATAGTAATGGTAACAGGGGCAAAAGTAAAGATAGCAGTTTTGTAGTAGTTGTAACAGTAGCAACAGAAAAGTAAATAAGCGAAGCACAATATGTGAAAAGCTCGTAGGCATTGGATCAGTGATGGATAATTATGTCGGATGCGATTCCTCGTGTAATAGCTATAACATAGGGTGACATAGAACTATCTCCAGTTCATCAATGTAATGTAGGCATGTATTCCGAATATAGTCATACATGCTTATGGAAAAGAACTTGCATGACATCTTTTGTCCTACCCTCCCATGGCAGCGGGGTCCTAGTGGAAACTAAGGGATATTAAGGCCTCCTTTTAATAGAGTACCGGACCAAAGCATTTACACATAGTGAATACATGAACTCCTGAAACTATGGTCATCACCGAGAAGTATCCCGATTATTGTCACTTCGGGGTTGTCGGATCATAACACATAATAAGTGGCTATAGACTTGCCAGATAGGATCAAGAACACACATATATTCATGAAAACATAATAGGTTCAGATCTGAAATCATGGCACTCGGGCCCTAGTAACAACCATTAAGCATAGCAAAGTCATAACAACATCAATCTCAGAACATAGTGGATACTAGGGATCAAACCCTAACAAAACTAACTTGATTACATGGTAAATCTCATCCAACCCATCATCGTCCAGCAAGCCTACGATGGAATTACTCACGCACGGCGGTGAGCATCATGAATTTAGTGATGGAGGATGGTTGATGATGACGACGGCGATGAATTGATACATCCATTTTGCATCATGCTTTTATATTAATATTTATTGCATTATGGGCTGTTATTACACATTATATCTCAATACTTATGGCTATTCTCTCTTATTTTACAAGGTTTACCATGAAGAGGGGGAATGCCGACAACTGCAATTTTGGCTGGAAACGGAGCAAACATTGGAAACCTATTCTGCACTGCTCCAAATATCCTAAAACTCCACGAAACCTATTTTTTGATCTAATAATAATTATTGAGTGGAAGAAGTACACCAGGGGGCCCACACCCTGTCCAGGAGGGTGGGGCGCGCCCCCCTACTGGGCGCGCCCCTTGTCTCCTGGGCCCCCTGGTGGCCCCCCGGTGTGCATCTTCTGCTATATGAGGGCTTATACCCTGGGAAAAATCATGGGCAAGCTTACGGGACAAAACTCCGCCGCCACGAGGCAGAACCTTGGCAGAATCAATCTCGGGCTCTGATGTCTACTACACAACCTTCTTCTTGTAGACGTTGTTGGGCCTGCAAGTGCACAAGTTTGAAGGACAGTAGCAAATTTCCCACAAGTGGATGACCTAAGGTTTATTAATCCGTAGGAGGTGTAGGATGAAGATGGTCTCTCTCAAACAACCCTGCAACCAAATAACAAAGAGTCTCTTGTGTCCCCAACACACCCAATACAATGGTAAATTGTATAGGTGCACTAGTTCGGCGAAGAGATAAAGATACAAGTGCAAAATAGATAGTAGATATGGTTTTTTTAATCTGAAATAATAAAAACAGCAAGGTAGCGAGCGATAAAAGTGAGCATAAACGGTATTACAATGGTAGGAAACAAGGCCTAGGGTTCAAACTTTCACTAGTGCAAGTTGTCTCAACAATAATAACATAGATAGATCATATAACAACCCTCAACATGCAACAAAGAGTCACTCCAAAGCTACTAATAGCGGATAACAACCGTAGAGATTATGGTAGGGTACGAAACAACCTCAAAGTTATTCGTTCGGATCGATCTATAAAAGAGTTTGTACTAGAATAACACCTTAAGACACAAATCAACCAAAACCCTAATGTCACCTAGATACTCCATTGTCACCTCAAGTATCCGTGGGCATGATTATACGATATGCATCACACAATCTCAGATTCATCCAACCAACATAAAAGTACTTCAAAGAGTGCCCCAAAGCTACTACCGGAGAGTCAAGAACGTGTGCCAACCCCTATGCATAGGTTCCCAATGTCACGAAACCCACAAGTTGATCACCAAAACATACATCAAGTGGCACATGATATCCCATTGTCACCACAGATAATCACGGCAAGACATACATCAAGTGTTCTCATAAAAGACTCAATCCGATAAGATAACTTCAAAGGGGAAACTCAATTCATCACAAGAGAGTAGAGGGGGAGAAACATCATAAGATCCAACTACAATAGCAAAGCTCAGGATACATCAAGATCGTGCCTTAGAGGGAACACGAGAGAGAACACGAGACAAAGAGATCAAACACATTGCTACTGGTACATACCCTCAGCACCGAGGGTGAACTACTCCCTCCTCGTCATGGATAGAGCCGGGATGATGAAGATGGCCTCCGGTGATGGGATCCCCCCTCCGGCAGGGTACCGGAACAGGGTCCCGATTGGTTTTTGGTGTCTACAGAGGCTTGCGGCGGCGGAACTCCTGATCTATCTTCTGTTCTGGAAGTTTTAGGGTATGTAGGTATATATAGGTGAAAGGAGAACGTCGGTGGAGATATGGGGGCCCCACGAGGAAGGGGGCGCACCCAGGGGGGCGCCCCCACCCTCGTGAGCACCTCCCGTATCTTCTGACGTGGGGTCCAAGTCCAACAGGTGGGTGTCCTTCCAAAATTAACTTCTCCAGTTGATTTCGTTCCATTTTGACTCCGTCTGATATGCCTTTTCCTCGAAACACTGAAATAGGCATAAAACAACAAATCTGGGCTGGGCCTCCGGTTAATAGGTTAGTCCCAAAAATAATATAAAAGTGGATAATAAAGCCCAATATTTCCTAAAACAGTAGATAAAGTAGCATGGAGCAATCAAAAATTATAGATACGTTGGAGATGTATCAGGCATCCCCAAGCTTAATTCCTGCTCGTCCTCGAGTAGGTAAATGATAAAAAGAATTTTTGATGCGGAGTCATACTTTGGCATAATTTCAATGTAAATCTTCTTAGTTGTGGCATGAATATTCAGATCCGAAAGATTCAAGACAAAAGTTCATATTGACATAAAAATAATAATACTTCAAGCATACTAATCAAAGCAATCATGTCTTCTCAAAATAGCATGGCAAAAGAAAGTTCATCCCTACAAAATCATATAGTTAGGCTATGCTTCATTTTCGTCACACAAAGATGTTCCCAACTTCTATACCCCCGATGACAAGCCAAGCAATTGTTTCATACTTAAATAATCTCAAACTTATTCAACCTTCACGCAATACATGAGCGTGAGCCATGGATATAGCACTATGGGGGAATAGAATATGATGATGGGGATTGTGTGGAGAAGACAAAAAAGGAGAAAGTCTCACATTGACGAGGATAATCAATGGGCTATGGAGATGCCCATCAATTGATGTCAACATGAGAAGTAGGGATTGCCATGCAACGGATGCACTAGAGCTATGAATGCTCAACAAAAGAAAACTAGTGGGTGTGCATCCAACTTGCTTGCTCACAAAGACCTAGGGCATTTGATGAAGCCCATCGTAGGATTATACAAGCCAAGTTCTATAATGAAAAATTCCCACTAGTATATGAAAGTGATAACACATGAGACTCTCTACATGGAGAACAAGGTGCTACTTTGAAGCACAAGTGTGGAAAAAGAGATAGTAGCATTGCCCTTTTTATTTTTATTTTTTGGGCCTTCCTTTTTTTTCTTTTGGCCTTTCTACCTTTTTTGGGCAATGCTCTAATAATGATGATCATCACACTTCTATTTATTACAACATAAGGATTATAACTCGAAACTAGGACAAGATATGACTCTATATGAATGCCTCCGGCGGTGTATCGGGATGGTGCGATGAATCAAGAGTGACATGTATGACAAATAATGCATGGTGGCTTTGCCACAAATATGATGTCAACTACATGATCATGCAATGGCAATATGACAAAAGTAATGTATGTCATGTGTATGATGATGATGGAAGTTGCATGGCAATATATCTCGGAATGGCTATGGAAATGCCATGATAGGTAGGTATGGTGGCTGTTTTGAGGAAGATATAAGGAGGTTTATGTGTGATAGAGCATATCATATCACGGGGTTTGGATGCAGCGGCGAAGTTTGCACCAACTCTCAAGGTGAGAAAGGGCAATGCATGGCACCGAAGAGGCTAGCAATGGCGGAAAGGTGAGAGTGCGTATAATCCATGGACTCAACATTAGTCAAAAGAACTCATATACTTATTGCAAAAATTTAGAAGTCATCAAAAACCAAGTACTACACGGATGATCCTAGGGGGATAGATTGGTAGGAAAAGACCATCGCTCGTCCCCGACCACCACTCATAAGGATGCACAAGCCAGGTACACTTCATGTTTCAAATTTGTTACACAACTTTAACCATACGTGCATGCTATGGGACTTGCTAACTTCAACATAAGCATTCTTTAAATTCATAATCACCCAACTAGCACGACTTTGATATTATAACCTCCATATCTCAAAACAATTATCAAGCATCGAACTTATCTTAGTATTCAACGCACTCAAAAGAAAGTTTCACATATCTTGAATACCAAGTATATTAATTTTAAGCAAATTACCATGCTAATAGCGACTCTCAAAATAATATAAGTGAAGCACATAGAGTATTCTAGCAAATTCCAATTTGTGTATGGCTCTCTCTCATTAGAGAATTTCAGATCTTGGTATCTTATTCAAACAGCAAACAAAGCTAAATAAAACTACATTGCAAGGATAGCACAACTCATGTGAAGAAGCAAAAACTTAGGCTCAACCGATACTAACCGATAGTTGTTGAAGAAGAAAGGTGGGATGCCTACCGGGGCATCCCCAAGCTTAGATGCTTGAGACTTCTTGTAATATTATCTTGGGGTTCCTTGGGCATCCCCAAGCTTGAACTTTTGTGTCTCCTTAATTCCTCATATCATGGTTTTGCTTCTTTTATCAAAAGCTTCATTCACAACAAACTCAACAAGAACTCGTGAGATAGGTTAGTATAAACCAATGCAAAACCTTATCATATTCTACTGTAACAAATCACTTAAATTATTATTCAACATTGCATACTAAATTCCTCTGTATATTTAATACTCCTATCCTCAAATAGAATCATTAAACAAGCAAACATATGCAAACAATGCAACCATAACAGCAATCTGCCAAAACAGTACAGTCTGTAAAGAATGCAAGAGTATCAATACTTCCCTGACACCAAAAATTATGAACTAAAATTCCCACTGTAATAGATTTATCAGAGCTCAATATCCAAAAATATTCAACGTTAGACCATGCTCTGACTTTTCTAGGCAATTTTTGCAACAGCGGTAAACTTTCTGTTTTCAAACAGCAACATGTATACAAGCAAAATAAGCATGGCAAAGGCTATCCTTGACTTTTTTATTGAAACTAAAGATGCAAAACACTATTTTAACTAACATCAAGAAAAAACTAACAAAATAAAATGACTCTCCAAGCAAAACACATATCATGTGGTGAATAAAAATATAGCTCCAAGTAAAGTTACTGATGAACGTAGACGAAAGAGGGGATGCCTTCCGGGGCATCCCCAAGCTTAGGCTCTTGGTTGTCCTTGAATATTACCTTGGGGTTCCTTGGGCATCCCCAATCTTAGGCTCTTGCCACTCCTTATTCCATAGTCCATCGAATCTTTACCCAAAACTTGAAAACTTCAACCACACAAAACTCAAAACAAAACTCGTAAGCTCCGTTAGTATAAGAAAATAAAACCACCACTTAGGTACTGCAATGAACTCATTATAAATTCATATTGGTGTAATATCTACTGTATTGTAACTTCTCTATGGTTCAAACCACTTAATACTAGCCATAGATGCATCAAAATAAGCAAACAACACATAGAAAACAGAATCTGTCAAAAACAGAACAGTCTGTAGTAATCTATATCAAACGTATACTTATGAAACACCAAAAATTATGAAATAAATTGCTGGACCTGAGAAATTTGTGTATTAATCATCTGCAAAAATAATCAACATAAAAACACTCTCCAGTAAAAAATGGCAGCTAATCTCGTGAGCCCTAAAGTTTCTGTTTTTCACAGCAAGATCATATAAACTTCACCCAAGTCTTCCCAAAGGTTCTACTTGGCACTTTATTGAAACAAAAGCTATAAAAAATGATTACTACAGTAGCATAATCATGTGGACACACAAAAACACTAAGGATAAATATTGGGTTGTTTCCCAACAAGCGCTTTTCTTTAATGCCTTCTTAGCTAGGCATGATGATGACAATGATGCTCACATAAAAGATAAGAATTGAAACATAACGGGAGCATCATGAAGAATATGACTAGCACATTTAAGTCTAACCCACTTCCTATGCATAGGTATTTTGTGAGCAAACAAATTAGGATATAAATAATCAACAAGCATAGGAAGGTAAAACAAGCATAACTTCAAAACTTTAAGCACATAGGGAGGAAACTTGACATTATTGCAATTCCTACAAGCATATGTTCCTCCCTCATAATAATTTTCAGTAGCATCATGAATGAATTGAACAATATAACCAGCACCCAAAGCATTCTTTTCATGATCTACGAGCATAGAAAATTCACTACTCTCCACATAAGCAAAATTCTTCTCATCAATAGTAGTGGGAGCAAACTCAACAAAATAACTATCATGTGATTGAAAATTAAGATCAAGATGACATGTTTCATGGTTATCATTATTCTTTAAAGCATATGTGTCATCACAATAATCATCATAGATAGGAGGCATGCTTTCATCATAGTAAATTTGCTCATCAAAGCTTGGGGGACAAAAAATATCATCTCCATCAAACATAGCTTCCCCAAGCTTGTGGCTTTGCATATCATTACCATCATGGATATTCAAGGAATTCATACTAACAACATTGCAATCATGCTCATCATTCAAAGATTTAGTACCAAACATTTTAGAGATTTCTTCTTCTAGGACTTGAGCACAATTATCCTTTCCATCATACTCACGAAAGATATTAAAAAGGTGAAGCATATGAGACAAACTCAACTCCTTTTTTTGTAATTTTCTTTTATAAACTAGACTAGTGCTAAAACAAGAAACAAAAAGATTCAATTGCAAGATCTAAAGATATACCTTCAAGCACTCACCTCCCCAGCAACGGCGCCAGAAAAGAGCTTGATGTCTACTACACAACCTTCTTCTTGTAGACGTTGTTGGGCAAGCAAGTGCACAGGTTTGTAGGACAGTAGCAAATTTCCCTCAAGTGAATGACCTAAGGTTTATCAATCCGTAGGAGGCGTAGGATGAAGATGGTCTCTCTCAAACAACCCTGCAACCAAATAACAAAGAGTCTCTTGTGTCCCCAACACACCCAATACAATGGTAAATTGTATAGGTGCACTAGTTCGGCGAAGAGATAAAGATACAAGTGCAAAATAGATAGTAGATATGGGTTTTTGTAATCTGAAATAATAAAAACAGCAAGGTAGTGAGCGATAAAAGTGAGCGTAAACGGTATTGCAATGGTAGGAAACAAGGCCTATGGTTCATACTTTCACTAGTGCAAGTTCTCTCAACAATAATAACATAGATAGATCATATAACAAGCTCTCAACATGCAACAAAGAGTCAGTCCAAAACCACTATGTCAGGACCCCGACTCAATGCCACATCGATCTAGCATGTAACACCTCATATCACTTTGCGGCCTCACGCACGGTATTCCCACGGGTGTCGCCTTACCTTTCCCCGGGACCGTTTGCGCCTTTTGGCTCACGTATATAATGATGTCGCTAGCATCCATATGATAAAGAGCCCGAGCTGACATGACTAGTCGTAAACTCAAAGTGGCACAGACTTACAGGGACAGGCATCCATGACCCAGCATCGAACGTGCCGGTCATCAGCAAGTGGGTCCGGGCTGTAGCACTGGGCTAGCAGGACTCCGGTAAACCGGGCTGTAGCGGGCTAACAGGGCTCCGGTACTCAATGCATGACATTTCCCCAAAGGGACAGACACAGGAACGAAGAAGGACACATGCCGGCCAGCCTAAGTGTTCCGAAGCAGTAGCAAGCTACCATGGCTCGGTGGAACACTAGGAGACATTTCCCCGTAAGAGAGGCTACTAAAGATAAACAACTAGATGGTCAGATCCCACACATACCAAGCATTTCAATAACATACACACAATATGCTCGATATGTGCAAATACAACATGGCATCACAACATGACTCTACGACTCAAGTAATTTATTCAATAGGCTCCGAGGAGCGAGATATTACAAACATGGGTCTCATGACACAACAATCAGAGCATACAAGTCAAAGCACAAGCGGAAGCTATCATGTCTGAGTACAGACATCTATAAATGAAAAAGGCTGAGAAGCCTGACTATCTATCAGATCCTGCCGAGGGCACAAGATCGTAGCTGAGGTAACAAGCTAAACGTCGAAGCCCACGTGGAACTACTAGCGAGACCGAAATCTCTCTGCAAAAACATAAAATAGGAAAACATGAGTACAAATGTACCCAGCAAGACTTACATCAGAACTAACTACATATGCATCATTATCAACAAAGGGGATGGTTGGGTTTAACTGCAGCAAGCCAGCTTTGACTCACTGGCTAACCTAAACTATGATTGCAAGTAACTCTTCAGGTGGCGCACACGAGTCCACATATTCACCATATCAATACACCACTATGGATCCGCTCCCGTCTCCCTACGAGAACGCCGTCCATAGCACTCACGCTTATCTTGCATATTTTAGAGTATCCACTTTCACTTGTCTATGAACTGATATAAGCAACCAGAAGTCCTTTTCCGCGGACACGGCTATTCGAATAGATGATGTTAACCCTGCAGGGGTGTACTTCTTCACACACGCTCTCACCACTTACCGCCGTTTACACGACATGTACTCGGCAACCTTCAAGCGGAAGCCCAACGTGGGTGTCGGCCACAGCCTGCCTAAACACTCAAGTCTCTAGTCCAGGTTTATCGCCTATTCGGGTTCCATCCATGAGGAGATCCGGCCGGAGTTTCGCTCACAGCCCCAAACGATGTGAACAGGGTTCCCGAGACACCAAACGGGCGCCCGGTACACCGTGTCACGTGCCTACCGCATCACAGCCCACCCCTACGGTCAGCGCTGCGCACGGCCTCCAGCATACTACAAACACCAGAAACTACTTGCAACTCCTGGATAGAGGACAAGGGTGATCAAGAAGCCGAGAGGGTCCATTGGTTTCGGGCCCAATGCGTGGTAGTAGCTGAATCATGGATCACAAACACAGAACTCAGTTCCTGAGGACGGCTTCAATGAGACAACCCACCATGTACTCCTACATGGCCTCTCACCGCTACCTTTACCAAATCGTGTTCACCACTTAGCTCACACACAGTAGGACATGTTTACACACCTCTGATTCATCCCCGATGAATCAGACCTGACTCAACTCTAAGCAGTAGCAGGCATGACAAACAAACATGAATGAGTAGGCACAACAGGGCTCAAACAACTCCTACTCATACTAGTGGGTTTCATCTATTTACTGTGGATCGACAGGTCATGCAAAGGATAAAGGGGTTCAACTACCGCAGCATGTAACAGTTGAATCGGTGTTGTCCTAATGCAGTAAAAGAGAGCAGGAGCGAGAGAGTGGGATTTTATCGGAATGAACAAGGGGGTTTTGCTTGCCTGGCACTTCTGAAGATAACATTGAGTCTTCATCAGTGTCAACGATCACATCATCGGTATCACGTCTATCGAGAGGGGACAAATACCGGCAACACAGAAGGGAACACAATCAATGCAATGCACAATATGATGCATGATCATGACATGGCAAAATGAATGTGTTTTGGGCTAATGCATCTAGCAACAACTTAAATGGGGTTGGTTTGAATACAAGATTCAAATTCAAACTCCATATGTGATTATTTAAATGCCATTCACTTCATTTGTCCTAAACAGCAGCTATAAGTTGTTCTAACATGCATGAAAATGGTACAGATGGATTCCTTGAATTTTTCTGATAATTTTTCATATATAATTTATTTAATTTGGAGTTACGGTTGAATTTCTATGAATTTTAGAAGTTTATACAATTTCCTGGAATTCCCTGAATAAAAATAAATCCAGAAAACCTATTACTACGTCAGCATGACTTCACGGTGACGTCAGCAAGTCAACGGGCGTTGTCCAGGTCAAATCTGACCTGTGGGACCCATATGTGAGTGTCACAGTTAGTTAACAGGGGGTTATCTGCTTAACTAAAGGATTAGGGGGGTCGGGGCCCACTGGTCAGTGTTAGTGGCTAATTAGGTTTAGTTAATATTTAACTAAAGTTAGCAGGGCCTGGCCCCACTAGTCAGCAACCCTGGGGAGTCAAACCCCAGGTCGATCAGGTCAAACCTGCCGGCGACTCGTCGCCGGCGACGACAGAAACGGCGGGGCGGCTCGGGATTGCGATACAGGGAACCATTCGAGGCGTCGTTGGGCTCTACAGAAAGCTGGCAATCCAGCGCATCCAATGGTGCAACCGGGGTGAGCTGGGGTGGCCGGAGCTCACCGGAATGAAGCTCACGGCGGCGCCGGCGTTCGGGTGAACTGGGTTTCGGGGTTAGGGAGCACGACAGGAGGCAAAGAGGGGTGTTACGACCTCCTGGGGTTGCACTGAGCATGGCCGCATGCTCGGTTGCAGCTCTAGGCAACGGTGGCTACGTCGGCGACATGGCCGGCGGCGAAGAGCTCTCGGCTCCGGTGGATATTGGCGTTAGCGGGAGAACAAGTGCCAGGGGAGGGAGGGGATCGACGCAGCAGCTCACAGCGGATCGAATGAAGGGGTTGGTGAGCTCGGGGGCGTCCTCGTTGCTGCGAATCGAGCGGCGGCGATCTCCAGCCATGGCGATGAAGACGGTGGTGATGGCGGCGTTGTAGCGCGTCCGTGGCGTCGTGGCTTGTCGAGGAGGTCGGGGACGTCGAGACGGAGCTCGCAAGCACAACGAGGGGTCGAGGGGGAGACGGTGGCCGCGGTGTTACGGTGGCGCGGCTGCGGCTGCGCTCGGGCGAGTGAGAGAGAGGAAGCAGAGGAGAGAAAACAAGGGAGAGGGAGAGAGCGAGGGGGTCCAGGGGGTCGGGGCGGCGCCGAGGAGATGACGCGCGGCGTCGCGGTGGCCAGGCGATGCAGACGAGCAGGGTGGTGGCGTGGCGAGCTCGGGCGCGTGCGCCGTGTCCCTCCTCTGCCTACTGGCGCGAGGAGGAAGGCGACAGGGAGGGTAGCGGTGGCGGGCTGGGCCGCTGGAGGAGCTGGGCCAGTTAAGTGGGCGCCAGGTAAGTGGCTGGGCTTCTCTCTTTTTTTTTATATTTCTGTTCTGTTTTCTATTTAATTGCCACTGAATT
Organism: Triticum aestivum; assembly: GCF_018294505.1. Taxonomy (NCBI): domain Eukaryota; kingdom Viridiplantae; phylum Streptophyta; class Magnoliopsida; order Poales; family Poaceae; genus Triticum; species Triticum aestivum. Next base: position 601,464,612 of record NC_057813.1, read on the forward strand.
CAAATTCAAACAAATTTGAAAACAGTGCCAAAACTCCCCTGGATAATTTTATGTCACTTAAGGTCTACTCCTCATAAACATAAAATATCTCAGGACATTTGAAAATATATTCATTATATATTATGAATATAACTCCAAATTCAAATAAAATATTGATTTAAAATCAGAGCCCAAATAATTCCTTAGAAATGTCCCAAAATTTTGGTTTGATTTATAACTCTTGCCAAAATTGTCAGAGCTATTTCTAGGGCATTTTGGATTTACTGATTGCAATTTTAGGGTTTCTTGCCCCTTTATTAAAATGATTTCCGAGGCTTTCAATTTCCTCATTTCAACTTTCGGAATATAGACATGATGCACACATGAAGCTAGCCAAGAGCATTACCAGAAGCTAGGGATGTGACAACTCACCCCCACTAACAAAAATCTCGTCCCGAGATTCAAGCGTAGGGTAAGGTGAAGGGGGAGCGCAAACTAGCACAATCTTCACGATCCAGGTTGCACTTCATAAGAACCTTGATTCGATCATCATCTTGTCTCGAAGTCTTGCTCTGAGAACTCCAACTATCATGACAACGAGAGGAAAGGAAAGACCCTAAAAGAATTGTTCTTCTCGAAGGTCGAACAACTCAGGATTAACCCACGGAATGAGACATAGCAACATCTCTCGAGCTGAGAGGCGAAGCACACATCCATAGGAATGGAGTGAAGCAGATGACGAAGGTTCACTAGGTAGACCACAATTTCACACCTAAGAGGGTGGTGAACGGTTGTCAACGTAGCAAGGAGTTGAGTTTCCATGATACCATAACGATGCACCTTAGGGAAGGTGACTCGTAGAAATATCCCCTTAAGTGGCAAAAAGAATTACCTTTGATTCAAAGATCATTGGAACTCTTTAAACCAGCCTAAGGCAATTCTCGAGCGATCGTTTGGAGGGGGTCAGTAGAATGGCATACTCGGACTTGGATGATGTGGATTACCTTGTTGAAGACAATGTAATGGATGAATTTGCTTTCCACCGAAAATGGAAGAGACCCATGGTAGAATGGCACATTGGTGGTGCAAGCTGGGAACAAAATGCAAATGCTGGGAATGATTCTAGTCACTGGGGAAGAACCCAACAATAGAGAGTGAATTCACTGTTTGAAAAGGTCATAGCATTGCCGAGGAAACTGAGAGGAATCCCAGTTAGAGCCGATGATAACACGTAGAGCTTGTGCGTGCTCTCAAAAACTTGAGCATTTCCACAATCATTAAGGTTTTACCAATATCCGTGTCAAGGATCCTGGCAACACAACTTGCTACCATGATGAATGATGATGGATGATGCAGATGCAAAGGAAGATAACACTTTCTTAGATCTCACCCTTGGCGGGGCCAAGGAAATAAAATCTGGATGATCGATCGAGAGACATTTAGCACTCCGCTTCTAATGTTCTCCTTGTTGTGCTAGTGTAACCCACTCATAGATATGGTTTGATATCTAGAACATCAAGTAAAAAGGTCGGACTTCGGGATCTCAAAATCCATAGGGGCAACTAGGGAGTAAATCCTACGAAATCCCTATGGGGAGGTGGCCAACTTCTCCAATCAAGATACTACAATATTAGGTCTCCCGGCGGGGTGTGTTGGCCATGACATCCACTTTACCGGTTTCCGAGGGACCGATATTATAGTTCTTGGGAAATGTTCCAAACCATCATATCTGCCTGAGATTCAGATCTGGTTGGTGTCAGGATATTCCAGACTCATCGGGTTTAGGAAGAAAAATGAAAGTTTGCAACACAAATTGACGAGATGACGTTGCGGGATTCTCGGGAGATGAACTACGATAGCAAGCTCCAAAACATGAGCTGGTTCTGCTACAAGCATGTGAACACGTTGTCCCAGACAAGCATGACCACAAATTAGTCTTATAATAAAACACTATCGAGTTCAGGAGGGGGAACCATCAACGAGGGTATCGAAGTCCTTACATAAGTCCGGATTAGCTCTTATGAAGGAACTCCTTCTCCTTGAACAAATCAATCAGTGGCTTGGTGTGCTAGGGATACATATAGATTGAAGGTTGCAAGTCTTCAAACCACAGAATTCTTCGCACGTGTGCATGACTAATTTGGAATGATTCCAAAGAAAGCAACATTGACTTTCTCGAATCCACGGCGGCAACTTGCATCAGATGCACATGAATTAAAGGAAGTCACTACCTTCATCCAAACATATGCTTCATGAGCTAGCATGAACAAATGCTTTCAAAAGTTTCCAACACTAGCTTAATGTTCAACAAAATCATGGAGGAGATAAGGATGTTGTCAATGGGCTCAACAACAATTCATCTAGGTTTCCTTTTAAAAGGAATTCCATAGTTAAGGGAACACGGTGATAGCATTGGTCAGACCAAATATGTAATGGTGTATGCTCGAGGGATCAACCACGAATAAGAAAACATTACGAGCATCGTTGGTACTGATTTGATTTGACGATAGCCCACACTCAAATCAAAGGATTGATAAGACAATAGGTCCAGCAACTGATCATAGGGACCAATCGATGAAGATATCATCTTTCTTCAACACACACTACACAAGAATATCCCTTTGGAACGAACTAAGTTAGGCAAGCTTTTATCTTCCAACTCTCCAAGTTGTTGTCTAGCTTAACCAACTAGCTCAGGGATATCTAACACAGATTCTTGGAGAAAGGGTGGTTCACAAGAAACCAACTTGATCACGAGCTCAACATAACAGTCAGGAAACAACCCGGTAACACTTCCAAGAAGATATTTGGAAAGTCACGAACCACCGGTATGTTACTAAGCTTGAGGACAATCTTGCTTTTGAGGGCAAGACGACATGATCAAATGAGTGAGGACTTGACAAAATCCTAACTCATCAATCAAAATGTGCACCAAGAAGATGGACAAGGTAGCACGATCAATCTTAGAATGATGATTCAAGAACCAACACGTTAAAAATGAGGTTATTGTCCTTTAACTACCAAGCAACGAGGTTGCTAGGAGTATTGATTTCACACATCACGATTCACTTGTCGACATTCCGGTTACAATAACACAGGAATCGAGGAATGAACAATGATGGCAAGAAGTATCATCGTACCAAGAGTTCATAGGGTGGTGTGCAATTCCTATAACAATCCCGATATAAAGATGGTAATACTCCAAGGTAGAACAGAACCAAAAGCTGGATTGGCATTTGATCTGCGAAATACCACTTCTTTGACCCGATCCTGGATACGGATGAGGTACTGGAGTTTGTTTCTCCTAGTCATTCCGCGATAGAATGGCTTGATGGACCACAAGAGTAATAGGCATCGATAAACGAACGCACGCATACTCTTGACTATCAATTGATAGACGAAGGTTAGTAGACAACTAAAGAGGGACAACTCAAAGGAACATATAACTTTCTGAGTTGTGGATGCATAGATTAGTTTGTCGAACCAGGTTCAACATAATTCTTCCGGATAACCCATGCAGAAAGGTTGAGCTGGCAGAGTCACAATATAGCATGGAGAACTCATCGAGAGCACTCTTGTTGTCATCTTTTGGTTCAGAAGAACTCCTGCCAAGAATGGTTCATGGTAATTGGAAGAAGGATGTACCACGAACCTCGAGAACTATCGCAAAGGTTACTAATATCCTAGAGGAACTAGCAAACACTATCAACATGAGGTAAGTAGAGTGAATCTCGGGTTCAAAACCCAGGAGTAGAATAACTACTACTAAGTAGCATCACGGGATGCTTTCGAGAATAAAGGCCAGAATCTTCACACTGAGAACACTAAACATTGCTAGATTACTAGGTGACTCCCTAAACACCTAGGGTCATAATAGTAACTCCAACATAAATGTCAAGGCAATAGAATAACTCAACTCAATAATTAGTGTGATTGAGCTGGCATAAAGGAACATCGAAACCAGAGGGAAAGGATTTTGCAAATGCATCAGACTATTTAGAAACCTGGGATGACTCGGACAGCATAACGGCTGTAAATGCTCAAAAAATATTTGAGACATACTACAAAATGGTGGCATAACCACTCAGAAGCACAATATCAAGGTTCCGAGATCAACAATTAACATACGGAAGTAGTAGGAACTGAACTGAGACTTAAATCCAACAATCTTGTAAGTCTACTGATTAGTAACACGTGATCCTAATAGAAAGAAGAGATAGCCTAGTTCTTAATCCCCATAGAAGAGAAGATGATGACTCAGATCAGAAGGCCATGAGGTATAAGGAGTAAAAAGAGCCTTACGTTCCATCCCACAATCAATTCCCTTATATAACTAAAGAATTTCTAGACTCGACTTCGACCAGTTTGGCTTGGTAATCCTACAGGCAGTCAAGCTCTGATACCAACGCTGTCAGGACCCCGACTCAATGCCACATCGATCTAGCATGTAACACCTCATATCACTTTGCGGCCTCACGCACGGTATTCCCACGGGTGTCGCCTTACCTTTCCCCGGGACCGTTTGCACCTTTTGGCTCACGTATATGATGATGTCGCTAGCATCCATATGATAAAGAGCCCGAGCTGACATGACTAGTCGTAAACCCAAAGTGGCACAGACTTACAGGGACAGGCATCCATGACCCAGCATGGAACGTGTCGGTCATCAGCAAGTGGGTCCGGGCTGTAGCACTGGGCTAGCAGGACTCCGGTAAACTGGGCTGTAGCGGGCTAACAGGGCTCCGGTACTCAATGCGTGACATTTCCCCAAAGGGACAGACACAGGAACGAAGAAGGACACATGCCGGCCAGCCTAAGTGTTCCGAAGCAGTAGCAAGCTACCATGGCTCGGTGGAACACTAGGAGACATTTCCCCGTAAGAGAGGCTACTAAAGATAAACAACTAGATGGTCAGATCCCACACATACCAAGCATTTCAATAACATACACACAATATGCTCGATATGTGCAAATACAACATGGCATCACAACATGACTCTACGACTCAAGTAATTTATTCAATAGGCTCCGAGGAGCGAGATATTACAAACATGGGTCTCATGACCCAACAATCAGAGCATACAAGTCAAAGCACAAGCGGAAGCTATCATGTTTGAGTACAGAGATCTATAAATGAAAAAGGCTGAGAAGCCTGACTATCTATCAGATCCTGCCGAGGGCACAAGATCGTAGCTGAGGTAACAAGCTAAACGTCGAAGCCCACATGGAACTACTAGCGAGACCGAAGTCTCTCTGCAAAAACATAAAATAGGCAAACGTGAGTACAAATGTACCCAGCAAGACTTACATCAGAACTAACTACATATGCATCATTATCAACAAAGGGGATGGTGGGGTTTAACTGCAGCAAGCCAGCTTTGACTCAGTGGCTAACCTAAACTATGATTGCAAGTAACTCTTCAGGTGGCGCACACGAGTCCACATATTCACCATATCAATACACCACTATGGATCCGCTCCCGTCTCCCTACGAGAACGCCGTCCATAGCACTCACGCTTATCTTGCGTATTTTAGAGTATCCACTTTCACTTGTCTATGAACTGATATAAGCAACCCAGAAGTCCTTTTCCGCGGACACGGCTATTCGAATAGATGATGTTAACCCTGCAGGGGTGTACTTCTTCACACACGCTCTCACCACTTACCGCCGTTTACACGACATGTACTCGGCAACCTTCAAGTGGAAGCCCAACGTGGGTGTCGGCCACGGCCTGCCTAAACACTCAAGTCTCTAGTCCAGGTTTATCGCCTATTCGGGTTCCATCCATGAGGAGATCCGGCCGGAGTTTCGCTCACAGCCCCAAACGATGTCAACAGGGTTCCCGAGACACCAAATGGGCGCCCGGTACACCGTGCCACGTGCCTACCGCATCACAGCCCACCCCTACGGTCAGCGCTGCGCACGGCCTCCAGCATACTACAAACACCAGAAACTACTTGCAACTCCTGGACAGAGGACAAGGGTGATCAAGAAGCCGAGAGGGTCCATTGGTTTCGGGCCCAATGCGTTGTAGTAGCTGAATCATGGATCACAAACACAGAACTCAGTTCCTGAGGACGGCTTCAATGAGACAACCCACCATGTACTCCTACATGGCCTCTCACCGCTACCTTTACCAAACCGTGTTCACCACTTAGCTCACACACAGTAGGACATGTTTACACACCTCTGATTCATCCCCGATGTATCAGACCTGACTCAACTCTAAGCAGTAGCAGGCATGACCAACAAACATGAATGAGTAGGCACAACAGGGCTCAAACAACTCCTACTCATACTAGTGGGTTTCATCTATTTACTGTGGATCGACAGGTCATGCAAAGGTTAAAGGGGTTCAACTACCGCAGCATGTAACAATTGAATCGGTATTGTCCTAATGCAGTAAAAGAGAGCAGGAGCGAGAGAGTGGGATTTTATCGGAATGAACAAGGGGGTTTTGCTTGCCTGGCACTTCTGAAGATAACATTGAGTCTTCATCAGTGTCAACGATCACATCATCGGTATCACGTCTATCGAGAGGGGACAAATACCGGCAACACAGAAGGGAACACAATCAATGCAATGCACAATATGATGCATGATCATGACATGGCAAAATGAATGTGTTTTGGGCTAATGCATCTAGCAACAAGTTAAATGGGGTTGGTTTGAATACAAGATTCAAATTCAAACTCCATATGTGATTATTTAAATGGCATTCACTTCATTTGTCCTAAACAGCAGCTATAAGTTGTTCTAACATGCATGAAAATGGTACAGATGGATTCCTTGAATTTTTCTGATAATTTTTCATATATAATTTATTTAATTTGGAGTTACGGTTGAATTTCTATGAATTTTAGAAGTTTATACATTTTCCTGGAATTTCCTGAATAAAATAAATCCAGAAAACCTATTACTACGTCAGCATGACTTCACAGTGACGTCAGCAAGTCAACGGGCGTTGTCCAGGTCAAATCTGACCTGTGGGACCCATATGTCAGTGTCACAGTTAGTTAACAGGGGGTTATCTGCTTAACTAGAGGATTAGGGGGGTCGGGGCCCACTGGTCAGTGTTAGTGGCTAATTAGGTTTAGTTAATATTTAACTAAAGTTAGCAGGGCCTGGCCCCACTAGTCAGCGACCCTGGGGGGTCAAACCCCAGGTCGATCAGGTCAAACCTGCCGGCGACTCGTCGCCGGCAACAACAGAAACGGCGGGGCGGCTCGGGATTGCGATACATGGAACCATTCGAGGCGTCGTTGGGCTCTACAGAAAGCTGGCGATCCCGCACATCCAATGGTGCAACCGGGGCGAGCTGGGGTGGCCGGAGCTCACCGGAATGAAGCTCACGACGGCGCCGGCGTTCGGGTGAACTGGGTTTCGGGGTTAGGGAGCACGACAGGAGGCAAAGAGGGTTGTTACGACCTCCTGGGGTTGCACTGAGCATGGCCGCGTGCTCGGTTGCAGCTCTAGGCAACGGTGGCTACGGCGGCGACATGGCTGGCGGCGAAGAGCTCTCGGCTCCGGTGGATATTGTTGTTAGCGGGAGAAAAAGTGCCAGGGGAGGGAGGGGATCGACGCAGCAGCTCACAGCGGATCGAACGAAGGGGTTGGTGAGCTCGGGGGCGTCCTCGTTGCTGCGAATCAAGCGGCGGCGATCTCTGGCCATGGCGATGAAGACGGTGGTGATGGAGGCGTTGCAGCGCGTCCGTGGCGTCGTGGCTTGTCGAGGAGGTCGGGGACGTCGAGACGGAGCTCGCAAGCACAGCGAGGGGTCGAGGGGGAGACGGTGGCCGCGGCGTTACGGTGGCGCGGCTGCGGCTGCGCTCGGGCGAGTGAGAGAGAGGAAGCCGAGGAGAGAAAACAAGGGAGAGGGAGAGAGCGAGGGGGTCCAGGGGGTCGGGGCGGCGCCGAGGAGATGACGCGCAGCGTCGCGGTGGCCAGGCGATGCAGACGAGCAGGGTGGTGGCGTGGCGAGCTCGGGCGCGTGCGCCGTGTCCCTCCTCTGCCTACTGGCGCGAGGAGGAAGGCGACAGGGAGGGTAGCGGTGGCGGGCTGGGCCGCTAGAGGAGCTGGGCCAGGTAAGTGGGCGCCAGGTAAGTGGCTGGGCTTCTCTCTTTTCTTATATATTTCTGTTCTGTTTTCTATTTAATTGCCACTGAATTCAAATTCAAACAAATTTGAAAACAGTGCCAAAACTCCCCTGGATAATTTTATGTCACTTAAGGTCTACTCCTCATAAACATAAAATATCTCAGGACATTTGAAAATATATTCATTATATATTATGAATATAACTCCAAATTCAAATAAAATATTGATTTAAAATCAGAGCCCAAATAATTCCTTAGAAATGTCCCAAAATTTTGGTTTGATTTATAACTCTTGCCAAAATTGTCAGAGCTATTTCTAGGGCATTTTGGATTTACTGATTGCAATTTTAGGGTTTCTTGCCCCTTTATTAAAATGATTTCCGAGGCTTTCAATTTCCTCATTTCAACTTTCGGAATATAGACATGATGCACACATGAAGCTAGCCTAGATCATTACCAGAAGCTAGGGATGTGACACACTAATAGCGGAGAACAAACATAGAGATTATGGTAGGGTTCGAAACCACCTCAAAGTTATTCGTTCGGATCGATCTATAAAAGAGTTCGTACTAGAATAACACCTTAAGTCACAAATCAACCAAAACCCTAATGTCACCTAAATACTCCATTGTCACCTCAAGTATCCGTGGGCATGATTATACGATATGCATCACACAATCTCAGATTCATCCAACCAACATAAAAGTACTTCAAAGAGTGCCTCGAAGCTACTACCGGAGAGTCAAGAACGTGTGCCAACCCCTATGTATAGGTTCCCAATGTCACGAAACCCGCAAGTTGATCACCAAAACATACATCAAGTGGCACATGATATCCCATTGTCACCACAGATAATCACGGCAAGACATACATCAAGTGTTCTCATAAAAGACTCAATCCGATAAGATAACTTCAAAGGGGAAATTCAATTCATCACAAGAGAGTAGAGGGGGAGAAACATCATAAGATCCAACTACAATAGCAAAGCTCGGGATACATCAAGATCGTGCCTTAGAGGGAACACGAGAGAGAACACAAGAGAGAGAGATCAAACACATAGCTACTGGTACATACCCTCAGCCCCGAGGGTGAACTACTCCCTCCTCATCATGGATAGCGCCGGGATGATGAAGATGGCCTCCAGTGATGGGATCCCCCCTCTGGCAGGGTGCCGGAACAGGGTCCAGATTGGTTTTTGGTGGATACAGAGTCTTGCGGCGACGGAACTCCCGATCTATCTTCTGTTCTGGAAGTTTAGTGTACGTAGGTATATATGGGTGAAAGGAGAACGTGGGTGGAGCTACCGGGGCCCGACGAGGCAGGGGGCGCACCCAGGGGGTGAGGGGCGCCCCCACCCTCGTGAGCACCTCCCGTATCTTCTGACATGGGGTCCAAGTCCATCAGGTGGGTTTCCTTCCAAATTAACTTCTCTAGTTGATTTCGTTCCGTTTTGACTCTGTCTGATATTCATTTTCCTCGAAACACTGAAATAGGCATAAAACAACAAATCTGGGCTAGGCCTCCTGTTAATAGGTTAGTCCCAAAAATAATATAAAAGTGGATAATAAAGCCCAATATTGCCTAAAACAATAGATAAAGTAGCATGAAGTAATCAAAAATTATAGATACATTGGAGACGTATCAGGCTCTAGCGGAGCTGTTCTACCGGGGACACTTCCCACTGGGAGGGGGAAATCATCACCAACGTCATCACCAACGATCCTCTCATCGGTAGGGGGTCAATCTCCATCAACATCTTCACCAGCACCATCTCCTCTCAAAACCATAGTTCATCTCTTGTATCCAATCTTGTATGAAACCCACAAATTGGTACCTGTGGGTTGCTAGTAGTGTTGATTACTCCTTGTAGTTGATGCTAATTAGTTTACTTGGTGGAAGATCATATGTTCAGATCCTTAATGCATATTATTAACCCTCTGATTATGAACATGAATATGCTTTGTGAGTAGTTACATTTGTTCCTGAGGACATGGGTGAAGTCTTGCTATTAGTAGTCATGTGAATTTGGTATTCGTTCGATATTTTGATGAGATGTATGTTGTCTTTTTCTCTAGTGGTGTTATGTGAACGTCGACTACATGACACTTCACCATTATTTGGGCCTAGAGGAAGGCATAGGGAAGTAATAAGTAGATGATGGGTTGCTAGAGTGACAGAAGCTTAAACCCTAGTTTATGCGTTGCTTCGTTAGGGGCTGATTTGGATCCATATGTTTAATGATGTGGTTAGGTTTACCTTAATACTTCTTTTGTAGTGGCGGACACTTGCACCAAGGGTTAATCATAAGTGGGATGCTTGTCCAAGTAAGGGAAGTACCCAAGCACTGGTCCACCCACATATCAAATTATCAAAGTACCGAACGTGGATCATATGAACATGATGAAAACTAGCTTGACGATAATTCCCATGTGTCCTCGGGAGCTTATTTCTCATTATTAGAAATTGTCCAGGCTTATCCTTTGCTACATAAAGGATTGGGGCACCTTGCTGCACTTTATTTACTTTATTTACTTGCTACTCTTTACAATTCATCTTATCACAAAACTATCTATCACCTACAATTTCAGTGCTTGCAGAGAAAACCTTGCTGAAAACCGCTTATCATTTCCTTCTGCTCCTCGTTGGGTTCGACACTCTTACTTATAGAAAGTACTATGATAGATCCCCTACACTTGTGGGTCATCAAGACTCTTTTCCGGCGCCGTTGCCGGGGACTGTAGCGCTTTTGGTGAGTGGAACTTGGTAAGGAAACATTTATATAGTGTGCTGAAATTTTCTGTTACTTGTCACTATGGAAACTAATCCTTTGAGGGGCTTGTTCGGGGTATCTTCACCTCGACTAGAAGAGCAAAGAGTTGATCCTCAACCTACTGAACTTTATGAAAATATTTACTTTGAGATTCCTTCGGGTATGGTAGAGAAACTGCTAGCTAATCCATTTACAGGAGATGGAACATTGCATCCCGATTTACACCTTATCTTTGTGGATGAAGTTTGTGGATTATTTAAGCTTGCAGGTATTCCCGATGATGTTGTCAAAAGGAAGGTCTTCCCTTTATGTTTGAAGGGAGATGCATTGACATGGTATAGGCTATGTGATGATACGAGATCTTGGAATTATAAACGATTGAAGTTGGAATTTCACCAGAAGTTCTATCCTATGCATCTTGTTCATCGTGATCGCGATTACATATATAATTTCTGGCCTCGGAAGGAGAAAGCATCGCTCAAGCTTGGGGGAGGCTTAAATCAATGTTATATTCATGCCCCAATCATGAGCTCTCCCGGGAAATGATTATATGCTGAAGACTATTGCTCGGCTTTCTCTTAATAATCGCAACCTGCTCGATAATTCTTGTGCTGGTTCTTATATGTTGAAGACTATTGATTTCAAATGGGATTTATTGGAAAGAATTAAACGCAACTCTGAAGATTGGGGTTCCGACGATGGTAAGGAGTTAGGTATGACACCTAAGTTCGATTGTGTTAAATCTTTTATGGATACCGATGCTTTTTGTGGATTTAGCGCTAAGTATGGACTTGACTCTGAGATAGTAGCCTCTTTCTATGAATCTTTCGCTACTCACATTGATCTCCCTAAAGATAAGTGGTTTAAATATAATCCTCCTGTTGAAGTGAAAGTAGTTGCACCTATCATAGTTGAAGAAAAGACTATCACCTATAGTGATCCTATTGTTCCTACTACTTATGTTGAGAAACCTCCTTTTCCTGTTAGGATAAAGGATCATGCTAAAACTTCGACTGTTGTTCGTAAGAGTAATACTAGGACTTATACACCTCCTGAGCAAATCAACGTTGAACCTAGTATTGCTATGGTTAAATATCTCCTGGATGATGATTTAGATGGGCATGTTATTTATTTCTGTGACGAAACTGCTAATATTGCTAGACCAGATACTAAGATACATAGACCTATCGTAGGCATGCCTGTTATTTCTGTTAAAATAGGAGATTATTGTTATCATGGCCTATGTGATATGGGTGCTAGTGCTAGTGCAATACCTTCTACCTTATATCAAGAAATTATGCATGACATTGCACCTATTGAATTAGAAGACATTGATGTTACTATTAAGCTTGCTAATAGGGATACTATTAAACCAGTTGAGATAGTTCGAGATGTTGAAGTCTTGTGTGGGAAGGTTAAATACCCTACTGATTTTCTTGTTCTTGGTTCCCCAGAAGATGATTTTTGTCCCATTATTTTTGGTAGACCATTCCTGAATACAACTAGTGCTAAGATCGATTGTGAAAAAGATACTGTCACCATTGGCTTAGATGGTATGTCTCATGAGTTCAATTTTGCTAAGTTTCGTAGACAACCTCGTGATAGGGAACCACCTAGTAAGGATGAGATTATTGGTCTTGCTTCCATTGATGTGCCTCCTACTGATCCGTTATAACAATATTTGCTAGACCATGAAAATGATATGTTTATGAAGGAAAGAAGGGAAATAGATGAAGTGTTCCTTAAACAGGAACCTGTGCTGAAACATAATCTTCCCGTTGAAATTCTTGGGGATCCCCCTCCACCCAAGGGTGATCCCGTGTTTGAACTCAAACCATTACTTGATAATCTTAAGTATGCTTATCTTGATGAAAAGAAAATATATACTGTTATTATTAGTGCTAACCTTTGAGAGCAAGAAGAAGAAAGATTATTGAAAACTCTGAAGAAGCACTGATCGGCTATTGGATATACTCTGGATGATCTTAAGGGCGTTAGTCTCAAGTTATGCCAACACAAAATTAAATTGGAGGACGATGCCAAACCAGTTAGAGATCCTCAACGACGACTAAATCCCAAGACGAAAGAAGTGGTAAGAAAGGAGATACTAACGCTCCTTGAGGCAGGTATAATTTATCCTGTTGCTGATAGTGATTGGGTAAGCCCTGTCCATTGTGTTCCTAAAAATGGAGGTATTACTGTCATTCATAATGATAAAGATGAATTGAACCTGCAAAGAATTATTAAGGTTATAGGATGGTAATTGATTTCCGTAAATTAAATAAAGCTACTAAGAAAGATCATTACCCTTTACCTTTTATTGCTCAAATGCTAGAAAGACTTTCCAAAGACACACATTTCTGCTTTCTAGATGGTTATTCTGGCTTCTCTGAAATACTTGTGTCAGCGGGGGATCAATCAAAAACTACTTTTACTTGCCCTTTCGGTACTTTTGCTTATAGACGTATGCCTTTTGGTTTATGTAATGCACCTGCTACCTTTCAAAGATGCATGATGGCAATATTCTCTGATTTTTGTGAAAAGATTTGTGAGGTATTCATGGATGACTTCTCTGTTTATGGATCCTCTTTTGATGATTGTTTGAGCAACATTGATCGAATTTTGCAGAGGTGCGAAGACACTAGTCTCATCCTGAATTGGGAAAAGTGTCACTTTATGGTTAATGAAGGCATTGTCTTGGGGCACAACATTTTCGAGAGAGGTATTGAAGTTGACATAGCTAAAGTTGATGCTATCGAAAACTTGCCATGTCCCAAGGACATAAAAGGTATAAGAAGTTTCCTTGGTCATGCTGGTTTTTATAGGAGGTTCATTAAGGACTTTTCTAAAATCTCTAGGCCCCTGACTAATTTATTGCAAAAAGATATTCCTTTTGTCTTTGATGATTATTGTGTAGAAGCATTTGAAATACTTAAGAAAGCTTTGATCACTACACCTATTGTTCAGCCACCTAACTGTAATTTACCCTTTGAAATTATGTGTGATGCTAGCGATTATGCTATAGGTGATGTTCTAGGGCAAAGAGTTGATAAGAAATTAAATGTTATTCAGTATGCTAGTAAGACTCTTGATACTGCCCAGAGAAATTATGCTACTAATGAAAAAGAGTTCTTAGCAGTTGTGTTTGCATGTGATAAGTTTAGACCTTATATTGTTGATTCCAAAGTTACTATTCACATTGATCATGCTGCTATTAAATATCTTAAAGAAAAGAAAGATGCTAAGCCTATGCTCATTAGATGGGTTCTCCTGCTCCAAGAATTTGACTTACATATTATTGATAGAAAGGGAGCTGAGAACCCCGTTGCAGACAACTTGTCTAGGTTAGAGAATGTTCTCGATGACCCACTGCCTATTGATGATAGCTTTCCTGATGAACAATTAGCGGTCGTTAATACTTCTCGTACTGTTCCTTGGTATGCTGATTATGCTAATTACATTGTTGCTAAATTTATACCGCCTAGTTTCACATACCAGCAAAAGAAAAAATTCTTTTATGATTTAAGACATTACTTTTGGGATGATCCACACCTTTATAAAGGAGTAGATGGTGTTATTAGACGTTGTGTGCCTGAGCATGAACAGGAACAGATCCTACGCAAGTGTCACTCTGAATCTTATGGAGGACATCACGTTGAAGATAGAACTACAAACAAGGTACTACAATCTGGTTTTTATTGGCCTACTCTCTTCAAAGATGCTTGTAAGTTTGTCTTATCTTGTGATGAATGCCAAAGAATAGGTAATATTAGTAGACGTCAAGAAATGCCTATTAATTACTCTCTTGTTATTGAACCGTTTGATGTTTGGGGCTTTGATTATATGGGACCTTTTCCTGCCTCTAATGGTTATACACATATTTTAGTTGCTGTTGATTACGTCACTAAGTGGGTAGAAGCTATTCCAACTAGTAGTGCTGATCATAACACTTCTATTAAAATGCTTAAAGAAGTTATTTTTCCGAGGTTTGGAGTCCCTAGATTTCTTATGACTGATGGTGGTTCACATTTTATTCATGGTGCTTTCCGTAAGATGCTTGCTAAGTATGATGTCAATCATAGAATCGCATCTCCTTATCATCTGCAGTCTAGTGGTCAAGTAGAGTTGAGCAATAGAGAGCTCAAATTAATTTTGAAAAAGACTGTGAAAATATCTAGAAAGAATTGGTCGAAAAAACTTGATGATGCATTATGGGCCTATAGAACTGCATACAAAATCCTATGGGTATGTCTCCTTATAAGATGGCTTATGGAAAAGCGTGTCATTTACCTCTTGAACTTGAACATAAAGCATATTGGGCTATTAAAGAGCTCAACTATGACTTCAAACTTGCCGGTGAGAAGAGGTTGTTTGATATTAGCTCACTTGATGAATGAAGAACCCAAGCCTATAAGAATGCCAAGCTATTCAAAGAAAAAGTCAAACACTGGCATGACAAAAGGATACAAAAGCGTGAGTTTAACGTAGGAGATTATGTGTTATTATTCAACTCTCGTTTAAGATTTTTTGCAGTAAAACTTCTCTCTAAATGGGAAGGTCCTTATGTTATCGAGGAGGTCTATCGTTCTGGTGCCATAAAAATCAACAACTTTGAAGGCACAAGTCCGAGGGTGGTAAATGGTCAAAGAATTAAACATTATATTTCAGGTAATCCTATTAATGTTGAAACTAATATTATTGAAACCGTAACCCCAGAGGAATACCTAAGGGACACTTTCCAGAACGTTCCAGACTCCGAAAAGGAATAGGTATGTGGTACGGTACGTAAACCGACTCCAAAACAACTCCAATGGCAATTTTTATCAGTTTGGAGATATTTAAGAATTTTAGGAAGAAAGAAGTAGTCCGAAAGGGACACGAGGCCCCCACGAGAGTGGAGGGCACGCCCACCCCTACTGGGCGCGCCCACTGTCTCGTGGACACCTCATGTGCCTCCTGGACTCCGTTTTCCTGCACGTTACGTATTTTGGTCAGTAAAAATTCATTATATATACTCCCGAAGGTTTTGACCACCGTATCACGCAAATATCCTCTGTTTTCGTTTCGAGTTGTTCCTGTTGCAGATTAAAGGCAAGATGTCTTCTCAAGAGACAATCGGGGAGAGTCGGGTGTCTCACCCAACACCGGGTCTAGAAGCACATAGCGATGTTTATCACTTTGGACCATCAACGGAGGATGAGATGGAAGCTGATTTGAAAAGGATAGATGCCATGGAGGAAGATCAAGAAGTTACCTCACGTCTCCAAGCAGAATCCATGATGAGGGAACTACCTAGCTTGGTTATTCCAACTCCGGTCATCCCTTCCAACTTTAGATTTCTTTCTTATGAAAACATGAAAAAGAGCTTCACTTGTTCTCCAGAAACTATGCAGCATCCTTGGGTAAAGGGAGCTTTGGCCGTTATGGGCAAGCTCCGTAAAGAAATTATGGGACTCAAACAACAAGTGAATAAACTCGAGTAGGAGAACCGTATCCTGAGGGGCATCATCGCCAAGAAGATCATAACACCAACCGTGAAGAAGGAGACATAATCATATGGGTATGGGCACTCCCCTTGGCAACTGCCAAGCTTGGGGGAGGTGCCCCGGTATAGTATCACCATCAAACTCCTATCTTTACCGTTTTATTTAGCTCGATCCTTTTAGTAGTATCTTGATCTTGTAGATTTAAGTTTTGTTATCAAGTAGTTTGAGTTTTGCTTTGTGATCTCTTTATGTATTCGAGTCCGTGAGCTATTTATAATAAAAATTAGTGTTGAGTCAAGGGCTTTGCTATCTTACTATGATCTTGAGAAAGTAGAAAGAATAAAAGAGTTCAAATTGATCTTATGGTTAGTGATGACTTCACACATAGAAAGTATGAGGCATAAAAGTTGTTGAGAGTTCATAAACATAGTTTTGGTCATCGTTGCAATTAAGAGGAAGTGATAAGGAAAGAGAGGTTCACATATAAATATATTATCTTGAACATCTTTTATGATTGGGAGCACTCATTAAGTATGGCATGCTAAAAGAGTTGACGTTGGACAAGGAAGACAACGTAACTATTTATGTTTTCTCACATCTCAGTTAAATTATATTGTCATTGACCTTCCAAACATGTTGAGCTTGCCTTTCCCCCTAATGCTAGCCAAATTCCTTGCACCAAGTAGAGATGCTACTTGTGCCTCCAAATATCCTTAAACCCAGTTTTTGCCATGATACCTACCAATGGATTGAGTAAGATCCTTCAAGTAAGTTGTCATCGGTGCAAGCAATAAAAATTGCTCTCTGAATATGCATGATTTATTAGTGTGGAGAAAATAAGCTTTGTACGATCTTGTTGTGGAAGTAATAAAAGCGACGGACTGCATAATAAAGGTCCACATACAAGGGGCAATATAAAGTGATGCTCTTTTGCATTAAGATTTTGTGCATCCAACCCCAAACGCGCATGGCAACCTCTGCTTCCCTCTGCGAAGGGCCTATCTTTTACTTTATGCTTTTACTTTATGCTTGAGTCAAGGTGATCCTCACCTTTCCCTTTTTCATTTTATCCTTTGGCAAGCTCCTCATGTTTGAAAGATCATGATATATATATATATATATCCAATTGGATGTAAGTTAGCATGGGCTATTATTGTTGACATCACCTAAAGGTGAGTACGTTGGGAGGCAACACAATACGCCCCTATCTTTCTCAGTGTCCGGCTGAAACTCCATAACCACAAGTATTGCGTGAGTGTTATCAATTGTAGAAGACTACAAGATAGTTGAGTACGTGACCTTGCAGAAAAGCTCTATTGTTGACTCTTTCTGATGTTATGATAAATTCCAATTAATTCAATGATTGAGACTATAGTTTGTTATTTCTCAATGAAGTTATTGAACCATACTTGACATTGTGAATTGATCGTTACTTGAGCATAAGAAATCATATGATAAAATCTATATATGATGTTGTTACAAGAATGATCATGATGCCCTCATGTCCGTATTTTATTTTTCTCGACACCTCTATCTCTAAACTGTGGACATATTTTTCAATATCGGTTTCCGCTTGAGGACAAGCGAGGTCTAAGCTTGGGGGAGTTGATACATCCATTTTGCATCATGCTTTTATATCAATATTTATTGCATTATGGGCTGTTATAACACATTATATCTCAATACTTATGGCTATTCTCTCTTATTTTACAAGGTTTACCA
The DNA here is from genome assembly GCF_018294505.1 of Triticum aestivum. Lineage (NCBI taxonomy): Eukaryota > Viridiplantae > Streptophyta > Magnoliopsida > Poales > Poaceae > Triticum > Triticum aestivum. The sequence continues at coordinate 601,482,667 of NC_057813.1, forward strand.
TGAAGAGGGGGGATGCCGGGAGCTGGAATTCTGGCTAGAAAAGGAGCTAACATTTGAAAACTATTCTACACTGCTCCAAAAATCCTGAAACTCCACGAAACCTATTTTTGGAATTAATAAGAATTATTGAGCGGAAGAAGTACACCAGGGGGCCCACACCCTATCCAGGAGGGTGGGGGCCACGCCCCCCCTATTGGGCGCACCCCCTATCTCCTGGGCCCCCCGGTGGCCCCCGGTGTCCATCTTCTGCTATATGAGGGCTTTTACCCTGGGAAAAATCGTGGGCAAGCTTACGGGACGAAACTCCGCCGCCACGAGGCGGAACCTTGGCGGAATCAATCTAGGGCTCTGGCGGAGCTGTTATGCCGGGGACACTTCCCTCCGGGAGGGGGAAATCATCACCAACGATCCTCTCATCGGGAGGGGGTCAATATCCATCAACATCTTCACCAGCACCATCTCCTCTCAAAACCCTAGTTCATCTCTTGTATCCAATCTTGTATCAAAACCACAAATTGGTACCCGTGGGTTGCTAGTAGTGTTGATTACTCCTTGTAGTTGATGCTAGTTGGTTTACTTGGTGGAAGATCATATGTTCAAATCCTTAATGCATATTATTACCCCTCTGATTATGAACATGAATATGCTTTGTGAGTAGTTACGTTTGTTCCTAAGGACATGGGTGAAGTCTTGCTATTAGTAGTCATGTGAATTTGGTATTCGTTCGATATTTTGATGAGATGTCTGTTGTCTTTTCTTCTAGTGGTGTTATGTGAATGTCGACTACATGACACTTCACCATTATTTGGGCCTAGAGGAAGGCATAGGGAAGTAATAAGTAGATGATGGGTTGCTAGAGTGACAGAAGCTTAAACCCTAGTTTATGCGTTGCTTTGTTAGGGGCTGATTTGGATCCATATGTTTAATGCTGTGGTTAGGTTTACCTTAATACTTCTTTTGTAGTTGCAGACGCTTGCAATAGGGGTTAATCATAAGTGGGATGCTTGTCCAATTAAGGGCAGTACCCAAGCACCGGTCCACCCACATATCAAATTATCAAAGTACCAAACGCGAATCATATGAATGTGATGAAAACTAGCTTGACGATAATTCCCATGTGTCCTCGGGTGCTCCTTTCTCATTATTAGAAATTGTACAGGCTTATCCTTTGCTACATAAAGGATTGGGCCGCCTTGATGCACTTTATTTACTTTATTTACTTGCTACTCTTTACAATTTATCTTATCACAAAACTATCTATCACCTACAATTTCAGTGCTTGCAGAGAAAACCTTACTGAAAACCGCTTGTCATTTCCTTATGCTCCTCATTGGGTGGACACTCTTACTTATCGAAAGGACTACGATAGATCCCCTACAATTGTGGGCCATCATGAATCCCCCTCTCCGGAGCCCCGAACGGACTCCAGACCAGCCTTCCCGAGAGAGATCAGGGCTTGGCGGCGGCTCCATGTCGTAAAACGCCATGATACTTTCTCCCTGATTTTTTTTCCGTGAAATGGAATATATGGAGTTGGAGTTGAGGTCGGTGGAGCATCACGGGGCCCATGAGATAGGGGGGCGCGCCCAGGGGGAGGGCGTGCCCCCACCCTTGTGGATAGGGTGTGGTCCCCCTGGCCTTGATTCTTTCGCCAGTATTTTTTATATTTTCCAAAAGTTATCTCCGTGGATTTTCAGGTCATTCTGAGAACTTTTGTTTTCTGCACACTAAACAAGACCATGGCAGGCTGCTGAAAACAGCGTCGGTCCGGGTTAGTTTCATTCAAATCATGCAAATTAGAGTCCAAAACAAGGGCAAAAGTGTTTGGAAAAGTAGATATGTTGGAGACGTTTCAATATGCACTTATGATTGGAACTCTAGCAAGCATCCACAACTACTAAAGATCATTAAGGTAAAACCCAACCATAGCATTAAAGTATCGAGTCCCCTTTATCCCATACGCAAACAACCTACTTACTCGGGTCTGTGCTTCTGTCACTCACGCCACCCACCATAAGCAAATCATGAACATATTGCAAACCCTACAGCAGGAATCCCTCACGCTTGCGCGACACAGAGGGCACCATAGGACAGCACCAATAATAAAACATGCAATTCAAACCAATCATAGCAATTCATCAATCACCGGTAGGACAACAAAAATCTACTCGGACATCATAGGATGGCAACACATCATTGGATAATAATATGAAGCATAAAGCACCATGTTCAAGTAGAGGGTACAGCGGGTTGCGGGAGAGTGGACCGCTGAGTATAGATGGGGGAAGGTGATGGAGATGTTGGTGAAGATGGCGGAGCTGTTGGTGAACATCGCGGTGATGATGATGGCCCTCGACAGTGTTCCGGCGCCACCGGACGAAAGGGGGAGAGAGCCCCCCTTCTTCTTCTTCTTCCTTGACCTTCTCCCTAGATGGGAGAAGGGTTGCCCCTCTGGTCCTTGGCTCCCATGGCATGGGAGGGGCGAGAGCCCCTCCGAGATTGGATCTATCTCTCTGTCTCTCTCTATTTCCGCGTTCTCCGATTCTACCGTGGCACCATTTCTTTTATATCTGGAGATCCGTAACTCCGATTGGATTGAAACCTTTGCCCAGATATTTTTCCAAAAATTAGATTTCTTGCGGCCAAAGTAGAGCATCAACCGCCTTATGGGGTGCCCACGAGGGTCCAGGGCACACCTGCCCCCTGGGGCGCGCCCCCTGCCTCGTGGCCCCCTCGGGCACTGTCTTGCGTTGATTCTTTCTCCCAAAAATCACAAATATTCCAAAATAATTCTCTGTCCGTTTGTATCCCATTTGGACTCTGTTTGATATTGGGCTTCCGTGAAACATAAAACATGCAACAAACAGGAACTGGCACTGGGCACTGGATCAATATGTTAGTCCCAAAAATAGTATAGAAACTTGCCAAAATTATATGAAAGTTGAATAATATTGGCATGGAACAATCAAAAATTATAGATACGACGGAGACATATCAACATCCCCAAGCTTAGTTCCTGCTCGTCCTCGAGTAGGTAAATGATAAAAAATTAATTTTTGATGTGGAATGCTCCCTAGCATAATCTTGATCATATGTATAATCATGGCATGAATATTAAGACACAAGTGATTCAAAGCAATAGTCTATCATTTGACATAAAAACAATAATACTTCGAGCGTACTAATAAAGGAATCATGTCTTTTCAAAACAACATGGCCAAAGAAAGTTATCCCTACAAAATCATATAGTCTGGCTGTTGCTCTATCTTCATCACACAAAGTATTTAATCATGCACAACCCTGATGACAAGCCAAGCAATTGTTTCATACTTTAGTAATCTCAAACTTTTTCAACTTTCACGCAATACATGAGCGTGAGCCATGGATATAGCACTATAGGTGGAATAGAGTTTGATGGTGGTGGTTATGTGGAGAAGACAAAAAGGGAGAAAGTCTCACATCGACGCAGCTAATCAACGGGCTATGGAGATGCCCATCAATTGATGTCAATGCGAGGAGTAGGGATTGCCATATGCAACGGATGCACTAAGAGCCATAAGTGTATGAAAGCTCAAACTGGAAACTAAGTGGATGTGCATCCAACTTGCTTTGCTCATGAAGACCTCGGGCATTTGAGGAAGCCCATCATCGGAATATACAAGCCAAGTTCTATAATGAAAATTCCCACTAGTATATGAAAGTGATAACTCAAGAGACTCTCTATATGAAGAACATGGTGCTACTCTGAAGCACAAGTGTGGTAAAAGGATAGTAACATTGCCCCTTCTCTCTTTTTCTCTATTTTTTTAAATTTTTTTATTTTTTTGGTGGGCTTCTTTGGCCTTTTTTTATTTGGGCTTCTTTGGCCTCTTTTATTTTTCATAAAGTCCAGAGTCTCATCCCGACTTGTGGGGGAATCATAGTCTCCATCATCCTTTCCTCACTGGGGCAATGCTCTAATAATGATGATCATCACACTTTTATTTACTTACAACTCAATATTACAACTCGATATCTAGAACAAAGATATGACTCTATATGAATGCCTCCGGCGGTGTACCAGGATGTGCAATGATCTAGCATAGCAAAGATATAAAAAAATGGACAAGCCATAAAAATATCATGCTAGCTATCTTACGATCATGCAAGGCAATATGACAATGAATGCTCAGGTCATGTACATGATGATGATGAATGTTGCATGGCAATATATCTTGGAATGGCTATGAAAATGGCATGATAGGTAGGTGTGGTGGCTGTTTTGAGGAAGATGTAAGGAGGCTTATGTGTGATAGAGCATATCATGTCACGGGGTTTGGATGCACCGGCGAAGTTTGCACCAACTCTCGAGGCAAGAAAGGGCAATGCACGGTACTGAAGAGGCTAGGAATGATGGAAAGGTGAGAGTGCGTATAATCCATGGACTCACATTAGTCATAAAGAACTCATATCCTTATTGCAAAAGTATATTAGCCCTCAAAACAAAGTACTACGTGCATGCTCCTAGGGGGATAGATTGGTAGGAAAAGACCATCGCTCGTCCTCGACCGCCACTCATAAGGGAGACAATCAATAAATAAAATTGTGCTCCAACTTCATCACAAAGCGTTTCACCATACGTGCATGCTTCGGGAATCACAAACCTCAACACAAGTATTTCTACTAATCCACAGTCGCCCACTAGCATGACTCTAATATCACCATCTTTATATCGCAAAACTATTGCAAGGAATCAAACATATCATATTCAACAATCTATAAGTTTATGTAGGATTTTATGACTAACCATGTGAATGACCAATTCCTGTCATCTCTCTAAATTGATATAAGTGAAGCAAGAGAGTTTAATTCTTTCTACAAGAGATATGCCCACGCTCTAACATATTTAAGTGAAGCAAAAGAGCATTCTATAAATGGCGGTTTTCTATGTGAAGAGAAACAGGCAATCCAAACTTCAAATGATATAAGTGAAGCATGTTGATACGTCCGTTTTGCATCATGCTTTTATATCAATATTTATTGCATTATGGGCTGTTTTTACACTTTATATATCAATACTTATGGCTATTCTCTCTTAGTTTACAAGGTTTACCATGAAGAGGGGGAATGCCGGCAGCTGGAATTCTGGCTGGAAAAGGAGCAAACATTGGAAACCTATTCTGCACTGCTCCAAAAGTCCCGAAACTCCACGAAACTTTTTTTGGAATTAATAAGAATTATTGAGCCGAAGAAAAACCTCAAGGGGGCCACAACCCTGGCCAGGAGAGTGGGGCGCGCCCGCCCCTACTTGGCGCGCCCCCTGTCTCCTAGGCCTCCTAGTGGCCCTCCGGTGTCCATGTTCTGCTATATGAAGGCTTTTACCATGGAAAAAGTTATGGGCAAGCTTACGAGACAAAACTCCGCCGCCACGAGGCGGAACCTTCGCGAAACGAATCTAGGGCTCCAGCGGGGCTGTTCTACCGGGAACACTTCCCTCCGGGAGGGGGAAATCATCACCATCGTCATCACCAACGATCCTCCCATCGGGAGAGGGTCAATCTCCATCAACATCTTCACCAGCACCATCTCCTCTCGGAACCCTAGTTCTTCTCTTGTGTCCAATCTTGTATCCAAACCACAAATTGGTAACTCTGGGTTGCTAATAGTGTTGATTACTCCTTGTAGTTGATGCTAATTGGTTTACTTGGTGGAAGATCATATGTTGAGATCCTTAATGCATATTATTACTCCTCTGATTATGAACATGAATATGCTTTGTGAGTAATTACGTTTGTTCCTGAGGACATGGGTGAAGTCTTGCTATTAGTAGTCATGTGAATTTGGTATACGTTCGATATTTTGATGAGACGTATGTTGTCTTTTCCTCTCGTGGTGTTATGTGAACGTTGACTACATGACACTTCACAATTATTTGGGCCTAGAGGAAGGCATTGGGAAGTAATAAGTAGATGATGGGTTGCTAGAGTGACAGAAGCTTAAACCCTAGTTTATGTGTTGCTTCGTTAGGGGCTGATTTGGATCCATATGTTTAATGTTGTGGTTAGGTTTATGTTAATACTTCTTTTGTAGTTGCGGATGCTTGCAATAGGGGTTAATCATAAGTGGGATGCTTGTCCAAGTAAGGGCAGTACCCAAGCACCGGTCCACCCACATATCAAATTATCAAAGTACCGAACGCGAATCATATGAGCGTGATGAAAACTAGCGTGACGATAATTCCCATGTGTCCTCGGGGACTCTTTTCTCTTTATAAGAAATTGTCCAGGCTTGTCCTTTGCTACAAAAAGGATTGGGCCACCTTGCTGCACTTTATTTACTTTCATTGCTTGTTACTCGTTACAATTTATCTTATCACAAAACTATCTGTTTCCTACAATTTTAGTGCTTGCAGAGAAAACCTTACTGAAAACCGCTTATCATTTCCTTCTGCTCCTCGTTGGGTTCGAAACTCTTACTTATCGAAAGGACTACAATAGATCTCCTACACTTGTGGGGCATCAAGACTCTTTTCTGGCGCCGTTGCCGGGGAGTGTAGCGCTTTTGGTGAGTGGAACTTGGTAAGGAAACATTTATATAGTGTGCTGAAATTTTCTATTACTTGTCACTATGGAAACTAATCCTTTGAGGGGCTTGTTCTGGGTATCTTCACCCCGACCAGAAGAGCAAAGAGTTGCTCCTCAACCTACTGAACCCACTGAAAATATTACTTTGAGATTCCTTCGGGTATGGTAGAGAAACTGCTAGCTAATCCATTTGCAGGAGATGGAACATTGCATCCTGATTTACACCTTATCTTTGTGGATGATGTTTGTGGATTATTTAAGCTTGCAGGTATTCCCGATGATGTTGTCGAAAGGAAGGTCTTCCCTTTATCTTTGAAAGGAGATGCATTGACATGGTATAGGCTATGTGATGATACTTGATCTTGGAATTGTAAATGATTGAAGTTGGAATTTCACCAATAGTTCTATCCTATGCATCTTGTTCATCGTGATCGTAATTACATATATAATTTCTGGCCTCGCAAAGGAGAAAGCATCGCTGTAGCGACCCGACCTCAGATTGTCAAGTCTATGTGCTTAAGTGTCATCCCTGGATCTGTATGCTGACACACACAGTACTAGGGGATTTAAAACAGAGCTAAATCACATGTATAAAGTAACGTAAATACTATTACCTCAATCCAAATAGCGGAAGTAACAAGGTTTTGGATTCCCATCAACACCAACGACAAAGTTGAGTGCAGAAATCGTAACCCTAACATATCACTTACTTGTCGTAGGATTCCTGCAACATGAGACGTTGCAGCCATGTAGGTCAGTACATTGAATGTACTGGCAAATTCACACCATAGGATAATGATGAATAATAGCTATCACTACATGCATATTTGGCTGGTGGAAAGCTCTAAGTTTATAATGTTTTTGTGAAAAGCCAATTTTTTCCTACTACAAAGGAATATATTTTATTTAACTACAAAGTTGGTTGAAAGCATTGAGAAGGTAAACCCCCTCTCAATCCCAATTAAACATCATCATTAAACCCAACAAAATTAAATTATAGTAACGTGATGAGATTCACATGATAATCCAAGTACTAGATACTCAAAACGTCCATAACCAGGGACATGGCTAACCATGATTAGTTTATATACTCTGCAGAGGTTTGCGCACTTTTCCCCACAAGACTCGATCTCCTCCGTTGGGATTCTCGCACTACATGATGTTTGCCAAACGGATGACCGAGACATAGTCTTTCAGAAGCGTTTGCACCTTATGATCGGGTAGACAGTCTCCTACATCCCCTACATCTGCTAGTCTACCACTGTAAGAGTTCACACGACTTAATCAACTATGCTAGAGCCCATAGTAGCTTGTGGCTGCACATGGAAGTTTCTAGCATGAATTATCTCATGATCCCTTTGAGCCTGGGTGGCAGTCCATAAAGACTCCTAACCATGCAATGTTTGAGGGTGAAACTAATGCATAAAAACTGGGTATCAAAGGGATATGATCAAAGTGTGAACTTGCATGTACTGTTGTTGAAGATGATTCGCACTCAACTCCTGATAGTTCTATTCGTCACACTCCGGTCAATCTATCGTAAGCAAGCAATAGTAACCACACATAAGCAATCATGCAAAAGAATCGAAGAAAAGATCTCGGAAAATTTCGAAAACAAGCGATTAACTCTTGCGACAGAAAAAAATTTCTAACAGTACCAGAATTAAGTGAATTTGGCCTTATTAGAAGGTTTAGGTCAAGAGCTTCGATTTGCAAAAAGAATCACTCAAAATAGAGTTATAAAACTCAAGTTACGATCAAATGAAATTCAAAAACTAAATTGTTTAAATTCAAATTTTATAACTTTCAAAAACATGTTTAAGTTGTTGTATTGGATAGAGGGGATCATAACAAAGAAGTGGGTGTTGGTTTCGTTGGATTTGGACAAACGAGCAAAAATTTATAGTCGTTTGAAAACTAGGGGCTAATCTGTGAATAATTATATTCACGGATAGGTCCCTGACGTAACTAAACAGAAAAAGAAAATAATAAGTAATGAATGTTCACTACGACAACCTAACGAATGAAAACGTTCGCTAAAACTACTTAAACAGAAAATGTTCACTAAACAAAAAAACGAAACAATTTATTAAAAAAAATGATGTGGATCGAACCGGTCGGAGGCGGTTTTTGTTAAAAACCGGCGGCGGGTCGGGTTAGAGTTTACCACGGCGGCGGCGGCGAAGACCGGCGATGCGTGACGGCGGCGGCGGCTTGGCTCCGGTCGGGGTGGTGGCTCCGGGCGTCGCGGGAGGCGGCGAAGAGCACGGGGAGGGGCGGCGTGGAGCGGCGGTTGCGGTGGTGGCATCGACGATGGTCGAGGTGACGAGAGTGGCGGCTGCGGCTTCTGGCGGCGGTGGCAGCGGCGGTGAGATGCGGACGACGGCGGGTGGCGAGAAGGGAGGCGGCGGGGCGGCAGTCTCGCCTTATAAAGGCCAAGGGAGGGGCGCGACTTGGAGGAGGGGCCAGGAGGACGCGGAGTCCGGTCGGGGCACGACCGTCGAGGCGGTGGCGGTCGCGGCAGCGTGCCCGAGCAGGATTCCCGCTTGGGGAATGAGACGGTGGCGGCGGGCGCTGGGCTGGGCCTTGGCCTGGCAGGAGCTGGACCGACCCAGTTCGGCGGGGAGAATTTTTTTTAACAATCTCCAGAAAACAAAAATAGAATAAACCACCAAAATAAAAACAAATACTATAGGCATATAATATATCAAAATTTTCAAAAAATTATTTCCTACAGCATGAGCATTTTTCTAGCATCAACTAAAATCCACAAAATTTATATAAAGTAAAGAGTGCTACTGCTCTAATAAAATCCAATAAAAATCATTTTAAAAATACCAAAATTAATTCAAATTTATTTGTCTCCATTTTTCTGATGTAGGGAATCATTTTACCCTATTTTCCATATATTTTATTTTTGGAGAAAAATAATTTGAATAAAACCCAAATAACTCCAAATTGATTTTTTTCCAAAAGGACTTTAAATTTGATCCTTTTAAACTCCCAACTCATATTTCATATATTTTGAAGAAGTCCTTTTATCTTCTCTCATGAAAATCATTGAGTTGCATGAAGTTTATGAATTGGAAATAATTTCAAATGAAATTCAAATATTTTCAACACCCCTTGTCATTTAAATAAATGGAAGAAGTCATGTCATCTTCTCTCCAGGGTTTTGTATTTGAAAAGAATTTGAATTCACAGAGATCATAAAACAAAATGAAAGTTTGGGAAAGTCCTTTTATTCCCTCTCATTTAACTTCAAAAAGTTTCAAATTTCACTCAACTTCACACAATCAATCAAACAACAGATCATAACTATCTATTTAATATAACATTCCAAAATTCAGAATTTTGGGATGTTACAAACCTACCACCCTTAAAATGAATCTCGTCCTCGAGATTCGGAGAGGTTAGAAAGAAATAGGTTAGGTTCTGGGTCTTCTCAAAATCCATCGATCATCATAGGGGGTTCGGGGTGGTACCACCTTTAGAAGCATTGTTACGATTCCATCAAAACTCATATACTCCATCCTTATTCTTGATAGTGTCGGTCTTCTCAGATCTTCAGGATTAATTCCTTCTCTGGGCACTTCCGGTGGTGGCATAACCTTTTCCTCAATTCTTCTGTCCTTTTTATCTTGGTAAGGTTATTCCATGACTGGGTCTTCTTTGCTGACAAGTCTGGCGCCAGCACTAAACAACTATCGATATCTCATGGTGGTCAACAATTTATGGTTTCTCCTGCAGAAAACGGGTCTGGGTTGAACCTCACCGTATGTCCTACGATTGGCGACAACTGCCTTGTACAGGGGAAAAACTGTCATACCATTCTAAGGTTTAAACAAGGTTTTGATCGTCGTCTCTCTACTATGGATAAGTCACTCAGATTTACCATGCCACATAGCAAAGCGAATAATAAGAGTAAGTAGGTATGGTGATCAATCCATCCCGCACCCAAATCATTACCTTGTATACGGTTTAGCGAATCTCGCATTCTAACACTCGGTCATCCTCTCAAGCATTGCATAATTTCTCTTGTTGACGAACCAAGTTCGAATAAATCCATTGATTCTGCAAGCCAAACAAAACATCTATCGTTTCTTCACATCTCTCAGGTTTTGCGTAAACTCCTATAAGATCGCCGGTTGATAAAGGCATATCCTCTTCCAGGGTTTTTTCCTTCAGCAAAAATGTGCTTGCTTCTTGGCAGGTCCTGGGGCCTGTGGGTTATGGCCCACCTCATCACTGGTAAACCTTGAACTCTTCCTTGGGCCAACCGACCATTATTCCAACATCCAACTTCCTAGCACTTTTTTAAACCCATCCAATTGTACCATCTCCCTTCCTTCTATTGGTACCAAACTAAGAAGTGATTATTCAGACTCATCCTGGAGTTACAATTGCTCTATCTTACCAACTTTATACCTTCTTCATATCCAATAGTACTACATCTCTTCATATTCTTGGGGTGTCCCACATATCGAGATAAAACTCATACTTACTTTGTCCAAAGTCCACTTTGTGGAATGTCATTATCCTTTCCAGGGTTCAAGTGTCCTCACAGGATTCTACGACCCTTAGAAACACACAAATTCTTCCATAGACCATATTTCTCATATCCTCCAAAATGGTCAAAATCTTTCTCCATAGAGTAACAACTCATAAAATCCAAACGAGGCTTACTTTATTGATTTCTCCAATTATTACAATCTCCTGCATTTCCATTACATGCCTCATCTCAACACCTCAAAATAAAAATGTTCTCACTACTTCTACTATACTTCTCACATACTCAACTATTTAGCACAAGTCTCTTTCTCCCATGGACAATCTCTTGCAAAGTGCCCTGCCTCATTACAGAAGAAACATATTACTTCTGTCAAGTCTCGAGGTTTCCTTGTGATTACATAGCCTCCTTGGATCCTCGGCTTCCTTTTTTGACATTTATCGGCGTATTTCTTCGTTCGATATTTATAGGTGTAATGACCTAAATCCTTGTACCTGTAACAGGTGACATGACTCAGATCCTTCTCTGCAGAAATTGGGTTGTTCCTGGAATCCAATCTATTTCTCTTCCTGGATTTTTCCGTTCCAAACAGGGCTTCTATTTCCTGTGGTTCATACTCTACATCCTCTGTCGGGAATTCTACTAGATGTCCATTCAGACAATTCTGGGAGATGTGTCCTTCTCCACATGAATAGCATGACTTGGTGCAGGCTTTAATTTTGTTTCCTTTGGGTGTGTCCTCCACCTCTTCCTTCATCACAGGTTCTTCTAAAATTTCCACGAGGGCTCCTTTCATTGCTTCTTTCTTTTGTTGGATGGTTCTTTGTACCATGGGGTAAATGTGACAATAAGCAGGGTAGTGGGTAGTTCCTTCACACAAGAAACAAGTAATCTGCCTAGTTGGGCATTCTTCAGTTGGGTGACTTTCTTCACAATTAGGGCATTCATCCTTGTGTTCCCTATGGTTGTGTCCTATTTCTCCACAGAGCTTGCATGCACAAAGTTTCTTCATATCCTTTCCATAAGGCTTCAATTTCTGGGACACAAACAAAGACTTTAGCAAAGTCAACTTAAATTCCTTCCAAGTGGTTACTCCTTGCCATCCATTGACGTTTTGGTACATCCTTCACCAAGTAGAAGCACCTCTTTCAAAGCATTGAAGAGCATGCTGGGCCATATCCTTTCCGGCTATAGTGTTATTCTTCATGTGACTTTCCATGTCCTGAATCCATCGGTCTGTCTCCAATTGACTCATTGGTCCGGATAATATGAGCTCATCTTCATTCATCCTCTATTGGGTCCAGGGGTTTTGGGATGAGATAAGAGAGATAGAGGGGGATACACACAATGCAAAAAATAGTTTTTAAAAGACCGATTTTATTTGTGGCTGTCGGAAAAACAACAAACAAATGACAGCTCACAATCGTCGCATCTAAGGTAGATATATAACAGGGGTTTGGTCTTCTAAAGCTCAATAAATCTTCAATATCATCAAACTATTCAAGTCTTGTTCATGTCTCCGATGGCTTCTTCCGATCGTGCTTGTCCTTCTCAAGTCCTTTTTCCAGATCATCTCCATTGATGCGAAGTTTCCCATGACGTCCTTTAATATTTCCAGAGTTGCGTTCCAAACTTCTGGGTTTCAACATCCTTGGTATGAACCATGTCCTTCTATCCTTCAGCTCCTAACGAATCTCCGGTATCTCGAGGTTTTGCTCCTCCAGCTTGGCTACTTTCAACTTCTGGGTCCTGAGTTCTTCATGAACGACTTCCTTGTCAAATACGGCTTCCTGCAAATCCATCTTAAAACTCCTGATGTAATACTCCAGATCCTGGTGATGCACCAGTTAAGGTTAAAACTGCATCCTTTGCTGACAGATGCTCCTTCAGCCTTCTACCATCCAATCCTTCTAAAGAATGCATGCTTAACTTAGCGTGGTGACAATAGCATAGGCGAACGATAACATCATAAATATCCATGTTTCTGCTCTTGTCCTTTCCATGAGCTATCATTCCACAATTGATATCTCATGTCTTCGGGTTTTCTTGACAAAAACTTTGAGTTCTAATGCTCCATGTTTCGGTCTTTCTTCGATACACCTTGATCTCGCGTATTGACAGCTTCCTTAGTCTGCCAAGTTCCATAAGGGGTGCCTTCCTAGGTCATAGAAATCTGGAAATTCTTCAAAGCCTTCAAATTCTCCTAGTCTTCGGAGTCTTCACTGTTGTAGTTTCCATCATTGTAATGCACGGTAAAATCCTCTTTATTCCAAAGTGGTCTTGGTTGTCCGATATCTTGTCCTTCTTGGAGTGGTCTCATCAGCCGAATCTTCATGGTCAAAAGGGGAAAAGGGGTATAGTCTCACTAAAAGGAAATATTTGAATAGGCTCAGAAGAGAAAAGAGGTAAAAGATCCTTTGGAAAAGAAGGTTGTAGAGAATAAATCTTTCTATGGGCTTGACAGTTTCTAGGGTCACGTCCTACAGTCAACATGTGCTCTGATACCATCTTGTAGCGACCCGACCTCAGATGGTCAAGTCTCTGTGCTTAAGTGTCATCCCTGTATAGGTATGCTGACACACACAGTACTCAAGGGTTTAAAACAGAGGTAAATCACATGTATAAAGTAACATAAATACTATTACCTCAATCCAAATAGCGGAAGTAACAAGGTTGTGGATTCCCATCAACACCAACGGCAAAGTTGAGTGTAGAAATCGTAACCCTAACATATCACTTACTCGTCGTAGGATTCTTGCAACATGAGACGTTGCAGCCATGTAGGTCAGTACATTGAATGTACTGGCAAATTCACACCACAGGATAAATATGAATAATGGCTATCACTACATGCATATTTGGCTGGTGGAAAGCTCTAAGTTTATAATGTTTTTGTGAAAATCCAATTTTTCCCTACAGCAAAGGAATATATTTTATTGAACTACAAAGTTGGTTGAAAGCATTGAGAAGGTAAACCCCCTCTCAATCCCAATTAAACATCATCATTAAACCCAACAAAATTAAATTAAAGTAACATGATGAGATTCACATGCTAATCCAAGTACTAGATACTCAAAACATCCATAACCGGGGACACGGCTAACCATGATTAGTTTATACACTCTACAGAGGTTTGCGCCCTTTTCCCCACAAGACTCGATCTCCTCCATTGGGATTCTCGCACTACATGATGTTTGATAAACGGATGACCGAAACATAGTCTTTCAGAAGCATTTACACCTTACGATCGGGTAGACAGTACCTCCTACATCACCTACATCTGCTAGTCTACCACTGTAAGAGTTCACACGACTTAATCAACTATGCTAGAGCCCATAGTAGCTTGTGGCTGCACACCGAAGTTTCTAGCATGAATAATCTCATGATCCCTTTGAGCCTGGGTGGCGGTCCATAAAGAAAAACAGGCAATCGCTGGAATACCCAGGTGCCTCAATCCACCCAGATGTGTATTAAAGTTGCCACCTTAAATAAACCATTAATGTAACAATCTCACATCTGTCATGGAATACACTCAAACCCAATCCACGTATATGAGCATAGCATAGTAGTATTAAGCATAACATTGAAGTAACTCCCAAGGGTTTGGTAATAAACATGGCAATAGGTTCTACCTCATCAACTTCTTCCCAATACCCACATGTTATCAAATTCCTAACCATGCAATGTTTGAGGGTGAAACTAATGCAGAAAAACTGGGTATCAAAGGGATATGATCAAAGTGTGAACTTGCCTGTATTGTTGATGAAGATGATTTGCACTCAACTACTGATAGTTCTATTCGTCACACTCCGGTCAATCTATCTTAAGCAAGCAATAGTAACCACACATGAGCAATCATGCAAAAGAATCGAAGAAAAGATCTCGGAAAATTTCGAAAACAAGCGATTAACTCTTGCAACAGAAAACAATTTCTAACAGTACCAAAATTAAGTGAATTTGGCCTTATCAGAAGGTTTAGGTCAAGAGCTTCGATTTCCAAAAAGAATCACTCAAAACGGAGTTATAAAACTCAAGTTACGATCAAATGAAATTAAAAAACTAAACTGTTTAAATTCAAATTTTAAAACGTTCAAAAACATGTTTAAGTTGTTTTATTGGATAGAGGGGAACATAACGAAGAAGTGGGCGTTGGTTTCGTTGGATTTGGACAAACGAGCAAAAATTTATAGTTGTTTGAAAACAAAGGGCTAATGTGTGAATAATTATATTCACAGATAGGTCCCTGGCGTAAATAAACAGAAAAATAAAATACTATGTAATGAACATTCGCTACGAAAACCTAACAAACGAGAACGTTCACTAAAACTACCTAAACAGAAAACGTTCACTAAACAAAAAAACGAAACGGTTTATTAAAAAAAACGATCTGGATTGAACCGGTCGGAGGCGGGTCGGGTTAGGGTTTACCACGACGGCGGCGGAGAAGACTGGCGACGCGTGACTGCAGTGGCGGCTCCGGGCGTCGCGGGAGGCTGCGAAGAGCACGGGGAGGGGCGACATGGAGCGGCGGTTGCGGTGGTGGTGTCGGCGACGGTCGACGGCGACAAGAGCGGCGGCTGCAGCTTCCGACGATGGTGGCAGTGGCGGTGAGATGCGGACGGCGGTGCGCGGCGAGAAGAGAGGGGGCGGGGCGGCAGTCTCGCCTCATAAAGGCCAGGGGAGGGGCGCGGCTTGGAGGAGGGGCCAGGCGGATGCGGAGTTCGGTCGGGGCAGAACCGTCGAGGCGGCTGCGGTCACGGCACCATGCCCGAGTAGGATTCCCGCTTGAGGAATGAGACGGCGGCGGCGGGCGCTGGGCTAGGCCTTGGCCTGCCAGGAGCTAGGCCGACCCAGTTCGGCGGGGAGAATTTTTGTTTACCAATCTCCAGAAAACAAAAATAGAATAAACCACCAAAATAAAAACAAATACTATAGGCATATATTATATCAAAATTTTCAGAAAGTTATTTCCTACAGCATGAATATTTTTCGAGCATCAACTAAAATCCACAAAATTTTAAATAAAGCAAAGGGTGCTACTGCTCTAATAAAATCCAATAAAAATCATTTTAAAAATACCAAAATTAATTCAAATTTATTTCTCTCAAATTTTCTGATGTAGGGAATCATTTTACCCTATTTTCCATATATTTTATTTTTGGAGAAAAATAATTTGAATAAAACCCAAATAACTCCAAATTGATTTTTTTCCAAAAGGACTTTAAATTTGATCCTTTTAAACTCCCAACTCATATTTCATATATTTCAAAGAAGTAATTTTATCTTCTCTCATGAAAATCATTGAGTTGCATGAAGTTTATGAATTGGAAATAATTTCAAATGAAATTCAAATATTTTCAACACCCCTTGTCATTTAAATAAATGGAAGAAGTCATGTCATCTTCTCTCCAGGGTTTTGTATTTGCAAATAATTTGAATTCACGGAGATCATAAAAGAAAATGAAAGTTTGGGAAAGTCCTTTTATTCCCTCTCATTTGACTTTCAAAAGTTTCAAATTTCACTCAACTTCACACAATCAATCAAACAACAGATCATAACTATCTATTTAATACAACATTCCAAAATTTAGAATTTTGGGATCTTACAATGGCACAAGCTTGGGGGAGGCTTAAGTCAATGTTATATTCATGCCCCAATCATGAGCTTTCCAGAGAAATGATTATTCAAAAAATTTATGCTCGGCTTTCTGTCAATGATCGCAACATGCTCGATACTTCCTGTGTTGGTTCTTATGTGCTGAAGACTATTGAATTCAAATGGAACTTATTGGAAAGAATTAAACGCAACTCTGAAGATTGGGGTTCTGACGATGGTAAGGAGTCAGGTATGATACCTAAGTTTGATTGTGTTAAATCTTTTCTGGGTACCGATGCTTTTCGTGGATTTCGTGCTAAATATGGACATGACTCTTAGATAGTAGCTTATTTCTGTGAATCTTTCGCTACTCACGTTGATCTTCCTAAGGAGAAGTGGTTTAAAAATAATCCTCCCGTTGAAGTAAAAGTAGTTGCACCTATGATAGTTGAAGAAAATACTGTCACTTATAGTGATCTTGTTGTTCCTACTACTTATGTTGAGAAACCTCCTTTTCATGTTAGGATAAAGGATCATGCTAGAACTTCAATTGTTGTTCATAAGAGTAATACTAGGACTTATACACCTCCTGAGCAAGTCAAAGTTGAACCTAGTATTGCTATGGTTAAAGATCTCTTGGATGATGATTTAGATGTGCATGTTATTTATTTCTATGGTGAGACTGCTAATATTGCTAGACCCGATACTAAGATACATAGACCTGTTGTAGTCATGCCTGTTATTTCCGTTAAAATAGGAGATCATTGTTATCATGGATCATGTGATATGGGTGCTAGTGCTAGTGCAATACCCTATGATATATATAAAGAAATTATGCACGATATTACACCCGTTGAATTAGAAGATATTGGTGTCACCATTAAGCTTGCTAATAGGGACACTATTAAACCAGTTGGGATTGTTAGAGATGTCGAACTCTTTTGTGGGAAGGTCAAATATCCCGCTGATTTTCTCGTTCTTGGTTCCCCACAAGATGATTTTTGTCCCGTTATTTTTGGTAGACCCTTCTTGAACACTGTTAGTGCTAAGATTGATTGTGAAAAGGATGTTGTTGAAATTTGCTTAGGGGATATGAAACATGAGTTTAATTTTGCTAAGTTTCGTAGACAACCTCGTGATAGAGAATCACCTAGTAAGGATGAGATTATTGGTCTTGCTTCTATTGTCGTGCCTGCTACTGACCCGTTAGAACAATACTTGCTTGACCATGAAAATGATATGTTTATGAAGGAAAGAAGGGAAATAGATGAAGTGTTCCTTAAACAGGAACCTATGCTGAAACACAACCTTCCTATTGAAATTCTTGGGGATCCCCCTCCACCCAAGGGTGATCCCGTGTTTGAACTCAAACCATTACCTGATAATCTTAAGTATTCTTATCTTGATGAAAAGAAAATATATCCTGTTCTTATTAGTGCTAACCTTTCAGAACAAGAAGAAGAAAGATTATTGAAAACACTGAAGAAGCACCGAGCTGCTATTGGATATACTCTGGATAATCGTAAGGGCATTAGTCCCACTCTATGCCAACACAAAATAAATGTGGAGAAAGGTGCCAAACCAGTTAGAGATCCTCAACAACGACTGAATCCCAAAATGAAATAAGTGGTAAGAAAGGAGATACTAATGCTCCTTGAGGCAGGTATAATTTAACCCGTTGCTGATAGTGATTGGGTAAGCCCTGTCCATTGTGTTCCCAAAAAGGGAGGTATTACTATCGTTCCTAATGATAAAGATGAATTGATCTCGCAAAGAATTATAGCATGTTATAGGATGGTAATTGATTTCCGTAAATTAAATAAAGCTACTAAGAAAGATCAGTACCATTTACCTTTTATTGATCAAATGCTAGAAAGACTGTCCAAACACACACATTTCTGCTTTCTAGATGGTTATTCTGGTTTCTCTCAAATACCTGTGTTAGCGGGGGATCAATCAAAAACTACTTTTACTTGCCCTGTCGGTACTTTTGCTTATAGACGTATGCCTTTTGGTTTATGTAATGCATCTGCTACCTTTCAAAGATGCATGATGGCTATATTCTCTGACTTTTGTAAAAGATTTGTGAGGTATTCATGGATGATTTCTCCGTCTATGGATCCTGTTTTGATGATTGCTTGAGCAACCTTGATCGAGTTTTGCAGAGATGTGAAGACACTAGCCTCGTGTTGAATTGGGAAAAGGGCCACTTTATGGTTAATGAAGGCATTGCCTTGGGGCATAAGATTTCCGAGAGAGGTATTGAAGTGGATAAGGCTAAAGTTGATGCTATTGAAAAGATGCCATGTCCCAAGGACATAAAAGGTATAAGAAGTTTCCTTGGTCATGCCGGTTTTTATAGGAGGTTCGTTAAGGAATTTTCTAAAATCTCTAGGCCTCTGACTAATTTATTGCAAAAAGATATTCCATTTGTCTTTGATGATGATTGTGTAGATGCATTTGAAATACTTAAGAACGCTTTGATCACTACACCTATTGTTCGGCCACCTGATTGGAATTTACCTTTTGAAATTATGTGTGATGCTAGTGATTATGCTATAGGTGCTGTTTTAGGGCAAAGAGTTGATAAGAAATTGAGTGTTATCCAGTATGCTAGTAAGACTCTTGATACTACCCGGAGAAATTATGCTACTACTGAAAAAGAATTCTTAGCAGTTGTGTTTGCATGTGATAGGTTTAGACCTTATATTGTTGATTCCAAAGTTACTATTCACACTGATCATGCTGCTATTAAATATCTTATGGAAAAGAAAGATGCTAATTCTAGACTCATTAGATGGGTTCTCTTCCTCCAAGAATTTGATTTGCATATTATTGATAGAAAGGGAGCTGAGAACCCCGTTGTAGACAACTTGTCTAGGTTAGAGAATGTTCTTGATTACCCACTGCCTATTGATGATAGCTTTCCTGATGAACAATTAGCAGTCATTAATGTTTCTCGTACTTCTCCTTGGTATAATGATTATGCTAATTACATTGTTGCTAAATTTATACCGCCTAGTTTCACATACCAGCAAAAGAAAAAGTTCTTTTATGATTTAAGACATTACTTCTGGGATGACCCACACCTTTATAAAGAAGGAGTAGATGGTGTTATTAGACGTTGTGTACCTGAGCATGAACATGAACAGATCCTACGCAAGTGTCACTCTGAATCCTATGGAGGACACCACGCTGGAGATAGAACTGCACATAAGGTACTGCAATCAGGTTTTTATTGGCCTACTCTCTTCAAAGATGCCTGTAAGTTTGTCTTATCTTGTGATGAATGTCAAAGAATTGGTAATATTAGTAGAGGTCAAGAAATGCCTATGAATTATTCTCTTGTTATTGAGCCGTTTGATGTTTGGGGCTTTGATTATATGGGACCTTTTCCTACCTCTAATGGTTACACACATATCTTAGTTGCTATTGATTACGTTACTAAGTGGGTAGAAGCTATTCCAACTAGTAGCGTTGATCATAACACTTCTATTAAAATGCTTAAAGAAGTTATTTTTCCGAGGTTTGGAGTCCCTATATATCTTATGACTGATGGTGGTTCACATTTTATTCATGGTGCTTTCCGTAAGATGCTTGCTAAGTATGATGTTAACCATAGAATCTGATCTCCTTATCATCCGCAGTCTAGTGGTCAAGTAGAGTTGAGCAATAGAGAGCTCAAATTAATTTTGCAAAAGACTGTGAATAGATCTAGAAAGAATTGGTCCAAAAAACTTGATGATGCATTATGGGCCTATAGAACTGCCTACAAAAATCCTATGGGTATGTCTCCATATAAGATGGTTTATGGAAAAGCATGCCATTTACCTCTAGAACTTGAACATAAAGCACATTGGGCTATTCAAGGGCTCAATTATGACTTCAAACTTTCCAGTGAGAAGAGGTTGTTTGATATTAGCTCACTTCATGAATGGAGAACCCAAGCCTATGAGAATGCCAAGCTATTCAAAGAAAAAGTCAAACGCTGGCATGACAAAAGGATACAAAAGCGTGAGTTTAATGTACGTGATTATGTGTTATTATTCAACTCTCGTTTAAGGTTTTTTGCAGGAAAACTTCTCTCTAAATGGGAAGGTCCTTACGTTATCGAGGAGGTCTATCGTTCTGGTGCCATAAAAATTAACAACTTCGAAGGCACAAGTCCAAGGGTGGTGAACGGTCAAAGAATCAAACATTATATTTCAGGTAATCCTATTAATGTGGAAACTAATATTATTGAAACCGTAACCCCGGAGGAATACATAAGAGACACCTTCCGGAACGTTCCAGACTCCGAAAAGGAATAGGTATGTGGTACGGTAAGTAAACCGACTCCAAAACAATTCTAATGGCAATTTTTATCAGTTTTGGAATATTTAAGAATTTTAGGAAGAAATAAGTAGTCCAGGAAGGACACGAGGCCTCCATGAGGGTGGAGGGCGCGCCCACCCTTACTAGGCGCGCCCCCCTATCTCGTGGCCACCTCGTGTGCCTCCCGGACTCTGTTTTCTTGCACGTTACATATTTTGGTCGGTAAAAATTCATTATATAAACTCCCGAAGGTTTTGACCACCGTATCACACAAATATCCTCTATTTTCGTTTCGAGATGTTTCTGTTTCAGATCTAGAGCATCATGACGTCTCCAAGCGCTCCCAAGGACAAGTTTTTCAAGAGGGTCATCAACCCCTATCTCGTGGAGGTGCTGCAACACCCTCAAACAATTGAGATGCGTGAGGGGGTGCTGCACATCCGCTATGTGGAGGGACCAAAGCGTACCGGAAGCGTGGAGACAAAGCTCGAAGCCGTGGAGCAGCAAGTTTTCAAGTGCCAAGGGATGGTGGAGCGTGGACTCAACGCCAACCAGATGATGATCACGGAGTTCACCAACAACCACAAGCTAGATGCCAAAGTCATTGGGGAAACCATCTTCAAGCTTCAAGAGAAAATCGAGCACCTCCAAGCCCAGATCTATGACCTGCAAAACCAGAACTGTGAGTATGAATATAGATTCAAGAGGATGAGTTTGGTTGTAGATTTAAGGATCCCAGAGACTCGATCATCCTTCTATGATGGTGAGCCTATGCCTTGGAAGATGGATTAAAAGCCTACATCATCAACATCTCCTACTTCACCACCTCCGAGGACATAATTACATGGGTATGGGCACTCCCCTTGGAAACTGCCAAGCTTGGGGGAGGTTCCTCGATATCGTATCACCATCACACTCCTATCTTTACCATTTTATTTGTTCGATCCTTTTAGTAGTATCTTGAACTAGTAGATTGAAGTTTTGATATCAAGTAGTTTTGAGTTTTGCTTTGTGATCTCTTTATGTAATCGAGTCTGTGAGCTATCTATAATAAAGATTAATGTTGAGTCAAGGGCTTGCTATCTTGCCATGATCTTGGGAAAGTAGAAAGAATAATAGAGTTCATATTGATCTTATGGTTAGTGATGACTTCACACATAGAAAGTATGAGGCACGAAAGTTCTTGAGAGTTGATAAACATAGTTTTGGTCATCGTTGCAATTAATAGGAAGTAATAAGGAAAGATAGGTTCACATGCAAATATATTATCATGGACATCTTTTATGATTGGGAGCACTCAGTAAGTATGACATGCTAAAAGTGTTGATGTTGGACAAGGAAGACAACACAATGGTTTATGTTTTCTCACATCTCAGTTAAAGTATATTGTCATTGATCTTTCCAACATATAGAGCTTGCCTTTCCCCCTCATGCTAGCCAAACTCCTTGCACCAAGTAGAGATAATACTTGTGCTTCCAAATATCCGTAAACCCAGTTTCGCCATGAGAGTCCACCATACCTACCTATGGATTGAGTAAGATCCTTCAAGTAAGTTGTCATGTTGTAGGAAATAAAACTTGCTGTCTAAATATGTATGACTTATTAGTGCAGAGAAAATAAGATTTATATGATCTTGCTATGGAAACAATAGAAGCGACGGACTGCATAATAAAGGTCCATATACAAGTGGCAATATAAAGTGACGTTCTTTTGCATTAAGATTTTATGCATCCAACCCTAAACGCACATGACAACCTCTGCTTCCCTCTGTGAAGGGCCAATCTTTTACTTTATGTTTTTACTTTATGCTTGACTCAAGGTGATCTTCACCTTTTCCTTTTTTCATTTTATCCTTTGGCAAGCTCCTCGTGTTTGAAAGATCATGATATATATATATATATATGCAACTGAGTGTAAGTTAGCATGGACTATTATTGTTGACATCACCTAAAGGTGAATACGTTGGGAGGCAACACAATAAGCCCCTATCTTTCTCAGTGTTTGGCTGAAACTTTATAACCACAAGTATTCCATGAGTGTTAGCAATTGTAGGAGACTACATGATAGTTGAGTATGTGAACTTGCTGAAAAGCTCTATTCTCGACTCTTTCTGATGTTATGATAAATTGCAATTGCTTCAATGACTGAGATTATAGTTTGCTAGCTCCCAATGAAGTTTCTAAACCATGCTTGACATTGTGAATTGATCGTTACTTGAGCATAAGAAATCACATGACAAAATCTATATATGTTGCTGTTATAAGAATGATCATGATGCCCTCATGTCTGTATTTTATTTTTATCGACACCTCTATCTATAAACATGTGGACATATTTTTCGATTTTGGCTTCCGCTTGAGGACAAGCAAGGTTTAAGCTTGGGGGAGTTGATACATCCATTTTGCATCATGCTTTTATATTAGTATTTATTGCATTATGGGCTGTTTTTACACTTTATATATCAATACTTATGGCTATTCTCTCTTATTTTACAAGGTTTACCATGAAGAGGGGGAATGCCGGCAGCTGGAATTCTGGCTGGAAAAGGAGCGAACATTGGAAACCTATTCTGCACTGCTCCAAAAGTCCTGAAACTCCACGAAACTTATTTTTTGAACTAATAAGAATTATTGAGCGGAAGAAACACCTCAGGGGGCCCACACCCTGGCCAGGAGGGTGGGGGCGCGCCCACCCCTACTGGGCGCGCCCCTGTCTCCCGGGCCCCCTGGTGGCCCTCTAGTGTCCATATTCTACTATATGAAGGCTTTTATCCTGGAAAAAATCATGGGCAAGCTTACGGGGCAAAACTCCGGCGCCACGAGGCGGAACCTTGGCGGAACCAATCTAGGGCTCTAGCGGAGCTGTTCTGCCGGGGACACCATCGTCATCACCAACGATCCTCCCATCGGGAGAGGGTCAATCTCCATCAACATCTTCACCAGCACCATCTCCTCTCGAAACCCTAGTTCTTCTCTTGTATCCAATCTTGTATCCAAACCACAAATTGGTACCTATGGGTTGCTAGTAGTGTTGATTACTCCTTGTAGTTGATGCTAATTGGTTTACTTGGTGGAAGATCATATGTTCAGATCCTTAATGCATATTATTACTCCTCTGATTATGAACATGAATATGCTTTGTGAGTAATTACATTTGTTCCTGAGGACATGGGTGAAGTCTTGCTATTAGTAGTCATGTGAATTTGGTATTCGTTTGATATTTTAATGAGATGTATGTTGTCTTTTCCTCTAGTGGTGTTATGTGAATGTCGACTACATGACACTTCACCATTATTTGGGCCTAGAGGAAGGCATTGGGAAGTAATAAGTACATGATGGGTTGCCAGAGTGACAGACGCTTAAACCCTAGTTTATGCATTGCTTCGTTAGGGGCTGATTTGGAACCATATGTTTAATGATGTGGTTAGGTTTACCTTAATAATTCTTTTGTAGTTGCGGATGCTTGCAATAGGGGTTAATCATAAGTGCGAATCATATGAGCATGATGAAAACTAGCTTGACGATAATTCCCATGTGTCCTCGGGAGCTCTTTTCTCTTTATATGAAATTGTCCAGGCTTGTCCTTTGCTACAAAAAGGATTGGGCCACCTTGCTGCACTTTATTTACTTTCATTTCTTGTTACTCGTTACAATTTATCTTACCACAATACTATCAGTTACCTACAATTTCAGTGCTTGCAGAGAAAACCTTACTGAAAACCGCTTATCATTTCCAACTGCTCCTCGTTGGGTTCGACACTCTTACTTATCGAAAGGACTACGATAGATCCCCTACACTTGTGGGTCATCACACGTGAAGCATTCTATAAAGCCATACTCAAAAGATATAAGTGAAGTGCAATGAGAATTCTATAAATCAACCAAGGACTATCTCATACCAGCATGGTGCATAAAAGAAAAGTGAAAACTAAATGCAAAAGACACTCCATGACTTGCACATATCGCATGAACGAAACGAATCCGAAAGCATACCGATACTTGTTGAAGAAAGAGGGGATGCCTTTCGGGGCATCCCCAAGCTTAGACGCTTGAGTCTCCTTGAATATTACTTGGGGTTCCTCGGGAATCCCCAAGCTTGAGCTCTTGCCTCTCTTCCTTTTCCTCATATCGAGACCTCCCCGATCAAGCACTTCATCCACACAAAACTTCAACAGAAAACTCGGTAAGATCCGTTACTATAATAAAACAAATCACTACTCTAAGTACTGTAGCAAACCAATTCATATTTTGTTTTTTCATTGTGTCTACTGTAATATAACTTTTTCATGCCTTAATCCACTGATAGAAATTGATAGTTTCATCAAAACAAGCAAACTATGCATCAAAAACAGAATCTGTCAAAAATAGAATAGTCTGTAGCAATCTGAACATTCACCATACTTATGGTACCCCAAAAATTCTACCAAAATTATGAAAAAAAAAATTTACATCAAGACATTTCAAAAAGAATCAGAACCATTTGATGTTTCAGTAAAAAATGTCAAATCGCGCACTACAGCCAAAGTTTCTGTCCTGCATCGTACAAACCAACAAGCATTGTAAACATCCTAAAGGAAAACCTTGGCACATTATTTTTATAATACAATGGAATTGTACAAGGGGATAATTATTTTTTATGAAAAATTTCTGTAATTAAGATTCACAAAGTTTCTGTGAGCATGAACAAAGTTCAAGGAGCTCTCCCACTTCAGCAATGCTTATCTCTCTCACTTTTACTTTCCTTTTTAAAAGTTTTGGGTCCCCTCTCTATTGTTTTGTTTTTAAACTATATAAAAGCACTCAACAGAAATAAATAACTCTCTAAAGTAAATTTGATCTTTTTTTTGAATTACATCCATTAGCTGGGCTGGGTGAACAAATAATGTAGCGTCTATGCGGCCCATTTATTTTATTTCCTAAAAAATTACAAGCCATTTGCACTTTCTCGAAATACACAATTTTGCTGGGATGATTCTAATTATAATGTTGGGTTGGGCCAACAATGTTATCAAAAAATAAAAAGGGGTTGAGCATTTTGTTATAAATATATTTAAATAATAAGTGATATTATTACATTCATCCTTAAATCTTACCAAGCTTTTGTACAGAATCACTGGGATTTTCATGCCAAAAAAATCCAGGATTTTATTGTTAAGAAATTATTTTTGTAAGTTAATAAGATGTGGGATATTGTTTTCTTACATATGTAAGTATCTGTTAAATATATGATGACAATAAAAATAATATATAATAACATATAAAATAATTTAAATATATATAATATAGTTAGAAGGGAAACATAAGTTGGACCTGGCGTTCCTATTCTTATATAGAAAAATAGAACAGAACTCTGTGTTTTCTTCAAAAAAATACATAAATTGGGCTGTCGATATTCAGGAAAAATAAAATCTCGGATGGGAGGTCCATAGGCCGGTCTATACATGACGGCCCTCAAGAAAATACAAACAGGCCTATGAACCTCCCATCCGAGGTCGTGGGCTGCGCATCTTAAAAATGAAAGCCTAGACGGGGCAGCCCAAAACCCAGCTAATACTTGCTGCCCCAGTGAAAATAAATAATACCTGCCAGCTCCCCGGCTTCGTTGTGAATTTATCTCCTATAGTAACTACGTTGAAGCACCTAAAAAAATGTAACTATGTTGACAAACCCGTGGGCCCCAACATCAGCATAGCATTAGGAGGAAGTATTTTTTCGATCAGTACTTGCTTGCGTACGGCCATAAACCTGGTGGGTCCCTGTCTGTCCGCCTCTCCACGTACAGTCCTCTCCAGATTCCTCTCGTTTGTTCAGCATGTTCACAACGGCAGACAGCGACATCGTGGCGAGCGCACAAAGGCGCAGGAGGGGGTCCGACCACCTGAGGAAGTGCCTTATTATTAATGAAACTACTGAACTAGCCTAGTGGCCAAGTGACACTACCCGACAGCTGTTCCGCCCGGGTTCGATTCCACCTTTGCAGGGAAAATATCTCCAAATTTTTTGCCTCTGCCTTTATTGACATGTGGGTCCCCATTGTCATCTATGCACACCACGTCCAACACTTGCCAAAACTTCGTCCTCGTTTTCTCTGTGTTTCGCACACTCGACATTGTGTGGTCATTTTGAAAATAGCATATCTTTTTTACTATGCATCATATGAAGATGTGCTATGCATGAATGTTGACCAGCATGATGTTAACTGGCTGGTAGTTCCATTTTTGACCATGAATAAAACTTCCAACATGATCTTAACCTTGTTTAAAAGGCCGTGTTAATATAAATGCTCTGCCTCTGAAAGTTGCAGTGTCTTATCTCAAACTGAACTTGCAGTTTATTCTCCGACAATCACATTGTCTGCACTTTTATACTCCTATGAAACTACATTTTTTAAGTGCTAAAAATAGATCTCTAGAATTCATAAAATACTTCATATGCTCAATACTGCAAATCTGAAATTCAGAAGACATTCATATCTGAAAGTACTCTCAAAATATACAACACAAAACACAACTCACAACCAGCAAATACTGACAAACCTAAACTCCTCCTGACAATTCACAACATGCCCAACTATTGGGCTGGGGGGCAGTCCCCTCCTATTCCACGGCGGCAGACAGCCGCCCCGTGAGACAATGTGAACGGCGAGGGAGAGGATGGCGGGGAAGCATCATCGGGCCAACTGCTTTTCTCCTCTTGCAGTTGGGTTCGGTCTACGAAGACTCCACCGGCTCTCTCTGGCATAACACCCTCACAAATGGCACCCTATAGATGTTCGATCCTTCAATATCTGGTGGATGCTCCATCTAGGATTGATACTCCCACCACCGCTCCCTCACGATCGGATTCGGTGAATCTGTTTGCTCCATGGCCCAGAGGAGCGGCTCTATGTACTCCCGCGTGACTCCCTCCGAGAGTATCACCGCCTTTTCACTCTGTTGCAGATATTTGGCCATGGATGTCGTTGTCACCGCTAGTTGGTCCTTGTTGTCAAACCAAGACTGTGTCTCCAACATCCTAGCTAGCTTCACAGGGTCGCCGTCTGCTATCCTCATGTATCGATTGTACTCCTCCATCGATCTACTTCTCCACAGCACCTTCACTCGCCGACGGTGGTTTTTGAATGGAAGAGGAGAGGAGCAGCGCTGGTTTTGGATTAGAACGGGAGAGGAGCGACGCTGGTTTTGGACTGGAACAGGAGAGGAGGGGCGGTGGTTTTGAAATGGAAGAGGAGAGGAGCGGCGCTGGATTTAGATTGGAACAGGAGAGGAGCGGCGGTGGTTTAAGAGGAGAAGAGCGGAAGAGCGGCGCTGGTCTTGGAAGTATTTTTTTTGTTTTGCGTATTTTGGGTCAAAGTTTGACCACGTACTGTATTTGACAAGCAAAATGTGAATGCATGTCAACAAAAATTGTATCGTTTGGTTCGTATCTGAATGTACTTTCAAATTATATTATTTTTGCAACGTATAACATATATTTTATGTGCGAAAATCATGGTCAATTATGACCCAGAATAAAAGGGAGACTAGTTAATGTGGGGTCGCTTTCTTAATTGAAGGGTAAATTGATTTTGATTTTGGATCCAGTCACAGCGCGCCGGCCCTCTCGTCCAATCCTAAATCGCTGCTGCACGCTCCTCTCCCTCTTCTCCATTGCAAAACCACCTCCTCTCCTCTCCATCATCTCCATTCCAAAACCACCGTCTCGTGTCTCCCTCTTCTCCATTGCAAAACCACCTCCTCTCCTCTCCATCATGTCAATTCCAAAACCACCATCTCACCTCTCCCTCTTCTCTATTGCAAGATCACCGTCTCTCCTCTCCATCATCTCCATTCTAAAACCATCGTCTCGCCTCTCCCTCTTCTCTATTGCAAGACCACCGTCTCTCCTGACATCTTCCAAAGCTAGCACCGGACCACTCAGAAGGACATCTATGGAGAGGATGCAGCAGCGAAGCAGGCAGATCGCCGGTGGTGACCAGGCAAAGTTAGCCAGGTTGAAGGAGATCCTTACTTGGTTTGACAATGAGTGGGAGATTTCGAGGACGGTGAGGGCCATGTGGCAATGTATGCGAAAGAGCGAGACGGCGGTGATGTACATGTACTCCACGGCGGCAATCACATCGCAGTCCTCCGAGTTCATCGAGTATCTCCTTTGGGCGATGGAGCAGGCAGATTCGCTCGAGGCGACACTCAAGCGGAGGTGGTGGGTGTACAGGTCGAAGGTCGAGCACCCAGAGGATAACTAATCGATCGAGTATGGTGTGCCGTTCGTGAGGGTGCAGAGCCAGCCGGAGCCATAGGAGTATTCGTTCTCCCACCACAAGAGGAGGCCGGATGGCGCAACGTCACTTCCCTACCGTTCTCCACGGCTCCCTCGATGCTCGCCTCATTTCAACGGCGGTGGTAGGGTTTAAGGTAAGCTTCGCACTAACCTAATCTTCCAACTGCTCATGCTTACAATCAGTGTGACAACTAATGAAAATCATGCTTACAATCAGTCTCTGAGTACTACACCAATCACCCTAAAATAGCTCTGGACCTTTGGGTTCAAAGTTGTGACACAGTGTACAAATAAAGAAAAATAGATTGGTGCTTCTTTCAGAAAAGAGTACTCCCTAGAAAACTGTCGATATAAGCTACTAATATTTGGTTAGAGGATTTGCTGCCGAGAAAGATCCATCCACAGAGAGCGCCACACATCCCACTGGTGGTGGTGGATGCCAATGCGTGCATGCAGCATGGTTGGTGTCGGTAATTTTTACTTGGCACACCTCGCACTCTGCATATATGCTGGTTCCATACGTACATTTGTGCAGTTCCCACCAAAATGCAGCTGAATAACCCTGTTTGCATAGATAATGAAAAAGCGTGATTACATTATAGTGGCACTAGTTGATGAAACAGACAAAATAAATAGAAGAAAATATTGTGATAGTATCATAGTATGCCATGCTGCGAGGGCGAGATGGGCCCTACGACGCCTCATACGGTACGCCTCATACTGGACATCGTCCCAAGTCTCCCAGATACACCTTCTGTCAGTGATGAACATTAGTGTACAGCGGTAGTACAAGGAGGCGCCTTGAGACATTCAAATCTCTATTTTTGTACAGATCAACTAAAATTAAGCACCCCAATTTGCAGAAACGCTTAAACATTAACAATTGGGACTAGTTGATGAAACATACATTAACAAAGAGAAGCACTTTCTTTATCTACATTGGAAATGAAATGATAGACAGGACACTCGCTCTATTTTAAATGTATTATTACTTCATTTTATCAGTGACACTAGGGTCGAGCAGGTGGCAAACGAGGTGTACCGTGCGTCGCAAGGATGGAGGCCGGGGGTGCTTAGACTGGGATGCTGAAGCTGGCTCTTTCAGTCACCAACATGGATGATTCAATTCATGGGACCTTTTGGTGCAGTTCACCTAAAATGAAGCAATGTCCGTGAGCTAGCAGCTTCTTCTTCAATTTTTTAAGAAAAGGGCTCCAGCCCCGGTTCCATTTCCATCAGAAAACGAAACCCACAGAGCTTCTTCTTCATTAGTTGCAAAAAAATTGAGCAACATCAAGGTTGGTTGTGAAGCTCCTGGAATGCTCAACTATAATTTGGATATCATTTGTGCAGTTCAACTAAGATCGAGCGTGAAATGTATATCTCTGTTTGCACAAAAAGGTGGAAAGGAGGGTGACTAACAAGTGATGAAACATGCATCAAATGAAAAGAAGCATGTTCCTTATCCGAATGGAAATCCTACAAGGAGAGTAGCAATTTCTAAAGTAGCAGCATTGCTAGATATTAGTGTGGGCATTCGGATTAACTATGACAACCGTTAAATACGACATTACTTTAATGGTGTCGTTGCTTCATTTTACCAGCAACATTACATTAACAGCTGCTACAGAGTCGGTATTTGGGCACGGGAGAGTAGGCGGACCAGGACAGTTGCATTTCTAACGAAAAGAAGCAACTTATCTTAATGGGAAATTTAGCAGGACATGTAAAAAAGTTCCATTGATTCATATTACTCGAGGCATTGCATTGAAAACAACATTGGTTTAACGTGTCCTTACTTTTAATAGTGCGACTGCTCTATTTACCAGTGGCATTACATAAGAGTGGCTCGGGGCAACAAACATCTGAACAGGACATCTGGGTTGGTCCCATTTTTGTTCGGTATAGCCACCTTATACTGTGTGAGGCTAGCAAATCTAGTGCTGAACTTACTCTGTTGACTTGTCCCCCAGTCCCCACTTTCTTTCCTTTTTCAACCAATAGATCGGGTTTATATTGAGTTTGTACTGCATTTCCCTTTATTTCCCTATTAGACCTAGAGACCAGTTGGATAGCCAGTCTCTGCTACTTTTCGCCCCCATTATTTCCTCTTTCGACCAAGTCCTAGATTCAGGTAACAAATCTTCCCCCACCCCCACCCCCTTTCTTCCTTGTTTGAACCAAGTAGTACTAGATTTGAGTGCATGAACTAGTTTTACCTCTTAAACGTAAAAAATTAGGTGGTTTTCGAAAAGCCGATCGATCCTATCTACGAGGGGCCCTGAGAAATAGTAAAAGATACAAATGCAGCGACGTCAGGAGCTCGGGAAGTAGAGCAAGGCCGGTTTCGAAGGAAGTTATACCTGATGGTCGCCGGGATGTCGCTAGGTGGGCGGCTGGAGGCCGGATCTGCCCACACTACGGCAGCGAGGAAGAAGGGGTCGGAGGCCCTCCCTCGCCAGCGGTGCTTGGGAGAGAACGGCAAGGCACGCTGATCGGGACACGCCGGCAGTGGGTAAGAGCCGTCGCCAAGGACTACCGCGTGAACGTTGCACCTTCTCACCTTCCCCAGCGGAGAGGATCCGGCTGGATTTGTGACCAGCAGTGAGCAGAGAGAGAGAGAGTGTGGCCCCCGCTATCATGTTTAGATCTGGAGAGGACGAGACAGTGTGAAGAGAGCAACACTAATAAGCAAGCGCGGAGGCTCCTGCCTATACAGTGGAGTACTAGTTTTCTTTTGTCTACCGGAGCCGGCTTGACCTCGTCAATGATTGTCGAGAAGTCTTCATGCACGTGGCCCGGAGGCGCAGTTGTCGTCATTTTGATCTGAAGCACCGGATTATAACATATAACACAAAAAATGCCACATGACAAGAAATCATAACCTCACTGCCCAAAGGAGACAACATGAATCCCGACGGACAAACTAGACGAGGATCAAAGCTCAAATTAAAGATAAACTCATAGAAAAGGGGTCCGTCGATAGATGTCCTAATTAACATAGCCGGCTTGACCTAGATGGCAGCCGAGTAGTCTTCGTGCATGTGCCCCCAATGACTAGCCCAACTCAGTTTCGCTGTTTAACCCTCACAGTGATCTGAAGCACATGACACCTAATTTTGCGAGATGACAAGAAACCTTTTTTTAGATTTCTCACCACAACTACAACCATGTACAACACAGCCTGCACGATATGTAGACGATAGCCAATCCAGGCGTGTCTGCTGGAGTCTGGTCACATGCATGGACGAACTGATCTTCCGTGTCTTGCAGGGATCGTCCAGGCACCAACGTAGTACAACACTTCTCTAGTACTATCGCTCGTCTCTCTCTTCTATTAAGTCACCCGACTTGCGGGGCCGGGGAGTGTGCCTATGGTCGGTTCTCAATTGCGGTCCCACATGTGTGTGCAAACGCAATATGACCGTGTTCCATTCGGAGAGCAGCGTGCCAGACCGACTGACCGTCTGGGGTGCGACGCGAACGCGATGGGCGTGTTGTATACTCCGTACATGTGTACCGCCGTTTTCTTGAGGCTTTGCTCCATGGCGCAATCCATGGATACAAAATTAGTATACTATACTATTTAAAAGTCGAGGGCGGGGCTTTTCCTGCGCGGTAGGCGGGGCAGTTCTGCCTAGTCGGTTCGACAGAGACGCGAGAAGATGAGGGAGTAGGCTGCTGCAAACATAGGGCTGTGTGATTTGACAGCGAGTTACTACTGGACAGGTGGGGCCCCATGATTTGACATGCCATTATCATTTTAACTGCGGTGCTACGCCGGCGTGAGTCTCACGATTCCTGACCACCTCCATACAGGTGCCTCTCCCAATGCCCCACCATGTAGAGGCTGGCTCTTGCATGAGAGCCCACTTCTCTATTTTTTCCTTGCCTCTTTCCTCCACGTATGCAAAAATGCCATGTAAAATAATGGAGAGTATCATGTACTAGTATCATGCATATGATACTTTTGTATGATACTACATCTGTAATACATAGTATCATGTGTTGGTATCGTAGGATAGTTTATTTATTGTCATGCATGACACATTGTAGCACATAATTTAATATGATACAGTATCATATTATGATACTCAACTCTCTCTTTCTTCATTTAATTCGACGTCACCTCATCAAGATTGCATAGTTGTCATGCATGATACTACCTATGATACTCCCATTACAAGCAGCCTTACTTGCTCCTACAGGTGCCAAGCTTGCCACATAGGCATAAAGTCTGATGTGGCAAGTTAATCAAGAAGAGAGAGACTAGTTTGGTGACCCAAGGAAGAAACGGTGCTAAGCGCGTGTACCTAGGTGAAAATACAATTTTGAGTCTATAGCTAATTAAATGAAGCAAACTTAGCAACAAAAAACTAATAAGCACACCATTTCATTGGAAGAGGTCACTCCTTGGCAAATTCAATAAATACTAGTACTCCCTATGTCCCATAATATAAGAACGTTTTTGGCACTACACTAGTGTCAGAAACATTCTTATATTATGGGACGGAGGGAGCATGAAGAAAGAGATAGAGAGAAGTAACAAAAAAATACACTTATAGCCAACCTTATAGCTAACCTTGTTGTAGTATGAGTGACTAAGTGATTACTATGTATGACATGCCAACATCAGATAGCCTAACGCACCGTGTTAAATCTCCAAGGCGCGACCGCGCGCGAGCGATGCGACGTCGTGGTAGGCGCGACCATGATACGGGCTGCTGGCAGCCCTTGGATCTGAGATCAAACGGTAGCATACTAAGTTGTTGAAATTTGCAGAATAACCCTCTAGGATAGGATATTCACCCATAGGTCTAGAATCACGCCATGCAACCATTCGATCTCAGATCCAATGGCTCTCGGAAGCTCGTATCATGGGAGAATGGAAAGCCACTACCCTGCCATTCGCATGCTGGCAGTTCGCTCCTACTCGTCCCCGCACGTCCTTTAATACTACGGCGGTTCGCTCCTAGTCGTCCCGTCCTTTCACATTATGGCAGTTCCACTAATCCTAACCCTCCTCCCAAATCCATGGTGTCCCAAATCTCCATGATCGGTGGTGAGTACAAGGTTAGAACCATCACCGGCGATGAGTTCGACGTCATCTACACTCGTTCTTCCGCGACGGTGAAAGGATGCCTTTCTCGCTTCAGATGTATGTTTGAAAACTCAGCTGATGAGTGGGTCGCTGGGCTAGATATTGAGTACACCATAGTCCTAGGACGAGAGAAGGATCTAAAGGACAAAGAGAGGAAGAAGCCCTTCGTGATCCAGGTTTGCGTGCATGACTTATGCTTGGTCTACCACATATGCCATGCCGACGTTGAATGCCTAGATTTTAAGGACTTCCTCGAGAGCAACCTAGTCAAATTTGTTACTGTAAACTTTGGGAACGACAAAGAAGTCCTGGGTCGGATAGGCCACGTTGTAGGCAACCCCTTCGACCTCCAGAAGAATCAGCTGGTGTCCTCTCATCAGTCTTCAATGCTGACCCTGGCAGGAGCCATGGTTCATCCTTCATACAGTAAACTGGAGAACCTCCATACACGTTTCATCGTTATGCATGGCAGCAGAATGTACTAGATATAGACCACATCCACTACGCTGCAATGGATGGCTACCTTTGTTTCAATATCTACAAGGGTTGGATGAAGAGCAAGAGCCAAGTGTGCGGTTCAAGCAAAGAAGTATCGGCCAAGAGGAAGAGGGACAAGGACAAAGTTGAGGACGTGGACGAGGACTCCGAGTAAGGTTGCAGTGTCGTTGCTCATGGTGGTTCTAATGCAGTGTCTACTGGAATAGTTGCAAAGTTTAATTTCAGGTGTGCTTAGTTTAATTTGAGGGGTGTGTTGTGCTGAGCCCCCAGCTGAACTATGTTATGTTTCTTCTCATTACTTTAACTCTTCAGTACGTATATACTAGTATTTCTTACATTTCATCTTTTAGTTGGTATAGTACTACAACTCGTTTCTTCACATTATATACGTACAATATATATGGCCAACATCATATAGCCAGCAGTTTAGTTGTCAAAGAATTTCAGGGTGCTTAGTTTTGTCAAAGAATTCCAGGATGCTTAGTTTTTTTTTGAGGGGTGGGTTGTGCTGGACACCATTATTGTGACTAGCCTTTTTAATAGTACTATATGCATAATTTGGCGAGGAGCACTCTCTATATGTACCACCTTTTTTTTAATTTCAAGTTTTTCTCCATGGCGCAATCCATCGATACTACTACTGTACAAAAGTATACATTTTTTAAAAGGCTAGAGGGCGGGGCAGTCTAGCTTGGTTGGTTTCACGAGAGGCGAGGGCCTTTGTGATTTCACGGCTCATTACTGCTGGAAGGCGGGGCCTTGTGATTTGACTGCTCGTATAAATGCGCCGACAACCTGAGGAGGAGCAAAGAACCGTGCGGTATACTCAAGTTTCCCACTAGAGTAGTACTACGCCGGAGGAGCACGAAACACGGCAGCCCAGTGCCATATGGCGATAAAAATGATCTTATTTGCTAGTCATCTCATTGTTAGCATTGTTCTATTCATTCCCTCAAAAAAACATTTTCTATTCATGCCTCGCAGATAACGTGACACGTGCGGCGAAACACCCGTAGCAAAAGATGAAACACAGGAGCAAAAGAAGAAGGAAGATTATCACCCCAAATGATCTAATTCACCGCGGAGCCGTAAATGCTTCTTCATTGCCTCCACGACCTCCATCTCCTTGTGCGTCTCCTCCGCCATCTTATTCATTCTGTCCATGACGCGGGATTTCTTGACGCGAGACTTCATCATCTGTTCCACGGCCGCATTACGTACCTTGACAGCAGCCGGGTGCTCGATGCGGAGTTTCGCCAACTCCTCCTTCTGTTCCATGACGAGGGCGTACAACATCTTCATCGAGGAACTACTATTCTCATGCAGCTTCTTCTAGCCGGCGTTCTTCTCCTTCAACAGGTCGATCTCGTGGCAGAGCTTCACCTTGTCCTCCTGAAGCCGCAGGATTTTGCCGGTCGCCTTCTTCTCAGAGGCTACGCTCTTCTCCAGTAGCATGACCAAGCCGGTGGTCAACTCCCCCTGCTTATTGAGCTCAGCGGTCCTGTCATCGAGCCTCTCCTTCAGCAGCTCCACCAAGCCTTGGATGAACTCCTTCTGCTTATTGAGGTGCTTATTGAGCTGATCGGGCATGTCATCGAGGGATAACGACTCCAGCGCCACCGGCTCGGCATGTTCGCCTCCGCGGCTAAGGCGCTGCTGGGAGCCATCGCCTGCCCATGAGAGATCTTTCGAGGTCTCTACGTGGCGGCGAGCCCTCTTTTTTTTCCGTAGCCTTGGTTGCCGCTCCCTTGTTATGAGTAGTCCTCGACCTAGAGCTCTACTCACCGGCCATGGCAAGGACGGACAAAGAAGAAGCACTTATGAGGAGGAAAGTTAGAGTAATTTTCGCTTAGGTAGTTCCCCTTTTTATAACCTAAGTACTAGCACTAGTACTAATACCTGCATAGTGGGAACACGTTCAGGTTTGGTACGTACTAGTAGGTGTGAGCAGGCATTCGAATGTGATGGGAACAAGGTAAAGATTAATTGATGGTTTTGGTTTCGAGGCCCGAAACGGCTCCCGATGAGTTTAGCGGAACATAAATTTCAAGTAGACTACACTGCTCAAATGCGTAAATATTATGGTACTGTCAACAATTGGCACAAAATACGAAGGATACCAATGGAAGTACTACTAGCAACCCATGATTTAACTACTCGCATGCGCACAGTGGAGTAATAAT
Organism: Triticum aestivum; assembly: GCF_018294505.1. Lineage (NCBI taxonomy): Eukaryota > Viridiplantae > Streptophyta > Magnoliopsida > Poales > Poaceae > Triticum > Triticum aestivum. The sequence continues at coordinate 601,519,712 of NC_057813.1, forward strand.
GGCTTTCTTCCGCCCTCACATCCACTCAATTTGCATGCGCTGTATTAATTGACCATCAATGAAGTGAACGACTTTACACGTGCCAAATTATCACATGGGGTGGATCTTGGTACAAAATTGCATCCGCCCGTGTACCCACGTGTGCGTGCGAGGGAATGAGTGCGTGTGTGGCATGCGTGCACATCTTCGCTTCGTGCATGTACTGCCAGTATGGCTCAGGGAGGACAAGTACATTCTTCTGGAACCAGCAGCACGTCACTATGATCAATCCACGCAAGGAGGTCGCGACAACACCTCCACATGTGCCACGTGGCTTCATGAACTATAAGAGAGACACTGTGTAGCATGGCATTGGAATTCTAATTTACGTGTTTTGCACATACTCGAAGTACTAGTAAGGTACACGTGCATTGCACGCATCAGATTTTGCAACGAAATTATGAATAAATACCACACTACAGCATGTAAGCACTGAGTCATATATGCCTGATGTAGACCTTCGTTTAATTTTTATAGTTCATCTCTTTCAAAATCAATTAGTTCTGATAAAAAGCTAGGGCCTCTTGGATTCATACGATTTCCAAAATGCGGGAATGGGAAAAACATGGGATTATAGTGGAATGTCCTCTTGAATCCTACAGGATTGTACGAGTGTTTGATTGTGCATAGAAAAAACACATAATTATTTCAAAGAGGTTTGAGTGGATGGGATGTTTCCTATGAAATCTAGTGCAAATGAATCATATGGAAAAATTCCTATGGTTTACAATCCTACGAATCAAACAACCAAGATAGGAAAAATTCCTAATGATTAGAATCCTCCAAAATTCCTTTGAGAATACTTTGAAGCAAAGAAGCCCTTAATCTATTTTAGGATTCATGGAATTGTGCATTGTAAAGCATAATGTAAAAACAAATAATAGCAATTCAACTAGAAAAAAAGTTTGGGCATTTATGATACGGAAGATTCTAGAACAAAACAGAACCACTGTTCTTTTGAGGTTTGTGCATTATGCTTAAGTTCAACCATGGAGTCTGCTAGATTGTACATGTGGCAAAATCCGGTGGGGGGCTAGAAGATGGTGCGAGGGGCCGAGTGGAAGGAGACTATGAAGGAATGCACAAGTGTGAGATTGATATTTAGAGAGAGGGGCGAGAAGGTGCGCTGTTTCACGTAGTGGCAGAGCCATGAAAAATAAATGAGCTAGGGGGCCAAGCATTGCTAATCCTTTACGAGGAGGGTCAATTAATGAACTTAAACCATTTTTAGCAAAAATTGTCTAATGATCACATTCATATTAACCTTGATACATAGTGATGTTAGGGGGGGCAGGGCCCTTACTGCCCCCTGTCTTCGCCATTGTGCACGCGTCTAAGAGATGAAGCAGAAGGTATGGATGATGAGAGGGGGACGTTGGATATATAATTAATGTGGGTGTATTAGCTATATATGTTAATCCTATATAGAGAGGTATAGATTGATCGATGTGGACGTGAGAAAGAGAGTGAGACCTCACTGGATATATCAATTGATCGGTTTGTGTGGAAAACTTTGAAAGACCTAGCTATATACACACATACATAGAGGAACATCGATCGTTGCGCATGCACGCGTGAGAGATAAAGAATGCCCGATATGATGGAGAGGGGGATGTGTGTGGGTGTGTGCCTTCATTGGAGACCGGCCTAAAGAAAAAGATTGCATGTGTGCGATGGATAATGATGACTGGTAGTGTGTGTGCATGCATGCACGAGAGAAAGTTAGTGGTACAATTATAAAGATAAGACGACTGTGTGGGTGTAAAAGACTAGGTGAGGTCATAATCAATGTAAAGTTGAATTCAAATATTTGAATAAGAGATCCTGATGTTTGAAACCCATGCATGCATGAATATAACGGAGATCTGCGCGGTGTGGTTTGGAAATGAGCATGTTGTAATGTATACACATTTAACAAGGTCAGACTAATTTGAATTTGAGATACCGATGGTAGACAAAATTTGGCCACTACGCATCCATGCATGGACACACTATTCTAATTGTAGATGATGGGTGGCTTTCACATAACATATCTATATCTATACCCCTATATATATATATTATATTTTATTTTTTTTATTGTGTGCGGGTAACTTTAACTTTGAAAGATGGTCGTTGGATGAGGCGAATCTGATGGTCCAAAGATGGCAAATTTGAGCACTACTGGCCGTTGGATATCATCTAGATTCCACCAGATTTTGCCACATGTATAATCTGAAGACTCCATGGTTGAACTTAAGCATAATGCACAAACATCAAAACACAAGCATTTCTTCTTTGTTCTAGAATCTTCCGTGTCAGAATTGCCCAAATGTTTTTCTACATGATTTGCCATTATTTGTTTTTACTTTATGTCTTACAACGCACAATTCCATGAATCTTAAAATAGATTAGCTTTCTTATAAAAACTAGATGATTTAGAATGAAATGAACTATAAGAATTAAACGAACATCTACATCATGCATATATGACTCAAAGCTTACATGCTATAATGTGGTATTTATTCATAATTTTGTTGCCAAATCTCATGCGTGCAATGCACGTGTACCTTACTCTAGTCTAAATGGTGTTTGTGTGTGCGTTGTGCGTGTTGAGGTGCAAATTGTATTTTTTTGGGGTACACGTTAAGCTTGTTCTTCCAAAATTTCAAGCCGCGCCTTGTTATGCCGAAAATTCAAGCTAGTGTCTCTTTCTATCGTGCTGCGAAACTCCCGCCTCTTCAACCCGCGCCTTGTTAGCCCGAAATATTTAAGATATATCTTTGTCTCGTTGTGCTCCGAAAACTCCCTCCATCTCAACCCGCGCCTTGCTATTCTGAAATTACAACGCGCGCGAAAACTCCCACCTCCTGTGAAATCCCAATGCGTGAAATGCCCGTGGTACCCCTCAACCGAAAGAACCGCCTCAAATTGGTGGGGGTACTTTCGGAACTTACCCCACATTTCAGACAAGCGCATCCCTAAGCCATGGTTCCCCACTGCCATCCCATCCGCCCACCCATTCGTACACTGAGGCCATGAAAACCCACGACGAAGCCCCACACCCTGTTCCGTCCACCACCCAGCCGGAGCCTGTTCCCCGACGACGTCGTCCACAGCAACACCTCGACGTCCCTCATCCACCGTACCAGATGATGATCTGTCGTCGATCTCGTTGTCCCGCCGGTTCAGCCACCGTGGCCTCCACTGTGATGCCCCCGATTCAATCATACTCTAATCATACACGCAAATGTGTACGATCAAGATCAGGGACTCACGGGAAGATATCACAACACAACTCTAGACACAAATTAAAATAACACAAGCTTTATATTACAAGCCAGAGGCGTCGAGGGCTCGAATACATAAGCTCGAATACAAACAAGTCAGCGGAAGTAACAATATCTGAGTACAGACATGAGTTAAACAAGTTTGCCTTAAGAAGGCTAGCACAAAAGCAACATCGATGGAAAAGGCAAGGCCTCCTGCCTGGGAGCCTCCTAACTACTACTGGTCGTCAGCGGTCTCCACGTAGTAGTAGGAACCATCGGTGGCATCTGGCTCCTGGGCTCCGACATCTGGTTGCATCAACCGGAAAGAAAAAGAAAGGGGGAAAAGGGGGAGCAAAGCAACCGTGAGTACTCATCCAAAGTACTCGCAAGCAAGGATCTACACTACATATGCAACATTATCAAAGGAAGGTTGTATATGTGGATTGGGCTTCAGAAATGCCAGAATAGAGAGAAGGCATAGTCCTATCAAAGACTAGCATCTTTTGGAAACCACCATCTTGCAGCAAACAGGATGGAGTAGAGTGGCATAAAGTAAAGTAGTAGTAGTGTTATCAACCTCGGCCAGAGATCCTTTCTCGACTCCTTGCGAGAAAGAAATCCCAGAGCCGTACTATCCATTTCTCATCACAATCCAATTCTCATCACAAGTTTCCAGTTCTAGTTGTATCGATCGGGATACAACTCTAAGTGTCCGTTACCGTAGGACAGGCTATCTATAGATGTTTTCTTCCCTGTAGGGGGTGCACCAACTTACCCACCACGCTCGCTTAACTTTTGTTGGACACACTTTCCTGGGTCATGCCGGGCCTCAGCCAAACAATACACCGCAACACGACCTAGGTTTAATAGAGAGGTCAGCATGCTGGACTAAACCTATGACCCTAGGGGTCATGGGCCATCTCCCCGGGAACTCCTGCATGTTGCGTGGGCGGCCGGTGAGCAGACCTAGCTACCTCCTTAAAAAAGGCAGGTGCTTACCGGTCCAACCCGACGTGTGCCACTCAGTCCGTGATGTCTATTAAGCTTTGGCTGATATATACAACGCATAACGCCCATACTATGCCCACGTGATGGTTAGTTCTATCAGACCAGAGGCCCCTCGGATCAAATATCCAAATCGTAGTGGATTAGAAACGCGCGGTAACAAGCAGAGACTCACGAAAGATGTGACCCAGTTATCCCGTATCGAGGACTTGCGGCAAGGGCTAAGAATGCCCGGCCACGCCTCGTAATTATCTCGCGGGCACCCTCCAGGTCAACCCGTCTCCACATCACTCACGGGTACCCCTCAGGGTCAACCCGCCTTTCCAAGTAACGGTGGTAAAGTCCAAGTATCCATGTGTCAAAACATCAAGGGGAAAACCCGAGGAATCACCCCCGGTGAATTCCACTTGATGTAATCATCAAGGTGAACGTAAGAGGAACCACCCCTGTTGGGGATATAACTACTAAGTGTAAATCGCCCAGGAGGGGCCGGTTCACCCTCAACTACATTGAAGCCCATAAAGACCCGGAAGATGGCGCTTTACTGATGCAGCTTAGAGGCCCAGAGCCCAAAGGCGGATTAGGGGCCATAGTTGTAAACCGCTATGATTGTATAACTTGTGTTGTAAGTTAGGAAAGGATAGACCGAGCCGGACACTTTTATGAGCCGGCCTCGGGACTCTGTAAACCGACCGGGCGTCAACCTATGTATATAAAGGGACGACCCAGCGGCGGTTCAGGGACAAGAAACAACAACTCGAGACCCAGGCAAAGCGTATTTGCTCCCTGGTCACTGAAACCCAATCAATTCCATCACAACTAGACGTAGGCTTTTACCTTCATCGAAGGGGCCAAACTAGTATAACTCTCGTGTCCCTTGTCCGGTTTAACCCCTTCAAGCTAACCAGTCGCGATGGCTCCACGACTAAGTCCTTGCACTAGGACATCTGACTGTTAATTCCACGACAGTTGGCACCCACCGTGGGGCTATCGCACGATGGTTTCTAGTTCTTGAAGGGCCGCTTTGAAGGACTCAAAGGGCACGCGGTTGGCCGGATGACCAAGAGTCATCGCGGCAAGCTCTACATCAGAGACGCAGGATGGGGTCCCGAGGCCGGCTCAATTGATGACGGGTACTGGGTCCCCTTTGGCGGAATTCACGTTTTCATCGGCAAGATCGGCGAACCGGGCCCTGAGCCGGACATCTGCACCGAACTCGTCGAGACAGCTCAGCGTGCGAGTCCTGCCCTGATTCAGCCCGCCAAGAAGCATGCGTTCGTAGGATGTGTCCATGGGATCGGATCTGAACTAGTGTCCGAAGGTGAGACGGTCGTTTATTCCGACGGCGAGTCATCCACCGGTGAAACCGAGTCCCTGTACTAAGTTCATGATGGTGTGTTTGAAGGGTATTCCGATGGCACTAGTATTCCAGAATTTTTTGAACCGCCAAACCGAGTGGCAATTTTCATGGCCGGTACACAGCCCACCTTGCAGTCTTCATCTACAGCAGCAATGACGTCCGGGTCAGCAGCCGCAGCAGGAGGCCCAGCGCGCCGACCAGCTCAAGTTCTCTCTGGTTTGATGGATGCCTGGGCGACCTTGTTAACCACGGCAGTTACCCCGGAGACGCGGGATCAGCATAATGCGGAGGTTACCAAGCTAAAGGACCAGATAACACAGGCTAAGGAGGACCTGGCAGTTGAGAACGCTTGGATGGCTGAAGAACGGGCCGCTTTGGATGCCCAGTCACAGCAGATCCAGGCGCAGAATTACCGGCTCATGTTGGATCAGAACGCGTCAAACGACGTAATGCGAAGGAAGTGCCGATCTCGTATGCCGCTGGTCTTCGAAGGATTGAATCTCTTTAATACGTCGGTGGCTAGGCCGAGTAATTCGGCAGCCCTAAACCGGACCGAGGCTCCTAGGGCAGCGCCGGATCAACCACGGATGACGGGTCCGCCTCGTCGAACGGATAACCCGCCGGAATACGTATCAACACCACCGGGTCACTTTTCTAGCCCTTTGGATAACATGATTGCTGCCGCATCTCGCCTGGCAGCTATTCCAATGGAGGGCGATTCACTGGCGGCAGTTGAGACGCGGCGGGCAGGGATCTTCTTCAAACTGACGTTGTGCAGCAGCAGGCTTATTCTTATAGCTGAGACAAAATTCATTCAACCCCCCGTCCGAGCAAAAGTTATAGCAGGCACATTGATGAACCAGAGGTGTCCAGCAGTGCGCGGCGCCATGATTCCCCTCAAAGGCCCAATCCGGCACGCGGTGTGGCAAACGCTCAGGATGTGGTGGATAATGGCAGAGCACGGAGGGAGGCCGCTTTAGCAGCACAGTATGCAGGTCGTTATCAACTCGCCCTGGTTCAGCCAGCAACGTTAGTAGACCGAGGCACCGGGCTTGCCTTCAACTCCTAGGGAGTGTCGTGTCTCATTCCGGCTCTCCATAATATCCGACTTCCCGATTTCAAGGGTCCACGTAAGGTGCCTAATTACACCGCTGATCAACCATCTGAGGCGTGGGTTGAAAGTTATGAGATGGCAATGGAGATGCTAGATGTGGATGAAGCGGCCTGTCCAAAATACTTCACGGTGATTTTGGAAGGGACAACCCGTACTTGGTTGAAGAACCTGCCAGCCAAATCCGTCGAATCATGGGACCAGTTGAAGGCCCGGTTTATAGCCAATTTCAAAGATACGTGCAAACAACCTATGTCCATTGTGGATCTGGATGCCTGTGTTCAAGGAGAGAATGAGTCAACAACTCATTGGGTGCGCCGGGTTTCAGAAGTTTTAAATTCGTCAGACTGGATTAATGCTAGCCAAGCAATCATAACACTGGAGCATAATTGCCGGTTTAAGTCTGAAGATGAAGTTGGGACGGCTCAAGCGCCACTGCAATGACATGGGAACACTTATGGCAGCTTTGGTTAAATATGTCGATTCTGATAATACCAAGGATCCCGATTCTGATGAGGAGAAAATGGAGAAGGGAAAGAAGAACGGCGGTGCACAGGGACAGCAGGACAACCAAGGGAGCCATGGGAATTATGGTAAGCGCAAAGTAGATAATTCAGATTTTGTGGCTAACACCAATATGCAGTGTCGTAAAGGTAAACCGCCCCAGCGCGGTGGAGGTATGAATCTGGAGCGTCTGTTAAACCAGCCCTGCCCAAAGCACGGGACCAAGGAGGTTCCTGCAAAACATCTTTGGAAAGATTGTTTCATTATGAAGGAGTTCAAAAACTCTGGTCTCTTCCGGTATGATCAGGGTCCGTCGGGCGGTTCAGGTCCAGGTTTTCATGGTGGTGGCGGTTCAAACTCTGGATTTTGGAATAATCAGGGCAACCAGAACAACCAAGGTGGTAATAACCAACAGAGTAATCAAGGGAATCAGCAGCAGTCAGGTTATCAGAGTCACCCAAAGCAGTTGAATGGCGGGCAGTATCATGTGTTCACTACTAGTTTGTGCAAGCGTGATCAGAAGCTTAACAAGGGGGCAGTTAATGCTGTCGAACCGGCGGTGCCACGTTATTTGTGGTGGTCCGAGCAGCCCATTGCGTGGAGCAGAGAGGATCATCCGCCCCGGGTTGACAATCTGGGTCATCTAGCTTTGGTGGTGGCACCTCAGGTGGGAGGTTATAAATTTACTAAGGTACTGATGGATGGAGGGAGCAGTATCAACATCCTGTACTATGAGACCTTCCGTCACATGGGGTTGACAGACAAGAGTATTAAACCGTCAAACACTATTTTCCATGGTGTAGTACCAGGTAAATCGGCATATCCCATTGGCAAGATCCCTTTGGAGGTTGTGTTTGGAGATGAGCATGATTCCAGGTCTGAAACATTGAACTTTGAAGTGATGAAAATCCAGAGCCCATATCACGCACTGTTTGGACGACCGGCTTACGCAAAATTCATGGCGAGGCCCTGCTATATCTATTTACAGCTCAAAATGCCGGGTCATAAGGGGACCATCACAATACACGGAAGTTGAAAGATCGCTTTGGATTGCAAGGAGGGTGATGCGGCCTATGCTGAGTCGGTTTGTGCTACAGAGGAGCTGAAGTTCTATAAAGACAATGTTGATTCGGCAGACATGACCCCTCTGAATAAGCCCACCACTGAGCATGACCTGACCCTGAAGTTCAAACCGCCTGATGAGACTAAACTTGTTGACTTTGTTCCTGACAATTCGTCAAAACAGTTTAGCATCAGCACCAATTTGGATCCGAAATAGGAAAGCACGCTCATCGAGTTCATCCGTGAGAACCGGGACATTTTTGCATGGAAGCCTTCTGACATGCCAGGTGTACCGAGGGAACTCACTGAGCACACTCTCAATATTGATCCCAAGTTTAAACCGGTCAAGCAGTTTCTTCGTTGCTTCAATGTGGAACGACGCAAGACCAGTGGAGAGGAGGTAGCCCGGCTGTTGGATGCTGGGTTTATCATTAAAGTTTTTCATCCGGAGTGGCTGGCTAATCCGGTGCTAGTGCTTAAGAAGAATGGCACTTGGCATATGTGTGTGGATTACACAGACTTGAACAAAGCTTGTCCAGAAGATCCCTTTGCTCTCCCGCGTATTGATCAGATCATTGATGCTACGGCGGGTTGTGAGCGTTTGAGTTTTTTGATTGCTTATTCCGGTTATCATCAGATCAAAATGGCAGTTAAGGACTAGGAGAAGACATCCTTCGTCACTCCCTTTGGAGCCTTCTGCTATGTGTCTAATCCCTTTGGGCTCAAGAGTGCTCAGGCAACTTATCAGCGTTGTGTGCAGAATTGTCTTCATACTCAGATTGGACGTAACGTTCATGCTTACGTGGATGACATGGTGGTAAAATCCAGGAAGAAGGAAACATTAATAGAGGACCTCAAGGAGACCTTTGACAATCTTCAAGTTTATAAAATGATGCTTAATCCGGACAAGTGTGTTTTTGGTGTTCCGGCAGGCAAGCTCTTAGGCTTTCTGGTGTCTAACAGAGGTATTGAGGCTAATCCAGAAAAGATCAAAGCGATTACGTCCTTGGCTAAACCGAAGTGTATCAATGATGTTCAGCGACTGGCAGGTCGGATTACAGCCTTGAGCCGGTTTATCAGCCGTTTGGGAGAGAAGGCGATCCCTCTATATCAGATGTTGAAGAAAACAGACAATTTTGTCTGGAGTGACGCAGCTAATGCGGCGTTTGAGGACTTGAAGCGGCAGTTGGTTGAACCACCAGTTCTTGCTGCTCCGGTTGATAAGGAGCCCCTGTTACTACATGTAGCTGCTAATGCTCGGGCTGTCAGTGTAGCCATTGTGTTGGAACGCAAGGAAGCTAGGAAGGAATATCCGGTTCAAAGGCCAGTTTATTATATCAGTGAGGTATTAATTGAGTCCAAGCAAAGATATCCGCATTGGCAGAAGCTAGTGTATGGGGTTTTATGGCAAGTCGGAAGCTTAAACAGTACTTTCAGGGCCATCCCATCACAGTGGTCAGTTCTGCTCCTTTGGGGGATATAATCCAGAACAGGGAGGCAACTGGCCGGGTTGCTAAGTGGGCCATTGAGCTTGGACCACACAGTTTGAAATACATGCCTCGCACAGCCATCAAGTCCCAGGCTCTTGTGGATTTCATCAACGACTGGACCGAGTTGCAGGTACCAGAAGACAAACCGGACAACACATATTGCACTATCCACTTTGATGGGTCCAGACAATTGGAGGGCTCGGGGGCTGGAGTTGTCCTTACTTCCCCTCGAAGTGATAAATTTTGTTATGTTCTCCGCTTAATGTTTCAATGTAATAACAATGCAGCTGAGTACGAGGCCTTACTCCACGGTCTCCGTGTGGCCAAGGAAATGAACTTAAGCCGGGTTTGCTGCTTTGGAGATTCTGATTTGGTGGCCCAGCAAGTTTCTGGCACCTGGGATTCTAAGGATCCCCTCATGGCGTCTTACCGACGAGAAGTGGATATTGTGGCTGGTCACTTCAAAGGTTATCAGGTTGAACACATTGATCGGCGCAAAAATGAAGCTGCAGATGCTTTAAGCCGGCTGGGGTCTCAACGTAAATCGGTGCCGCCCAATACATTTTTGGATATCCTGCATAATCCATCTGTCAAATTGCCCACAGAGGAGGATTTAGCTATTCCTGATCCGGAGGCGCAGTTGGTTGCCGCTTTACATGTAATTCCGGATTGGACAGTTCCATATCTAGCGTATATGAACTGAGGCGAGTTACCAGAAGATGAAGTTCCGGCCAGACAGATAGTCCGGCGGTCCAAGTCCATGGTTATTCACAATGGCGAGTTACACCGTTGCAGCATTTCAGGCGTATTCCAATGTTGTGTGTCTCCTGAGGAGGGTCAAGATATTTTGCGAGAAATCCATGAAGGTGATTATGGTCACCATGGCGGTTCAAAATCCTTGGTCGCTAAAGCTTTTCGTCATGGTTTTTCTTGGTTGACGTCTCATGCTGATGTTGAGGACCTGGTAAAGCGGTGCGATGCTTGTCAGAAGTTTTCTCGCCGAGTTCATGTTCCGGCTCAGGAGCTACGGATGATTCCAATCACTTGGCCGTTCGCTACTTAGGGGCTTGATATGGTGGGTCCTTTTAAGCGGTCCAAGGATAAGAAGACCCACTTCTTGGTGGCGGTTGATAAATTTACTAAGTGGGCTGAAGCGGAGCCAGTAAGCAAATGTGATGCAGCCACGGCGGTTTAGTTCATCAAAAAGGTGATCTTCCGGGTTGGTTTTCCACATAGCATCATTATAGATAATGGCACGAACCTTTCCAAAAGGTGAGATGGAGGAGTTTTGTCAACGAGAGCACATCCGGCTTGATGTAGCATATGTGGCTCACCCCCAGTCTAATGGTCAAGCTGAGAGAGCTAATCAAGAAATCCTGAAGGGTATCAAGCCCCGGATTATGGTTCCTTTGAAGCGGACGCCGGGTTGTTGGGTGGAAGAATTACCATCTGTGTTATGGAGCATAAACACCACCCCAAACCGATCTACGGGTTATACACCTTTCTTCATGGTTTACGGGGCAGAGGCCGTCCTCCCAAGTGATATTCGTCATGACTCGCCCCGGGTTGCCAATTATGTTGAAGCGGACAATGAGCAAGCAGCCGGGAGGCACTGGACCTGTTAGATGAAAAACAGACATGGTTTTGGCTCGTTCGGCGGTTTATCAGCAAGACCTGCGGCATTATCACAGCCGTCGGGTTAAAACAAGAACCTTTCAAGAGGGCGACTTACTGCTCCGGCTCATCCAGGATCAGACCGATATGCACAAGTTATCCCCACCTTGGGAAGGGCCCTTTGTGGTCAGCAAAAATCTGCACAACGGATCATACTACCTCATTGACGTTCGAGAAGACTCATGCAGTTCTGAGGAGGAGACCCGGCGGCCGTGGAACATAGCTCTCCTTAGGCCTTACTACACTTGAGCCATAGGCTTTTCTTATGTACATATTTTGACAATGTATATATTATGATCAATATAATAAACCAGCATCCTTGCTAAAAGCAGGGCCTCTGCCGTTTTCCTCAAATATCTTTTTGGTTACATGGGGGCTTCAGCTGACAAAGCAGAGTACTACCTATTAAATCGGCTATCATGCCACAATACAGCTTGGGAGCTTCACACCCAAGGGGCCAAAGAGAGTCTAAATGCTATGCACAACTCAAACATAGGCACCCATTGAGCACAGCTCAGAAAGTTACTTGGGGGCTCTTTGTGCAATGCAACAAAGAGTTTGAAAGGACCCTTGTAATATGCTATCAAGCACGGCTTGGAAGCCTGGTGTATTCACCAAAAACCCCAGGTTAACCTGCCTTCATCAAGTAAGCCACTCCTATCCAGGTAATCCTGGCATGACCCGCCGAACGTTTGACAAGTCAATCTTATACAGACCCTCAACTTGTCAAAGTTAAAACGAGGATTGGTTAGTTGGAGGTCCATCTTAAAAGGCTTTGCAAAATGGTTTAACTCGGCGGCCTGGCAGCCCATGAAAAGCCTCGAATTTAGTCCTGGCAGCCCTTGAAAAGCCTTGACTGCATGGTTTTTGTTTGCTTTTTGTCAAGTTTTTACCCTTTGCTAAAATTTATCTTGAACCGGTGTCTATTGACCCGGTGTGGCTTTTCAGTCATCATAGTAAACCGGTGTTTGTTAACCCGGCTTGGCTTTCAACTACAGGTTGTCAGACCATATTTATTATCAAACCGGTATTTCATAACCCGGATTGGCTTTGATTACATGTTGCCAGCATGATCATCTGGCGTTTATCACAACCCGGTATGGTTTAGCATATACACCAACACTGCATGGTGAGAGTTATCAATACTCTAGATTTGGGTTCTCACCCTTACTACAAATACAAGTTGGTAAACCAACTAAGTAATTTAAATATCACAGGTATGATTTATTTCATATTTTGATTCAGCTTTGGTAATTAACCGGGCTTTGTATTGGGCATGGTGACCCGTCCGGCGGTAAACCGCTCGGACAATTCTTTTTATGCAGACATCAGGATCGCATGAAATTATCAACCTATATAATGAAGCACAGCAAATATCATAGCGGATCAAGCAAAGTCATGTATCAGTGCTGCAGATCAAAGTATTTTAAACTCGCCTATTACAAGGCGCTTTGAGGCCCAAAATAATGATTGTTGTTACACAGAACAGTCTGTGAAAATAACCCGATTGCCGGATTAAGATTCATCGCCCGGTTGACGTGAAGTTGATGGATCCTCAGACGTCGGTTCAACCTCCTCCTCCCCACCTAGTGGCTAGAAGTCAACGGTGGCCCAGTCAATCCGGGTTAGAGCTTGAAAGACGGCCTCTTCACTTATAAGATTCGATGGTTCAATGTCAGGGGCATAAGTGTGCTTATGAATGGGCGGAATAAGATTCTGCACTTCTCTCATAGCAGTATCAACTCGATGATTGTTGGCATCATAAAAGGACCGATGAGAAGTCAAGTTCACCTCTTCAGCCAATTGACTTGCTACTGGACGCATCTCCTTGGTCAGGGCTTTGAGGGCTTCATTATCAAATGCTGATCCATTTTCTTGTTCATCCGGATAGCCCTTGGCAATATCAACTGGATCCAGGTTAGCTATCCATGATTTGGCACGAGTCAGTGCTAACAAAGCAGCAGCCGTGGCAGCAGATCGCTTTAACTCCTCTATCTGAGCAGGAGTCATTGATAGCTTGGCCAAAGTATCCTTGATCAAAGTTGGTGCCGGTTTATTGTACGACGTTGCACAGATGACTCGTTGTGCACCGGTATACAGTTGCTCAGTCAATGAGTAAGCTGCCTTCAACTTCATCCGCATATCTGTGCCCAGATGAGAAATGTGATTACCTGCAATGGTTTAAGAATTTAATGTTAAACCGGCAGAGTTGAAGATACTTCAGAACAGGCTATTACAAAATACTTACCAAAAATTGCAGAAGTCATGGCGTTCACTTGATGTTTCAGCCCAGTCAGCTCTTCCGCCACCGGTTTAAGAGTTGCTTCGGCGTCTTCGGTCCGCTTTAACAAAGCAGCCTTCTCAGTTTCCCAGTTGGTACGTTCATTTTTGAAGCAATCCTTCAATTGTTCCATGGCTGTCAAAGCGCCCTTTAGCTCTTCTTTGGCTTTAGAGGTCTCTTCTTGCTGGGACTTGATGTTTTCTTGAAGATCAGCGATTTGAGATTCTTTGGTATTTATATCGGTCTGCAAAAGTCAGATGATGAAGCTATTAAAGTCCCAAGCACATAACAAGTTATACACTTGCCACTTGGGGGCTAATGTGGATTGCTTCTTAAATCGGATATTTTAAAGTCCCAAGGCTCAATACAAGTATTAAGCTTGGCACTTAGGGGCTAATGCACAATTGATCAGTTAAAGGTGAAGGCAATTAATAAGGACAAAAAGTCCTGGTTTATCTTCAAGAGATAAACCGGCCCTTGTGGGCTACTCAGTTGAAGTGTTCTTTATCTCGAAGTCCCGCTCTATCTTCAAAAGATAAACCGGCCCTTGGGGGCTACAATGGAGGTGATATACAGAACAAAGCAAATTTCAAAGCATTTTTTAAGATTACCTCATAGTGTTCCTGCATTAAGTTTACCAGACCGGCCTCATAATACCGGCTTGTGTATAGGCGGTTTAAAAATCCGGAATGAAGCTCCTAGGCGCTAAGGTTAATGAAGCTGGATAAATCAGTCTTTCCTTTCCCCTTGCCCATAGTAGCGAATTCCTCCTTGGCAGTATGTTTTGACAAGGCAACTGGGTTACCAGGACTAGTGTGACCAGTACCAGTGATAACAACATCATCATCACCACCTTTTGATGGATTTGGCGGATTGACAGTGTCCCTGGCCGGGCTTGGCACATCTTTGTCCTTGGCTAGGCTTTGATGATCAGCATGAGGACTGGACGGGTTGACTTCTGGCGGTTCAGCATAGGTATCCTGATTTTGGGGTACAGGATCATCAATGGCAATGTCAGCATCTCTATTAGCACCTTCCAAAGTTCTGTCTGGTTCAACCTCTTTAGTAGGGACATTGGTTTTTGCTTTCTTGTTCAGACGGGCTTTGGCGCTGTAATATTAAAACAAAAGGTCAGTTGGTAAACCGGTGCAAGAAGACAAAGTTAAAACCAGTATACTTACCCAGGGACGGTCTTGAGGGGAGGCATTTGAGCGGTTGATGAACCGCCAGATGAAGAATTGGAAAACACCTGGTCATTCGGATCAGACGGATTAAGTGGGTATTGGAAGCAACCCTTCAAAGGGTAATTTCTTTTAGGAGAACAAGAAACCTCTGGACGACGCTTCTGGATTGGTGTATCCGGTAAACTGGAAGAAGTGACTTGCTGGCCACTACGCCGGGTTGTGCGATGACCTTCAGTTTGTTATGTCTTCATAGAAAATTGCGGATCCAAATTAGCAAGAGGATGAGAGTATTTTACTTTCCGAACTGCACGGTGAAAGTCTTGAACCGGTGCAAGATCTGAATCAGAGGAAAGAGAGATTACCTCTACATGGTCCACATGACTGGCCTCCGCATCATCCTCGGAATAGTCATTGTCAATGAGGTGTATGAAAAAGGAACCAAGGGAGTCAAGTTCTACCTCTTGATCCGATTCATCAACGTCTTCTGGCGGATCAGAGGACTCAGCGGTTTTCTTCGTAACTTTGCTTTTTGCACGAGGAGCCCTCACCGGTTTGTCTGAAGCTTTCCATTTCCAGAAAGAATCTTTGGCCTGTAAAACAAACAAAGGGTTATCAGAACAATGTTAAAGCGGAGACGGATCAATAAAGGTGGAAAAGGTAAAACTTCTTACTGTTGGCAGTTTGTTGGAGGTGTAAAAAGGAGCCAATCCGGTCTTGCTGCATTGAGCGATCGGTTCATCTAGCATCTTCTTCACGGACTCAGTGACTTCCTCATCAGTCATTTCTATCTCATGATACCGTTGAGGGTCTTTGATGTTTCTGGTATACTCATGCATCAAACTGGAGCGGCGGCTTAAGGGAAGAATACGCCATGAAACCGAGCACCGAACAAGGTCAATGTCGGTTAAGCCATTTGCTAGGAAAGCCTGGAGCTTAGAAAGTTGAGGTGCATAAGCTTGTCACTCTTTGGCTGTGAGCCGTGGTGGCAGTGGATGGCCATTGCTGAGCCGATGAGCAAGGTAACCCGGCAGAGGGTTTTCATCAGCAGGCGCGGTGTTCTGACAGTAGAACCATGTTTGATTCCAATCCTTTGGATGGCTGTGGTGTTTATCATGAGGGAAATCCACTTCCCTCCTCTTCTGAATTGACACGCCGCCAAGTTCAGTATTGGGGCCGTCAAAGAATTCAGTTCGGCGGTTTAAGTGGAAAAAGTCTCGAAAGAGCTCAACAGTTGGTTCTTCTTGAAGGTAAACTTTGCAGAACACTTGAAAGTTGCATATATTGGACACAGAATTTGGTCCGATGTCTTGAGGATGGAGTTGAAAACTAGCAAGCACATCCCAGAAAAACTTTGAACCGGGGGGGCTAAAACCCCGGTCTAGATGTTGCATGAACACAATCACTTCTCCGTCTTGAGGAACAGGAGGGCACTCAAGGCCAGGAACTCGCCAATGAAGGACATCTTTCTTGGCTAAAGCGCCAGTTAAAACATACCCATTGAGCTGCGTTTCTGTGATCCGGTAAGGAACCCAGTTGCAAGCAGCAAATTGCTTGGTCATTTTGGAAGGCAAACTGAAAAAGAAATGCGAAGGCCGGTTTACGAATCAAAGTTGATGTGCACAAACCGGTGTTAAACCGGGGAATTTAATCAAGGTATATGCACATGTTAAACCGGCTATTGCCATTCAAGTCAGGATGGCGGTTTAAAGTGATGGCTAATGGTACCAGGCGGATTATGATTTTCTACAAGTTAAACCGCCTATGGGGGAAACAGCAGAGCTGAAAATCACTAAGTGGTGCAGAAACAAGTTTCACAAAATGATGATATAATTTTGGATCTACCGTGGTTCAGTAAAGAAAATTTTCTAAGTTCTACAATGGCGTTAAATAGAACAGAGAAGGTCTAAGAGGGGATTTATCCAGGAACAGCAAGATGCTATACAATGGCAAACTAAAACTATGGATCTACCGCAGAAAGAAACTATCAAGTCTAGCTAAAATGTAGTAAGAGGCCAAGAGGAAAAGTGGAGAAGCACTGACGAACGTCGACAAACACAGATGAACATGAAGCCCTAATGGAGATCTAGGGTTAAGGAAGGGAGTACTTACCAGGGCCACGCAGCGGCGGAGGAGTATCTCAGGATCTCTGGTATGAACAGGGTGATGCAGCTGCCCAGTCGGTGCAGATTCGAAGATTGGCCGCGGTGGCGGAGCTTGAGCTCTTCGGGTCGCGAGGAGGAAGACGAGAGGCAAGGGGAGAAAATGGAAGGACCCCCCGGCCTTATTTATAAAGGGGAAAGAAGATAAGCGACAGGCGCGAGAATCGAGGAGCCTGAAACGGCAAGTGGCATAGCTGTCACCTCGATCTTCGGGATATAATTAATAAAGGGAATATTTTTTTGTCTTTTTACTAAGATGATGTCATGACAATCCGCTGATGTGTCCAGAGGATGACGTCATGGCGGTTTAACAAAAGTTTTCAGGAGAAGACATCATGGCGGTTTACATGAAACGTAAGAAGATGTTCATGAAATTTCTCTAAGTATTGAAGATTGACATGAACTGGTTCAAATCAACCTGGGGCCTAATGTTGGGATATAAGTACTAAGTGTAAACTGCCCAGGAGGGGCCGGTTCACCCTCAACTACATTCAAGCCCATAAAGACACGGAAGATGGCGCTTTACTGATGCAGCTTAGAGGCCCAGAGCCCAAAGGCGGATTAGGGCCCATAGTTGTAAACCTCTATGATTGTATAACTTGTGTTGTAAGTTAGGAAAGGAGAGACCGAGCCGGACACTTGTATGAGCCGGCCTCGAGACTCTGTAAACCGGTCGGGCGTCAACCTGTGTATATAAAGGGACAACCTGGCGGTGGTTCAGGGACAAGAAACAACAACTCGAGACCCAGGCAAAGCGTATTTGCTCCCTGGTCATCGAAACCCAATCAATTCCATCACAACTAGACATAGGCTTTTACCTTCATCCAAGGGGCCGAACTAGTATAACTCTCGTGTCCCTTGTCCGGTTTAACCCCTTCAAGCTAACCAGTCGCGATGGCTCCACAACTAAGTCCTTGCACTAGGACATCTGACGTGTTAATTCCACGACAACCCCCGAGGTTCACACTTGAGGGGTTGCACGACAGAGTAGTATCGGAAGTGGTTAAGGCGGAATCACCCTCCATGACCATGACCGAATAACTACACTACATGGTTAACATCAGAAGTGCTGTAGAGGCCGCACCCTCAGCACTCAATAGGAACCCAGTAGTGTCGAGCAACTAAGGGGAAAGTGATGTGCGGTGCCGGGTCCTGGTCTTCGATCCCGTTGATCGGGTCTTAGATGATGAAGCAGGGGCAACAGGGACAAGGTGGGGGTCACTGATAGATCACTAACCAACCTATACTAAGCAGTTTAGGATAAGAAGGTAAGGTACAATGAGCAGGTTACAAAAGCAGGCTATGCATCACAATAGGAGCTAACAATTGTTCGCACATGAACACGTTACCGTGTACCTCCAATGCCGAGGGTGATGCACCGCAGCTCACGTTGAAGGAGACCCGTCCGGAAGCGCGGTACGCAAGCAATTCGGCGGGCGCTTTTGAGCACCCGAAACCCCACACGCCCGGGAGGGGCCCCATCTGGACGCGCGGCGGCTATGGGCTGCCCTAGGTCGGTTAGCCCGCCCCTAGAGCCTCGAGGATCGCTGCCCTTCGACGAAGAACGAACGAAGAACGAGAGAGAAAGAACAAGGGAGAGATGTAAAACTAGGGTAAAAAGTAGATTGATTATTCGATTGCGTGTTGTTATTCAATCGGCCCTCACCCCTTACATATATATGAGGCGGCTGGACTTTCCGTACAAGAAAAGGACTCAAATCCCATCCAAAACATCAAAAGATAACATAACTCGGACTACGAGGGCCGGAACTTCTGGTCAGCCCGGAACTTCCGGGCTAAAATTACATCAAGTAGCCCTCTTGTATAGCTCCTGCAGGTCGCATATGGCTTCGGATCGCGATGGTCCAAAAAGAAAAGTTGTAGATCTTGCAATGGAGAAAAACTCTTCAGTTCATCACTTTTTCATCTGAGGTCATCTTGATACTGAATTCTGGCACGTAAATCTGCAAATAATGTTAAAATTCCAGCTTTCGGGGCGAACCGTGTGCGGACTTTCTGTTTAGCCCGGAACCTCCCCGGAAGTTTTGCCCGGAACTTCCGGGCTAAAATTTTGGAGCACACTGTTTTGGCTCTAACTTTTTCATACGAACTCCAATGGAGACGTTCTTTATATCAAAATCGATCGTTTCGACGAGACGAAGACAATCCATGTAGAAACGTTTCCCATAGGAGGTCGTCTTGAAGGCCTAATTGGCCGAACGATACTCTGAATACAAAATCATAATATTTTGAGCATAGTTGCAGCCCTTGAGATGAGGTCGGATGGTGACAACCCAAACTTCAATGATTTCATATCGACAATATGAAACTTTTTCATGTAGACCACTTCTCTATTTGAGGCCATCTTAATCAAGTTCTTAACCGTGCCAAAATCTGGTGTCAACACATGCCCCCATGTTTTTCGGCAAAACTTGCGTGCCGAAAAATAATTTGCAATGTATTTGTTCTAAGGACGATGTCAACACTCCATCGGCCATTTAGTTTTCTCAGGATGATAATTATGTATCGACCATGTTTATGCTAAGGGTGATAGTTATATATCGGCCGTTGATTTTAACTTCT
The DNA here is from genome assembly GCF_018294505.1 of Triticum aestivum. Taxonomy (NCBI): domain Eukaryota; kingdom Viridiplantae; phylum Streptophyta; class Magnoliopsida; order Poales; family Poaceae; genus Triticum; species Triticum aestivum. The sequence goes on from NC_057813.1 coordinate 601,539,415, forward strand.
TGTTCACATCATACCTTGTAACCGATTACCACCAATCGGCTTTAAAGAGATGGGAATGAACCTGTTCCTTGTAGCACTAAGGAAATCAAACTCCGAGAGGTCACGCCCTGTTAAGCAAGTTACATCGGGATGATTCCAATCCACCGATGCATCGGCCAAAGCAACACAAGCCAAATTATCCGCGTGAATGATTTCTACCTCATCATCGATCCATTGTATTAAAAATTGATGCATGGTAGATGGCACACATTGGTTAGCATGAACCCAATCGCGACCTAATATAACATTATAGTTACCTTCCACCTCGGCGATGAAGAATGTGGTGGCCAAAGATTTGCTTCCCACGGTGAGTTCCATGCACATCACACCTTTGGCCTCTGTCTTTTCTTTACCATCGAATCCATTAAGTACCATATTGGTCTTCATCAATGCATCATCATCTAAATCCAACTTTTTGAAGACCGAGTAGGACATAAGATTTACCACAGCACCACCATCAACGAGCATCCTAGCAACCGGCAATCCGTTAATATGACCTTTGAGGTACAATGGCTTCAAGTGTTTCACCGGTTCTCTTGGCTTCTCAAAAATAGCATTCTTAGGACCAAAATTCAGCTGGGCTACCTCCCCTTCTTCACCTATAGCATGAAGCTCGGCAGGTAAATAATATACCATATTAATATCCATACCTTCCCGAACCGGCGTAGATTCATAATCCACCATCTCCTCTTCATCTCCCAATGTGTATATTGGGCTTAAAGATTCCTCAATTGAAGGGGATGTTTCAGGTAGTGTGGACGATGTAATAGGGTTCGCATCATCCTCTTTTGGTGGTAAGGTGTTGCTGCAGCTAATGTAGAAGCATCTGTGTTTTGTTTTTGTTTAGGCCTCCACACTTGTTTTGTGAGTGCTATGGGCCGAATTTCACTAAACAATTCGTCCCTTTGCCTCTCCTCTTTGTGTTCTACCTTCTCGTGGTTCCTCATGCGTTGTAACCTCCTTTTCATGGTCTTAGTTAAACCGGGAGGACACCACTTAGGTTGAGTATATTTGGGATTCCTTGGTTTGGCCTTGCTTGTGCTCGCCTCATGATCATCAACCATTGAACCCTGCTAAACAATAACAATATCACCATTAGAAGTAGCCAGATTACCAACAACCGACTTTTTGATCTCCTTTTGCTTGTCGCATTCTGAAATTTCCACATTAGGTGACTTAACACGCCACACTTTTTTATTGGCCTTACTTGGAGAATTTTTTGTTGGCCTATTAGCACCATAACTCAAACGGCCTTGGGTGGGATAATAAAGCCTTTCGCGAGCAGGCCTTCTAGGTGTTGTCCACCCCATATGGAAAGCATAAGGAGCCATTGGGGGCTTCCCCCATCCTCCATTGAAGTCTCTCATGTAATATGGCGCATAGGAGGGTTGTGACATCCATGGTGTCGGTGCCCATGACCCATATGGCCTTGCATAGCGTCGAAACTCTTGCTCCGGAAGCGATCTTGAATGCTTCGAATGTGATGGCCGATTAGAGCTAGAACTGGCCGCTTGACTTGCATATTTGGATAGCAGCATATCAAAAGTTGGCTTGATTCACTTGCGCTTGGCTTCACTTTTTCCCCACTTGCCAACTTCTGAATTCTTGGGCATGATAAGTTTAACATGAGTATCTTCTTGTACTTGTGGTTGCCCCCCGAGTACCGGATTTTTTATGGTGATCTTCAATACGTCCTTGCCATCGGGTTGCTTATCAAGCACAACCTCTCTTCCCAAGACTTTGTCGCCCTCCTTGCCTTTCCTGGGTTCACCAGTAAGAACATTATCTTTATTAGCAGATTCGGCTATGCTAGGCCGAATTAACATTTTCTTTCCCTCCAAGTCCATGGTGTTCATCGGAAAGGGCTGTTTATCAACTTGCATCTCAGCAAAATTCAATCGTCCATCATTAATGGCCGATTGTATCTGTCGTCGAAAAACATTGCAATCGTTAGTAGCATGAGAAAATGAATTATGGTATTTGCAATAAGCACGCCGTTTCAGCTCATAAAATGGCGGTATGGTGTGTGATATTCTAATCATCTTATATTGCAAGAGAGCATAAAATATCTTATCACACTTAGATATATCAAATGTAAACCTCATCTCCTCATCACGATTCTTGCGAATCGACTTAAGAGCATTGCATGTATAGGGTTTGGCCTTTAAGGACCAAACAAACTCAGTAGTATAAACATCAACCTCATCGTCCGAATTATCATCATTGTGTCCAACCATATGCATTCTAGGACGATCGGTTGTAGACCTATGAATCTCTTTACTTCGACTCTCTTGAGCCAAAGCTTTTTGTAAGACTTGATTAATATTCAAAAACTCATAACTTTCTAGCATCTCTTTAATGTGAGTTTTCAAACCATTAAGAACGAGATCTGCCAAGTCTCTCTCAGTTATCACTAAGCTATAACATCGGTTTTTTATGTCTCTAAATCTCTTGACATAATCGGTGACCGATTCATCATGTTTTTGCCTAACAGATGTAAGATGTGACAACTTTAGCTCATTATCGCCGCTATAAAAATGATCATGAAACTTTTGCTCTAATTGCGACCATAAGAGAATTGAGCCATGTGGTAAAGCAGCAAACCATGAAAATGTGGTGCCAGTTAAAGACAAGGGAAATAAACGCACTTTCAACTCTTCTATGGAACCTGCTTCACCCAACTGTGCTAGATACTGACTCACATGCTCCTAAGTTGTTTTCGTACCCTCACTACTAAATTTAACAAAATCAGGAACCTTACAACCTAGAGGGTAAGAAATTGCATCGAAGTGTTCAGGATAAGGCTTTTGATACACACGACTCTTTACTTTCGGCTCGTTTCCGAAAGTTTCTAGAAACATCTTATGCAAATCCTCCCTTAATTTAGCCAAAATTGGATCTGAGGTAGATGAAGATGGTTGTGGCAATGACATAGGAGCAACCTGAGTACTAGCTATTGGTGCAACTTGTGGGATGGGCGCTGAACCATAATTCGGCGGAAGACCAAACATGCTTGCGCCTATGGGTGGTGTGACAAAGTGATTCAGCGTTGACGCCGAATTGGGCACACTCATAATAGGATTAGGATATGTAGGTGCAGCCACAAGATGATTGGTTTGAGTAGGGTAAAAATTCAACGGCATATTATATTGTTGTTTCGTAGGTGGTGCCTATGAAATAGGTAAAGTTGGACTAGGGTTTTCAGATATACCAACAGTACCACTAGATGACGGAGGCATATTTTTCTGAGCATTAGCACTAGCCACAAAAGAATTGTATGCCATCACATTACCCTTACTAACAAGATGCTCAATCATAGCCACTTGCTCTGGAAAAAAAACTTTACTCACAGTGATTTCATCTTGTTCGTCAATAAGAGGAGGGAAATTGAAGTTTCCAACCGGAGTGTTGTTGCCTTGATGGTCCTTCTTGAAACTTGAAAGAAACACCTCCAAATCCTCCTCCTCGTGCTTCTTCTTGAGCGCCTCAAAAGCCTCTTCATGTTGCTTCTTGCGCGCTTCGTAGGCTTGCTGATGATCATCTGATAGTTCATCAAGACCGGGCTTAATGATGTTATCGGTGCTAACTTCTGAGGGCTTGGGGAGATCCGACATGGTTGATGATGATTCTTGATCTTTCTGTCCGGAAGCGTCACCGTGTACCTCCAACACCGAGGGTGATGCACCGCAGCTCACGTCGAAGGAGACCCGTCCAGAAGCGCGGTACGCAAGCAATACGGCGGGCGCTTTTGAGCACCCGAAACCCCACACGCCCGGGAGGGACCCCGTCTAGACGCGCGGCAGCTATGGGCTGCCCTAGGTCGGTTTTCCCGCCCCTAGAGCCTCGAGGATCGCTGCCCTTCAACGAAGAACGAACGAAGAATGAGAGAGAAAGAACAAGGAAGCGATGTAAAACTAGGGTAAAAAGTAGATTGATTGTTCAATTGTGTGTTGTTATTCAATCGGCCGTCACCCCTTACATATATATGAGGCGGCTGGACTTTCCGTACAAGAAAAGGACTCAAATCCCGTCCAAAACATCAAAATATAACCTAACTCGGACTACGAGGGCCGGAACTTCCGGTTAGCCCGGAACTTCCGGGCTAAAATTACATCAAGTAGCCGCTTGTATAGCTCCTGCAGGTCACACATGGCCTCGGATCGCGATGGTCCAAAAAGCAAAGTTGTAGATCTTGCAATGGAGAAAAACTCTTCAATTCATCACTTTTTCATCGGAGGTCATCTTGATACTGAATTCTGGCCCGTAAATCTGCAAATAATGTTAACATTCCAGCTTTCGGGGCGAACCGTGTGTGGACGTTCTGTTTAGCCCGGAACCTCCCTGGAAGTTTTTCCCGGAACTTCCGGGCTTAAATTTTGCAGCACACTGTTTTGGCTCTAACTTTTTCATACGAACTCTGATGGAGACGTTCTTTATATCAAAATCGATCGTTTCGACGAGGCGAAGACAATCGGTATAGAAACGTTTCCCATAGGAGGTCGTCTTGAAGGTCTAATTGGCCGAACAATACTCTGAATACAAAATCATAATATTTTTAGCATAGTTTCGGCCCTTGAGATGAGGTCGGATGGCGACAACCCAAACTTCAAAGATGTTCATATCGACAATATGAAACTTTTTCATGTAGATCACTTCTCTATTTGAGGCCATCTTAATCAACTTCTTAACCGTGCCAAAATCCGATGTCAACAACAATAACAATAGCAAAATCTAATGCAGGCATGAGAGAATGGAATGGGCGATATTGGGATGATCAAAAAGGCGGGCTTTCCTGGTTGCTCTGGCAAGGAGGGGTCATCGTCGACGTAGTCGATCACAAGGGCGGCATCGTTCTCGGGGTCTACCGGGGAGAACAGGGGGAAGAAACAATAAATATAAAGCAAGCATAGCATCACAAAGCATAACATGGCAATATGTTGTGCCAGGTGTGATCTAACGTATGGCTGCACGATAAAAGGGTGAAGGGGGAATTCAACCGGGAAGGTATTCCCGGTTCCGGACCTGTGTCAGACAAATGACCGGCGGGGCAATGTTCCATGTTCAGATAGGTAGAGGCATCTGACAGGTAAACGGACTGCGCATCTAGATTCGTTGGATTTTTCTGAGCAACTTTCATGTATAAAACATTTTCATCCGAGTTACGGTTTATTTTCTATGAATCTCTAAAGGTGTAAACATTTTCTGGAATTAAATAAATTATCAGAAAAGAAATAATATGTCAGCATGACATCACTGTGACATCAACAGTCAACAGACTGTGACATCACTGTGACATCAACAGTCAAAATGACCAATGGGGCCCACTTGTCATAGATAGAGGGGCTAACAGATGTTTACTTTAATTAAACAAAGTTAATTAACAGCTAGGCCCCACACGTCAGTGACCCATTAATCTAACTAATCATGTTCATTTATAAAAACATTTTAATTAGTTTAATTACACGATGGGGCCCGCATGTCCGTGCCATTGGGCTGCCCAGTCAGCACTGTTGACTGAGTCAACAGAGTCAACAGGGCCACATGGGCCCACACGTCAGCCTCACATGGGAGGCCACGCGGCGCCACGTCGGTCACTGGCGACGGAGCGGCTCCGATGACCAAAGCAATGGCGGCGCCTCGCCGGAGTTGGCCGGAGCCACGCTATACGACGCCTCCAGACCTGCGGCTTGGACCTAAGGGTGCGGCCCGGCGCCGCACACACAATGGTGACGACGACCGGCGTCGAGGACCACCGGAGCATCGCCGGTGCCGAGCGAAGGCGGCACCGGAGTTCCGGAGCACGTCAGGAAAAGCCTACGGGGCGGTTAAAACAAGCATCGTTACACGCGTTCGAACGAGGGAGCCCCATGCATCCAACATCGATGGTCCCGCATGCTAGGATGGCTTAGAGCCACGGGAGCGCTGACCGGAACAGCGCCGGAATTCGGACATCGATGGATTCGAGCGTCCCGGGCATGGCAAGGGTGGTAGAGGGGTGCGTTGAGCAGCTAGGAGCTCCAGGAGCTCGATGGTGGTGATAGCGCGGTGCGAGGAGCATCAGGGCGACGGCAATGAGCTCAACGGTGGAGCTCGGCTCGGCCATGGCGGGTCTAGCCGCTCCGTGCACGTACGGGAGCAAAAGAGAGGGAGGAGGAGTGTAGCTCACAGTGAGCCCGCAGATGTGCTCATTGGGCTTAGGGGAGGCACGAGGTACCCGAATTCGATGCCGGCGTTCGTTGGAGCAGAGGAGGAAGAATAGGTCGTCGTGCTCGCTATGGGGGCTCCAGGCTTGGTCCGGTGGTTGAGGAAGACTTCATGGGGCACGACGGTGCTCGGGGACTCGTCGGAGAGGGACGGGGACAACGGTGGCCGCGGTCAGCACGGCGGACGGCGTAGGGCGCGTCGGCAAGGCGGATCTAGAAGAGGGGGAGCGAGTGTGCAAGGGAATAGGGACTGGCGCGAGTGGGGGAGGAAGGGCAAATGGGAGGCGAGGAGGCCGAGGCATCGGGGCGGTGGAAGCCTTGTCCTCTCGTCGGGCTTCGCCAACGAGGTGGTTGATGGGCGCGGTCGCTCGAACAGGAAGGCGACCGGGGGGAGCATGGGAGGCTGGGTTGGCCAGCTGGAGTGGGCTAGTTGGCTCGGGCCAGGCACTGTGCACTTGGCCCAGTGCACAGTAGCCTATGCTCTTTCTCTTTTCTTTTTCTTTTTTAACTTTTGCTTTTTCTTTTAGCAGCTTTTGCATTTTCTTTTATCCACAATTGACTTTGCAAAAATATGCCACTGGCCAAAACAATTTTAAACAATTATTGGGCACTGCCACGAAAAAGATTGGGGCCATCGGGAGTTGTCCAAGCATTTTAGAAAATGAAAATGACATCTTAAATACTGCTGGACCAGATAATAAATTCCCAGGGGCAATTTGGGAATTCCAAAAATGTTGGCTTCAAAATGACAAATATCTAGGGATTATTTGCCATAGGATGAACTATTTTATTTGCATGAAAGAAGAAGCAAGTATTTGACATGCAATTTGAATTTGAATTTGAAGTAGATTTTGGACAAGTGGCATTTTGTCATGATGATCATGATGACATGACCTTCATTAGGGGGAGATTATTGTAGTGTGATGCTGGGGATGTTACAAATCTCCTCCACTACAAGAAATCTCGTCCCAAGATTTAAGTGGGGAAGTAAAGAATAACTTCGGTTGAACTAACCCTTATAGGGTTAATTATCTGGTGAACAATTCAGGGAATGAGGCAGAAGTATCTCTCGAGTTGAAACTGAATAAAACATCGAGAGCAAAGTATGAAGGTACAATAGGAAGTTTCAAGCGAATGGACAAACGATTGATACCTGAACAGAGTGTGAGAAAGGGGTTCAGAGCATCGGGAATAGATCATCTCTCGGAAGGTGGCTCGTGACATGATACGAAGCCAAATGCAAGAATGTTTCAGAATCAAAGATATCAGGAGAGTCAGGTTTCGATCCTGTGGAACTGTGGGTTATGGGCCCACCATGTGGGTAATAAGTTGGAAGGCATTGACATCTTGCACAGTCATGACAACAAGGCATGTCAGGGAATAACCTATTAGTTATGTTGGCAACAATGTTGGTACCAAGGGCGTGGGATGAAGAGAACCATTTTCCTGCTCGTAAGACGAGGCGGACCAATAGGCAAAGTTCTCATCCATCGGTGGTTACCGGAATGTCATCAACAATAGTAACAGGGTCTTACTGACAGAGTTGTACACCGAGGTGCTTAATAAGCAGGGAATTATTCTGCTTATATCATATAGATCTCAAGAAAGGTTAGACAAACCAATGGAAAGGTAAAAGTGATTATCGAAATTAAACAGAACATTGGAAAGTAAAATGTGTTTACACACAAAATTTGGGAGTATATCCTTCCCAAGGAAAAGTGGAGCATGATATACATGTTAGGACAGCAAGTACAATGGCATTTAGGTAAAGGGGCGAGGGAAGAATCATGATATTACCCATACAACGGTGTTTGGATAATAGATCAAGAAACATTTGGCAATGTGCTTCCAATGTTCTTGTCGATATTCGGAATACCACAATCATGCTTCGTGGTAGCAATAATATGGTGTTTCAAGCAAAGATTGGATTTGAATATCACAAGAAATACTCAAGAAACATTTCCAGGAATAACAAGGAACTCAAGGTATGACCAATACATGATCAAGTCGATGTTGGGAGGAAGTCAAGGATGACATCGATGATAATGCAAATCATCGAAGGACAATGATTGTATTTCTCATCATGAATTTGTTTGATATCCTAGAACAAGTCAGTATATTGGTGGTGATCACGACAAATTTTGTCGAGAGGCTCTATGAAGATGCCATTGAGCAGCGACGACATCAAACAAAAGGAATGATGAAGTGAAAGGTTATTGGAACCATGGATAAGACACAAGCTCGAAATCAAGCCTGTTGTTCGAGGTGAAATGTGAAGATGAGGAAGATCGACGTAAGCTTAGCTCATCGTTGGAAGTTGCTCCGGGCATAAGGACCAGGTAGTCCTGTTAAAATTAGCATGATAATGATATAGCCGATCAGGTTAGGAATGATGTGACGGAGTATCACTCCAATTAAAAATTTACAAGAGGTAGTGCAATGACACAATATCATCGAGATAACATGAGGCAATACTTGAAGGTAGATCAAATTAGAGGTTGGACAGGTGAAATGACTTGCAAGAGACAAGTATTTTTAACTTGTCCGGGAAATGGAATTGAGAAACTATGGTCGGAACCACGATTATTAATGATCAATCCACCGATACAAGATGAACTTATGAAAAGGGGTAATTATTTTTACGAGCAGCTTCCATGATAAGTTCTACATCGGTTCCATGGGCATGAACACAAAGGTTCAAGGTCGACTCCCACTTCTTTAATGCATAAACTTTCATTCACTCCTCGTTTTCGAAGAATTTGTAGTGCGAAAGATTTATCTGGTGAAGCACCAGAAGAGTATGACTCACGTCTCTTTCAAGTTCACACGGATTAGGGAAGGCATAGGTTCAACCCATAGGGGTATCTTAGGAACATATACCACTAATTTCAGGATTAAAATATACCAGCTCGAAAGCAGAGCATGGTTGACAAAACCATATGATAGAATTTACCAAATGCATTATATGTCAGGGCAAAACTCACAAGTTTAATGAATAAGAAGTACATTGTCGGATAATAATCCAACCAAGGATATGGCGGTCCTCAATGGATCTTATGTGAGTATCAGTACTCAATCAGAAGAAGGAAAGAATGCAAAGAGGCATCAGATTATAGAAACAGCTGAATAATTCGGCGTTCAAGTTGAAGGGAACTAGGTGGACAATCAATTACAACATGATTGGCCGAGATCCAACTCATGTCCAGAATGACGTATGAGCAGGAAGGTGAAATTGCAGGGTTCGACTGATGATTGCGAGCAACGCAACATATTGAATCAATAGGCTCAGGATGACAATGACAAAGGATGTCAATGAATATTGCCGGACATATGGATTTAACCATAATGCAGGCAGACAAGACTTTCAGGAGCACTAGGCTGCAGAGGATCTTCGGGAGATTGAATTGTATTCAAAGAATTTTGTGAGACATATTATCAACTGGGGATGAACGAATCCCCGATAAGTGTGAGAAATTGTTCGTAGGGGTATTTAGGCGGAAAAGGAGCTGCAAGGCAGCAGGCACAAAGGATTCTCGGGAAATCACAAAGTATTTCCGGTTATCTTGTAGTAACAAGAGCAATCAGAAATGAAGGTATGGACGACAAGTGTACATAGCTATCCATGGGGATTTATCGGTGGTAGGGAATTGCAACGGCGAAGGGCACAAGGGTCTCGAGAAAAACATCAGAGAGTATCTTCAGAATCTTCTGGTGCACCAAGCGATCATCTGGAATGAAAGTCTCTCTGGGAGGAAATGGTTACGAGAACCTAATGTTAGAGTTAATAAAATCATTTAACCCGAATAGAAGAGAGATTAGAATCCTAGAGTATAGGCGAGGAGTAAAAGATCCTAATACCACCCAATTGGCGACGTGGGCCTATAAGCCACACAGCCAAGTTAGTAAAAGTTTTTGTAGTCACTAGACTCGACTTCATCCAAGGAGTTAGAAATGGGGCTACCTACAAGCAGTTGGCTCTGATACCAACTTGTGACGCCCCCGATTCAATCGTACACTAATCATACACGCAAATGTATACGATCAAGATTAGGGACTCACGGGAAGATATCAGAACACAACTCTAGACACAAATTAAAATAACACAAGCTTTATATTACAAGCCAGTGGCCTCGAGGACTCGAATACATAAGCTCGAATACAAACGAGTCAGCGGAAGTAACAATATCTGAGTACAGACATGAGTTAAACAAGTTTGCCTTAAGAAGGCTAGCACAAAAGCAACATCGATCAAAAATGCAAGGCCTCCTGCCTGGGAGCCTCCATACTACTCTTGGTCATCAGCGGTCTCCATGTAGTAGTAGGCACCGGCGGTGGCATCCTGGCTCCTGGGCTCCGACATCTGGTTGCATCAACCGGAAAGAAAAAGGAAGGGGGAAAAGGGGGAGTAAAGCAACCGTGAGTACTCATCCAAAGTACTCGCAAGCAAGGATCTACACTACATATGCAACATTATCAAAGGAAGGCTGTATATGTGGACTGGGCTGCATAAATGCCAGACTAGAGAGAAGGCCTAGTCCTATCTAAGACTAGCATCTTCTGGAAACCACCATCTTGCAGCAAACAGGAGGGAGTAGAGTGGCATAAAGTAAAGTAGTAATAGTGTAATCAACCTCGGCCAGAGATCCTTTCTTGACTCCCTACGAGAAAGAAATCCCAGAGCCGTACTATCCATTTCTCATCACAATCCAATTCTCATCACAAGTATCCAGTTCTAGTTGTATCGATCGGGATACAACTCCAAGTGTTCGCTATCGTCGGACATGCTATCGATAAACATTTTCTTCCCTGCAGGGGTGCACCAACTTACCCACCATGCTCACTTAACTCTGGCCGGACACACTTTCCTGGGTCATGCCTGGCCTTGGCCAAACAATGCGCCGCAACCCGACCTAGGCTTAATAGAGAGGTCAGCACGCCGGACTAAACCTATGCCCCCACGGGTCATGGGCCATCTCCCCAGGAACTCCTACACGTTGCGTGGGCGACCGGTGAGTAGACCTAGCTACCTCCTTAAAAAAGGCAGGTTCTTACCAGTCCAACCCGGCGCGCGCCGCTCAGTCGCTGACGTCTATTAAGCTTCGGCTGATGTATACAACGCAGAACGCCCATACTATGCCCATGTGATGGTTAGTGCTATCAGGGCAGAGGCCCCTTGGATCAAATATCAAAATCGTAGTGGATTAGGAACACGCGGTAACAAGCAGAGACTCACGAAAGATGTGACCCCGTTGCCCCGTCTCGAGGACTTGTGGCAAGGGCTAAGAATGCCCAACCACACCTCATAATTATCTCGCGGGCACCCTCCAGGTGAACCCGTCTCGACATCACTCGCGGGTACCCCTCAGGGTCGATCCGCCTTTCCAAGTAACAGTGGTAAACTCCAAGTATCCGTGTGTCAAAACATCAAGGGGAAAACCCGAGGAATCACCCCTGGTGAATTCCACTGGATGTAATCATCAAGGTGAACGTAAGAGGAACCACCTCCGAGGTTCACACTTGAGGAGTTGCACGGCAGAGTAGTATCGGAAGTGGTTAAGGCGGAATCACGCTCGATGACCACGACCGAATAACTACACTACACGGTTAACATCAGAAGTGTTGTAGAGGTCTCACCCTCGGCACTCAATAGGAACCCAGTAGTGTCGAGCAACTAAGGGGAAAGTGATGTGTGGTTCCCGGGCTGGTCTTCGATCTCGTTGATCGGGTCTTTGATGATGAAGAAGGGGCAACAGGGAGAAGGTGGGGGTCACTGATGGATCACTAACCAACCTATACTAAGCAGTTTAGGATAAGAAGGTAAGGTACAATGAGCAGGTTACAAAATCAGGCTATGCATCAGAATAGGAGCAAACAATAACAATAGCAAAATCTAATGCAAGCATGAGAGAATGGAATGGGCGATATCAGGATGATCAAAAAGGGGGGGGGGGCTTGCCTGGTTGCTCTGGCAAGGAGGGGTCGTTGAGGGAGTGCTGGATTAGGGGGTGTCCGGATGGCCGGACTATGACCTTTGGCCGGACTCCCGGACTATGAAGATACAAGATTGAAGACTTCATCCCGTGTCCGGATGGGACTTTCGTTGGCGTGGAAGGCAAGCTTGGCGATACGATATGAAGATCTCCTCCCATTGTAACCGACTTTGTGTAACCCTAGCCCTCTCCGGTGTCTATATAAACCAGAGAGTTTTAGTCCGTAGGACGAACAACAATCATACCATAGGCTAGCTTCTAGGGTTTAGCCTCTCTGATCTCGTGGTAGATCAACTCTTGTACTACCCATATCATCAATATTAATCAAGCAGGAGTAGGGTTTTACCTCCATCAAGAGGGCCCGAACCTGGGTAAAAACATCGTGTCCCTTGTCTCCTGTTACCATCCGCCTAGACGCACAGTCCGGGACGCCCTACCTGAGATCCGCCGGTTTAGACACCGACATTGGTGCTTTCATTGAGAGTTCCTCTGTGCCGTCATGCTTAGGCCCGATGGCTTCTTCGATCATCAACCACAACGCGGTCCAGGGTGAGACTTTTCTCCCCGGATAGATCTTCGTATTCGGCGGCTTCGCACTGCGGGCCAATTCTCTTGGCCATCTGGAGCAGATCGAAAGCTACACCCCTGGCCATCAGGTCAGGTTTGGAAGCTTAAACTACACGGCCGACATCCGCAGGGACTTGATCTTCGACGGATTCGAGCCACGGCCGAGCGCGCCGCACTGTCACATTGGGCATGATCTAGCTCTACCGCCGGACAGGGCCCAGAGCGTCGCTCAGGTGCCCGCTTCGACCAGCAGCTCAGAGCCAGCTGCGCCAGTCGGGGACGGTCGGTTGGACGCCGCCCCAGGAGCCGCAATCTCTACGGCGATAGAGCCGAATACCAGCTTGGTCCTTTGCAAGGCCCGTGACTCCAAGGTGCCGGACTCCGTTCCGGACTCCGAATCTTCCGCACCCCTTCCGATCGAACCCGATTGGGCTCCGATCATGGAGTTCACCGCCGCGGACGTCTTTCAGCACTCGCCCTTTGGCGCTATCCTGAATTCACTAAAGTCTCTCTCTTTGTCAGGAGAGCCCTGGCCGAACTATGGCCAGCATGGTCTGGATGCGGACGACGAAGAAATTCGAAACGCATCCACCACCCACTTTGTAGCCACTGTCGATGATCTAACTGACATGCTCGACTTCGACTCCGAAGACATCGACGGTATGGACGCCGATGAAGGAGACGACCAAGAACCAGCACCTATAGGGCACTGGAAGGCCACCTCGTCATATGACATATACATGGTGGACACCCCCAAAGCAGGGGATGGCGATGAAAAAGCGGAGGACGACTCCTCCAAGAAGCAACCCAAGCGCCGACGTCAGCGGCGCCGCTCTAAATCTCGCCAAAGCAAGAACGGTGAATCCGGCACCGGAGACGTCAACACCCCGGACAGTGCCGAAGACAACCCCCTCCAGCAGGATTCAGCGCAGGAGGACGAAGGAGCCAGCCCTCATGAGAGAGCGGCGGACAGAGAGGTCGAGGACGACAATTATATGCCTCCCTCCGAAGACGAGGCAAGCCTCGACGACGACGAATTCGTCGTGCCAAAGGATCCCGTCGAACAAGAGCGTTTCAAATGCAGGCTTATGGCCACGGCAAGCAGCCTCAAGAAAAAAGAACAGCAGCTTAGAGCTGACCAAGACTTGCTAGCCGACAGATGGACTGAAGTCCTGGCGGCCGAAGAGTATAAACTCGAATGCCCCTCCAAGAGTTACCCAAAGCGCAGGCTGCTACCCCAACTAGAGGAGGAAGCAACTAAACCTACATCACCAGCGTACGATGCGCCCGATTGGCCACCTCATGGCCGCGACAGAGAGGCCTTTCGGCCCTCAATACAAGCCGCACCCCGGCGCCCCTCTAAGAACACCCGAGCACGGGGAAATGCAACAGACCTACGAGACATATTGGAGGATAAGGCAAGGCAAACAAGATCGATCTACGGATCGTGTGGGCACCCCACATCACGTGACGATAACCGCCACGCCAGATATGATAAATACGGCCAGGCCGAATACAACAGACAAAGCTCATCCGAGCTGCGTCGCGTTATAGCCCAGTACAGGGGCGTCGCACACCCAGTATGCTTCATAGACGAAGTAATGGATCATTAAATCCCCGAGGGTTTTAAACCCGTAAACATCGAGTCATACGATGGCACAACTGATCCCGCGGTATGGATCGAGGATTATCTCCTTCATATCCACATGGCCCGTGGTGATGATCTACAAACCATCAAATACCTCCTGATCAAGCTTAAAGGACCAGCTCGGCATTGGCTTAACAGCCTGCCAGCTGAGTCAATTAGTTGCTGGGAGGACCTGGAATCCGCATTCCTTGACAACTTCTAGGGCACTTATGTGCGACCACCAGACGCCGATGACCTAAGCCACATAATCCAGCAGCCAGAGGAATCAGCCAGACAATTCTGGACACGGTTCCTAACCAAGAAAAATCAAATAGTCGACTGTCCGGACGCCGAGGCCCTTGCAGCCTTCAGGCACAACATCCGAGATGAATGGCTTGCCCGGCACCTAGGACAGAAAAAGCCGAAATCTATGGCAGCCCTCACGACACTCATGACCCACTTTTGTGCGGGAGAAGACAGCTGGCTAGCCCGTAGCAATAACATAACCAAGAGCCCTGGCAATTCGGATACCAAGGACAACAATGGCAAGTCACGTCGCAACAAGCACAAGCGCCGCATTAACAGCGACAATACTGAGGATACGGCAGTCAATGCCAGATTCAGAGGCTCTAAACCTGGTCAACAGAAGAAGCCATTCAAAAGAAACCCACCGGGCCCATCCAGTTTAGACCGGATACTCAATCGCTCGTGTCAGATACACAACACCCCCGAACAACCAGCCAACCACACCAACAGGGATTGTTGGGTGTTCAAGCAGGAAGGCAAGTTAAGTGCCGAAACCAGAGACAAGGGGCTGCATAGCGATGACGAGGAGGAGCCCCGGCCGCCGAACAACAGAGGACAGAAGGGCTTCCCCCCGCAAGTGCGGACGGTGAACATGATATATGCAACCCATATCCCCAAAAGGGAGCGGAAGCGTGCTCTAAAGGACGTCTATGCGTTGGAGCCAGTCGCCCCAAAGTTCAACCCATGGTCCTCCCGCCCGATCACTTTTGATCGAAGGGACCACCCCACTAGCATTCGTCATGGTGGATTCACCGCATTGGTCCTAGACCCAATCATCGACGGATTTCACCTCACTAGAGTCCTCATGGATGGCGGCAGCAGCCTGAACCTGCTTTACCAGGATATAGTGCGAAAAATGGGTATAGATCCCTCAAGGATTAAACCCACAAAGACAACCTTTAAAGGCATCATACCAGGTGTAGAAGCCAGCTGTACAGGCTCGGTTACACTCGAAGTGGTCTTCGGATCCCTGGATAATTTCCAAAGCGAATAGTTAATCTTCGACATAGTCGCATTCCGCAGTGGCTATCACGCCCTGCTCGGACGAACCGCATTTGCAAGATTCAATGCGGTGCCGCACTACGCATATCTCAAGCTCAAGATGCGAGGCCCTCACGGAGTCATCACGGTAAATGGAAACACCGAACGCTCTATCTGAACGGAGGAGCACACGGCGGCCCTGGCGGCGGAAGTACAGAGTAGCCTCTCAAGGCAATTCTCCAATCCGGGTGTTAAACGTCCGGACAACGTCAAGCACGCCAGAAGTAACCTACAACAAAACCGGCTAGCACGTTCCGAGCAAGCATAGCAATGCAGCCCCAACCCCAGCCCTCGCCAGATGGCGATATCGGTACCATGCATACATAATTACGCTTGGGAAATACCATGGGCATAAGGGGAGGGGCACAACCACGGCACGCCTAGAAGCGGCTCAACCGCACCTAGGGGCTCCCTATTCTGTCGTTTCTTTTTTTATATACTTTCAGGACCCAACTATTCGGAAGGCCTGTCCGGCAATACACTTGCCGAACACACGATGCAACAGCCAGGGAGAGAACAGGCTGCGTCAAATGTCCAGGTGGTCTCTATAACGAGCTTAATACCTGTTTTACTTAAAGTCCCACAGCTTGCCCCTGGAGGGGGACATGTCAAATAATCCCATCTCTTGCTTATCACACTATTTGTATCGTTCTGCTTTCATAGCAGCCCTTTTTTAATAATAAACAATACATAGCTTTTATCTATTATTGTATTCATCTATTCTTATACAAATATGTTCAGTCATGAAATTATGCAACCGTACACTTTGGTACGGCCAATACACGAGGGGCTTAAGCACCCCATAACATGGTGTGAGAAGACCGAACACTCTCATGAGTGCGGCACCTCGAACTTATAGCACTATATGCATCGGCTCCGAATCATGTCTTGGGTCAATAGTTGGGTTTGCCCGGCTCCCATGTTTTGGTACCTTACGTTCCGCAATGTTGGCTAAGGTAGCGCTGGGAGAACTACTGTGATTGTGCCCCAGTTGAGCTGGGTTAACACCTTAGTAGAGAAAGCTAAAACTGACCGTCATGATAGTGCGAGAGACCGATCGCTGTTCGCGAGGTTTTTCGAGTCCTTAAAGACTCATGCCGCTTAGAGCGAGGAACCGGACTTATCCGTCCTAGGCGTGGATAGCGCCCCGAACTCGGTCTTTGAAATACTAGGGGCTTCGCCGAAATTTAAAATTATAGAATTCTATGGCTAAGTGAGAGTGATAAAGCATTATAAGTCCGATGGCCTGGTTCGTTGTGCTAAGCGCCTCCCTAGATGGACCCAAGAATGGGAACAAGAGCGCTCAGGGTTATCCCGAACACCCCAACACTCATGGCAGCCGACGACTTGCATCTCTCAGATTTGATAAACGGCCGCACAGAAGGTAATATTTTAAATTAACAAGCGTTGCTTAACGCATATGAACAAAGTTTTTAGCGTACAGGATAACAGATGTGAGTCTACTCAAAAATTACATCTTTGGAACATTCTCCCGCTATAAGGTGGGCACCCTTCAGGACGCCCCTATAATACATCTCGGGCGTGCGATACCCCTTGCCCGGCGGTGGCGCGTCTGTCAATAGCTTCTCAGCGTCCAGCTTGCCCCAGTGCACTTTAGCACGGGCGAGGGCCCGATGGGCACCTTCAATACAGACGGAGCGCTTGACAACTTTAATATACGGGCAAGCGTCCACCAACCGCCACACCAGACCAAAGTAACTCCCAGGCATGGCTTCTCTAGGCCACAGCCAAACTATGAGGCCCTTCATGGCCTGTTCGGCCACCTTGTGGAGTTCGACCAGCTGCTTCAGCTGGTCGCTCAGGGGCACCGGATGTCCGGCCTCAGCATATTGAGACCAGAACACCTTTTCCGTCGAGCTCCCCTCCTCGGCTCGGTAGAATGCGACAGCATCAGACACACTATGGGGCAGATCGGCGAACGCTCCTGGAGAGCTCCGGATTTGGGTAAGTAACAGATAATTTACTTTTATATTCATGCTTTGCATAAAGAATGCCTTACCCGCCGCTATCTTCTTCATCGCCTCGATCTCCTGGAGGGCCTTCTGGGCTTCCGCCTTAGCGGTTTTGGAACTCTCAAGAGCCAAGGCGAGCTCAGACTATCGAGTCTTCGAGTCACGCTCCAAACTCTCGTGTTTCTCCACGAGAGCTTGGAGCTCTTGCCGCACCTCCGCCACCCGCGCCTCCTGCTTCTCTCGCTCGGTGCGCTCCAAGGCCGCACTGTTTTCGTCCTTGGACACCGCTTCCTTCAGGGTCGCCACCTTGGCCGTGGCCCCTGCAACATTTACGTTGGTCCTGTCATTATTTGCAACCAAGTATTTCTTTATATAGATGCGGTATTACATACCCTCCTTGTCCTCGAGCTGCTTCTTGGCACAGCCGAGCTCGTTCTCGGAATGCTCGAGGCTCTCTTTCAATGCATTGACCTCCGCAGTCAGTGCGGCAGAGGTCAGCAGCGCAGCCTGCATTCCCATATTGACATATTTATGTTAGACTCCTGCGTATATCTTTTTTAGATCCTCAGCTCGGCTTTTCTTTCCGAACACCAAACTGAGCATCAGGGGCTACAGTCTATGCGGTAACATTTTTATATGTTTTGAATACATACCTCAAAGCCTGTTAACAGGCTTGTGCAGGCTTCTGTCAGCCCGCTCTTAGCGGACTGAACCTTCTGAATCACCGCATTCATAACAGTGCGGTGTTCCTCGTCGATGCAGGCGCCATTAAGCACCTCCAGCAAATTGTCTGGCGCCTCCGGGTGGACGGAGGTCGCCGGCATCGTAGGCTTGCCCTTCTTACGAAGGCGCCGCCGTGTCGGACTCTGGAACTGTTGATGGTTCCGGAGCAGTGTCCGGCCCAGGGCCGGACTTGGATCCCTCCGGGGCTTTACCCCCTTTGGGCCTGGAGTCCGAGAGGTCGCCTTGCGGCGCCTCCAGGACCACCTCCTCCTGGTTTAGTCTCTTTCGGGACTGCACCTCGGTGTCGTCCGTAGGGAGAGGGGAGGAGGCCGTCGGAAGTGAAGCACTATTCATATCCGACGAATCCAAGGAGCCGCTCGTCGAATCATCGAGTTGAGCCTTGGGCGGACTGCATGATCAAATTCGGCGTCAGATAATACCAAATAATAGAGGAGCGCCTTAAGTTATTCGGATATCCGGATACTTACGATTTTGCCAGGGGCTTGACCCTGGATGGCCATTTCTCCCCGTCGTCTTCGGCATCGGAGGTGTAGTCCGGCAGGAGGGTTCTCCCCTTCTTGGACCCTTCGGCCTCCCCAGTTGGGGCGGCCTTCCTTTTCTTTCCTCCCCCCACGTTGGAGGGGGAGAGGCTTCTTCTTCTTCCTCCTCCTCGTCCTCAGAGGCGGAGGGTGCTTCGGGGTTGTCCGGCGATGAATCCGACACCACCAAGCACTGGGAACTCTTTCGAGTCCTCATGGCCTTCTTCTTGGCCTTCTTCTCCGGCACCACGTGAGGTGCCGGAACCAGCAGCTTCATCAAGCGAGCGTCCGCTGGGTCTTCGGGGAAGGGAGCCGGACAGTTGATCTGTCCGGCCTTCTTCTGCCAGTCCTGTTAAAGGGATGGGGGTTTGGATCCCGCATAGAATCAGATCTATGGAAAACAAATACACACTAATGGGAAAATTAAGCTCACCGTGCTGGCTTGGCGCTTGGCGCAGAATCCGCGATCCTCAGTGACGGGAGGGGAAAGCTCGGAGCCCTTGAATAGCACCTTCCAGGCATCCTCGTGCTTTGTGTCAAAGAGCCGGGACAGAGTCTGGTGCTGGGCCGGGTCGAACTCCCACAAGTTGAAAGCCCATCGTTGACACGGGAGAATCCGGCGAAAGAGCATGACCTGGACTACGGTGACAAGTTTAACCTTCCTGCCGATCAGGTCTTTGATGCAGGTTTGAAGTACGGTCACTTCTGCCGAATTACCCCGCAACAAGCCCGTCTCCTTCCAAGATGAGCCATGTGGGGATACCAGATCGGAATTCGGGGGCCGCTGCCCATTCAGGGTCATGTGGCTCGGTGATATAGAACCACCCTGATTGCCACCCTTTGATGGTCTCTACAAAGGCGCCCTCGAGCCATGTAACGTTGGCTATCTAGCCCACCATGCCGCCTCCGCACTCCGCTTGGCGGCCGCCCACGACCTTCGGCTTGATGCTGAAGATCTTCAGCCATAGGCCAAAGTGAGGCTGGATGCGGAGGAAGGCCTCGCACACGACGATGAATGCCGAGACATTGAGGATGAAGTTTGGGGCCAGATCGTGGAAATCTAGGCCGTAGTACAACATGAGCCATCGGACGAACGGGTGGATAGGAAAGCCCAGTCCACGGAGGAAATGGGGGAGAAATACAACCCTCTCATGGGGCCTAGGGGTGGGGATGAGTTGCCCCTCATCTGGAAGCCGGTGCACGATGTCGTCAGACAAGTATCCGGCCTTCCTCAACTTTTTGATTTTCCCCTCCGTGACGGAGGAGGCCATCCATCAACCTCCCGCTCCGGACATGATTGGAGTAGGTTGAGGTGGGAAGTGCGGGCTTGGGCGTTGGAGCTCGAGTGCACAGGGACGGATAAGCAAAGGAGGAAGAAGGCGTAAATGGAAAGGAGAGATCCTTATCCCCTTATATGGGCGGCCGAAACTACGAGCCCCCACCGACCTAATAAAACTCTCTTATCTCCCAAGCGCCACGGTTAATGGCGCAGTTGCATTACCCACGCCCGTATTAATGAGAATCCCGGAATAAGGGGACACGATCTCTGCTTTGACAAGACGTGCCAAGGAAACCGCCTCGCTAAACGCGCTGAGGTGGAACAATAAAATGATTCGAATAAAGGCTTGGTCGTGGCGTGATGTCACACTACGGAATACGTCAGTAGGTTGGATTTGTCCAGATATTATTCACTCTATGGTGGTATGTGGAACTTATTTTGCAGAGCCGGACACTATCCTTATGTTCAACATCTTCTATGAAGTATTCGGAGGAGGAACCTGCCTTGCAATGCCGAAGACAATTTGTGCGCCGGACTCGTCGTCATTGAAGCCTGGTTCAGGGGCTACTGAGGGAGTCCTGGATTAGGGGGTGTTCGGATGGCCGGACTATGACCTTTGGCCGGACTCCCAGACTATGAAGATACAAGATTGAAGACTTCGTCCCGTGTCCAGATGGGACTTTCCTTGGTGTGGAAGGCAAGCTTGGCGATACAATATGAAGACCTCCTCACATTGTAACCGACTCTGTTTAACCCTAGCCCTCTCCGGTGTCTATATAAACCAGAGAGTTTTAGTCCGTAGGACGAACAACAATCATACCATAGGCTAGCTTCTAGGGTTTAGCCTCTCTGATCTCGTGGTAGATCAACTCTTGTACTACCCATATCATTAATATTAATCAAGCAGGAGTAGGGTTTTACCTCCATCGAGAGGGCCCGAACCTGGGTAAAAACATCGTGTCCCTTGTCTCCTGTTACCATCCTCCTAGACGCATAGTTCGGGACCCCCTACCCGAGATCCGCCGGTTTTGACACCGACAGTCGTCGTCGACGTAGTCAATCACAGGGGCGGCATCGGTCTCGGGGTCTACCGGGGAGAAGAGGGGGAAAAACAATAAATATAAAGCAAGCATAGCATCACAAAGCATAACATGGCAATATGTTGTGCCCGGTGTGATCTAACGTATGGCTACACGATAAAGGGTGAAGGGGGAATTCAACCGGGAAGGTATTCGCGGTTCCGGACCTGTGTGAGACAGATGACCGGAGGGGGAATGTTCCATGTTCATATAGTTAGAGTCATCTGACAGGTAAACGGACCGTGTGTCTGGATTCGTTGGATTTTTCTGAGCAACTTTCATGTAGAAAACATTTTTCATCCGAGTTGCGGTTTATTTTCTATGAATCTCTAAAGGCGTAAACATTTTCTGGAATTAAATAAATTATCAGAAAAGAAATAATATGTCAGCATGACATCACTGTGATATCAGCAGTCAACAGACCGGTTGATTGGTCAAAATGACCAGTGGGGCCCACTTGTCATAGACAGTGGGCTAACAGATGTTAACTTTAATATAAACAAAGTTAATTAACAGCTGGGCCCCACACGTCAGTGACCCATTAATCTACCTAATTATGTTCATTTATAAAAAGATTTTAATTAGTTTAATTACATGCATGGGCCCGCATGTCAGTGCCACTGGGCTGCCCAGTCAGCAGAGTTGACTGAGTCAACAGAGTCAACAGGGCCACATGGGCCCACAAGTCAGCCTCACAGGGGAGGCCATGCGGCGCCACGTCGGTCGCCGGCAATGGAGCGGCTCCGACGACCAAAGCAACGGCGGCACCTCACCGGAGTTGGCCGGAGCCGCGCTACAGGGGGCCTCTGGACCTGCGGCCTGGACCTAAGGGTGCGGCCCGGCGCCACGCATACTATGGTGACGACGACCGGCGTCGGGGACGACCGGAGCATCGCCGGTGGTGAGCGAAGGCGGCACCGGAGTTCAGGAGCGCGTCGGGAAAAGCCTATGGGGCAGTTAAAACGAGCGCTGTGACGCACGTTCGAACGAGGGGAGCCACACACATCCAACGTCGGTGGTCCCGCGTGCTAGGATGGCCTAGAGCCATGGCAGTGCTGACCGGAGCGGCGCCGGACTTCAGACGTCGATGGATTCGAGCGTCCAGGGAACGGCAAGGGTGGCGGAGTGGCGCGTTGAGCAGCTAGGAGCTCCAGGAGCTCGGTGGTGGTGTTAGCGCGGCGCGAGGAGCATCAGGGCGACGACAATGAGCTCAATGGCGGATCTCGGCTCGGCCATGGCGGGTTGAGGCGCTCCGTGCGCGTACGGGAGCAAAAGAGAGGGGGGAGGAGTGTAGCTCACAGTGAGCCTGCGGATGTGCTCAGTGGAATCGAGGGAGGCGCGAGGTGGCCGAATTCGACACCGGGGTTCGTCGGAGCAGAGGAGGAAGAAGAGGTCGCCCGCTTGCTGTGGGGGCTCCTGGCTTGGTCCGGTGGTCGAGGAAGACTTCGAGGGGCACGACGGCGCTCGGGGACTCGTCGGAGAGGCATGGGACAGCGGTGGCCGCGATCAGCACAGCGGACGGCGCAGGGCGCGTCGGCGAGGCGCATCTGGAGGAGGGGGAGCGAGTGTGCGAGGGGATAGGGACTGGCGCGTGGGGGGAGGTAGGGCAAGTGGGAGGCGAGGAGGCCGGGGCGTAGGGGCGGTGGAAGCCTTATCCTCTTGTCGGGCGTCGCTGGCGAGGTGGTTGGATGGAGACCGTGCTCGTGGTCCCTCGAACAGGAAAGCGACCGGGGGGAGCGTGGGAGGCTGGGCTAGCCAGTTGGCTCGGGCCAGGCACTGTGCACTTGGCCGAGTGCAAAGTTGCATGTGCTCTTTCTCTTTCCTTTTTCTTTTTTAACTTTTGCTTTTTCTTTTAGCAGCTTTTGCATTTTCTTTTAGCCACAATTTACTTTGCAAAAATATGCCACTGGCCGAAACAACCTTAAACAACTATTGGGCACTGCCACGAAAAAGTTTGGGCCCATCGGGAGTTTTCCAAGCATTTTAGGAAATGAAAAGGACATCTTAAATACTGCTGGACCAGATAATAAATTCCTAGGGGCAATTTGGGAATGCCAAAAATGTTGGCTTTAACATGACAAATATCTAGGGATTATTTGCCATAGGATGAACTATTTTGTTTGCATGAAAAAAGAAGCAAGTATTTGACATGCAATTTGAATTTGAATTTGAAGCAGATTTTGGACAAGTGGCATTTTGGCATGATCATCATGATGACATGACCTTCATTAGGGGGAGATTACTGTAGTGTGATGCTGGGGATGTTACATCTACCTCCAAGGAGTTGCCCCGATGTTCCCGTCGTCTTTCGCACCACCTCCATTCCCACACCGCCGTCTTCACCTGCACCACCGGAAGAGCATCATCATCACCATTTCCTCGGATGAAGCTGTGGCCTAATCGGCACCACCAAAGAGGTTGTACAGTAATCACCGCATTTTCTTCTTGATTCGATCTCATGGTGCTGCCAGCGCTCGGTCCCGAGTCGACACGGCGCGGCTCCATCCATGGCGGTGTCGCCGGCCACTTCCTCCACGGTGTCGCTCCCTCGGCGGCGACGTCCACATCAGTAGGAGTTGCTTCTGCTTTAGCTCTCGCTCGCGCTGCTACTCTGCTCTTGCCCGCGCTGCTGCTCTCGCTCTTGCTCTTGCTTGCGATGCTGCTCCGATTTAGCTACACTTCAGTCGACTGAATCAACTTTTGGGTCAGTCGATTTTCAGGGGGTGGGGGGCTCACCGGGGTGAAGGAAGAACCTGCCGCAGCGGGAAGGGGAGATCTCCGGAGAGGTACCCCACTATCTATCTTAGGGTTTAGGGTGCGGTGGGGGTCGGCAGCGGTGGCGGGGCGTTGGCGGGGCGGTGGCGTGGGGATCGCCGGAGAAAAAGCTCGGCACAAGGGGGGCCTAGAGGGATGGCCGGGGCGGCGGTGGACCGGCGGTGGGGATTGTTATCAGGGCGGGCGGGGCGGCGCATCACCGTCCGCGGGAGGCGGGGGGCTGCTGTTTGGTCGATGGTGGTTGGCGGCTCAGGGGGTGGAGGTTGAAGATGAACCGCAGGCCCTTGATTTCGTATCCAACGGCTACAAAATCGACTGACCAGAGATGAAAAAGTTAGTCGACCGACGTGTAGCCTCACCTTGCTAGTGCGTTCAGTTTCGACAGCAAAATTCAGTCTTGATAGTTAAGTTCAGTTTCGACAGTAAAGTTCAGTTTCGACAGTTTAATTCGGTTTCGACAATTAAGTTCAGAGATGAACGGCTGAATTATTTTACATCTAGCACTTTGTGGTTATGTATTTTACGTCTTGTATTGGAGATGCTATTAGAATTCCACTCAGGTTAACATTGTCTCTCTGGTCCTGCTTCCGCCTCGGCGTCGTACAACTCACCAGAGCTGCTCCAACGACGAAATGCTCCATCACAGCGGAGTAGTAACTCGGGCTCCATCTCCAGACGCCTAAGATCTTCTTCCCCTCCTCCGACAGCCAAGTATGCTGGAGCATCCTCACCTGCCAACCCAATCACGCTGAGATCGACATGGCTTCGCCAAAGAGGTTGTGCACTTGTTGCATCTCTTTTTTACTCTACATGTTATATATATTGTCCACTGAGCACTCGTAGTAATGGGAAATACGATTATTTTATCCTACTACTCCCTCCATTCCTAAATATTTGTCTTTCTAGAGATTTCAACAAGTGACTACATACGGAGTAAAATGAGTGAATCTACATTTTAAAATATGTCTATATATATCCATATGTGGTAGTCTATTTGAAATCTCTAAAAAGACAAATATTAACCGAGGGAGTATATGACAAGCAGTGAGGTACTAGGAAACTTAGCTATCCGTGATGGACTCTCTTGAATGCCATCATTATTTATCTCTGCGCGTTTGAGTTGTGCATTTGTCGATGGGCCTGGGAGTTGAGCTAGTATGGCAGTGGCCTGGGTCCAAAGTAATAGAAGTAGCACAAAAACATTTTTTAGTGTAGGATTTTCCTTGCTCAAGACTGCATACTAGAATCGCTAGTGCTTGAAAGGAAAAGTGATGAAAAACATAGGAATTGGAAATTTTCCTATGGTACTACTTTTCATGAATTTGGTGCGAAGGAATGGAACAAAGGAAACTGTAGGATTTGTTCCTTTAGTGTCTCCTTGAAAGAAAAACCGTAGGAATTCAAATTTCCACTTGTCCTCCTTTTCATATTCCTATTCATCAAGCACAAGACTAAGATATAGTAGCATAATAGCATTATAACCGTACATTTTCTTGTGGTTTAACTTAATCTCACCATCATTTTTTGCATCCTGTGATCTTCCAATTGTTGTGAATCAAACACCCAGATTGGCAGAAATCATGTGTTTTTAAATTCTCTGTTTTGCACGTGCATTCATATCCTATTCCTGTCTATTTCGTATCCCTGCATTGTTAGAATCCTCAAATTGAAACAAGCCCTTACTCAATTACTTCTATTACAGATATGGGTCAAAGAAAACCTTGTGTGGTTTGTCCTGCTCCTGCGGCGATGTGTTCCACCCCAGCTCAGCTGCTCCAACGATGGAAGGGTTCACCACAGCAGGGATCCGCTCTCTAGACTGTCTTTCGCCGCCTCAGATCTTCTTCCCCGCCGCCAGCAGCCACCACAACTGC
Organism: Triticum aestivum; assembly: GCF_018294505.1. Lineage (NCBI taxonomy): Eukaryota > Viridiplantae > Streptophyta > Magnoliopsida > Poales > Poaceae > Triticum > Triticum aestivum. The sequence goes on from NC_057813.1 coordinate 601,565,430, forward strand.
ATTACCATCATCAACTGAGCAGATGACCTTGAGGACTACACGGGTCCGCAAGAGAGGTCGCACTCTTTCGTGTCTTCTTACGTTATGCATTGCTTAATATGATGACATGCTACATTATCGTCGTGTTCACCTATTAGACTCCGAGTCAGGTCCAAACTAATGCTAAAACTTGAGTTTTTAAATGGTTGTGGGGTACATATTGGGGTAGCAATCAGTACGTTCTGTCTACTATTTGGTTAATCTTCGGTGTCTACTGTGAGTTTCATGTTGGGTGCAAACAAACATTAAAGGAGCCATTATCTGTATTTTTTAACTAAAGCTATTATCTGCCTGCTATCATTGGTTTTTGGTCTATCCACAGTTTGCTACCATCACTCTAGATTTGTGCATGCACTCCTTACATAATCTCACTATGTTTTATTCCTATGCATGCTAGTTATTGTACACAATGGAACTGATCATGTAGAGCAAAAGAGACGAGCCTTGCGTGGCAATAAAATTTCATGCAGACGTCGTTCCATGGTGGGCGCAAAGGCAGCCCCCCTCCACCCATTTAAGATCGTAATCAGCAGGAATATAACTGTTCTGAGGGGGATTCGGAAGGAGAAGACCACTCCTATTTACCCCATGAGGTCTTCTCTCTAACTTGGCATGCTGATGTTGGTAATATCATGCATATGATGCCTTGCATTGCTTATGGTATACATTAAAGATGTCATCTGCTTAGTTTAGACATGCTTTGTGTCAATGCCATCTGTTTAGTTTCTTTATCATATATGTGAATCATGCAAAACCATCTTGTTTAGACAGGCATCATATATGTGAATTTTGCAATGCCACCCTGGTTAGCCAGTCATCTTATATGTGAATTATATCATGCCATCATTTTTTTATTACGTGTTAAATTTGGCAACAATTTTAGTACATTCAATTACTCTTCCTGTGCATCAGCCATTCGGCACGGTCACAGAAAAATCTGGAGTGGAAACAAGGTCTTCAGAGCAGACAATGCTATCTGACGAAGCGCATGTCTTGCTGGTTACGAATAGCTCCTCAGAGGAGGATTCAGAGACAGATGACCAGTCATACCCCCCCCCCCCCGAGGTGCATGCTCTAACTTGGCAGGGTTATGTTGCTCATATTGTGCATATGGTATCTTGCATTGCTATGTCATTTGCTTAGTTTAGACATGCTTTGTGTGAATGCCACATGTTTAGTGTCTAATTACCATATATGTGAATTATGCAATGCCATCTTGTTGCAAGACATTATATATGTGAATTATGCAATGTTATCTTGTTGCAAGGCATTATGTATGTGAATTATGCAATGCCATGCTGTTTAGGCAAGCATCATATATGTGAATTATATCATGCCGTCCTTTTTTGTATTTCTCATTGCTTTTGTCGACAATGTTTGTATATTCAACTGCTCTTCCTGTGCATCAGCCATTTGAATTGGTGATGGAGAAATCTGGAGTGAAAACAAGGTCTTCAGAGCAGACAATGCCACCTGCTGAAGAAGATATCTTGCTGGTTACAGATAGCTCTTCAGAGGAGGATTCAGAGGCAGATGACCAGTCCTATTATCCCTCTGAGGTGTATGCTCAAACTTGGCAAGGTTATATTACTCATATCATGCATATGTTGTATTGCAATGCTTAGTTTTTACATCATATAGACAATATTGAATGCCATCTCCTTAGTTGACACATCATATATGCGATTGCCCTCTGCTCACTTCCTTCGTATATAAATCATATATTTGAATTATGTCATGCCATGATGTTTACATAGACAGCATGTATCTGAATTATGGCATGCCAACCCATTTTCTAAAGACATAATATAGTTATAGCATCTCATCATGTTTAGATAGTCATCATATTTTAAATTATGTCATTCTATCCATGAATTATATCATGCCATCATGTTTCCATCGACGGCATGTTTGTGATTTGTGGCATGCCAACCACTTTAATAGACGCATCGTATAGTTATATCATGTCATCATGTTTACATAGTCATCATATTTTGAAGTATGTCATTCTATCCTGTTTAGTTAGCCATCATACATGTGAAATTGTGTCATGCTATCCTGTTTAATTAGCCATCATATATGTGAAATTATGTCCTGCTATTCTGTTTGGTTAGATAACATAAATGTGAATTATTTCATGCCCTGTTTTCTTCCCTACTATCCATTGCACCTGTCTATTTTACAATGTCTGTACATTCAATTACTTTTCTTGTTTATCAGCCATTTCAATTGGAGGGAGTGATGGCAGTATCTATGGGAGTAAAAACATGGTCTTCAGAAAAGATCGTGCTACATGTCGATGCAGATAGAACCACGGTTGTACTTGCCCAAGAACCAGCCCCACCACACATAACCCACACTCATGCAGATTGTACCCCTACCCAGTTGGACAGAGAACCAGCTACACCCCTTCTAACCCCAACCCCAGTAGATAGACACCCAGTTCCCATTGACATAACACTGTATCCACCACAGAGCACCCAAACACGAGCAGTTAGTAAGGCAACTGCAGTTCCCAAAGCACGAGGACCACCACTCCGAACCCCAAGTCAACGCTTAAAGCAGAAGAAGAATTGTTCTCAAGTCAGGTTCCGTAGCGGTTCATACTACTTCGCTCTTGCATCACTGTATTTACTCATACCAACTAATTTCAAATTTGAAGGATGCAATTGAAACTCCAATGGCACAACAGGTATGTTTTGTTGGAGAACATTGCAGAAAACAAAAATTTTCCTACGATTTCACCAAGATCAATCTATGAGTTCATCCAGCAACAAGAGAGAGGAGTGCATCTACATACCCTTGTAGATCGAGCGGAAGCGTTCAAGAGAACGGGGTTGAGGGAGTCGTACTCGTTGTGATCCAAATCACCGGAGATCCTAGCGCCGAACGGATGGCACCTCCGCATTCAACACACGTACGGTCAGCGAGACGTCTCCTCCTTCTTGATCCAGCAAGGGGGAAGGTATACCCAATGGTTTCCTTGGGGTATCCTATGAATACGCATTTTTCTGACTTGGGTTCGAGCTTTTTAGGTTGAAGTTTCTTGACATAAGCATCGCATCCCCAAAATTTTTGAAACGACAGCTTACGTTTCTTCCCAAACCATAATTCATACGGTGCCGTCTCAACGGATTTAGACGGTGCCCTATTTAAAGTGAATGCAGCTATCTCTAGAGCGTATACCCAAAATGATAGCGGTAAGTCGGTAAGAGACATCATAGATCGCACCGTATCCAATAAAGTGCGATTACGGCGTTCGAACACACCGCTACGCTGAGGTGTTCCAGGCGGCGTCAGTTGTGAAACGATTCCACATTTCCTTAAGTGCGTACCAAATTCGTGACTTAAATATTCTCCTCCATGATCTGATCGTAGGAACTTTATCTTTCGGTCACGTTGATTCTCTACCTCATTCTGAAATTCCTTGAACTTTTCAAAGGTCTCAGACTTGTGTTTCATCAGGTAGACATACCCATATCTACTCAAGTCGTCAGTGAGAGTGAGACCATAACGATAACCTCCGCGAGCCTCAACGCTCAATGGACCGCACACATCAGTATGTATGATTTCCAATAAGTTGGTTGCTCGCTCCATTGTTCCGGAGAACGAAGTCTTGGTCATTTTGCCCATGAGGCATGGTTCGCATGTGTCAACTGATTCATAATCGAGAGACTCTAAAAGTCCATCAGCATGGAGCTTCTTCATGCGCTTGACACCAATGTGACCAAGGACGCAGTGCCACAAGTATGTGAGACTATCGTTATCAACTTTATATCTTTTGGTATTCACACTATGAACATGTGTAACATCACGTTCAAGATTCATTAAGAATAAACCATTGACCATCGGGGCATGACCATTAAACATATCTCTCATATAAATAGAACAACCATTATTCTCAGATATAAATGAGTAGCCATCTCGCATTAAACGAGATTCAGATACAATGTTCATGCTCAAACTTGGCACTAAATAACAATTATTGAGGTTTAAAACTAATTGTCAGGACCCCGATCCTAAGTCACACCGATCTAGCATGTAACACATCATATCACTTTGCGGCCTCACGCACGGTATTCCCACGGGTGCCACCTTACCTGGCCCGGGACCGTTTGCGCCTTTTGGCTCACGTATATGATAGTGTCGCTAGCATCCATATGACAAAGAACCCGGGCTGACATGGCTAGTCGTAAACCCAAAGTGGCACTAACTTACAGGGACAGGCATCCATGACCCAGCATCGAACGTGGCGGTCATCAGCGAGTGAATCCAGGCTGTAGCACTGGGCCAGCAGGACTCCGGTGAACCGGGCTGTAGCGGGCTAACAGGACTCCAGTATTCATCGCGTGACATTTCCCCGAAGGGACAGACACAGGAATGAAGAAGGACACATGCCGGCCAGCCTAAGTGTTCCGGAGCAGTAGCAAGCTACCATGGCTCAGTGGAAACACTAGGAGACATTTCCCGGTAAGAGAGGCTACTAAGGATAAACAACTAGATTGTCAGATCCCACGCATACCAAGCATTTCAATAACATACACACAATATGCTCGATATGTGCAAATACAACATGGCATCACAAAATGACTCTACGACTCAAGTAGTTTATTCAATAGGCTCCGAGGAGCGAGATATTACAAACATGGGTCTCATGACCCAACAATCGGAGCATACAAGTCAAAACACAAGCGGAAGCTTAACATGTCTGAGTACAGACAACTATAAATGAAAAAGGCTGAGAAGCCTGACTATCTACCAGATCCTGTCGAGTCACAAGATCGTAGCTGAGGTAACAAGCTAAACGTCAAAGTCCACATGGAACTACTAGTGAGACTGAAGTCTCTCTGCAAAAACATAAATTAAGAAACGTGAGTACAAATGTACCCAGCAAGACTTACATCAGATCTATCTACATATGCATCATTATCAACAAAGGGGATGGTGGAGTTTGACTGCAGCAAGCCAGCTTTGACTCAGTGGCTATCCTGAACTACGACTACAAGTAACTCTTTTGAGGTGGCGCACACGAGTCCACATATTCACCATATCAATACACCACTATGGGTCCGCTCCCGTCTCCCTACGAGAACGCCATCCATAGCACTCAGCTTATCTTGCGTATTTTAGAGTATCCACTTTCACTTGTCTATGAACTATGCAAGGGGTCCAAGTTTCCATATCCGAGGAATCCGGCTATTCGAATAGATGATGATAACCCTGCAGGGGTGTACTTCTTCACACACGCTCTCGCCACTTACCGCCCTGTACACGTCATGTACCTCGGCAACCTTCAAGCGGAAGCTGGGCGAGGGAGTCGGCCACGACCTGACTAACCGAACAAGTCCCTAGTCCAGGTTTATCGCCTATTCGGGTTCCATCCGCAAGGAGATCCGGCCGGGGTGTCGCTTACGGCCCCAAACGATGTGTGCAGGGTTCCCAAGCCCACCAACCGGGTGCCACTTGGTACACCGGGCCACTGTGCCTAGTCTGTCCCAAGCCCACATGTACTGGGTGCCACTTGGTAGACTACTAACACTACCTACAAACACCAGAAACTAGTTGCATCTCCTGGACAGAGATCATGTTGATTAATAAGTCGAGAGGGGCACTTAAGCATTCCAATGTGTGGTAGTAGCTGGTCATGGATCACAAACACAGAACTCAGTTCCTGAGGACGGCTGCAATGAGACAACCCACCATGTACTCCTACATGGCCTCTCACCGCTACCTTTACCAAATCGTGTTCACACACTTAGCTCACACACAGTAGGACATGTTCACACATCTCTGATTCATCCCCGATGAATCAGACCTGACTCAACTCTAAGCAGTAGCAGGCATGACAAACAAGCATGAATGAGTAGGCACAACAGGGCTCAAACAACTCCTACTCATGCTAGTGGGTTTCATCTATTTACTGTGGCAATGACAGGTCATGCAGAGGATAAAAGGGTTCAACTACCGCAGCAAGTAACAATTATGTCGTTGTTGTCCTAATGCAGTAAAAGAGAGCAGGAGCGAGAGAGTGGGATTTTATCGGAATGAACAAGGGGGTTTTGCTTGCCTGGCACATCTGAAGATAACATTGAGTCTTCATCAGTGTCAACGATCACATCATCGGTACAGCGTCTACCGAGGGGGAACAACACCGGCAAACACAAAAGAAACACGATCAATGCGATGCACAATATGATGCATGCTATGACATGGCAATATGAATGTATTTTGAGCTAATGCAACTAGCAACAGATTAAATGAAGTTGGTTTGAATGCAAGATTCAAATTCAAACTCCATATGTGATTATTCAAATGCCAATTAATTGATTTGTGCTATACAGCAGCTATAAGTTGTTCTAACATGCATGAAAATGGTACAGATGGATTCCTTGAATTTTTCTGATAATTTTTCATATATAATTTATTTCATTTGGAGTTACGGTTAATTTTCTATGATTTATTGAAGTTTTAGCTATTTCTGGAATTTCCTGATTATTATAAAATAAACTAAATTCCAGAAAAGGAATATTGCGTCAGCATGACCTCACCCTGACGTCATCAGGTCAACAGGGCGGGTCCAGGTCAAACCTGACGTGCGGGGTCCACACGTCAGTGACACGGGTTAAACAGGGGGGTTTAGTTTAGTTTAATTAAAGATTAGGGGCACTAGGGCCCACATGTCAGTGTTAGGGGGTTAGATTAGGTGGTGATTAGCTTAAGATAATCACCTGATGGCGGGGTCCACCTGTCATGGACCCAGGGGAAGTCAAACCCCGGTCAGTAGGGTCAATCCCGCCGGCGTCTCGACGCCGGCGAGGCCCGGGACGGTGGCGGCCGTCGGAAACACGCTACAGGGCACGGGCGAGGCCGTGCTTGGGCTCATTCGAGAGCCCTTGCTGGTGCGCATCGAACGGTGGTGGTGGTCGTGCCTGTGGTGGCCGGTACCGACGACGGCGAGATCGTGAGCGGCGGCCGGAGTTCGGGTGCGGTCGAGTTCGGCGCTGCTGCTCGCAAGCGAGGGAGCTGAGGCGCTGGAGGGGCTCTACGGGTCGCGGAAAGCACAACGGGTGCACGCCCGTGACCAAATGGTCACCGGGGTTTCACCGGCGACAATCCCATGCGGCGGCGGCTGCTGTTAGCAAGGGGGCGGCGGCTACGGCAAACAAACGAAGGCGGGGTTAGGGGGAAGAGGACCGAGGGCTCACAGCGGTGCCAACGGAACGCTCGGCGAGGTCGGGGACGGTCCGGAGCCGACGAATTTGACGGTGATGGCCGGCGGTTCCGAGGTAGAAGACGATGGCGATGGCGACGAAGCAAAGCCCTCCGGCTCGTTTCCTTCGGCTTGGGGATGTGGTGCTCGATTGCGGAGCTGCTGGGCACGGCCACGGGACGAGGGGTGGCCGGTGGTCATGGCTACGGCGAGCGGCGCTCTCAGGTGCGTTCGGTGACGAGAGGGAGGGAGAGCAGAGGAGGAGGAGGGGGTCCAGAGAGCGAGGGAGAAGTGAGAGGGGGTCGGGGAGGCGCGTGGCGTCACCGGGGCGTCCAGGCGGAGGAGGAGGCAGGCAGGCAGGGAGGAGGTGGCCGGGGCGCGTGGCCGCGCGCGCCGGGCGCGTGCTCATCCTCCTGGCAGAGGAGGAAGGCGACAGAGAAGGAGGCGGTGGTGGGCTGGGCCGCTGGAGGAGCTGGGCCAGGTAAGTGGGCGCCAGGTAAGTCCAGGTAAGATGCTCTGTTTTATATTTCTGTTCTGTTTTTCTTTTATTAATATCTTTTGCCATTGTTTTGAATTTAAACAAATTCAAACAATGCCAAAAACTCCTCTGAATATTTTTATTTTGCTAGATGGACTTTTCCAAAAGCTCATAAAAATATTTCAGGGGTATTTGAAATTATATTCTAGTTATATGAATATAGTTCAAATTCAAATAGCTAATGATTTAAATTCAAAGTCCCAAAAATAAATCCTTAAAAATGTTCAATATTTTGGTTGGGACCAGAACCCTTGCCAAAAATTATCAAACATTTAGAAACAGCATTTTGGAACAATGAATGAGATTTTTAGGGTTTTTGCCCTTCTTTTATTTAGGGTTTTGAGGCTTCCAATTTCCCTCAATTCAAGTTTCAAAAATATAGACATGATGCACACATGGAAGCAAGCATAGGTCAGGCCAGAACTAGGGATGTGGCACTAATCCCGTAGGTAAATGTAGAGGTGGCGTGCCGACGGCGATCACATCGACCTTGGAACCATTCCCGACGCGCATCGTCACCTCATCCTTCGCCAGTCTCCGTTTATTCCGCAGCTCCTCCTTTGAGTTACATATATGAGCAACGGCACCGGTATCAAATACCCAGGAGGTACTACGAGCACTGGTAAGGTACACATCAATTACATGTATATCACCTATACCTTTAGTGTTCCTAAGTACTTGGGGCAGTTCTGCTTCCAGTGACCACTTCCCTTGCAATAAAAGCACTCAGTTTCAGGCTTGGGTCCATTCTTTGACTTCTTCCCGGCAACTGGCTTACCGAGCGCGGCAACCCCCTTGTCGTCCTTCTTGAAGTTCTTCTTACCCTTGCCTTTCTTGAACTTAGTGGTTTTATTCACCATCAACACTTGATGTTCTTTCTTGCCCTCTACCTCCGCTGATTTCAGCATTGAATATACCTCAGGAATGGTCTTTTCCATCCCCTGCATATTGAAGTTCATCACAAAGCTCTTGTAGCTTGGTGGAAGCGACTGGAGGATTCTGTCAATAACCGCGTCATCCGGGAGATTAACTCCCAACTGAGTCAGGCGGTTGTGCAACCCAGACATCTTGAGTCTGTGCTCACTGACAGAACTATTTTCCTCCATCTTACAGCTGAAGAACTTGTCGGAGACTTCATATCTCTCGACCCGGGCATGAGCTTGGAAAACCATTTTCAGCTCTTCGAACATCTCATATGCTCCGTGTTGCTCAAAACGTTTTTGGAGCCCCGGTTCTAAGTTGTAAAGCATGCCGCACTAAACGAGGGAGTAATCATCAGCACGAGACTGCCAAGCGTTCATAACGTATTGGTTCTCTGGGATGGGCGCTTCACCTAGCGGTGCTTCTAGGACATGATCTTTCTTGGCAGCTATGAGGATGATCCTCAGGTTCCGGACCCAATCTATATAGTTGCTGCCATCGTCTTTCAGCTTGGTTTTCTCTAGGAACGCATTGAAGTTGAGGGTAACGTGGGCCATTTGATCTACAAGACATATTGTAAAGATTTTAGACTAAGTTCATGATAATTAAGTTCATCTAATCAAATTATTTAATGAACTCCCACTCAGATTAGACATCCCTCTAGTCATCTAAGTGATACATGATACGAGTCGACTAGGCCGTGTCCGATCATCATGTGAGACAGACTAGTCATCATCGGTGAACATCTCCATGTTGATCGTATATTCCATACGACTCATGTTCGACCTTTCGGTCTCTTGTGTTCCGAGGCCATGTCTGTACATGCTAGGCTCGTCAAGTTAACCTAAGTTTTTTTGCATGTGTAAATCTGTCTTACACCCGTTGTATGTGAACGTTAGAATCTATCACACCCGATCATCACGTGGTGCTTCAAAACGACGAACTTTCGCAACGGTGCACAGTTAGGGTGAACACTTTCTTGAAATTATTATGAGGGATCATCTTATTTACTACCGTCGTTCTAAGTAAACAAGATGCATAAACATAATAAACATCACATGCAATTAAACAGTGACATGATATGGCCAATATCATATAGCTCCTTTGATCTCCATCTTCGGGGCTCCATGATCATCTTCGTCACCGGCATGACACCATGATCTCCATCATCATGATCTCCATCATCGTGTCTCCATGAAGTTGCTCGTCAACTATTACTTCTACTACTATGGCTAACGGTTTAGCAATAAAGTAATGTACTTACATGGCGTTAAATCATTGACACGCAGGTCATACAATAATTAAGACAACTCCTATGGTTCCTGCCGGTTGTCATACTCATCGACATGCAAGTCGTGATTCCTATTACAAGAACATGATCTCATACATCACAATATATCATTCATCATTCATCACAACTTTTTGCCATATCATATCACAAATCATATGCTGCAAAAACAAGTTAGACGTCCTCTAATTGTTGTTGCATGTTTTACGTGGCTGCAATAGGGTTCTAGCAAGAACGTTTTCTTACCTACGTAAAAGCCACAACGTGATTTGTCAACTTCTATTTACCCTTCATAAGGACCCTTTTCATCGAATCCGCTCCAACTAAAGTGGGAGAGACAGACACCCGCTAGCCACCTTATACAACTAGTGCATGTCAGTCGGTGGAACCTGTCTCACGTAAGCGTACGTGTAAGGTCGGTTCGGGCCGCTTCATCCCACAATACCACTGAAGCAAAATAAGACTAGTAGTGGCAAGAAAGTTGACAACAGTTACGCCCACAACAAATTTGTGTTCTACTCGCGCAAAGAGAACTACGCATAGACCTAGCTCATGATGCCACTGTTGGAGAACGTTGCAGAAAACAAAAAAATTCCTACGGTTTCACCAAGATCAATCTATGAGTTCATCCAGCAACAAGAGAGAGGAGTGCATCTACATACCCTTGTAGATCGAGTGGAAGAGTTCAAGAAAACGGGGTTGAGGGAGTCGTACTCATCGTGATCCAAATCACCGGAGATCCTAGCGCCGAACGGACGGCACCTCCGCATTCAACACACGTACGGTCAGCGAGACGTCTCCTCTATCTTGATCCAGCAAGGGGGAAGGAGTGGTTGATGAAGATCCAGCAGCACGACGGCATGGTGGTGGATGCAGCAGGGATCCTGGCAGGACTTCACCAAGCGTCTGCGGGAGGGAGAGGTGTAGCAAGGGGGAAGGGAGGCCCCAAGTGCAAGGGTGTGGTTTCCCTCCCTCCCCCCTCTTTATATAGGGCCCCTAGGGGGGGCTCCGGCCCTAGGAGATGGGATCTCCTAGGGGGGGCGGCCAGGGGGGTGGCTTACCCCCAAGCCAGGTGGAGGCGCCCCCACCCCTAGGGTTTCCCAACCCTAGGCGCATGGGGGGCCCAAGGGGGGGGCGCACCAGCCCAGCAGGGGCTGGTTCCCCTCCCACTTCAGCCCATGGGGCCCTCCGGGATAGGTGGCCCCACCCGATGGACCCCCGGGACCCTTCCGGTGGTCCCGGTACAATACCGGTGACCCCCGAAACTTTCCTGATGGCCGAAACCTGACTTCCTATATATAATTCTTTACCTCCGGACCATTCCGGAACTCCTCGTGACGTCCGGGATCTCATCCGGGACTCCGAACAACTTTCGATTTACTGCATACTCATATCTCTACAACCCTAGCGTCACCAAACCTTAAGTGTGTAGACCCTACGGGTTCGGGAGACATGCATACATGACCGAGACGCCTCTCCGGTCAATAACCAACAGCGGGATCTGGATACCCATGTTGGCTCCCACATGCTCCTCGATGATCTCATCGGATGAACCACGATGTCGAGGATTTAAGCAACCCCGTATACAATTCCCTTTGTCAATCGGTACGTTACTTGCCCGAGACTCGATCGTCGGTATCCCAATACCTCGTTTAATCTCGTTACCGGCAAGTCACTTTACTCGTACCACAATGCATGATCCCGTGACCAGACACTTGGTCACATTGAGCTCATTATGACGATGCATTACGGAGTGGGCCCAGAGATACCTCTCCATGATACGGAGTGACAAATCCCAGTCTCGATTCGTTCCAACCGAACAGACACTTTCGGAGATACCCGTAGTGCACCTTTATAGTCACCCAGTTACGTTGTGACATTTGGCACACCCAAAGCACTCTTACGGTATCTGGGAGTTGCACAATCTCATGGTCTAAGGAAATGATACTTGACATTTGGAAAAGCTCTAGCTAAACGAACTACATGATCTTTGAGCTATGCTTAGGATTGGGTCTTGTCCATCAATGACATCCAATGCCCATAGTCAGGAAACCATGACTATCTGTTGATCAACGAGCTAGTCAACTAGAGGCTCACTAGGGACACGTTGTGGTCTATGTATTCACACGTGTATTACGATTTCCGGATAACACAATTGTAGCATGAATAATAGACTATTACCATGAACAAAGAAATATAATAACAACATTTTATTATTGCCTCTAGGGCATATTTCCAACATGTTTTAAACCTGTTTCTTCAACGTGTTTGGATGTTTGCTGTTGTAACTTGCTCTTTGTTGATTTCAGTTTCAATTGAATAAACAGTTATGTTCTCATGCGATGCACATTACAAGTGTTGTTATTGCTGTGTAGTTTCCCACACTTATATTCTGTCTATGCTACTTTGTCTTAAATAGATATGATTCGAACTGTATCTATCTTGATTTGGAAACATAAACTAGAATGATATAGACAAAACAGTGACCATACTACATAGATATATGTTTGTTTCATGCTGTTGTCATGTCCACCTTACTACTGAAGTAGTGTACCAAAATGAGTTTCATATACTACATTGTAAACCTGTAATGTGTTTATTTGTTTCTCTTTTAGAATGGGGATAAAATATTGGAGAAGAGTACCCCGTTATGCAATGGTAAAGGAAGTAATGCAGATAAGGTTCAAGATAGTGAGACATCCTTGTTGTTCTCCAAGAAAGCTGATAAAAACTATATTGAAGACACTGAGACAACCCCAAAGTCCTGTCTTGATGTAGTGTTCGAGTTACTGGCTACTACTGCTGGCACCAGCTCTTTGAACTCGTTGCCTGAATAAGTTCGGCTTCTTGAGTCTCAACTTCAAGTTGAAAGACATTGATCAGATGTTATGCGACAGGAAGCCGAAGGACTGAGGAAGTCCCTGCAGAATCCAGATGCATACTTTCTGGTGCAACAACAAGTGTTGGAGGACTTAAGCGCCAAACAAGAGAAAGTTAATAAGCTTGCTAAGCATCTTGCCAGCATTATGGGTACCCAGGATATTGTTTCTTGAGCTCTTCTGAAGTGGTTTCAGTTCTGGACTTGTTTTGCTGCGGCGTTTATATGCTGCTGTGTTCCCTATATTTGCACTGGTGGCGAACTTTGATGCCCAGTGGATGTAATATGTGTAATAGACATGATAGCCTAGCGTAAGTTGCTTGCTTATTTATTTCCTCATTGTCTTGTTTATTTCTTTCCTTGTAGTCAGTGCAGTTCTTTTTCCGTGGCTTGCTAGTGGCCGCAATAACCTATTTTTTATAACTAGGACACAATAACCATGGGCTACATATTTACTATAGTTACCATTTCCCTCCTACGGGTCGTAGAAACAATGGGCCTTATACCTGTCGTAGACACAATGGGCTTCTACGGGCCGTATCATCAATGGGCCTTGTACGGGCCGTATGATTGGTTGGCCAAACATGGGCCAATAACAGACTGCATTATGGCCGTAGACGGGCTAGAGTTGGAATCATCTGTTCATGGGCCGACCATAATGGGTCATCGTTAATCGGTCGTATTTGATGATGCTATGAAAATGGCCCAACATATTAATGGGCCACAAAATGGGCCGACTGTAACCTTGGGCTGAATTTAGCCCACAAGCAAAAAATGACAGTAACGGGCCGTAATTAAACAAATGCTAGAAATGAGCCCAAGAGTAAATGGGCTCTGAGAAGGCCGAAAGATAACATGGGCTGGAAACGGCCCAACGGAATAATGGGCCGTTAATGGGTATAAAGTGATACACTGTTCATTACGGGCCAGTTTCACCATAGGCCGTTAATGGGTATAAAGTGATACACTATTCACTACGGGCCAGTTTCACCACGGGCCGTTAATGGGCCAAGAGTTACAAAGGGCCTCATATGGGCCGAAAGACGTCATGGGCCATACATGGGCCAGAAGTGAAAATGGGCTGGAATCATATTGGATGGCCCAGATGACGCTACTGGGCCTAATTCGGATAGGGCGTAACGGGCCTTGGGTTAGCGGGCTGTAAATGGTCTATAAGCGAACAGGCCATTAACAGGCTTTCCATGGGCCGGCCTGCCACCTTTTGACCAAGTCAAACGGGGTGGCCTTTTCACAGGAATGGGCCTCTATTGGGTCGTGCAACGTGTCGACGTATCATAGGAGCCTTCTATCCAATGAGTGGATGACATCTGTCCCATCGATGAGCCGGCACGTGTTTTTTCCAGCCAATGATGATTTTACAAGTGGAAAATCCCCATTGGTCGGGCTGCTAACAGGTTATCGGATCCAAAACCCGACCTGATAGCTTAACGGTGTTCTGTTACAGTGGATGCCTGATATGTCCATTTTGCATCATGCTTTTATATCAATATTTATTGCATTATGGGCTGTTATTACACACTATGTCACAATACTTATGCCTATTCTCTCTTATTTTACAAGGTTTATCATGAAGAGGAAGAATGCCGGCAGCTGGGATTCTCGCTGGAAAAGGAGCAAATATTAGAAACCTATTTTGCATAGCTCCAAAAATCCTGAAACTCCATGGAAGTCACTTTTGGAATTAATAAGAATTATTGAGCGAAGAAAATACCAGAGGGGGCCCACACCTTGGCCAGGAGGGTGGGGGCGCCCCCCCCTACTGGACGCGCCCCCTGTCGCCTGGGCCCCCTAGTGGTCCTTAGGAGCCCATCTTCTGCTATATGAAGGCTTTTACCCTGGAAAAAAATCATAAGCAAGCTTACGGGACGAAACTCCGCCGCCACAAGGCGGAACCTTGGCGGAACCAATCTAGGGCTCCGGCGGAGCTGTTCTACCGAGGAAACTTCCCTCCGGGAGGGGGACATAATCACCACCATCATCACCAATGATCCTCTCATCGTGAGGGGGTCAATCTCCATCAACATCTTCACCAGCACCATCTCCTCTCAAAACCATAGTTCATCTCTTGTATCCAATCTTGTATCAAAACCACAAATTGGTACCTGTGGGTTGCTAGCTAGTACTGTTTGATTACTCCTTGTAGTTGATGCTAATTGGTTTACTTGGTGGAAGATCGTATGTTCAGATCCTTAATGCATAGTAATACTCCTCTGATTATGAACATGAATATGCTTTGTGAATAGTTATGTTTGTTCCTGAGGACATGGGTGAAGTCTTGCTATTAGTAGTCATGTGAATTTTGTATTCGTTCGATATTTTGATGAGATGTATGTTGTCTCTCCTCTAGTTGTGTTATGTGAACGTCGACTACATGACACTTCACCATTATTTGGTCCTAGAGGAAGCCATTGGGAAGTAATAAGTAGATGATGGGTTGCTAGAGTGACAGAAGCTTAAACCCTAGTTTATGTGTTGCTTCGTAAGGGGCTTATTCGGATGCATATGTTTCATGTTATGGTTAGGTTTACCTTAATACTTCTTTTGTAGTTGCAGATGCTTGCAATAGGGTTTAATCATAAGTGGGATGCTTGTCCAAGAAAGGTCAGTACCCAAGCACCGGTCCACCCACATATCAAATTATGAAAGTACCGAACGTGAATCATATGAGCGTGATGAAAACTAGCTTGACGATAATTCCCATGTGTCCTCGGGAGCGCTTTTCTCATTATAAGAAATTGTCCAGGCTTGTCCTTTGCTACAAAAAGGATTGGGCCACCTTGCTGCACCATATTTACTTTCATTGCTTGTTACCTGTTACAAATTATCTTATCACAAAACTATCTGTTACCTACAACTTTAGTGCTTGCAGAGAATACCTTACTGAAAACCGCATGTCAAAACTTTGTTGGGTTTGACACTATTACTTATCGAAAGGACTACGATAGATCCCCTATACTTGTGGGTCATCAAGACTATTTTCTGGCGCCATTGCCGGGGAGTGAAGCGCCTTTGGTGAGTGGAACTTGGTAAGGAAACATTTATATAGTGTGCTGATATTTTCTGTCACTTGCTACTATGGAAACTAATCCTTTGAGGGGCTTGTTCGGGGTATCTTCACCCTGACCAGTAGAGCAAAGAGTTGCTCCTCAACCTACTAAACCTACTGAAAATGTTTACTTTGACATTCCCTCGGGTATGATAGAGAAACTTCTAGCTAATCCCTTTGCAGGAGATGGAACATTGCATCCCGATTTACACCTTATCTTTGTGGATGAAGTTTGTGGATTATTAAAGCTTGCAGGTATTCCCGATGATGTTGTCAAAAGGAAGGTCTTCCCTTTATCTTTGAAGGAAGACGCATTGATATGGTATGGGCTACGTGATGATACCGGATCTTGGAACTATAAACGATTGAAGTTGGAATTTCACCAGAAGTTCTATCCTATGCATCTTGTTCATCATGATCGTAATTACATATATAATTTTTGGCCTCGCAAAGGAGAAAGCATCGCTCAAGCTTGGGGGAGGCTTAAGTCAATGTTATATTCATGCCCCAATCAGGAGCTCTCAAGGGAAATGATTATTCGAAAAAATTATGCTCGTCTTTCTCTCAATGATCGCACCATGCTTGATACTTCCTGTGCTGGTTTTTATATGCTAAAGACTATTGAATTCAAGTGGGATTGATTGTAAAGAATTAAACGCAACTCTGAAGATTGGGGTTCCGACGCTGGTAAGGAGTTAGGTATAACACCTAAGTTTGATTGTGTTAAATCTTTTATGGATACCGATGCTTTTCGTGGATTTAGCGCTAAATAAGGACTTGACTCTGAGATAGTAGCTGCTTTTTGTGAATCTTTTGCTACTCACGTTGATCATCCTAAGGAGAAGTGGTTTAAATACAATCCTCCCACTGAAGTAAAGGTAGTTGCACCTATTACAGTTGAAGAAAAGACTATCACTTATAATGATCCTATTGTTCCTACTACTTATGTTGAGAAACCACCTTTTACTGTTAGGATAAAGGATCATGCTAAAACTTCAACTGTTGTTTGTAAGAGTAATACTAGAACTTATAAACCCCCTGAGAAAATCAAAGTTGAACCTAGTATTGCTATGGTTAAAGATCTCTTGGATGATAATTTAGACGGGCATGTTATTTATTTCTGTGGTGAAACTGCTAATATTGCTAGACCCGATGCTAAGATACATAGACCTGTTGTAGGCATGCCTGTTATTTCTGTTAAAATAGGAGATCATTGTTATCATGGCTTATGTGCATGATATGGGTGCTAGTGCTAGTGCAATACCCTTTGACTTATATAAAGAAATTATGCATGATATTGCACTCGCTGAAATGGAAGATATTGATGTTACTATTAAGCTTGCCAATAGGGATATTATTAAGCTATTTAGGGTTGTTAGAGATGTTGAAGTCTTGTGTGGGAAGGTTAAATATCCCGCTGATTTTCTTGTTCTTGGTTCCCCACAAGATGATTTTGTCCCATTATATTTGGTAGACCCTTCTTGAATATTGTTAATGCTAGGATTGATTGTGAAAAGGATATTGTTACAATTGGCTTAGGGGATATGTCTCATGAGTTTAATTTTGCTAAGTTTCGTAGACAACCCCGTGATAAAGAATCACCTAGTAAGGATGAGATTATTGGTCTTGCTTCTATTGTCGTGCCTCCTACTGATCCGTTAGAACAATATTTGCTAGACCATGAAAATGATATGTTTATGAATGAAAGAAGGGAAATAGATGAAGAATTCCTTCAACAGGGTCCTATTCTGAAACACAACTTGCCTGTTGAAATCCTAGGGGATCCCCCTCCATCCAAGGGTGATCCCGTGTTTGAGCTCAAACCATTACCTGATAATCTTAAATATGCTTATCTTGATGAAAAGAAGATATATCCTATTATTATTGGTGCTAAACTTTCAGAGCAACAAGAGGAAATATTATTGAAAACTCTGAAGAAGCACCATGCTGCTATTGGATATACTCTGGGTGATCTTAAGGGCATTAGTCCCACTCTATGCCAACACAAAATTAATGTGGAGAAAGATGCCAAACCAGTTAGAGATCCTCAATGACGGTGTCGTGGTGGGTGCATGGCAGATGCCAAGGGATGGCTAAAGAGAGGAGGAGGCTCGAGGGCACTGGTGGGCTCCAGAGGCGAGGTTGGCATGAGCCGGCGCGGGACGCCGGACATACCCAGGTTCGGGGCTCTCCGGAGAGATAACACCCCTAGTCCTGCCGAGTGTAGTTGGATGTTCAATAGCACAATGTTGCTCCTGGAGCTGTATGGGAGAGGAAGGAAGCCGGCCAAGGCTTGGGATGCTCCTTATCTCTGGTGTCGTTGTTTCGGTGGCTAGTTCTGTGCTTACTTTCGTTTCTCTCGTTACATGCCCGTATGAGCGTGGGCTCCTGGGGGGTTTTATAGATCAACCCCCTAGGGGTACAATGGTAATGTTACAAGTCGGTGGGTCCGGATTGTTGGTGTTCGGGGACCCGGGTTGGGTCCCGCTGAGGGCATGCGGTTCGCCGGGTTCCCCTAGGTGCGGGCCCCGCATGCCTAGGGGGACTGTGCACCGTCTTGTCGATCGTCAGGGCATGGCCGAGTCGAGTCGCGTACAGTGGCTCTCCGTCAGGTTGTCGCTTGCTGCTGTCAGCGGTGAGGGCGGGGGCACTGTAGCCACGTTGGCCCTGGTCAACGGGTAGGTGAGGGGCACTGTTGCCACACTCCGGCTGACCAGAGGCATGGGCGGGGCACTGTTGCCTTGGTCATCATCGATTGAAGACTCGTCCCATCGTATGGCCTAGATGGGACGGGAGCTGACCCGTGGCTGGATTGCGGTGCACGCCACAGTGGAGCTAGTTGTCGAGGAAGCTTTGGTTGTGCCGGGTTCGACTGTCTTGCGCTAGTTGTTGAGGCCGAGTCGACGCGTCTTTGCTGGGTCGGAGAGTTTGACCAGGTTGCGGGGCTTGGCCAGGTGTTGGCTTGAGGGGAGGTGCCAGCCCCGTTGTTTTTGAAAAGGATTCGGGTTCCGTTGCCTGTCCGGGGTTCATCCCCCCGACAGTAGTCTTCGAAGCTGTGAAGGTCCGCTGTCTTCGGATGAGTGGGCCTTCGGAGTTTACCATTAAGCAAAGCGGATTCTGTGAGCGCCAGGTCCAGCAACACCCTCTGTGTGCCGGTTTTCTTGGAAACCGGATGGCGGCATCCCAGCCGTGGCGGGAACCGAGGAGTCCATCGAATCTTGGGGCAATCCCTCGGGCTTCACGCAGGCGCCACGTGGTGCCCGGAAGTCAAAGGGGACTGACAGGCCACGCGCGTGACAGGACTGGGCGATGGGCTGGGGCCCGCCGCCACACGCCCTTAGCCCACGCGCGCGGATTTATTGCAGTGTCCGGGGGCCAGTTGCTCTTCCCCGGGAAGTTATTGCACGTGTATGTGCACATTTATAACGGGGTAGTGGAACGGGCGAGTGCAGACGATCCCACTCCCCCACGTTCAAATCGAGGATTATAAATTGATGGGGGCAGGGGGCGGCGGACATCATTCTCGCTCGCGCCCTCCTGTCCCTTTGCTCTTACTCCGCTCTTTGCAACCGACGCACTGCGGCGCCCGCTGCTCCGAGCAGAACAACTTCGTCGTCCATCTTCTTTCTCCATCCTTCGATCATGTCACAACCATCGGGCTCCTGGATGGGTTCGAATGTCACCACCGAGGACATCACCCAACTTCGTGCGACGCGGCGCCTGTCGCGAGAGACGGACGTCAGCGTCCATCTACCGCGCGGCGTGCAGAGGCCTCAGCCTGAGGAGCAGGAGCGCGTGGTCTTCCTCACGCACTTCGAGTGCGGGTTTGGGTTGCCGGCGAGCACCTTCTTCTGCACATTCCTGGAGTTCTTCGGGCTCTAGCCGCATCATCTCAGCATTGGCGCTATCGTCCAGCTCTCTGGTTTCATCACCCTCTGCGAGGGGTACCTGGGAGTCGAGCCCACGATTGACCTCTGGGCGCGCTTCTTCTCCCTGAAGCAGCAGGGCCCGTCGGCCGGAGAGTTCGCCGACTGCGGCGCTGCCGTCATCTCGAAGCGGTTGGGGGCGGACTTCCCCAAGATCCCACGGGAGGATTCTGCCAAGAAATGGCAGAACTCCTTCTTCTACGTCCGCAACTTGGGTGCGGACCGCATCAATCTTCCTGTCTTCACCATCGCGCCGCCGCGGGCGAAGGCAAACTGGGGCTACTCGCCCATGCACCCGTCGCAGGAGATTCTCAATCTCTGCGAGCGGGTGACGGTGATGAGGACGCGGGAGGGGCTTACCGGCACTGGCCTCATCACCGCGTTCATCATGCGTCGGGTCCTCCCGTTGTAGAGGCGCTCCTGCCTCATCAGTGAAATGGTCGGCCTTCAAGACCCCAACCGCATGGGGTCGATGCGGCTGACTGTGGAGCAGATCGCGCGCCGCGTGAACGACATCTCCAAGGCCAACCTTGGGGAGGACTGGCGGTTCGGCAAGGTGTCGTATAGCGAGTCAAACCCGGCGCCGCAGGTGAGTGTCTGGTCGTCTCACTTTGCTGCTGCGCACCTTCTCGTCCGTCCTGACACGACGCGGGAGGTGCTTCTGAACGCGATCCGGCATCCTTACGCCCGAGCTCTATCACAGGTGGCGCCGGTGGCGCCAGAGGAGCCCGCGGCCCACAGTGGGGAGGAGGAGACCGAGGCCGACGCTGGCGCTGGGCGTCGTGCGAGTAAGTCTTGTATTTCTCTTCATGTGTCTTGAATTGCTGACCACGGCACGGTACGTGCAATGCTGACGCCAGTTGTTGGTGCACCAGCGTTGGGCGGGGGAGGCAGCGACGCGGGCGGATCCGAGTCTTCGCGAGGGGCGGCGCCGAGCCGCCTACATGGGAAAGACAGCGTCGCGCCGTGACCCTGGGCCCTGAAATGTATGGCGGACCCGGCCGGGGCCGGGAGGCCGGCCAAGAGGAAGCGCGGCGCCGGGCACGGGAGGCCAACCTCGGTCCTGGTCTTGTCGGGGTAAGCTTCATCTCCCGTACGCATCCAGGTTGTCGAGCTAGCCTTGTTTCTTTTTTGCTCATTCTGTCTTTTTCTTCAGGTCGCCAATTGCACTGGTGAGGGCGGCGGCGGACGCCGAAGGGACCGCGTTCCGCAGGAGCCGGTCTGACCTCGCTGACCAGGCCGAGGCGGAGGGACGTGCCGACTCGGACCTCGGCCTGGACCAGAACGATGCCGAAGGCTTGGCCTAGCAGGACAGGAAAAGGGCCGAGGCGGAGCTGAAGGCGGCGTCGGTCCGGGCTTGGACCGATGCGGCGGCGGCATGGGTGTGAGCCAGCGTGGAGACGGCCTAGCGCGAGATGCCAGAGGGTACGGTGGTGGTGGCGACGTTCTTTGAGCCGTCGTCGGTGAGGGAGCGCGGCTGTGAAGGCCGGGATGAGGTAGTGATCCTCGACCCGGAGGTCGTGGAGGTGGAGGATGATACCCCACCGCGGGTTGATGTAGTTGAGCGAGCGGGGGCTGATGGCGGTGGAGGCAGCACCGTCATAGAAGAGGCGCTTTGGGCGGCGGCGCCGGAGGCGCCGCCAGTGTTGGAGGAGGCACCGCGGGCGGTGGTGCTGGAGCCCATCCCGACAGCAGGCCATCCCGGTGTCCGGGTCATCGACGGTGCTGGGAGGGGCGGCGGAGGAGGTGTTGGCCGCGTCGGGAGCGGCCAGCGGGGAGCATGCATTGGTGCCCCGGTAGGGAGGGCGCCGGGCCGCCGTGCTGCAGCCGGTGTGGAGCGGGGGCGCCGTGGTCTTCGGGCCTCAGACCCAGGAGGAGGCGGCGCTGGACGCCGTCAGCCGCCGCCTGCGTGGCTGGACGGACCGGCTCGAGGCCTTCGCCCAGGCCGAGGTGGAGCGGACGCATGACCTGGAGCGTGCCGTTCTGGTAAGCCATTTTTTTTCTCGTAATTTCTTCTTTGTGGGGGCGCGCCAACGCACCCACTAGGTGTAGCCCCCGAGGTTCGGGCCAACTACGTAGTAGTTGGGTCGAATCTTTAGAGTGTTGTCCTTGTTCTGACTTCTGTCTTCTTCAGCATCTCGACGCCTACCGGGTCGCCGCCTTCAACCATCTCCTGGGCAAGTACTAGGAGCTCAAGGAGCAGCTCGCCGCCAAGGAGGAGGAGCTTCGCGTCGCCACAGGTATCCTTGTGCTCTTTTCTAGTGGGGGCGCGCTAGCGCACCCACTGGGTGTAGCCCCCGAGATTCGGGCCAACTGTGTAACAGTTCGGCCAAATCTATCTTGCTTTCTCATTCATTGAATCCTTATTTTTCTCAGCCGAGGTGTTGTCCTAGCGGACTCGTCTGCTCCGGGCCGGTCATCACTATGACCGGCTCGTTGCTGACACCGGCCGTCTTGGCGTCGAGGCGACACAGGCGAGGGCGGAGGCGGCCGCGGCCCGGCGGTCTCTCGACGAGGCCAACTAGCTGCATGAGCAGCTGGCGGGTCACAAGAGCCGCCTCGAGGCCGAGGTGGAGCTTCTTAAGGTGGAAGCCGCCAAGGTGGTTGAGGGAGTCCTGGATTAGGGGGTGTCCGGATCACCGGACTATAAACTTTGGTCGGACTCCCGGACTATGAAGATACAAGATTGAAGACTTCGTCCCGTGTCCGGATGGGACTTTCCTTGGTGTGGAAGGCAAGCTTGGCGATACGGATATGTAGATCTCCTCCCATTGTAACCGAGTCTATGTAACCCTAGCCCTCTCCGGTGTCTATATAAACCGGAGGGTTTTAGTCCGTAGGACGAACAACAATCATACCATAGGCTAGCTTCTAGGGTTTAGCCTCTCTGATCTCGTGGTGGATCTACTCTTGTACTACCCATATCATCAATATTAATCAAGCAGTATTAGGGTTTTACCTCCATCGAGAGGGCCCGAACCTGGGTAAAAACATCGTGTCCCTTGTCTCCTGTTACCATCCGCCTAGACGCACAGTTCAGGACCCCCTACCCGAGATCCGCCGGTTTTGACACTGACATTGGTGCTTTCATTGAGAGTTCCTCTGTGTCGTCATCTTTAGGCCCGATGGCTCCTCCGATCGTCAACAACGATGCGGTCCGGGGTGAGATTTTTCTCCCCGGACAGATCTTCGTATTCGGCGGCTTTGCACTGCGGGCCAATTCGCTTGGCCATCTGGAGTAGATCGAAAGCTACGCCCCTGGCCATCAGGTCAGATTTGAAAGTTTAAACTACACGGCTGACATCCGCGGAGAGTTGATCTTTGACGGGTTCGATCCACAGCCGAGAGCGCCGCACTATCACGGTGGGCATGATCTAGCTCTGCCGCCGAACAGTGCCCAGGAGGCCGCCCTAGTGTTCGCTCCGACCCTTAGCTCGGAGCCGACTGCGTCAATCGAGGACGGGTGGCTGGACACCGCCTCGGGGGCTGCAATCTCTACGGCGATCGAGCCGAACACCAGCCTTGTCCTTTGCGAAGCTCGTGACTCCAAGGTGCCGGACTCCTCTCCGGACTCCGAACCTTCCGCGCCCCTGCCGATCGAACCCGATTGGGCGCCGATCATGGAGTTCGCCGCCGCAGACATCTTTCAGCACTCGCCCTTCGGCGACATCCTAAATTCACTAAAGTCTCTCTCTTTATCAGGAGAGCCCTGGCCGGACTATGGTCAGCATGGTTGGGATGCGGACGACGAAGAAATTCAAAGCCCACCCACCACCCACTTCGTAGCCACTATCGATGATTTAACCGACATGCTCGACTTCGACTCCGAAGACATCGACGGTATGGACGCCAACACAGGAAACGACCAAGAACCAGCGCCTATAGGGAACTGGAAGGCCACCTCGTCATACGACATATACATGGTGGACACCTCAAAAGAAGGGAATGGTGATGGAACAACGGAGGATGACCCCTCCAAGAAGCAGCCTAAGCGTCAGCGTCAGCGGCGCCGCTCTAAATCCTGCCAAAGCAAAAACGGCGACTCCGGCACGAGAGATAATAACACCCTGGACAGTGCCGAAGAAAACCCCCTCCAGTAGGATTCAACACAGGAGGATGGAGAAGCCAGCCCTCATGAGAGAGCGGCAGACAGAGAGGTAGAGGACGATAATTACATGCCTCCCTTCGAAGACGAAGCAAGCCTCGACGACGACGAATTTGTCGTGCCTGAGGATCCCGTCGAACAAGAGCGTTTCAAACGCAGGCTTATGGCCACGGCGAGCAGCCTCAAGAAAAAACAGCAGCAGCTTAGAGCGGACCAAGACTTGCTAGCTGACAGATGACTAAAGTCCTTGCAGCTGAAGAGTACGAACTCGAACGCCCCTCCAAGGGCTACCCAAAGCGCAGGCTGCTACCCCGATTAGAGGAGGAAGCACCTAAACCCAC
Source organism: Triticum aestivum (assembly GCF_018294505.1). NCBI lineage: Eukaryota > Viridiplantae > Streptophyta > Magnoliopsida > Poales > Poaceae > Triticum > Triticum aestivum. The sequence goes on from NC_057813.1 coordinate 601,589,743, forward strand.
ATCACCAGCGCATGACGCGGCCTCTCGGCCACCTCGTGCCCACGACAGAGAGGCCTCTCGGCCATCCACTCAAGCCGCACCCCGGCGTTGCTCAAAAAATACCAAGGCACGGGGAAATGCGCCAGACCTGCGAGACATATTGGAGGACAAGGCAAGGCAAACAAGGTCGATCTACGGATCGCGTGGGCGCCCCACGACACGTGACGATAACCGTCATGCCGGATATGGCAAATACAGCCAGGCCGAACACAGCAGACAAAGCTCATTTGAGCTACGTCGTGATATAGCCCAGTACAGAGGTGCCACACACCCACTATGCTTCACAGATGAAGTAATGGATCATCAAATCCCCGAGGGTTTTAAACCCGTGAACATCGAATCATACGATGGCACAACAGATCCTGCGGTATGGATCGAGGATTATTTCCTTCATATCCACATGGCCCGCGGTGATGATCCACACGCTATCAAATACCTCCCACTCAAGCTTAAAGGACAAGCTCGGCATTGGCTTAACAGCTTGCCAGCATAGTCAATTGGTTGCTGGGAGGACCTGGAAGCCGCATTCCTCGACAATTTCCAGGGCACCTATGTGCGACCACCAGACGCCGATGACCTAAGCCACATAATTCAGCAGCCAGAGGAGTCGGCCACACAATTCTGGACACGGTTCCTAACCAAGAAAAATCAAATAGTCGACTGTCCGGATGCAGAGGCCCTCGCAGCCTTCAAACATAACATCTGTGACGAATGGCTTGCCCGGCACCTAGGACAGGAAAAGCCGAAATCCATGGCAGCCCTCACAACACTCATGACCCGCTTTTGCGCGGGAGAAGACAGCTGGCTAGCTCATAGTAATAACATGACCAAGAGCCCTGGTAATTCAGATACAAAGGACAACAATGGCAGGTCGCGTCGCAACAAGCACAAGCGCCGCATTAACGGCGACAATACTGAGGATACGGCAGTTAATGCCGGATTCAGAGGATCTAAACCCGGTCAGCGGAAAAAGTCATTCAAAAGAAATACTCCGGGCTCGTCCAGTTTGGACCGAATACTCGATCGCTCGTGCCAGATACATGGCATCCCCGAAAAACCAGCCAATCACACCAACAGGATTTTTGGGTGTTCAAGCAGGCATGCAAGATAAGTGCCGAAAACAGAGGCAAGGAGCTGCATAGCGATGACGAGGAGGAGCCCCGGCCGCCGAGTACTAGGGGACAGAAGGGCTTTCCCCCACAAGTGCGGACGGTGAACATGATATACGCAACCCACATCCCCAAAAGGGGGCGGAAGCGTGCACTCAGGGACGTATATGCGTTGGAGCCAGTTGCCCCAAAGTTCAACCCGTGGTCCTCCTGCCCGATCACTTTTGATCGAAGGGACCACCCCACTAGCATCCGCCACGGCGGATTCGCCGCATTGGTTCTAGACCCAATCATTGACGGATTTCACCTCACTAGAGTCCTTATGGATGGCGGCAGCAGCCTGAACCTGCTTTATCAGGATACAGTGCGAAAAATGGGCATAGATCCCTCAATGATTAAACCCACAAAGATGACTTTAAAGGCGTCATACCAGGTGTAGAGGCCAACTGTACAGGCTCAGTTACACTTGAAGTGGTGTTCGGATCCCCGGATAATTTCCGGAGCGAGGAGTTAATCTTCGACATAGTCCCATTCCGTAGTGGCTATCATGCGCTGCTCGGACGAACCGCATTTGCAAAGTTAAATGTGGTGCCGCACTACGCATACCTCAAGCTCAAGATGCCAGGCCCTCGAGGAGTCATTACGGTCAATGGAAACACAGAACGCTCTCTCTAAACGGAGGAGCATACGGCGGCCCTCGCAGCGGAAATACAAAGTAGCCTCTCGAGGAAATTCTCTAGTTTGGCTATTAAACGTCCGGACACCGTCAAGCGCGCCCGGAGTAACCTACAACAAGACCGCCTGGCACGTTCCGAGCAAGCGTAGCAGTGCAGCCCCAACCCCAGCCCTCGCGAAATTGCGAAACCAATACCACGCGTACATAATTACGCTCTGGAAATACCATGGGCATAAGGGGAGGGGCACAACCACGGCACGCCCGAAATGCGGCTCAACCGCACAAGGGGCTCCCGATTTCGTCATTTCTTTTTTCTTACTTTCAGGACTCCACTCTCCGGAAGGCCTATCCGGCAGTACAATCGCTGAACACACGATGCAACAGCCAGGGAGGCAGCAAGCTATGTCGAATGTCCAGGTGGTCTCTATAACGAGCTAAATACCTGTCTTACATATAGTCTCGCAGCTTGCCCCTAGAGGGGGACATGTGAAATAATCCCATCTCTTGCTTATCGCACTATTTGTATCATTCTGCTTTCACAGCAGCCTTTTAATAAACAATACATAGCTCTTGTCTATTATTCCATTCATTTTTTATGTAAATATGTTCAGTTATGACATTATGCAATCATACACTTTGGTACGGACAATAAACCAGGGGCTTAAGTACCCCAGAATATGGTGTGAGAAGTCTGAACACTCTCACGAGTGCGGCACCCCGAACTTATATCATTATATGCATCGGCTCCGAATCATGTCTTGGGTCAATAGTTGGGTTTGCCCAGCTCCCATGTTTTGGTGCTTTACGTTCCGTTATATCGGCTAAGGTAGCGCTGGGAGAACTACTGCGATTGTGCCCCGGTTGAGCTGGGTTAAGCACCCCAGTAGAGAAAGCTAAAACTGACCGTCATGATAGGGCGAGAGCCGGTCGCTGTTCGAGAGGTTTCGAGTCCCTAAAGACTTATGCCGCTTAGAGCGAGGAGCTGGCTTTGTCCGGCCTAGGCGTGGATAGAGCCCCGAACTCGGTCTTCCGAATACTAGGGGCTTTTCCAAAATTTAAAATTATAGAATTCTATGGCTAAGTGAGAGTGATAAAGCATTATAGTCTGTGTGCCTTATTCGTTGTGTTGAGCGCCTCCCTCAAAGGACCCAAGAATGGGAACAAGAGCACTCAGGTTTATCCCGAACACCCCAGCACTCGTGGCATGGGGTAGAAGCCGACGACTCGCCATCTCTCAGATTTAATAAACGGCTGCACAGAAGGTAATATTTTAAATTCAAAAAGCATTGCTTAGCGCATATGAACAAGTTTTCAGCGCACAGGATAACACAAGCGAGTTTACTCAAAAATTACATCCTTGGAGCACTCATTCGCCATAAGGCAGGAACCCTTCAGGACACCCTCATAATACATCTCGGGCTTGCGATGCTCCTTCCCCTCCGGTGGCCCATCTGTCACCAGCTTCTTAGCATCCATCTTGCCCCAGTGTACTTTAACACGGGCAAGGGCCCTACGGGCGCCTTCGATGCATACGGAGAGCTTGATGACCTCAAGCCATGGATAGGCATCCGCCAGCCGCCTCACCAGCCCAAAGTAGATCCCAGGCATGACCTCCCCAGGCTATAGCCGGACTATAAGGCCATTCATGGCCTGTTCGGCTGCCTTATGGAGCTCGACCAGCTGCTTCAGCTGGTCGCTCAAGGGCACCAGGTGTCCGGCCTCACCATACTGGGACCAGAACACCTTCTCCGTCGAGCTCCCTTCCTCGGCTCGGTAGAATGCGGCAGCGTCAGACACACTGCAGGGCAGATCTGCGAATGCTCCTGGAGAGCTCCGGACTCGGGTAAGTAACAAGTAATTCACTTTCACGTGCTTGCTTTGCATAAAGAATGCCTTACCCACCGCTATCTTCTTCATCGCCTCAATTTCCTGCAGGGCTTTTTGGGCTTCGGCCTTGGCAGATTTGGCGCTCTCAAGGGCCGAGGCAAGCTCGGATTCTCGAGTCTTTGAGTCAAGCTCCAAACTCTCGTGTTTTTTCACAAGAGCGTGGAGCTCTTGCTGCACCTCCGCCACCCGCGCCTCCTGCTTTTCTCGCTCGATGCGCTCCACGGCCGCATTGGCTTCGGTCTTGGACAACGCTTCCTTCAGGGTCGCCACCTCGGTTGTGGCCCCTGTAATACTCACGTTGGTCCTGTCATTATTTGCAACAAGATCTTTTTATATACTTACATAAGGTCCTCGAGCTGCTTCTTGGCAAGGCCGAGCTCGTTCTCGGACCGCTCGAGGCTCTACTTCAATGCATCGACCTCTGCAGTCAGTGCGGCAGAGGTCAGCAGTGTAGCCTGCATTCCCATATTGACATACTTATGTTAGACTCCTGCGTATATCTTTTCAGATCCTCAGTTTGGCTTTTCTTTCCGAACACCAAACTGAGCATCAGGGGCTACTGTCTATGCGGTAATATTTTTACATATCTTAAATACATACCTCAAAGTCTATTAGAAGGCTGGCACAGGCTTCCGTCAACCCGCTCTTGGCAGACTGAACCTTCTGGATCACCGCACTCATAATAGTGCGGTGCTCCTCGTCGATGGAGGCGCCGTTAAGCACCTCCAGCAAAGTATCCGGTGCCTCCGGTTGGACGGAGGTCACCGGCATCATAGGCTTGCCCTTCTTACTAGGGGGCCGCCTGCCGGACTCCAGAACCACTGAAGGTTCCGGTGCGGTGTCCGGCCCAGGGCCGGACTTAGAGCCCTTTGGGGTTTTATCCCCTTGGCGCCTGGAGTCCGGGAGGTCGCCTTGCGGTGCCTCCAGGACCACCTCCTCCTGGCTTGGCCCCTTTTGGGACTCCACCTCGGCATCGTCCGTAGGGCGAGGGGAGGTAGCGTTCGGAAGTGAAAGACTATTCACATTCGACGAATCCAGGGAGCCGCTCGACGAAGCGTCGAGCCGGACCTTGGGCGGACTGCATGATTATATTCGGCGTCAGAAGATATTGTGCAATAAAGGAATGCCATGAGTTATTCTGGTATCCGGATACTTACGATTTTGCCAGGGGCTTGGACCTGGATGGCCACTCCTCTTCGCTGTCGTCGGCATCGGTGGAGTAGTCCGGAGGAAGGGTCCTTCCCTTCTTGGACCCTCCGGCCCCCCTAGTGTGGGTGGCCTTCCTTTTCTTTCCTCCCCCCGCTGGAGGGGGAGAGGCCTCTTCTTCCTCCTCCTCGTCTTCGTGGGAGGAGTGCGCTTCGAAGTCATCGGACGATGAATCCGACACCACCGGGTGCTGGGCACTCTTTTGAGTTCTCGTGGCCTTCTTCTTGGCCTTCTTCTCCGGCACCACATAAGGTGCCGGGACCAGCAGCTTCGCCAAGCGGGCATCTGCTGGGCCTTCGGGCAAAGGACTCGGACAGTCGATCTATCCGGACTTCTTCTGCCAGTCCTGTCAAAGGAACGGGAGCTTAGATCCCGCATAGAGTCAAACTATGAAAAACAAGTATCTCGTAAAAGGTAAAACAAGCTTACTACGCTGGCTTGGCGCTTCGCGCAGAATCCGCGATCCTCGGTAATGGGAGGGGGAACCTCGGCGCCCTTGAATAGCACCTTCTAGGCATCCTCGTGTGTTGTGTCAAAGACCCTGGAAAAAGTTTGGTGCTGGGCTGGGTCGAACTCCCACAAGTTGAAAGCCCATCGTTGACACGGGAGGATCCGGCGGAGGAGCATGACCTGGACTACGTTGACAAGTTTAACCTTCTTGTCCACCAAGTTTTGGATGCAGGTTTGGAGTCCGGTCATCTCTCCCGAATTACCCCATGACAGGCCCTTCTCTTTCCAGGAGGTGAGCCGTGTGGGAATGCCAGATTGAAATTCGGGGGCCGCTGCCCATTCAGGGTCACGCGGCTCGGTGATGTAGAACCACCCCGATTGCCACCCTTTGATGGTTTCCACGAAGGAGCCCTCGGGCCATATAACATTGGGCATCTTGCCCACCATGGCGCCTCCGCACTCCGCTTGCTGGCCGCCCACTACCTTCGGCTTGACATTGAAGGTCTTCAGCCATAAGCCGAAGTGGGGCTGGATGCGGAGGAAGGCCTCGCACACGACGATAAACACCGAGATGTTGGGGATGAAGTTTGGGGCCAGATTGTTGAAATCCAGGCCGTAGTAGAACATGAGCCCCCGAACAAATGGGTGGAGTGGGAAGCCCAGTCCGCGGAGGAAATGGGGGAGGAACACCACCCTCTCAAGGGGCCTGGGGTGGGGATGAGCTGCCCCTCGTCTGGAAGCCGGTGCGCAATGTCGTTGGACAAGTATCCGGCTTTCCTCAACTTTTTGATGTGCCCCTCCATTACGGAGGAGGCCATCCACCTGCCTCCCGCTCCGGACATGGCTGGAGAAGGTTGAGGTGGGAAGTGCGGACTTGGGCGCTGGAGCTCGAGTGCGCAGAAATGGATAAGCGAAGGAGGAAGAAGGCGAAGATGGAAAAGGTGAATCCTTATCCCCTTATATGGGCGGACGAAACTATGTGCGCCCGCCAGCCTGGTAAAACTCGCTTATCTCCCAAGCGCCGTGATTAATGGCATGCTTGGGTTACCCACGCCCGTATTGATGAGAATCCCGGAATAAGGGGACACGATCTCTGCTTTGAAAAGATGTGCCAAGGAAACCGCCTTGCTAAATGCGCTGAGGTGGGACAGTAAAACGATTCGAATAAAGGCTTGGCCATGGCGTGATGTCACGCTGTGGAATACGTCAGCAGATTAGATTTGTGCAAATGTTATTCTCTCTACGGTGGTCTGTGGAACTTATTTTGTAGAGCCGGACACTATCCTTGTGTTCAAAATCTTCTATGAAGTATTCGGAGGAGGAACCCGCCTTGCAATGCCGAAGACAATCTACGCGCCGGACTCGTCATCATTGAAGCCTGGTTTAGGGGCTACTAAGGGAGTCCTGGATTAGGGGGTGTTCGGATGACCGGACTATAACCTTTGGCCGGACTCCTAGACTATGAAGATACAAGATTGAAGACTTCATCCCGTGTCCGGATGGGACTTTCCTTGGCGTGGAAGGCAAGCTTGGCGACACGGATATGTAGATCTCCTCCCATTGTAACCGACTCTATGTAACCCTAGCCCTCTCCGGTGTCTATATAAACCGGAGGGTTTTAGTCCGTAGGACGAACAACAATCATACCATAGGCTAGCTTCTAGGGTTTAGCCTCTCTGATCTCGTGGTAGATCTACTCTTGTACTACCCATATCATCAATATTAATCAAGCAGGAGTAGGGTTTTACCTCCATCGAGAGGGCCCGAACCTGGGTAAAAACATCATGTCCCTTGTCTCCTATTACCATCTGCCTAGACGCACAGTTCGGGACCCCCTACCCGAGATCCGCCGGTTTTGACACCGACAGTGGTGGAGGTGCACCAGGCCCTGGTCGAGGTAGACCAGCAGTGGGGCCAGCTGGCCAACGACAAGGGTCGGCTCCAGGCCGAGGTGGATCGCCTGCAGGGGCAGGTCACCACGGCTGAGGGGGGCCGTCAGGACGAAGCCCATCGCCGCGAGGCGGCCGAGAAGGCGGTCGATGACAAGGACGCTGAGCTAAAGGTGGCCCTTGCCAAGGCGGCCGATCTGGAGAAGGTGCTCCAGGAGCGCGACCGCGCGGCGTGGTATGTTGCTCGAAGCGCAGCACCTGGAAGAGTCCTTCTCCAGTAAGTGCTTTTTCTTGCATTTTGCCGGGTCGGGATCCGACCTTTCGTCCTTGTTCTTCTTCTTCTGATATGCTTCTCCTTTTGTGGCAGGAGCCTTCCTGGAGACACAACGGCTGGCGGAGGAAGCCGTCCACCATCAGCGCGACCCGACCGGAGTCGTCGGGTCCGGGACGGATCCGCGGGTGGCATGGACCTTCCCGGAAATCATCGCCGCCGCTGAGGCCCGCCTGCGGGTCTTGGGAACGTAGATGGGGCGGCTGTCCCAGGCCGGCACCGCGATGACGATGGCCCTTTGGCCGGACTCCGTCGAGCCGAGCAGCTTCACGCGCCTGGCGCGTTGGTTGGAGATGGGGCCGAACCGGTTTCACGAGTGGCGCGTTTCCGCCGCTCGTGTCGGTGCTGAGATGGCGCTCCAGTTGGCGCTATCTTGGCATCCGGACCTGCAGCTGGACGCGTTGATGGGCCAGCGGGCCGGCTCGGAGCAGCTCTTGCAGGAGTAAGCCAGCCGGATTGCCTCCCGGGCCAGCTATATCGTTGAGTTTGCCTTCCATGACGAGTTCCACCCGGAGCGGACGGAAGATGGCAGGTGTCACACCCTAGCTAGTCATGCATTAGAGTGTTGCATCATGTTTACTCTTTCATCAGAAACTTGAAATGGGGATCTGTGAAACCCTCAGAATCATTTTGAAAATGACCCAAATAAAAATTTCTCCAAAAGGGTCCAAGAAAATGCTCATGTTGCTCTCTGGAAATATTGGACAGAGATAAAAATCAAACCAATATTTTTAGTGGCTCATGGACATTTATTATGGGCATTTGGAATTAATGCATAAATATTTGCATTGGAAATATATTTCTATATATATTAATATATGTCCAAATATTATGCCAATTATAAAGGAACTCTGGAATAATATATCTAGCCCCTGCAAAAATTGGCATAAGTTAAATAAATGATTTAATATATTATTTAAATCAAAACAAATGTCAGAAATTAGAAAACAGAAAAAAAATAAAAGGGAGAAGCTTACCTGGGCTCCTCCCTGTGCGGCCCAGCCAGCTGGCTGGCCCAGCCAGCAGCCGGCCCAGCCCACCTCCCTCCTCTGTCGTCTTTGTCCCGACAGAGGGAGGGGAGTGTGGCCGGCGCGCGCGCGCGCCACCGCGCCACGCCACCTCTCTCCCTGCCTGCCTGCCCTCCCCTCCTCGCCTCGATGCCCCTGGACGACGCCACGCCTCCCCCCTGCTCTCTCTCACTCGCCCCGGCTCTCCCCTCCTCTCCCTCGCTCTCTCTCTCTCACGGCCGAACACCACCGTCGCCGCCGTTCGCCACAGCAGCCGTCTCCGGCCACCCCTCGCTCCCCTGACTAGCTCAGAAGCTCCGCCACAACCCCCTCTTCCTCCCCACCGCTCCACGGGCCTCCAGAAGCCCTGCATCGCCGCCACGTCGCCGTTCCCCTCTTCGGGCTCCGACCATCATCGCCGTCGAATTCGCCGTCTCCAGCGCGTCTCCGAGCCCGCTTCGACGCCCACTGCAACCGCGGTGAGCCCCCGAGTCGTTTCCCCCTTCTTCCCTGGTCTCTTTCGACCTCTAGGCCTTAGCCCCACCTTGGCCAAGAGCTCCACGCCGCCGGCGATGTCGCCGTCGTGGCCACGGTCACCGTAGCGCCCAACCGAGCACACTATCGTGCTCCACGCCTCACTAGGAGCACGCAGCACGCACCAACGCCTCCCCAAACCCCCTGCAACGCCAACCCCGACCGCACCCGAACTCCGGCCGCCGCTCACGAGCTCGCCGTCGACGGAACCGGCCACCCCAGGCTCGGCCACCACCACCATTCGACGCGCGGGAGCAAGAGCTCTCCAACGAGCCCAAGAACGGCCTCGCCCGTGCCCTGTAGCGCGATCCCGCATCGCGCCGCCGTCTCGGGCCTCGCCGGCGTCACGTCGCCGGTAGGGTTGACCCACTTTGACCACGGCAGGAACCCCCCTGAGTCCCTGACAGGTGGGCCCAGCCCTGTAGCTAATTAGGATTAGCGCTAACCACTGTTAGTTAACCCCCTGACACTGACTAGTGGGCCCCAGCGCCACTAATTAGTAATTAGGATTAATTTAACCCTGTTTAACCCCCCTGTCACTGACGTGTGGGCCCCACACGTCAGGTTTGACCTCAGCCAGCCGCAGTTGACCACTGACGTCATGCTGACGTCATGCTGGCGCAATAATTATATTTCTGGATTTAATTTAAATCAGGAAATTCCAGAATATTATTTAAACTTCAAAAATTCATAACTTTTATTCTGTAACTCCAAATTGGACAAATTATATATGAAAAATGATCAGAAAAATCCAATCTATCCATCTGTACTATTTTCATGCATGATCAAACAAGTTAAATTGATGTTTCAAGCAGAACAAGGAAAAGCACTTTAAAAGGCCATATTTGAATTTGAAATTTGAATCCTTGATTCAAATTTGCTCAAATCCTTCTAGTTTTAGTTGCATTAGCCCAACACACTCATATTGCCATGTTTCATGCATGCATCATATTGTTGCACATTGTTTGGTGATGTTGTGTATCGATGTCCTTTGCGACAGGTTCTGCCTCCGAGGAATACCGTGATTACCCTAACGAAGAACCGTATCCGTGCATCGAACCATCAGGCAAGCAACCAACCATTGATCATATCGATACAATCCCATGTTCTCGCTCCTGCTCTCTTTTACTGCATTAAGACAACGCGTTTCAAACTGCTGTGTGCTACGGTAGTTGAACCCATTTCCTCTGCATGACCTGTCATTGCCACAGTAACTAGATGAAACCCACTAGCATGTGTAGGAGTTGATTGAGCCATATGTATGTGTTGTTCCTACCTTGCTATGCCTGCTATGCTTAGAGTCGTGTCAGGTCTGGTTCATCTGGGTGATGGGCTAGAGTGAAATGATTATGTCGGTAATGAGAGTGGTGTGGTGAACACGATTTGGTAAAGGTATCGATGAGAGGCCATGTAGGAGTACATGGTGGGTTGTTTCATTGGAGCCGACCTTAAGCACTGAGATCTGTATGTGTGATTTAAGAATCAGCTACTACCATGCATTGGGCCCGAAACCAATGGACCCTCTCGGCTTCTTATTCACCCTAGTTCTCCGTCCAGGAGTTGCAAGTAGTTTCTGGTGTTTGTAGCCTACTGGAGGCCGTGGACAGCGCTGACCGTAGGGGTGGGCTGTGATGCGGTAGGTACGTGGCCGGGTGTACCGAATACCCGTTAGGTATCTCGGGAACCCTGTTCACATCGTTTGGGGCCGTATGGGAAACCTCGGCCGGACTCCCTGCGGATGGAACCTGGATAGGCGATAAACCTGGACTGGAGGCTTAGGTGATTAGGTAGGTCGTGGCCGACACCCACGTTGGGCTTCCGCTTGAAGGTTGCCGAGTACATGTCGTGTAAACGACGGTAAGTGGTGAGAGCGTGTATGAAGAAGTACACCCCTGCAGGGTTAACATGATCTATTCGAATAGCCGCGTCCGCGGTAAAGGACTACTTGGTTGCCTATACAGTTCATAGACAAGTAAATGGAAACTACTAAAAGCCTCAAGATAAGTGTGAGTGCCGAGGATGGCTCTTCCGTAGGAAGACGGAGGTGGATCCTCGGTAGTGTATTGAAGTGGTGAGTAGTGGACTCATGTGCGCAAAACCATTTCAAGTTGGAGTATCGTAGGATAGCCTAGCCAAGAGTCAAAGCTGGCTTGCTGCAATAACTCCACCAACCCTTCTTGATAACATGCATGTATGTAGGATCTGATGTAAGACTTGCTGAGTACCCTTGTACTCACGTTGCTATAATCTACATTTTTACAGAAGACGCTGCAACCCCTTCTGATGGGTTCTATGTAGACGTTGACATCAACGAGTAGGCTAAAGACCCAGGTGGTGACCCTGAGCTTGTGAAGGACCACGTAGTATAGCTAGGCTTTCCAAGCCTCTTTTATTTTACTAGTTGTCTGTACTCAGATATGTTACTTCCGCTGCTGGTTTGTATGATTGTATGACTTGTATGTTGGGTCGTGAGACCCGTACCTTTGTGTATGATATGTATGGCTCCCTGAGCCTTAAATAAAGTACTGGTGTCGTAGAGTCATGTTGTGATGCTTCGTTGTATTTGCACATATCGAGCATATTGTGTGTATGATTGAAATGCTTGGTATGTGTGGGATCTGACTATCTAGTTGTTTATCTTTAGTAGCCTCTCTTACCGGGAAATGTCTCCTAGTGTTACCGCTGAGCCATGGTAGCTTGCTACTGCTCTGGAACACTTAGGCTGGCCGGCATGTGTCCTTCTTCGTTCCTGTGTCTGTCCCTTCGGGGAAATGTCACGCTTTGAGTACCGGAGTCCTGTTAGCCCGCTACAGACCGGTTTACCGGAGTCCTGCTAGCCCAGTGCTACAGCCCGGACCCACTTGCTGATGACCGACACGTTCGAAGCTGGGTCATGGATGCCTGTCCCTGTAAGTCTGTGCCACTTTGGGTTTACGACTAGTCATGTCAGCCCGGGCTCTTTATCATATGGATGCTAGCGACACTATCATATACGTGAGCCAAAAGGCGCAAACGGTCCCGGGAAAAGGTAAGACGACACCCGTGGGAATACCGTGCGTGAGGCCGCAAGGTGATATGAGGTGTTACCAGCTAGATCGATGTGACATCGAGTCGGGGTCCTGACAGCGTTGGCATCAGAGCCGGACTGCCTGTAGGTTCTCCAAGCCAAACTGGTCGATGTTGAGTCTAGAAATTCTTTAGTTATATGTAGGGGAATTGTTTGTGGGTTGGAACGTAAGGCTCTTTTTTACTCCTCTATCTTGTGACATTCTGATCTGAGTCAGTCCATTCTTCCACCGGGGTTAAGGAATTAGGATCTGTTCTCTCTGTCAGGATCACGTGTTACTAATCAGTAGTACCTTATAAGTTTGATGGTTACAAGCCTAGTTCAGTTCTACTACCACATTATGTTGCCAGAATGGTTTCAGAACTTTGATATGATGATGTTGAGTATGTATGAAATCCTTTGTCAAATGTCTCAAAATCCTTTTTGAGCATTTACAGCTGATATGCTGCCGAAATTTTGCTAGAAGTTCTAATGCCTTTGCATTATGATTGCGCTTTCAGATGGCCACTCGCGACCTCAATCAAGTGGTTCGCCTGACTTGATGCCTAGATGTACCCGGCCATACTGCCAAGTTGGTCAGGGTAATGACTGAGGCTGGATACCGCTGGTATCCTGAGTACACGGTCGAAGAGCAATTCCGAGACTTTAATCAAAGCCAGTATCTCTGCACTGTCAGGATATTTCCATCTTATCCTGGATCCACCGAGCCTCTTCACTGCTCCTACGGGCTCGGGGTTACTATTGAGATGGCTGTGCAGGATGCCGCCTACTCTATGATGACCATTATGCAAGTCAGATCTGGTTTATTTCGGGACTCTGATTTCCGGTATATGCCAGGATCACTTCCGGGAGCACAAGGATATCTCCAGGCTATCTATGCTGACCCCACTCAGGAGGATTCACGGACTCGCACCACTGCTGAGATGCTCGAGGATAAGGACCGTGAAAATCGGGCCTTGAGGTTAGAGCTCTTCAATACCCGTGCTGACCACTGGGCCACTTTGACTCGGTTCGCACCGGCGGTGCAAGCTGGATTCTCAGATATGCGCGATCTCTATCCTGTGAGATCTGCTCTGCCAGACGTGATGGTTTGGCGTGATGTAGGAGGCATCACCCCACCTCGCGGTCCCCGCAGGCCACCGTCTGTTGGTCCAAGGCCTCATCCTAGCCCCTATGGTCCACAAGCTCCGCGAGACCATCTGTTTCCGGATGATCATGTTGAACTTCCAGGCTATGGAGGTGACTTCTACGAGGACTACTACGGATCGGTCTGAGTTAGTGGTAGTATCACTAGTTCGCACTAGCTGTGTCGTCTATCGTCCCGCGTGACTCGTGGGATATGACCTAGTTTGTACTCCTTCCGGAGGTGTAGAAAAATAATGTATAGGAGCTTGGAATGCCTCCGATGAGATGTAATCCTTTTTCACCGTAATAGTACTTTGTTTGGTCTTGTACTAAACCCTGTATGGTGTGTATGACGATGGAATAAAGAAGCAGTTTCTGTATTTACCATGTCATACGGATGATCATCTTGCATTCCGAATTATTCCTTACATTCTGTATCCTATGTCGGAATTTTATCGTTCTGACTAAATCATTGTCTTGTTACCTAGGATGGTCAACATGCGCGCTAACCCTGCTTCTCAAGAGCAGGCCGAAGGCAGTGAGGGCAGGAATGAAAATCTGCCTCATCCTCCTTCACTAGCCGAGGTTATGATGGAAGCTGAGAGAAACAAGCGGGAGACCAACCGTTTGCTGGAGCGTATTGGACAGAATACAGCACACCATCAGAGGGCTAACGTGGTGTCACTCAGTGATTTTATCAAATTGCATCCACCCACGTTCTACCACTCCGTCGAGCCTCTCGACGCTGATGACTGGCTTCGCAGTATCTCTCACAAGCTGCGTTCCGCGCTAGTAGCTGAGGCTGACAAGGTCACCTTTGCTGCATATCATCTTGAAGGCCCCGCCAGTCTATGGTGGGAAAATTATGGAGCTATGCGCCCAGCGGGCCATGTCACTACTTGGGCTGAGTTCAGCGAGGCTTTCCGTGAGCATCATATTCCGGAGGGTCTCATGGACCGTAAACGTGAAGGATTTTGCAGTTTCACCCAAGGCCGACTTTCTGTGGATGTTTACAGCAGGGAGTTTGGTAATCTCGCACGATATGCAACTGAGGAAGTGTCTACCGATGCCAAGAAGCAAGCAAGGTTCTGTAAGGGCCTTAGTCCTGAGCTTCGCCGCGACCTCCGTCTGCATGAGTGCACATCCTTCCAGAAACTTGTCAACAAAGCCATCAGTGCTGAAACTGGTCAGACTGACTATGACGCAACACGCAAGCATGGCCGTGACATGGGTTCCTCATCCGGTGCTGGTCCTCAGAAGCGCCGTGTGTGGGTACCCAACACCGCCCTGCCACCCAGGTTCACACCGAGGCCATCTTTCCAGGCGCCTCGCCCTGTTCAACAGTCTGCACCGGCCAAGCCCTATGGGGGTCCAACCAACAATGCTCCTCCACGTACCAGTTCCGTGACTTGTTTCAAGTGTGGGGAATCTGGCCACTATATGCGTGAGTGTCCCCAGACCAACCCCAATCAATTTGCTAAAGCTGTTGGCCGTGGCAAGCCGACAGGAAAAATATTCCACGCCAAGCCGGTCACCGCTACACGTGGCCATGTCAACTGTATCTCTGCCGAAGAAGCTCAAGAGGATCCCAACGTCGTTCTTGGTACGCTTCTTGTTAATTGCCACCCGGCATCTGTTCTTTTCGATACAGGAGCCTCTCATTCTTTTATATCCGAAAATTATGCTCGTTTGCATAACGTTGCATTCTGTGACATGCCATCCACTATGGAAATTTCTACCCCTGGTTCTAGATGGCAGACCTCTAGGGTAAGTTATGGAAATGAAATCCAAGTCGACAGACTTGTTTTCCTCGCATCTTTGATAGCCCTTAAATCTTCAGATATTAATATCATTCTGGGTATGGACTGGATGTCAGCTCATCAAGCCAAAATTGATTGCTTCTCTAGGACTGTTCAACTCACCCATCCTTCGGGGAAGATAGTCAATGTCTTGACCCGAATAGCCAAGCGACAATTATACTCTCTTAACGCCAGCCCTTTGCCAGACCTTGAGGACGTTCCGGTAGTCCGTGACTTCCCGGATGTTTTTCCAGAAGAATTGCCAGGTGTTCCACCTGACAGGGATGTTGAGTTCGTAATAGACCTCATTCCAGGAACCGTTCCGATTGCTAGAAGACCCTATAAGATGGCACCCCTAGAACTAGCCGAGCTTAAGAAACAACTCGATGAGTCCTTGAAAAAGGGTTTCATCCGACCTAGTTCATCTCCGTGGGCTTGCCCCGTCCTATTCGTCAAGAAGAAGGATGGTACGGACCGGATGGTTGTAGATTACCGACCTGTCAATCTGGTCACAATCAAGAACAAATATCCGCTTCCCAGGATCAACGACCTGTATGATCAGCTCGCTGGATCCTCAGTCTTCTCCAAGATGGATTTGAGGTTGGGCTACCATCAAATCAAAATCAGAAACGGGGACATTCCTAAAACGGCCTTTGTTACTCGTTATGGCCAATACGAGTACACCGTCATGTCCTTCGGTTTAACCAACGCTCCAGCCACCTTTTCTCGGTTAATGAACTCAATTTTCATGGAGTATTTGGATAAATTCGTCGTGGTTTACCTCGATGATATACTCATCTACTCCAAGAACGAGGAAGAACATGCCGAACATCTAAGGCTAGTGTTGAAGAAACTTCGAGAGCATCGCCTTTATGCCAAATTTTCTAAATGTGAATTCTGGTTGTCAGAAGTGACCTATCTGGGTCATGTGATATCTGGTAAAGGTATTGCTGTTAACCCTGAGCGAGTTCAAGCCGTCCTTAACTGGACTCCACCTGAATCGGTCAAGCAAGTTCAGAGTTTTCTAGGCTTAGCGAGCTATTGTCGTCGCTTTGTCGAGAACTTCTCCAAAGTTGCTAAACCTCTAACCGAACTCCTCAAGAAAGATAAAAGGTTCGAATGGACTCCACAATGTGAGCACAGCTTTCAGGAACTGAAAAGACGCCTGACCTTTGCTCCCGTGCTGGTACCGCCAGACTTCTCCAAGGACTTTGTTATCTACTGCGACGCCTCGCGACAAGGACTAGGTTGCATTCTCATGCAAGATCGACACGTAATTGCTTACGCTTCACGGCAATTGCACCCACATGAGGAGAATTATCCTACTCATGATCTAGAGCTTGCAGCCGTAGTCTATGCACTTAAGACCTGGCGACATTACCTACTCGGTAATCGTTGCGAAATATTCACTGATCACCAAAGTCTGAAGTACATTTTCACCCAACCGGATTTGAATCTCAGGCAGAGACGTTGGGTTGAATTGATCACAGACTTCGACTTAGGAATAACCTACACCCCAGGGAAAGCCAACGTCATGGCTGATGCGCTAAGTCGTAAATCTTATTGTAACAACCTGATGTTACAACAAAGTCAACCGCTTCTCCATGAGGAATTTCGGAAGCTTAACCTTCACATTGTACCTCAAGGTTTTCTTTCCACCTTGGTGGCAAAACCTACCCTTACGGATCAAATTATCAAAGCACAGAAGGTAGATCCGGGAATCTCCCGCATCAAGAGGAACATTCAGAAAGGAATTGCGAATTGTTTCTCCATTAATGATCAAGGAGTCGTATACTTCGGGAATCGACTAGTGGTTCCCAAAGTGCGCAACCTAAGGCGATTAATCCTTAAGGAAGCTCATGAATCTCCTCTCACCATTCATCCCGGTAGTACTAAGATGTATCAGGACCTACGCCAGAGGTTCTGGTGGACTAGGATGAAGAGAGAAATTGCTCAGTTTATTGCTAATTGCGACGTCTGTCGTCGTGTAAAAGCAGAGCACCAACGGCCTGCGGGCACCCTTCAACCCTTAGCTATTCCTGAATGGAATGGGATAAAATTGGTATGGATTTCATTACCGGTTTTCCCAGGACCAAGAGAGGGAATAATGCTATTTTCGTCGTGGTCGATCGTCTTTCCAAAGTAGCCCATTTCTTACCTGTTCGTGAGAGTATAACCGCTAGTCAGCTGGCAGACTTATACATCTCCCGAATAGTGTCCCTTCATGGTGTTCCTTTGGAAATTAACTCGGATCGAGGAAGTCTTTTCACCTCTCGATTTTGGGAAAGTTTCCAAAATGCTATGGGAACTCGTCTCTCCTTTAGCACCGCTTTCCACCCTCAGTCAAGTGGTCAAGTGGAACGCGTCAACCAAATTCTAGAAGACATGCTTCGAGCCTCTGTTATCTCGTTCGGAATGGACTGGGAGAAGTGCCTTCCATTTGCCGAATTCGCTTACAACAACAGCTATCAATCTAGCTTGGTAAAGCCCCTTTTGAAGTTCTCTATGGACGACGATGTCGAACACCCCTTAACTGGTCAGAGACCGGGGAAAGACAATTCTTTGGCCCGGATATGATTCAGGAAGCAGAAGAACAAGTTCGTATCGTTCGTGAAAAGTTGAAAACAGCCCAATCTCATCAAAAGAGTCAATATGACCGAAAACATAAGGCTATGACTTTCGAGGTTGACGAGAAGGCTTATCTTCGGGTCACCCCTCTGAAGGGAACCCATCGTTTCGGTATCAAAGGCAAATTGGCTCCTCGTTACATTGGACCTTTTCGCATCCTCGCCAAACGAGGAGAAGTTGCCTACCAGTTGGAATTACCTCCGCACCTCTCCAGAGTCCATGATGTCTTCCACGTTTCTCAACTCAGGCGTTGCTTCTCGGATCCTATCCGTGAAGTGGACCACGAAATGCTTGATCTCCAAGATAATCTTACATATCGAGAGTACCCCATTCGTATCCTCGATCAGGCCGAGCGTACCACCCGACGTCATAACATCAAGTTTCTCAAAGTTCAATGGTCGCACCATTCTGAGGATGAAGCAACTTGGGAAAGGGAGGATCGTCTTCGACTTGAGTATCCCGCCTTCTTCCCGGAGGAACCCAAATCTCGGGATGAGATTCTTTTGAGTGGGGGTGAGTTGTCACACCCTAGCTAGTCATGCATTAGAGTGTTGCATCATGTTTACTCTTTCATCAGAAACTTGAAATGGGGATCTGTGAAACCCTCAGAATCATTTTGAAAATGACCCAAATAAAAATTTCTCCAAAAGGGTCCAAGAAAATGCTCATGTTGCTCTCTGGAAATATTGGACAGAGATAAAAATCAAACCAATATTTTTAGTGGCTCATGGACATTTATTATGGGCATTTGGAATTAATGCATAAATATTTGCATTGGAAATATATTTCTATATATATTAATATATGTCCAAATATTATGCCAATTATAAAGGAGCTCTGGAATAATATATCTAGCCCCTGCAAAAATTGGCATAAGTTAAATAAATGATTTAATATATTATTTAAATCAAAACAAATGTCAGAAATTAGAAAACAGAAAAAAAATAAAAGGGAGAAGCTTACCTGGGCTCCTCCCTGTGCGGCCCAGCCAGCTGGCTAGCCCAGCCAGCAGCCGGCCCAGCCCACCTCCCTCCTCTGTCGTCTTCGTCCCGACAGAGGGAGGGGAGTGTGGCCGGCGCGCGCGCGCGCCACCGCGCCACGCCACCTCTCTCCCTGCCTGCCTGCCCTCCCCTCCTCGCCTCGATGCCCCTGGACGACGCCACGCCTCCCCCCTGCTCTCTCTCACTCGCCCCGGCTCTCCCTCCTCTCCCTCGCTCTCTCTCTCTCACGGCCGAACACCACCGTCGCCGCCGTTCGCCACAGCAGCCGTCTCCGGCCACCCCTCGCTCCCCTGACTAGCTCAGAAGCTCCGCCACAACCCCCTCTTCCTCCCCACCGCTCCACGGGCCTCCAGAAGCCCTGCATCGCCGCCACGTCGCCGTTCCCCTCTTCGGGCTCCGACCATCATCGCCGTCGAATTCGCCGTCTCCAGCGCGTCTCCGAGCCCGCTTCGACGCCCACTGCAACCGCGGTGAGCCCCCGAGTCGTTTCCCCCTTCTTCCCTGGTCTCTTTCGACCTCTAGGCCTTAGCCCCACCTTGGCCGAGAGCTCCACGCCGCCGGCGATGTCGCCGTCGTGGCCACGGTCACCGTAGCGCCCAACCGAGCACACTATCGTGCTCCACGCCTCACTAGGAGCACGCAGCACGCACCAACGCCTCCCCAAACCCCCTGCAACGCCAACTCCGACCGCACCCGAACTCCGGCCGCCGCTCACGAGCTCGCCGTCGACGGAACCGGCCACCCCAGGCTCGGCCACCACCACCGTTCGACGCGCGGGAGCATGAGCTCTCCAACGAGCCCAAGAACGGCCTCGCCCGTGCCCTGTAGCGCGATCCCGCATCGCGCCGCCGTCTCGGGCCTCGCCGGCGTCACGTCGCCGGTAGGGTTGACCCACTTTGACCACGGCAGGAACCCCCCTGAGTCCCTGACAGGTGGGCCCAGCTCTGTAGCTAATTAGGATTAGCGCTAACCACTGTTAGTTAACCCCCTGACACTGACTAGTGGGCCCCAGCGCCACTAATTAGTAATTAGGATTAATTTAACCCTGTTAAACCCCCCTGTCACTGACGTGTGGGCCCCACACGTCAGGTTTGACCTCAGCCAGCCGCAGTTGACCACTGACGTCATGCTGACGTCATGCTGGCGCAATAATTATATTTCTGGATTTAATTTAAATAAGGAAATTCCAGAATATTATTTAAACTTCAAAAATTCATAACTTTTATTCCGTAACTCCAAATTGGACAAATTATATATGAAAAATGATCAGAAAAATCCAATCTATCCATCTGTACTATTTTCATGCATGATCAAACAAGTTAAATTGATGTTTCAAGCAGAACAAGGAAAAGCACTTTAAAAGGCCATATTTGAATTTGAAATTTGAATCCTTGATTCAAATTTGCTCAAATCCTTCTGGTTTTAGTTGCATTAGCCCAACACACTCATATTGCCATGTTTCATGCATGAATCATATTGTTGCACATTGTTTGGTGATGTTGTGTATCGATGTCCTTTGCGACAGGTTCTGCCTCCGAGGAATACCGTGATTACCCTAACGAAGAACCGTATCCGTGCATCGAACCATCAGGCAAGCAACCAACCATTGATCATATCGATACAATCCCATGTTCTCGCTCCTGCTCTCTTTTACTGCATTAAGACAACGCGTTTCAAACTGCTGTGTGCTACGGTAGTTGAACCCATTTCCTCTGCATGACCTGTCATTGCCACAGTAACTAGATGAAACCCACTAGCATGTGTAGGAGTTGATTGAGCCATATGTATGTGTTGTTCCTACCTTGCTATGCCTGCTATGCTTAGAGTCGTGTCAGGTCTGGTTCATCTGGGTGATGGGCTAGAGTGAAATGATTATGTCGGTAATGAGAGTGGTGTGGTGAACACGATTTGGTAAAGGTATCGATGAGAGGCCATGTAGGAGTACATGGTGGGTTGTTTCATTGAAGCCGACCTTAAGCACTGAGATCTGTATGTGTGATTTAAGAATCAGCTACTACCATGCATTGGGCCCGAAACCAATGGACCCTCTCGGCTTCTTATTCAACCTAGTTCTCCGTCCAGGAGTTGCAAGTAGTTTCTGGTGTTTGTAGCCTACTGGAGGCCGTGGACAGCGCTGACCGTAGGGGTGGGCTGTGATGCGGTAGGTACGTGGCCGGGTGTACCGAATACCCGTTAGGTATCTCGGGAACCCTGTTCACATCGTTCGGGGCCGTATGGGAAACCTCGGCCGGACTCTCTGCGGATGGAACCTGAATAGGCGATAAACCTGGACTGGAGGCTTAGGTGATTAGGTAGGTCGTGGCCGACACCCACGTTGGGCTTCCGCTTGAAGGTTGCCGAGTACATGTCGTGTAAACGACGGTAAGTGGTGAGAGCGTGTATGAAGAAGTACACCCCTGCAGGGTTAACATGATCTATTCGAATAGCCGCGTCCGCGGTAAAGGACTACTTGGTTGCCTATACAGTTCATAGACAAGTAAATGGAAACTACTAAAAGCCTCAAGATAAGTGTGAGTGCCGAGGATGGCTCTTCCGTAGGAAGACGGAGGCGGATCCTCGGTAGTGTATTGAAGTGGTGAGTAGTGGACTCGTGTGCGCAAAACCATTTCAAGTTGGAGTATCGTAGGATAGCCTAGCCAAGAGTCAAAGCTGGCTTGCTGCAATAACTCCACCAACCCTTCTTGATAACATGCATGTATGTAGGATCTGATGTAAGACTTGCTGAGTACCCTTGTACTCACGTTGCTATAATCTACATTTTTACAGAAGACGCTGCAACCCCTTCTGATGGGTTCTATGTAGACGTTGACATCAACGAGTAGTCTAAAGACCCAGGTGGTGACCCTGAGCTTGTGAAGGACCACGTAGTATAGCTAGGCTTTCCAAGCCTCTTTTATTTTACTAGTTGTCTGTACTCAGATATGTTACTTCCGCTGCTGGTTTGTATGATTGTATGACTTGTATGTTGGGTCGTGAGACCCGTACCTTTGTGTATGATATGTATGGCTCCCTGAGCCTTAAATAAAGTACTGGTGTCGTAGAGTCATGTTGTGATGCTTCGTTGTATTTGCACATATCGAGCATATTGTGTGTATGATTGAAATGCTTGGTATGTGTGGGATCTGACTATCTAGTTGTTTATCTTTAGTAGCCTCTCTTACCGGGAAATGTCTCCTAGTGTTACCGCTGAGCCATGGTAGCTTGCTACTGCTCTGGAACACTTAGGCTGGCCGGCATGTGTCCTTCTTCGTTCCTGTGTCTGTCCCTTCGGGGAAATGTCACGCTTTGAGTACCGGAGTCCTGTTAGCCCGCTACAGCCCGGTTTACCGGAGTCCTGCTAGCCCAGTGCTACAGCCCGGACCCACTTGCTGATGACCGACACGTTCGAAGCTGGGTCATGGATGCCTGTCCCTGTAAGTCTGTGCCACTTTGGGTTTACGACTAGTCATGTCAGCCCGGGCTCCTTATCATATGGATGCTAGCGACACTATCATATACGCGAGCCAAAAGGCGCAAATGGTCCCGGGAAAAGGTAAGACGACACCCGTGGGGATACCGTGCGTGAGGCCGCAAAGTGATATGAGGTGTTACCGGCTAGATCGATGTGACATCGAGTCGGGGTCCTGACAGCAGGGTCGTGGACAGCGACGACTACGGCTTGCTTCTCCACGATCCGGAGGGGAGCTTGGAGGAGACGGGCGTCTACCGCGATGGGGGTGCTGAGGAGGACACCGGTGCCTTGCTGGACCCGGAGGCCGCTAGGGGAGATCCGTCGATGTCGCGACGCGGCGCTGGAGACGCCTGAGATATTTTGAGTAGAATTTGTTAAGTAGCAGGTCCACCCACCCACTGGGGGTTTTAGGGTGTAATGAACTCGGGCCGTGGGCCTTATCTTAAATATTTGTGTGCAAATGTCGTGAGTGTTTTCGCTCTTGCCTTCCGTGTTTTGGACCGATTTCATGCGCTTTTTCTTTCTCAAACCTCCCCCCCCCCCCGCGCGAGTCAGACGGCTGAGGCTCCGATCCGTGACAAAGAGTTCGATTCTTCGAGAGGAGCATGTAGGACTGGGGCCCTTCGAAACGTTGAGTGCGAGCGAAACAACCACTGGGCCGGCTAGCGGCAATCCGGCGAAGCCGGTTGGCGAGCAGCCAGTCGTGCGGCTGTTTATTTCATGAGCGGCGGGCCGGGTTGATCGACCTGGCATCCTTTGACTTAGTGTATGAAGCGTAAAGGAGCTCTGGCCCGTTGTGCTTGCCAGCCGACAGCCAAAGCTGGATCTGTGGCTTTAGGGCGAAGTGGGGGACCGCGGCATCCTAACTGTATGAGGAATCACCAAGTAAGGCGGTGAGGTGGTGACCGAGCCGGCCAGCCAGCCCCCGGGTCGAGCGGATCGGACCGGTGGCTGGGTTCAGTGGCATAATGATGCAGGAAAGTAGAGACACAATAAATTGGTCGCCAAAAGGCAGCCCCCGAGTCTCGTTCGGGAACCCCATAGTTTCATGCGTTTACAAAAGGCGACGATACATACAGTCGTGTGGCTAACTGTAAAACGGGTGAAGGAGTTCCGCGTTCCACGGCCGGGTCATTTCTTCGCCGGCATTGTCCTTCTTGCACTTCCTTGACTTGCGTGCATCGATGAGGTAGTAGGCGTTGTGGTCGCCCAAGGCCCTGCTCACGATGAATCGGCCCTCCCATGGAGTGGAAAGCTTGTGCTGGCCAGCTTGCTCTTGGACGAGTCGGAGGACGAGGTCGCCCTCGCAAAACGCAAGGGGCTTGATCTTCTAGCTGTGGTAGTGCCTCATGCCTTGCTGGTAGATGGCCGAACAACTGAGCACCAGGAGGCGTGCTTCTTCGAGCAGGTCGACGCCATCTTCGCGGGCTTCTCTGGCTTCGGCTTCGGTGTACATCACGACGCGCGGCGAGTCGAACTCGACGTCGGTCGGGATAACGGCTTTGGCTCCATAGACGAGGAAGAACAGGATGAACCTGGTCGACTGATTCGGCGTGGTGCGTAGACTACAGAGAACAGCCGGCAACTCGTCAAGCCAGCTGCCGGGTGAGGGGATGAGTGGCTCGACGAGTCATGGTTGACGCCGGACAGGATGAGTCCATTGGCCCGCTCGACCTGCCCGTTGGAATGCGGATATGCAACGGAGGCCAGGTCGAGGCTGATGCCGGAGATAGAGCAGTATTGCTCGAGCGCGCCCTTGGCAAAGTTGGTGCCACTGTCTGTGATGATGTTGTTCGGCATGCCGTAGCGCACCGCTATGTCCTTCATGAACCGAACGGCTTTTGGCCCGTCTAGTTTCTTGATTGGTCTTGCAACGATCCACTTGGTAAATTTGTCCACTGCCACCAGCAGGTACGTCATGCCGCCTCGAGCGGTTTTGAAGGGTCCCACCATGTCGAGTCCCCAGACCGCGAAGGGCCAAGCGATCGGTATGGTGCGGAGTGCTGACGCCGGCTGGTGGCTGCGTTTGCTGAAGCGCTGGCATCCTTCACACTTGAGGACGAGCGACTCGGCATCTTGGAGGGTCGTGGGCCAGTAGAAACCATGGTGGAACGCCTTGGCCACCAGGGATCACGATGCGGCCTGGTGCCCGCACTCGCCCTGGTGTATGTCGAGAAGGACATCGATGCCCTGTTCCTGCTCGACGCAACGCTGGAACACACTGGTGGAGCTGCGCTTGACGAGCTCGTTGTTGATGATGCTGTAGGAGGACGCCCGG
This sequence comes from Triticum aestivum, assembly GCF_018294505.1. Lineage (NCBI taxonomy): Eukaryota > Viridiplantae > Streptophyta > Magnoliopsida > Poales > Poaceae > Triticum > Triticum aestivum. The sequence goes on from NC_057813.1 coordinate 601,614,241, forward strand.
CGCTGCACTTGCTGAGCTTTGGTCTCATCCATGTGGAGAACCCCATTCTCTAGGAATTCTGATATTGGGAGGGCCCAAGATGGAGACGTAACCACGGCGAAGACAGCCACCAGGGTGGGTTCCGAGTCGGCAACCCCCGAGTCGGGTTGGGCAGCCCCCGGGTCGGGGATGGCAACAGGCGGGTCCGGGGCGATGGTGGCTCGGTCGAGCTGAGCAGCCCTCGGGCCAGGTTCAGCAGCCCCCGGGCCGGATTGAGGTGCGGTCGGGTAGTTTGGAACGTGGATGTACTTGGATTCCGGCGATGGCTTGACGGACGGCTTGCGCAGGTGCTCGAGGGAGACGCCGGATGGTATGGCTTGTCGGGACGAGGCGATCTTAGTGAGCGTGTCGGCTGCTTCATTCTCCGCACGCGAGACATGGAGGAACTCGCAGCCCTCGAAGGATCCGGACAGCTTCTGGACGAGGAAGCGGTAGCTTGCCATGTGGGAGTCACGGGCGCCCCATTCGCCGGAGCACTATTGCACCACCAGGTTCGAGTCGCCATAGCACAGGATGCGCCGGATGCCGAGTTCCTTGGCAAACCGGAGGCCGTGCACAAGGGCTTCATACCCGGCGATGTTGTTGGAGGCGGCGAAGTGGATCTGGAGTGTGTAGCGGAGCCGGTCGCCCTTCGGGGACGACAGTACGATGCGGCCCCCAGGCCGAGTCGCATCTTGGATCCATCAAAATGCATGCGCCAAAGCGTCGAGTCGGGGGGCGACGGCAAGTACTGGGTCTCGGTCCAGTCGACGAGGAAGTCGGCAAGGGCTTGAGACTTGAACTTGGTGTGGGTCTCGTAGAGGATGGTGTGGCCGGCTAGCTGGATAGCCCACTTGGCCACCCGGCCAGAGGCATCCCGGCACCCGATGATTTCTCCGATAGGCGCCATGCTGACCAGAGTGATGACGTGCTCTTGGAAATACTGCTTCAGCTTCTTGGCGGTAAAGTACACGCCGTAACACATCTCCTGGTAGTGCGGGTAGTTCTGCTTGGAGATGGAGAGCACCTTGCTCAGGTAGTAGACTGGGCGCTGGACGGCTTGGATCTTGCCCTTCTCTGGTCGCTCGACCACCAGCACCATGCTGACCGCCCGCGAGGTCGCAGCTATAAAGAGCAACAGCGGCTCCTCGTCAGTCGGTGCGGCCAGGACTGGTGCGGTGGAGAGCATGCGCTTGAGGTCTTCGAAGGCCTCGTCTGCCTTGTCGTTCCATACGAACGGGTTCATCTTCTTCATCAGCTGGTAGAGGGGTAGCGCCCTCTCGCCCAGCCGGCTTAGAAACCGGCTGACCGAGGCCAAGCATTCGGTGAACTTCTGGACATCGCATAGTCGAGCCGGCTTGCGCATGCACTCGATGGCCTTGATCTTCTCCGAGTTCGCCTCAATGCCATGTTCCGAGATGAGGAAGCCGAGTAGCTTTCCGGCCGGGAAGCCGAAGACGCACTTTTCCGGGTTAAGCTTGACCTTGTATTCACGGAGGTTGGTGAATGTTTCCTTCAAATCATTGAGGAGCATGAGGTGCTGCTTGGTCTTCACCATGATGTCATCCACGTAAATGTGGATATTGCGGCCGAGTTGCGGCAACAGACATTTCTGCATGCAGCGCTGGAAGGTGGCGCCGGCATTCTTCAAGCCGAACGACATGGTGATGTAGCAATACGCCCGGCGGTCAAGTTGATGACTTGGTCGATCCGTGGGAGAGCGAACGGATCCTTGGGACAGGCCTTGTTGAAGCTGGTGTAGTCGATACACATGCGCCAGATCTTGTTCTTCTTCGGGACGAGGACTGGATTGGACAGCCACTCGGGGTGAAACACTTCCATTATGAAGCCGGCCGCCAAAAGCTTGGCGACCTCTTCACCAATGGTTCTTCTCTTCTCTTTGGAAAATCATCGTAGGTGTTGACGAACAGGCTTGGCGTCCTTGCAGACGTGAAGTTTGTGCTTGGCGTACTTCCTCGGGATACCCGGCATGTCCTTGCGGGTCCATGCAAAGATATCCCGATTCTCATGGAGGAAGTCGACGAGCTCGCCTTCCTATTTGCTGTCAAGGCGGGTGCCTACGACAACGTACTTGCTGCAGCTGGGGTCTTTCGGGTTCAGCTTCACTTTCTTGGTCTCCCTGGAGGGTTTGAAGGGGGCCTCGTCGGCCGGGTCCTCAGTCAGGATCGACGCAGCGGAGGCCTCGCCTGCCAGGGCAACGATTCGGTCGAGCTGGCGCCGCTCCTCGGCAATGACCAGCGACTTGGCCAACTTGGCGCCGTCTCGGGCGCACTCCAGGGACTTATGATAATTGTCGGTGATGGTGATGTGGCCCTTGGGACCCGGTATCTTCATCTTCAGATACGCGTAATGGGTAACCGCCATGAACTTGGTGAGCGCGGGCTGGCCCAGCAATGTGTGGTACGTGCTGGACAGGTCCACCACCTCGAACCAGATTGGTTCATGTCGGAAGTGGCTGCTGTCACTGAAGAGGACATCGAGCCGGACCCGGCCAATGGGAGGGTAGGAGAGGCCGGGCACGATGTCGTGGAAGATCGTCCAGGTCGGCTCCAGGTCCTCGGCCTTGAGGCCAAGCATGGTCATTGTGTCGCGGTAGAGGATGTTGATGCTGCTGCCGCCGTCGATGAGGACTCGGGAGAACTAGCATGTGCGCCACGTGACGATGGTGGGGTTGAGGACGAGGGCGTAACCACCCGGACTCGGCATGACCGCAGGGTGATCCTCCCGGGTCCAGGTGATCGGGCGATCCGACCAGTGCATGAACTCCGGCTTGGCCAAGACGATGGTGTTCACCTCCTGGCGGAGGAGGCGCTCACTACGCTTGTCATCATCAAGGCTGGTGAAGACAATGTAGGCCGCGTTCTGGTCCGGGTAGGCATCGTCGCGCATCGTGCCGCCAGCTGGAGGCGGCTGCCCCGTGCCTAGAGCCGGGGCCGGAGGAGGCGGAACATCGGCCCTCTTGATGCACTTGGTGATGGCGCACTGCCGAAGCGTGTGCTGGAGGGTCTTGCGCCGCTGTGGTGCTTGCAGGGGGCGTCGAGCATCTCTTCGAAACTCATGGCGGGTTGCCATGTCGTCTTGCCGGTCTGCTGGCGCTTCGCCGTCGGGTCCGCCGCAGGCTCGTGGCCACGACGAGTCGGTTGTCGTGGCGCTGCGCCGGCTGGTTGGCCTTGCGCTTGTTGTTCTGGTGATGCTGCTGCCGGCTGCTTTCGCCGGCCGGCTTTAGAGGGGGAACCGGCTTTGCCTTGCCGGCTTCATCCAGCGCCACCTGGATCTTCATTGTGGAGTCGGCGTTGGCGTATTTGTCTGCCGTCACCATGAGCGCGGCCATGGTGGCCGGCTTGGAGCGTAAGAGCTTGTGCTTGAGGAGGGTGCCGTCTCGGCACCCGCTGACGAAGTACTGGATTGCCTGGACTACATGGACGCCCTCGCAGCTGTTCCAGAGCTCGGTCCAACGCGCGAGGTACTCGCGACCGGTCTCCATAGTCCCTTGCACGCACATGGCGAGTTGGCTAGGGCAGCCGGGTCGCTTGTAGGTCCCCGTGAAGTTGCGGACGAAGGCTTCCTCGAAATCGACCCACGTGTTGATGCTGCCCATCGGCAGGCTGTTCAACCACGTGCGAGCCGACCCTTGGAGCATGAGTGGTGCGTAGCGCACGGCGAGACAACGATTGGCACCGGTGATGCCAATGGCCATGGTGTAGTCGGTGAGCCAGTCTTCTGGCTTCATGGTCCCATTGTTCTTGGGGGTATCGCGGAGAAGCATGAACCCTTTGGGGAAGGGCTTTTCCCGGATGCGTGGGCTGAAGCATGCTGGCCCGATAGCGCCACTCTCCTCCACCTCCAGGGAGCGAGCGAGCGGATCGAGGCGGTGGCGAGCGCCAGCATCGTTGATGGCGCGCGGGCTGAGTCGACTTGCGGCCAGGCCACGGGGGGGCGGGTCGGTTGGAGCCGGACGCCGGCCATTCTGGCCGAGTCCGTGCTGGATCTCTAGGACGGGCTCGTCGCCCAATCCGTCGGCGGCTATGGCGGCCGGATCGCGCCAAGTCCGGGCTCGGCTGGAGTGCGCCTCACTGGGTGGCGAGGAAGATGTGTGTAGAAGTTCACCGGGTCCGCCAAGGCGGGCGGAGCCGGATCTCGCCGGGCGAGCTGGTTGAGGCGGTCCTGCTGGGTGTTGGCCGTGTTGAGGAGCTCGCGCATCCGCCCGATGCGCTCCTTTAGCTCCTCACCCGTGAGCTGGTCCAGGCCAACTGTGGCTGCGTGGGCAGCACGCATGTTCTTCGCTGGGATCTCATAGACGGTCGGGACGGCGCCAAGGGCCCGGCCGATCGCTCCTCCCCAGGCACGCACATCGGCGACCCGGCTTGGCTCAGCCGCGGTAGGCGTGAATCCGTAGGCGGCATTGCGCTCTAGCTGAGCGGCGTCCAGGCGACGCTGAGTGGCGGTGAGCGTCTCGGACAGGTCCAACATCTACGCGCCTTTCCTCGAGCTGTGTTCGGGCCTCAACGATGTTGGTGGCGTCGACGTCGGTGCTGATGGGGATGCGGAGGCTCTGCATCGCGGCGCGCAACGGATCGGACGGCTCGGTCCGTTCTGCTGCGGCCCTGGCTTCGGCAGCCTTCCTCATCTTGCTCGACAAGGAGGAGGCGCCATCGCCGGTGACGAAGACCTCCACATGGACGTCCATTGCCCCGGCGGAAATGCCATCACCAAGGGAGAGGGGGGAGTCTGAGTAGCTGAGCACCTCGCTGGGGTACTCGTCGGCCGTGAACGCATCTGAGATGCGCAGCATGGCGAAGGAGGCGGCGAGCGCGCCGAAGACGTCGTCCACCAGCGTGACAGACTCTTCGGAGTAGGAGAAGGGCCCTGTCTAAAGCATGCTCTCGACCAGCTCCTCGAGCTGCCCCATGGTGGGTGCCAACTGTTGTAATGGGCGCAAGGCAGATGCCAAAGGATGGCTAAAGAGAGGAGGAGGCTTGAGGGCGCTGGTGGGCTCCAGAGGCGAGGTTGGCATGAGCGGGCGCGGGATGCCGGACATACCCAGGTTCGGGGCTCTCTGGAGAGATAACACCCCTAGTCCTGCCGAGTATAGTTGGATGTTCGATAGTACAATGTTGCTCCTCGAGCTGTATGGGGGAGGAAGGAAGCTGGCCAAGGCTTGGGCTGCTCCTTCTCTCTGGTGTCGCTGTTTCTGTGGCTAGTTATGTGCTTAATTGCCTTTCTCTCGTACATGCCCGTATGAGCGTGGGCTCCTGGGGGTTTTTATAGACCAACCCCCAGGGGTACAATGGTAATGTTACAAGTCAGTGGGTCCGGATTGTCGGTGTCCGGGGACCCGGGCTGGGTCCCGCTGAGGGCCTGCGGTTCGCCGGGTTCCCCTAGGTGCGGACCCCACATCCCTAGGAGGACTGTGCACCGTCTTGTCGATCATCAGGGCGTGGCCAAGTCGAGTCGCGTACAGTGGCTCTCTGTCAGGTTGCCGCTTGCTGTCGTCAGTGGTGAGGGCGGGGGCACTGTAGCCACGCCGGCCCTGGTCAGCGGGTAGGTGAGGGGCACTGTTTCCACGCTCCGACTGACCAGAGGCATGGGCGGGGCACTGTTGCCTTGGTCATCGTTGATTTAAGACTCGTCCCATCGTACGGCCTGGATGGGACGGGAGCTGACCCGTGGCTGGATTGCGGTGGACGCCACGGGTGGAGCTAGCTTGTCAAGGAAGCTTTGGTTGTGCCGGGTTCGGCTGTCTTGCGCTAGTTGTTGAGGCCGAGTCGACGCGTCTTTGCCGGGTCAGAGAGTTTGGCCGGGTTGCGGGGCTTGGCCGGGTAGTGCGACCCGGCCAAGCGCGTGCCGACTTGAGGGGCGGTGCCAGCCCCGTTGTTTTTGAGAAGGATCCGGGTTCTGTTGCCTGCCCGGGGTTCATCCCCCCGACAGACGGTGAAATCCTAAAATGAAAGAAGTGGTAAGAAAGGAGATACTAAAGCTCCTTGAGGCGGGTATAATTTATCCCATTGCTGGTAGTGATTGGGTAAGTCATGTCCATTGCGTTCCTAAGAAGGGAGATATTAATGTTGTTCCTAATGATAAAGATGAATTGATCCCGCAGAGAATTATTACAGGTTATAGGATGGTAATTGATTTCCGTAAATTAAATAAAGCTACTAAGAAAGATCATTACCCTTTACCTTTTATGTATCAAATACTAGAAAGACTATCCAAACACACACATTTATGCTTTCTAGATGGTTATTCTGGTTTCTCTCAAATACCTGTGTCAGCGGAGGATCAATCAAAACTACTTTTACTTGCCCTTTCGGTACCTTTGCTTATAGACGTATGCCTTTTTGTTTATGTAATGCACCTGCTACCTTTAAAAGATGCATGATGGCTATACTCTCTGACTTTTGTGAAAAGATTTGTGACGTATTCATGGATGATTTCTCCTTTTATGGATCCTCTTTTGATGATGGCTTGAGCAACCTTGCTTGAGTTTTGCAGAGATGTGAAGACACTAGTCTCGTCTTGAATTGGAAAAAGTGCCACTTTATGGTTAATGAAGGCATTGTCTTGGGGAATAAATTTTTTGAAAGAGGTATTGAAGTTGATAAAGCTAAAGTTGATGCTATTGAAAATATGCCATGTCCCAAGGACATAAAAGGTATAAGAAGTTTCCTTGGTCATGCCGGTTTTTATAGGAGGTTCATTAAGGACTTTTCTAAAATATCTAGGCCTCTGACTAATTTATTGCAAAAAGATATTCCTTTTGTCTTTGAGATGATTGTGTAGAAGCATTTGAAATACTTAAGAAAGCTTTGATCACTGCACCTATCGTTCAGCCACCTGATTGGAATTTACGATTTGAAATTATGTGTGATGCTAGTGATTATGTTGTAGGTGATGTTCTAGGGCAAAGAGTTGACAAGAAATTGAATGTTATCCAGTATGCTAGTAAAACTCTTGACACTGCCCAGAGAATTTATGCTACTACTAAAAAAGAGTTCTTAGCAGTCGTATTTGCATGTGATAAGTTCATACCTTATATTGTTGATTCTAAAGTTACTATTCACACTGATCATGTTGCTATTAAATATCTTATTGAAAATAAAGATGCTAAGCCTAGACTTATTAGATGGGTTCTCTTGCTCCAAGAATTTGATTTGCATATTATTGATAGAAAGGGAGCTGAGAACCCCATTGCAGACAACTTTTCTAGGTTAGAGAATGTTCTTGATGACCCACTACCTATTAATGATAGCTTTTCTGATGAACAATTAGCGGTTGTTAATGATTCTCTTACTGCTCCATGGTATGCTGATTATGCTAATTACATTGTTGCTAAATTTATACCACCTAGTTTCACATACCAACAAAAGAAAAAGTTCTTTTATGATTTAATACATTACTTCTGGGATGACCCACACCTTTACAAAGAAGGAGTAGATGGTGTTATTAGACGTTTTACCTGAGCATGAACCAGAACAGATCCTACGCAAGTGTCACTCCAAACCATATGGAGGACACCATGCTGGAGATAGAACTGCACATAAGGTATTGCATTCCGGTTTTTATTGGCCTACTCTCTTCAAAGATGCTCGTAAGTTTGTCTTGTCTTGTGATGAATGTCAAAGAATAGGTAATATTAGTAGACGTCAAGAAATGCCTATCAATTATTCTATTGTTATTGAACCATTTGATGTTTGGGGATTTGATTATATGGGATCCTTTGCTGCCTCTAATGGATATACACATATTTTAGTTGTTGTTGATTACATTACTAAGTCGATAGAAGCTATTCCAACTAGTAGTGCTGATCATAACACCTCTATTAAGATGCTTAAAGAAGTTATTTTTCCGAGGTTTGGAGTCCCTAGATATTTTATGACTGATGGTGGTTCAAATTTTATTCATGGTGCTTTCCATAAGATGCTTGCTAAGTATGATGTTAATCATAGAATTGCATCTCCTTATCACCCACAGTCTAGTGGTCAAGTAGAGTTGAGCAATATAGAGCTCAAATTAATTTTGCAAAAGACTGTTAATAGATCTAGGAAGAATTGGTCCAAGAAACTTGATGATGCATTGTGGGCCTAATAGAACTGCATATAAAAATCCTATGGGTATGTCTCCATATAAAATGGTTTATGGAAAAGCTTGTCACTTACCTCTTGAACTTGAACATAAGGCATATTGGGCTATTAAAGAGCTCAACTATGACTTCAAACTTGCCGGTGAGAAGAGGTTATTTGATATTAGCTCACTTAATGAATGGAGAACCCAAGCCTATGAGAATGCCAAGCTATTCAAAGAAAAAGTTAAAAGATGGCATGACAAAGGAATACAAAAGCCTGAGTTTAACATAGGTGATTATGTGTTGCTATTCAACTCTTGTTTAAGATTTTTTGCAGGAAAACTTCTCTCAAGTGGGAAGGTCCTTACGTTATTGAGGAGGTCTATCGTTCCTGTGCCATAAAAATCAACAACTTCGAAGGCACAAGTTCGAGGGTGGTGAACGGTCAAAGAATCAAACATTATATCTCAGGTAATCCTATCAATGTGGAAACTAATATTATTGAGACCGTTACCCCGGAGGAATAAATAAGGGACACTTTCCAGAATGTTCCAGACTCCGAAAAAGAATAGGTATGTGGTACGGTAAGTAAACCGACACCAAAACAGTTCTAATGGCAATTTTTCTCCATTTTCGAATATTTAAGAATTTTGGAAAGCAAGAGGTAATCCGGGAAGGAAACGAGGCCCCCACGAGGGTGGAGGGCGCGCCCACCCTTACTGGGTGCACCCCCCTGTCTCGTGGGAACCTCGTGTGCCTCCCGGACTCTGTTTTCTTGCACGTTACTTCTCTTGGTCGGTAAAAATTCATTATATAATCTCCCAAAGGTTTTGACCACCGTATCACGCAAACATCCTCTATTTTCGCTTCGAGCTGTATTTCTGGCAGATCTAGAGCATCTTGACGTCACCCTCCTTCAACAATGAAGACAAGGATGCTTGGCTATTGAAGATATAGCTAAAAAGAGAAGAACCGGAGGAGATCAACAAGGATGAAGGGATCAAGAAGGCCATGGAGGATCAAGCTCCGGCGGTGGAAGAAGAAGACATCCCTCAACTTCTACCTAAACTCTTTACTCCAACTGAGATTGAAGCTTTCAAGATGATTGAGTTAGCTCGCATACAAAACAAGTATCTCACACAGGAAAATATTTTGTTGAAGGATCATATCGTGGGACTCAAGGGTATTATCCGCAAGTTGGAGGAGCTTTTACGCTCGATGTATGATTATCCACCATCATCATCACCACCTTCATCATCTCCTAGGACATAATCACATGGGTATGGGCACTCCCCTTGGCAACTGCCAAGCTTGGGGGAGGTGCCCCGGTATCGTATCACCATCACACTCCTATCTTTACCGTTTTTCTTAGTTCGATCCTTTTAATACTATCTTGATCTAGTAGATTGAAGTTTTGGTATGAAGTAGTTTAGAGTTTTGCTTTGTGATCTCTTTATGTAATCGAGCCTGTGAGCTATCTATAATAAAGATTAGTGTTGAGTCAAGGGCTTTGCTATCTTGCTATGATCTTGAGAAAGTAGAAAGAATAAAAAGAAATAAAAGAGTTCATGTTGATCTTATGGGTAGTAATGACTTCACATATAAAGAGTATGAGGCATAAAAGTTGTTGAGAGTTGACAAACGTAGTTTTGGTCATCATTGCAATTAATAGGAAGTAATAAGGAAAGAGAGGTTTTCATATATAAATATACTATCTTGGACATCTTTTATGATTGTGAGCACTTATTAAGTATGACATGCTAAAGAGTTGATGTTGGACAAGGAAGATAATGTAATGGTTTATGTTTTCTCACATCTCAGTTAAAGTATATTGTCATTGATCTTCCCAACATATTGAGCTTGCCTTTCCCCCTAATGCTAGCCAAAAATTCCTTGCACCAAGTAGACATACTACTTGTGCTTCCAAATATCCTTAAACCCAGTTTTGCCATGAGAGTCCACCATACCTACCTATGGATTGAGTAAGATCCTTCAAGTAAGTTGCCATGTTGCAAGTGATGACCCACAAGTATAGGGGATCTATCGTAGTCCTTTCGATAAGTAAGAGTGTCGAACCCAACGAGGAGCAGAAGGAAATGACAAGCGGTTTTCAGTAAGGTATTCTCTGCAAGCACTGAAATTGTAGGTAACAGATAGTTTTGTGATAAGATAATTTGTAACGGGTAACAAGCAATGAAAGTAAATAAAGTGCAGCAAGGTGGCCCAATCCTTTTTGTAGCAAAGGACAAGCCTGGACAATTTCTTATAATGAGAAAAGCGCTCCCGAGGACACATGGGAATTATCGTTAAGCTAGTTTTCGTCACGCTCATATGATTCCCGTTCGGTACTTTGATAATTTGATATGTGGGTGGACTGGTGCTTGGGTACTGCCCTTTCTTGGAAAGGCATCCCACTTATGATTAACCCCTGTTGCAAGCATCCGCAACTACAAAATAAGTATTAAGGTAAACCTAACCATAGCATGAAACTAGTGGATCCAAATCAGCCCCTTACGAAGCAACGCATAAACTAGGGTTTAAGCTTCTGTCACTCTAGCAACCCATCATCTACTTATTACTTCCCAATGCCTTCCTCTAGGCCCAAATAATGGTGAAGTGTCATGTAGTCGACGTTCACATAACACCACTAGAGGAGAGACAACATACATCTCATCAAAATATCGAACGAATACCGAATTCACATGACTACTAATAGCAAGACTTCACCCATGTCCTCATGAACAAATGTAACTACTCACAAAGCATATTCATGTTCATAACCAGAGGAGTATTAATATTAATTAAGGATCTGAACATATCTTCCACCAAGTAAACCAATTAGCATCAACTACAAGGAGTAATCAACACTACTAGCAACCCACAGGTACCAGTTTGTGGTTTTGATACAAGATTGGATACAAGAGATGAACTAGGGTTTTGAGAGGAAATGGTGCTGGTGAAGATGTTGATGGAGATTGACCCCCTCCAGATAAGAGGATCGTTGGTGATGATGATGGTGATGATTTACCCCTCCCACAGGGAAGTTTCCCCAGAAAATAGCTCCGCCGGAGCCCTAGATTGGTTCTGCCAAGGTTCCGCCTCGTGGTGGCGGAGTTTCGTCCCGTAAGCTTGCTTATGATTTTTTTCAGGGTAAAAGCCTTCATATAGCACAAGATGGGCACCGGAGGGCCACCAGGGGGCCCAAGAGACAGGGGGCGCACCCAGTAGGGGTGGGCGCGCCCCCCACCCTCCGGGCCAGGGTGTGGGCCCCTCTAGTGTTTTCTTTGCTCAATAATTCTTATTAATTCCAAAAATGACTTCCGTGGAGTTTCAGGATTTTTGGATCTATGGAGAATAGGTTTCCAATATTTGCTCCTTTTCCAGCCAGAATTCCAGCTGCCGGCATTCCCCCTCTTCATGGTAAACCTTCTAAAATAAGAGAGAATAGCCATAAGTATTGTGACATAAAGTGTAATAACAGCCCATAATGCAATAAATATTGACATAAAAGCATGATGCAAAATGGACATATCAACTCCCCAAAGCTTAGACCTCACTTGTCCTCAAGCGGAAGCCAAAATCAAAAAATATGTCCACATGTTTAGAGATAGAGGTGTCGATAAAAATAAAATACGGACATGAGGGAATCATGATCATTCTTATAACAGCAACATATATAGATTTTGTCATATGATTTCTTAAGTAGCAATCAACTCACAATTTCAAGTATGGAACATAAACTTCATTGGAAACTAACAAACTATAATCTCAGTCTTTGAAGCAATTGCAATTTATCATAACATCAGAAAGAGTTAAGAATAGAGCTTTTCAGCAAGTCCACATACTCAACTATCATATAGTCTTCTACAATTGCTAACACTCATGCAATACTTGTGGTTATGGAGTTTCAATCGGACACTGAGAAAGATAGGGGCTTATAGTCTCGCCTCCCAACGTATTCACCTTTGGGTGAGATCAACAATAATAGTTCATGCTAACTTACATCCAATTGGATATATATATATATATATCAAGATCTTTCCAACACGAGGTGCTTGCCAAAGGATAAAATGAAAAAGGGAAAGGTGAAGATCACCTTGACTCTTGCATAAAGTAAATGACATGAAGTAAAAGATAGGCCCTTCGCAGAGGGAAGCAGAGGTTGTCATGTGCTTCTAGGGTTGGATGCACAAAATCTTAATGCAAAAGAACGTCACTTTATATTGCCACTTGTGATATGAACCTTTATTATATAGTCTGTCACTTTTATTACTTCCATATCACACGATCGTATAAAGCTTATTTTCTCTGCACTAATAAGTCATACATATTTAGAGAGCAATTTTTATTGCTTGCAACATGACAACTTACTTGAAGGATCTTACTCAATCCATAGGTAGGTATGGTGGACTCTCATGGCAAAATTGGGTTTAAGGATATTTGGAAGCACAAGTATTATCTCTACTTGGTGCAAGGAATTTTGGATAGCATGAGGGGGAAAGGCAAGCTCAACATGTTGGGAAGATCAATGACAATTAATTTAATTGAGATGTGAGAAAACATAAACCATTACGTTGTCTTCCTTGTCCAACATCAACTCTTTTAGCATGTCATACTTAATGAGTGCTCACAATCATAAAAGATGTCCAGGATAGTATATTTATATGTGAAAACCCCTCTTTCCTTATTACTTCCTATTAATTGCAACGATGACCAAAACTACGTTTGTCAACTCTGAACAACTTTTAAGCCTCATACTCTTTATATGTGAAGTCATTACTATCCATAAGATCAATATGAACTCTTTTTATTCTTTTTATCATTTCTACTTCCTCAAGATCATAGCAAGATAGGAAAGCCCTTGACTCAACACTAATCTTTATTATAGATAGCTCACGGACTCGATTACATAAAGAGATCACAAAGGAAAACTCAAAACTACTTCATACCAAAACTTCAATCTACTAGATCAAGATATTACTAAAAGGATCGAACTAAGTAAAATAGTAAAGATAGGAGTGTGATGGTGATGCGATACCGGGGCACCTCCCCCAAGCTTGGCAGTTGCCAAGGGGAGTGCCCATACCCATGTGATTATGTCCTCGGAGGTGGTGAAGTAGGAGTTGTTGATGATGTAGGCTTGTTGTCCATCTTCCAAGGCATAGGCTCACCATCATAGAAGTATGATCGAGTCTCCGGGATGCTCAAATCTACAACCAAACTCATCCTCTTGAATCTATATTCATACTCACAGTTTTGGTTTTGCAGGTCATAGATCTGGGCTTGGAGGTGCTCGATTTTCTCTTGAAGCTTAAAGATGGTCTCCCCAATGATCTTGGCATCCAGCTTGTGGTTGTTGGTGAACTCTGTGATCATCATATGGTTGGCATTGAGTCCACGCTCCACCATCCTCTGGCACTTGAAAACTTGTTGCTCCATGGCTTCGAGCTTTGCCTCCATGCTTCCGGTACGCCTTGGTCCCTCCACATCGCGGATGTGCAGCACCCCCTCACGCATCTCAATGGTTTGAGGGTGTTGCAGCACCTCCGAGAGATAGGGGTTGATAACCCTCTCAAAAAACTTGTCCTTGGGAGCGCTTGGAGACGTATGGTGCTCTAGATCTGTCAGAAAAACAGCTTGAAACGAAAACAGAGGAGTTTTGCATGCTACGGTGGTCAAAACCTTCGGGGGATTATATAGTGAAATTTTACCGACCAAAATATGTAACGTGCAAGAAAACGGAGTCTGGGAGGTACACGAGGTGCCCACGAGACAGGGGGGCGCGCCCAGTAAGGGTGGGCGCGTCCTCCACCCTCGTGGAGGCCTCGTGTCCTTCCCGGCTTACTTCTTTCTTCCCAAAATTCTTAAATATTCCAAAACAGAGAAAAATTGCCATTAGAATTGTTTTGGAGTCGGTTTACTTACCGTACCACATACCTATTCCTTTTCGGAGTCTGAAACGTTGTGGAAAGTGTCCCTTATATATTCCTCCGGGGTTACGGTCTCAATAATATTAGTTTCAACATTGATTGGATTACCTGAGATATAATGTTTGATTCTTTGACCGTTCACCACCCTCGGACTTGTGCCTTCGAAGTTGTTGATTTTTATGGCACCGGAAAGATAGACCTCCTCGATAACGTAAGGACCTTCCCATTTAAAGATAAGTTTTCCTGCAAAAAAATCTTAAACGAGAGTTGAATAGCAACACATAATCGCCTATGTTAAACTCACGCTTTTGTATTCTTTTGTCATGCCATCTTTTGACTTTTTCTTTGAACAGCTTGGCATTCTCATAGGCTTGGGTTCTCCATTCATCAAGTGAGCTAATGTCAAACAACCTCTTCTCACCGGCAAGTTTGAAGTCATAGTTGAGCTCTTTAATAGTCCAATACGCTTTACGTTCAAGTTCAAGAGGTAAGTGACATGCTTTTCCATAAACCATCTTATACGAAGACATACCCATAGGATTTTTATATGCAGTTCTATAGGCCCATAATGCATCATCAAGTTTCTTGGACCAATTCTTTCTAGATCTATTTACAGTTTTTTGCAAAATTAATTTGAGCTCTCTATTGCTCAACTCTACTTTACCGCTAGACTGTGGGTGATAAGGAGATGCAATTCTATGGTTAAAATCGTACTTAGCAAGCATCTTACGAAAAGCACCATGAATAAAATGTGAACCACCATCAGTCATAAGATATCTAGGGACCCCAAACCTTGGAAAAATAACTTCTTTAAGCATCTTAATAGAGGTGTTATGATCATCACTACTAGTGGGAATAGCTTCTACCCACTTAGTAACGTAATCAACAGCAACTAGAATATGTGTGTAACCGTTAGAGGCAGGAAAAGGTCCCATATAATCAAAGCCCCAAACATCAAATGGTTCAGTATCAAGAGAATAATTCATAGGCATTTCTTGATGTCTACTAATATTACCAATTCTTTGACATTCATCACAGGACAAGACAAACTTATGAGCATCCTTGAAGAGAGTAGCCAAGAAAAACCAGATTGCAATACCTTATGTGCAGTTCTATCTCCAGCGTGGTGTCCTCCATATGTTTCAGAGTGACACTTACATAGGATCTGTTCCTGTTCATGCTCAGGTACACAACGTCTAATAACACCATATACTCCTTCTTTATAAAGGTGTGGGTCATCCCAGAAGTAATGTCTTAAATCATAAAAGAACTTTTTCTTTTGCTGGTATGTGAAACTAGGTGGTATAAATTTAGCAACAATGTAATTAGCATAATCAGCATACCAAGGAGCAGTACGAGAAGCATTAATGACCGCTAATTGTTCATCAGGAAAGCTATCATCAATACGTAGTGGGTCATCAAGAACATTCTCTAGCCCAGACAAGTTGTCTGCAACGGGGTTCTCAGCTCCCTTTCTATCAATAATATGCAAATCAAATTCTTGGAGCAAGAGAACCCATATAATAAGTCTAAGCTTAGTATCTTTCTTTTCCATAAGATATTTAATAGCAGAATGACCATTGTGAATAGTAACTTTAGAATCAACAATGTAAGGTCTGAACTTATCACAAGCAAATACGACTGCTAAGAACTCTTTTTCAGTAGTAGCATAATTTCTGTGGGCAGTATCAAGAGTTTTACTAGCATACTGGATAACATTCAATTTCTTATCAACTCTTTGCTCTAGAACAGCACCTACAGCATAATCACTAGCATCACACATAATTTCAAAGGGTAAATTCCAATTAGGTGGCTGAATAATAGGTGAAGTGATCAAAGCTTTCTTAAGTATTTCAAATGCTTCTATACAATCATCATCAAAGACAAAAGGAATATCTTTTTGCAATAAATTAGTCAGAGGCCTAGAGATTTTAGAATAGTCCTTAATGAACCTCCTATAAGAACCGGCATGACCAAGGAAACTTCTTATACCTTTTATGTCCTTGGGACATGGCATCTTTTCAATAGCATCAACTTTAGCTTTATCAACTTCAATACCTTTCTCGAAAATCTTATGCCCCAAGATAATGCCTTCGTTAACCATAAAGTGGCACTTTTCCCAATTCAAGACGAGACTAGTGTCTTCACATCTCTACAAAACTCGATCAAGGTTGCTCAAGCAATCATCAAAAGAGGATCCATAAACGGAGAAATCGTCCATGAATACCTCACAAATTTTTTGACAAAAGTTAGAGAATATAGCCATCATGCATCTTTGAAAGGTAGAAGGTGCATTACATAAACCAAAAGGCATACGTCTATAAGCAAAAGTACCGAAAGGGCAAGTAAAAGTAGTTTTTTATTGATCCTCCGCTGACACAGGTATTTATGAGAAACCAGAATAACCATCTAGAAAGCAGAAATGTGTGTGTTTGGATAGTCTTTCTAGCATTTGATCAATGAAAGGCAAAGGGTAATGATCTTTCTTAGTAGCTTTATTTAATTTACGGAAATCAATTACCATCCTATAACCTGTAATAATTCTTTGCGGGATCAATTCATCTTTATCATTAGGAACGACAGTAATACCTCCCTTTTTAGGAACACAATGGACAGGACTTACCCATTCACTATCAGCAACGGGATAAATTATACCTTCCTCGAGGGGCTTTAGTATCTCCTTTCTTACCACTTCTTTCATCTTAGGATTTAATCGTCGTTGAGGATCTCTAGCTGGTTTGGCATCTTTCTTTACTTTTATTTTGTGTTGGCATAGAGTGGGACTAATGCCCTTAAGATCATCCAGAGTATATCCGATAGCAGCACGGTGCTTCTTTAGAGTTTTCAATAATCTTTCTTCTTCTTTCTCTGAAAGGTTAGCACTAATAATAACAGGATATATTTTCTTTTCATCAAGATAAGCATACTTAAGATTATCAGGTGATGGTTTGAGCTCAAACACGGGATCACCCTTGGGTGGAGGGGGATCCCCTAGAATTTCAACAGGCAAGTTGTGTTTCAGAATAGGACCCTGTTGAAGGAACACTTCATCTATTTCCCTTCTTTCATTCATAAACATATCATTTTCATGGTCTAGAAAATATTGCTCTAACGGATCAGTAGGAGGCACGGCAATAGAAGAAAGACCAATAATCTCATCCTTACTAGGTGATTCTTTATCACGGGGTTGTCTATGAAACTTAGCAAAATTAAACTCATGAAACATATCCCCTAAGCCAATTTTAATAACATCCTTTTTGCAATCAATCCTAGCATTAACAGTATTCAAGAAGGGTCTACCAAAAATAATGGGACAAAAGTCATCTTGTGGGGAACCAAGAACAAGAAAATCAGCAGGATATTTAACCTTCCCACACAAGACTTCAACATCTCTAACAATCCCAACTGGCTTAATGGTGTCACTATTGGCAAGCTTAATAGTAACATCAATATCTTCTATTTCAGCAGGTGCAATATCATGCATAATTTCTGTATATAAGTCAAAGGGTATTGCACTAGCACTAGCACCCATATCACATAAGCCATGATAACAATGATCTCCTATTTTAACAGAAATAACAGGCATGCCTACAACAGGTCTATGTATCTTAGCATCTGGTCTAGCAATATTAGCAGCCTGTTCACAGAAGTAAATAACATGCCCATCTAAATTATCATCCAAGAGATCTTTAACCATAGAAATACTAGGTTCAACTTTGATTTGCTCAGGAGGTGTATAAGTTCTAGTATTACTCTTACGAACAACAGTTGAAGTTTTAGCATGGTCCTTCATCCTAACAGGAAAAGGTGGTTTCTCAACATAACTAGTAGGAACAATAGGATCATTATTAGTGATAGTCTTTTATTCAACTGTAATAGGTGCAACTACTTTTACTTCAATGGGAGGATTATTTTAAACCACTTCTCCTTAGGGAGGTCAATGTGAGTAGCAAAAGATTCACAAAAAGTAGCTACTATCTCAGAGTCAAGTCCATACTTAGCATTAAATCCACGAAAAGCATCGGTATCCATAAAAGATTTAACACAATCAAACTTAGGTGTTATACCTAACTCCTTACATCATCGGAACCCCAATCTTCAGAGTTGCGTTTAATTCTTTCCAATAAATCCCACTTGAATTCAGTAGTCTTCAGCATATAAGAACCAGCACAGGAAGTATCAAGCATGGTGCGATCATTGGGAGAAAGCCGAGCATAAAAATTTTGAATAATCATTTCTCTTGAGAGCTCATGATTGGGGCATGAATATAACATTGACTTATGCCTCCCCCAAGCTTGAGCGATGCTTTCTCCTTCGCGAGGCTAGAAATTGTATATGTAATTGCGGTCACGATGAACAAGATGCATAGGATATAACTTCTGGTGGAATTCCAACCTCAATCGTTTATAATTCCAAGATCTCGAATCATCACATAGCCTATACAATGTCAATGCATCTCCCTTCAAAGATATAGGGAAGACCTTCCTTTTGACAACATCATCGAGAATACCTGCAAGCTTAAATAATCCACAAACTTCATCCACAAAGATAAGGTGTAAATCAGGATGCAATGTTCCATCTCCTGCAAAGGGATTAGCTAGCAGTTTCTCTATCATACCCGAAGGAATCTCAAAGTAAACATTTTCAGTAGGTTCAGTAGTTTGAGGAGCAACTCTTTGCTCCACTGGTCGGGGTGACCCCGAACAAACCCCTCCAAGGGTTAGTTTCCATAGTAACAAGTGACAGAAAATTTCAGCACACTATATAAATGTTTCCTTACCAAGTTCCACTCTCCAAAAGTGCTTCACTCCCCGACAATGGTGCCAGAAAAGAGTCTTGATGACCCACAAGTATAGGGGATCTATCGTAGTCCTTTCGATAAGTAAGAGTATCAAACCCAACGAGGAGTAGAAGGAAATGATAAGCGGTTTTCAGTAAGGTATTCTCTGCAAGCACTGAAATTGTAGGTAACAGATAGTTTTGTGATAAGATAATTTGCAACGGGTAACAAGCAATGAAAGTAAATAAAGTGCAGCAAGGTGGCCCAATCCTTTTTGTAGCAAAGGACAAGCCTGGACAATTTCTTATAATGAGAAAAGCGCTCCCGAGGACACATGGGAATTATCGTCAAGCTAGTTTTCATCACGCTCATATGATTCGCGTTTGGTACTTTGATAATTTGATATGTGGGTGGACCAGTGCTTGGGTACTGCCCTTTCATGGACAAGCATCCCACTTATGATTAACCCTTGTTGCAAGCATCCGCAACTACAAAAGAAGTATTAAGGTAAACCTAACCATAGCATGAAACTAGTGGATCCAAATCAGCCCCTTACGAAGCAACGCATAAACTATGGTTTAAGCTTCTGTCACTCTAGCAACCCATCATCTACTTATTACTTCCCAATGCCTTCCTCTAGGCCCAAATAATGGTGAAGTGTCATGTAGTCGACGTTCACATAACACCACTAGAGGAGAGACAACATACATCTCATCAAAATATCGAACGAATACCAAATTCACATGACTACTAATAGCAAGACTTCACCCATGTCCTCAGGAACAAACGTAACTACTCACAAAGCATATTCATGTTCATGATCAGAGGAGTATTAATATGCATTAAGGATCTGAACATATGATCTTCCACCAAGTAAACCAATTAGCATCAACTACAAGGAGTAATCAACACTACTAGCAACCCACAGGTACCAGTTTGTGGTTTTGATACAAGATTGGATACAAGAGATGAACTAGGGTTTTGAGAGGAAATGGTGCTGGTGAAGATGTTGATGGAGATTGACCCCCTCCCGATGAGAGGATCATTGGTGATGACGATGGTGATGATTTCCCCCTCCCGGAGGAAAGTTTCCCCGGCGGAACAGCTCCACCGGAGCCCTAGATTGGTTCCGCCAAGGTTCCACCTCGTGGCGGCGGAGTTTCTCCTGTAAGCTTGCTTATGATTTTTTCCAGCGTAAAAGCCTTCATATAGCAGAGGATGGGCACCGGAGGGTCACCAGGGGGCCCAGGAGACAGGGGGCGCACCCAGTAGGGGTGCGTGCGCCCCCCCACCCTCCTGGCCAGGGTGTGGGCCCCCTCTGGTGTTTTCTTCGCTCAATAATTCTTATTAATTCCTAAAATGAATTCCGTGGAGTTTCAGGATTTTTGGAGCTGTGCAGAATAGGTTTCCAATATTTGCTCCTTTTCCAGCCAGAATTCCAGCTGCCGGCATTCCCCCTCTTCATGGTAAACCTTATAAAATAAGAGAGAATAGCCATAAGTATTGTGACATAAAGTGTAATAACAGCCCATAATGCAATAAATATTGATATAAAAGCATGATGCAAAATGGACGTATCAGCAAGCAATAAAAATTGCTCTCTAAATATGTATGACTTATTAGTGCGGAGAAAATAAGCTTTATATGATCGTGTGATATGGAAGTAATAAAAGCAACGGACTGCATAATAAAGGTTCATATCACAAGTGGAAATATAAAGTGACGTTCTTTTGCATTAAGATTTTGTGCATCAAACCCTAAAAGCACATGACAACCTCTGCTTCCCTCTGCGAAGGGCCTATCTTTAACTTTATGTCTTTACTTTATGCAAGAGTCAAGGTGATCTTCACCTTTCCCTTTTTCATTTTATCCTTTGGCAAGCACCTCATGTTGGAAAGATCCTGATATATATATCCAATTGGATGTAAGTTAGCATGAACTATTATTGTTGACATCACTCAAAGGTGAATACGTTGGGAGGCGAAACAATAAGCCCCTATCTTTCTCAGTGTCCAATTAAAACTCCATAACCATAACTATTGCGTGAGTGTTAGCAACTGTAGAAGACTATATGATAGTTGAGTATGTGGACTTGCTGAAAAGCTCTATTCTTGACTCTTTCTGATGTTATGATAAATTGCAATTGCCTCAATGACTGAGATTATAGTTTGCTAGTTCTCAATAAAGTTTATGATCCATACTTGACATTGTGAGTAGATTGTTACTTGAGCATAAGAAATCATATGATAAAATCCTTATATATTGATGTTATAAATATGATCATGATGTCCTCATGTCCGTATTTTATTTTTATTGACACCTCTATATCTAAACATATGGGCATATTTTTCGATTTCGACTTCCGCTTGAGGACAAGCGAGGTCTAAGCTTGGGGGAGTTGATACGTCCATTTTGCATCATGCTTTTATATCAATATTTATTGCATTATGGGATGTTATTACACATTATGTCACAATACTTATGGCTATTCTCTCTTATTTTACAAGGTTTATCATGAAGAGGGAGAATGCCGGCAGCTGGGATTCTGGCTGGAAAATGACCAAATATTGGAAAACTATTCTGCACAGCTCCAAAAATCCTGAAACTGCACGAAAGTCACTTTTGGAATTAATAAAAATTATTGAGCGAAGAAAATACTAGAGGGGGCCCACACCCTGGCCAGGAGGGTGGGGTGCGCCCCCCCCCTACTAGGTGCGCCCCCCTCTCTTGAGCCCCCTGGTGGCCCTTTGGTGCCCATCTTCTGCTATATGAAGGCTTTTACCCTGGAAAAAATCATGAGCAAGCTTACGGGACGAAACTCCACCGCCACGAGGTGGAACCTTGGCGGAACCAATCTAGGGCTCCGGTGGAGCTGTTCTACCAGGGAAACTTCCCTCCGGGAGGGAGAAATCATCACCACCGTCACCACCAATGATCCTCTCATCGGGAGGGGGTCAATCTCCATCATCATCTTCACCAGCACCATCTCCTCTCAAAACTTTAGTTCATCTCTTGTATCCAATCTTGTATCAAAACCACAAATTGGTACCTGTGGGTTGCTAGTAGTGTTGATTACTCCTTGTAGTTGATGCTAATTGGTTTACTTGGTGGAAGATCATATGTTCAGATCCTTAATGCATATTAATACTCCTCTGGTTATGAACATGCATATGCTTTGTGAGTAGTTATGTTTGTTCCTGGGGACATGGGTGAAGTCTTGTTATTAGTAGTCATGTGAATTTGGTATTCGTTCGATATTTTGATGAGATGTATGTTGTCTCTCCTCTAGTGGTGTTATGTGAACGTCGACTACATGACGCTTCACCATTATTTGGGCCTAGAGGAAGGCATTGGGAAGTAATAAGTAGATGATGGGTTGCTAGAGTGACAGAAGCTTAAACCCTAGTTTATGCGTTGCTTCGTAAGGGGCTGATTTGGATCCACTAGTTTCATGCTATGGTTAGGTTTACCTTAATACTTCTTTTGTAGTTGAGGATGCTTGCAATAGGGGTTAATTATAAGTGGGATGCTTGTCCAAGAAAGGGCAGTAACCAAGCACCAGTCCACCCACATATCTAATTATCAACGTACCGAACGCGAATCATATGAGCGTGATGAAAACTAGTTTGACGATAATTCCCATGTGTCCTCGGGAGCGCTTTTATCATTATAAGAAATTGTCCAGGCTTGTCCTTTGCTACAAAAAGGATTGGGCCACCTTGTTGAACCTTATTTATTCATTGCTTGTTACCTGTTACAAATTATCTTATCACAAAACTATTAGTTACCTACAATTACAGTGCTTGCAGAGAATACCTTACTGAAAACTGCTTGTCATTTGCTTCTGCTCTTCGTTGGGTTCGACACTCTTACTTATAGAAAGGACTACGATAGACCCCTATACTTGTGGGTCATCAATTCCACGTGTCGGTCACCCTTGACGAAAGCACTTCTGTGACGTGCGATTTATCATCATGGAAGTAGACACTTCCGTGATGATAATTTTGGTAATGTCATGGAACACTTCTACGACAGCACATGTATGACTATCTTGATTCTATCATAAAATCATCATGGATGTACATGCATGACAAAAAACGCGACCTACTGTGACAAACACGTATCATCACGGAAGTGTATTTTTTGTAGTGATAGACCTGTCGTAGGCATGCCTGTTATTTCTGTTAAAATAGGCGATCATTGTTATCATGGCTTGTGTGATATGGGTGCTAGTGCTAGTGCAATACCTCATTCCTTATACAAAGAAATTATGCATGGTATTGCACCTGCTGAGATAGAAGAAATTGATGTTACAATTAAGCTTGCTAATAGAGATACTATTTCACCAATTGGGATTGTTAGAGATGTTGAAGTCTTGTGTGGGAAAGTTAAATATCATGCGGATTTTCTTGTTCTTGGTTCCCAACAAGATGACTTTTGTCCCATTATATTTGGTAGACCCTTCTTGAACACTGTTAATGCTAGGATAGATTGCGAAAAGGATGTTGTCACTATTGGTTTAGGAGATATGTCTCATGAGTTTAACTTTGCTAAATTTCGTAGACAAACTCATGATAAAGAATTGCCTAGTAAGGATGAAATTATTGGTCTTGCTTCTATTGCCATGCCTGCTAATGATCCTTTAGAACAATATTTGCTAGACCATGAAAATGATATGTTTATGAATGAAAGAAGGGAGATAGATGAAGTATTCTTTAAACAAGGACCTATTTTGAAATAGAACTTGCCTGTTGAAATTCTAGGGGATCCTCCTCCACCCAAGGGTGATCCCGTGTTTGAGCTTAAACCATTACCTAATACTCTTAAATATGCTTATCTTGATGAAAAGAAGATATATCCTGTTATTATTAGTGCTAACCTTTCAGAGCAGGAAGAGGAAAGATTATTGAAAACTCTGAAGAAGCACCGTGCTGCTATTGGATATACTCTTGATGATCTTAAGGGCATTAGTCCCACTCTATGCCAACACAAAATAAATTTGGAGAAAGACGCCAAACCAGTTATTGATCACCAACGACAGTTAAATCCTAAGATGAAAGAAGTGGTAAGAAAGGAAATACTAAAGCTCCTGGAGGCAGGTATAATTTATCGCATTGCTGATAGTCAGTGGGTAAGTCCTGTCCATTAAAGGTATAAGAAGTTTCCTTGGTCATGTCGGTTTTTATAGGAGGTTCATTAAGGACTTCTCTAAAATTTCTAGGCCTCTGACTAATCTCTTACAAAAAGATATTCCTTTTGTCTTCGATGATGATTGTGTACAAGCATTTGAAATACTTAAGAAAGCTTTGATTTCTGCACCTATTGTTCAGCCACCTGATTGGAATTTACCCTTTGAAATTATGTGTGATGCTAGTGATTATGTTGTAGGTGTTGTTTTAGGACAAAGAGTTTATAAGAAACTAAATGTTATTCAGTATGCTAGTAAGACTCTAGACAATGCCCAGAGAAATTATGCTACTACTGAAAAAGAATTTTTAGCAGTTGTATTTGCTTGTGATAAGTTTAGACCTTACATCGTTGATTCTAAAGTAACTATTCACACTGATCATGTTGTTATTAAATATCTTATGGAAAAGAAAGATGCTAAACCTAGACTTATTAGATGGGTTCTCTTGCTACAAGAATTTGATTTGCATATCATTGATAGAAAGGGAGCTGAGAACCCCGTTGCAGACAACTTGTCTAGGTTAGAAAATGTTCTTGATGACCCACTACCTATTGATGATAGCTTTCCTGATGAACAATTACCTGTCATAAATGCTTCTCGTACTGCTCCATGGTATGCTGATTATGCTAATTACATTGTTACTAAATTTATACCACCTAGTTTCACATACCAGCAAAAGAAAAAGTTCTTTTATGATTTAAGACATTACTTCTGGGATGACCCACATCTTTATAAAGAAGGAGTAGATGGTGTTATTAGACGTTGTGTACCTGAGCATGAACAGGAACTAATCCTACGCAAGTTCACACCGAGTCATACGGAGGACACCACGATGGAGATAGAACTGCACATAAGGTATTGCAATCCTGTTTTTATTGGCCTACTCTCTTTAAGGATGCCCGTAAGTTTGTCTTGTCTTGTGATGAATGTCAACGAATAGGTAATATTAGTAGACGTCAAGAAATGCCTATGAATTATTCACTTGTTATTGAACAATTTGATGTTTGGGGCTTTGATTATATGGGACCTTATCCTTCCTCTAATGGATATACACATATTCTAGTTGCTGTTGATTACGTTACTAAGTGGGTAGAAGCTATTCCAACTAGTAGTGCTGATCATAACACCTCTATTGAGATGCTTAAAGAAGTTATTTTTCCGAGGTTTGGAGTCCCTAGATATCTTATGACTGATGGTGGTTTACATTTTATTCATGGTGCTTTCCGTAAGATGCTTGCTAAGTATGATGTTAATCATAGAATTGCATCTCCATATCACCCATAGTCTAGTGGTCAAGTAGAATTGAGTAATAGAGAGCTCAAATTAATTTTGCAAAAGACTATTACTAGATCTAGAAAGAATTGGTCCAAGAAACTTGATGATGCATTGTGGGCTTATATAACTGCATATAAGAATCCTATGGGTATCTCTCCATATAAAATGGTTTATGGAAAAGCTTGTCACTTACCTCTCGAACTAGAACATAAGGCATATTGGGCCATTAAAGAGCTCAATTATGATTTCAAACTTGCCGGTGAGAAGAGGTTATTTGACATTAGCTCACTTGATGAATGGAGAAACCAAGCCTATGAGAATGCCAAACTGTTTAAACAAAAAGTTAAAAGATGGCATGACAAAAGGATACAAAAGCGTGAGTTTAATGTGGGTGATTATGTGTTGCTATTAAACTCTCATTTGAGATTTTTTTGCAGGAGAACTTCTCTCTAAAAGGGAAGGCCCTTACGTTATCGAGGAGGTCTATCATTCCGCTGCCATAATAATCAACAACTTCGAAGGTACAAATCCGAAGGTGGTGAACGGTCAAAGAATCAAACATTATATCTCAGGTAATCCTATAAATGTTGAAACTAATGTTATTGAACCCGTAACCCTGGAGGAATACATAAGGGACACTTTCCAAAATGTTTCAGACTCCGAAAAGGAATAGGTATGTAGTACGGTAAGTAAACCGACTCCAAAACAGTTTAATAGCATTTTTTCTCCGTTTTGGAATATTTAAGAAAATAGGAAAATAAAAAGTAGTCCGGGAAGGACACGAGGCGTACACGAGGGTGGAGGGCACGCCCTCCCCCCTGGGCGTGCCTCGCTACCTCGTGGGCACCTCGTGTGCTCTCCTGACTCTGTTTCTTGCACGATACTTCTTTTGGTCGGTAAAAATTCATTATATAATCTACCGAAGGTTTTGACCACCGTATCATGCAAATATCCTCTATCTTTGTTTCGAGCTATTTTTCTAATAGATCTAGAGCACCATGACGTCTTTAAGCGCTCCCAAGGACATGTTTTTCGAGAAGGTCATCAACCCCTACCTCGCGGAGGTGCTGCATCACCCTCAAACCATTGAGATGCGTGAGGGGGTGTTGCACATCCGCGATGTTGAGGGACCAAGGAGGACCGGAAGTGTGGAGACAAGATTCAAAGCAATGGAACAACAAGTTTTCAAGCGCCAGGGGATGGTGGAATGCGGACTCAACGCCAACCAGATGATGATCGCGGAGTTCACCAACAACCACAAGCTAGATGCCAAGAACATTGGGGAGACCATCTTCAAGCTTCATGAAAAAATCGAGCACCTCCAGGCCCAGATCTATGACCTGCAAAACCAAAACTGTGAGTATGAATATAGATTCAAGAGGATGAGTTTGGCTGCAGATTTGAGGATCACGGAGACTCGATCATCCTTCTATGATGGTGAGCCTATGCCTTGGAAGACGGACGACAAGCCTACATCATCAACAACTCCACCGTCACCACCTCTGAGGAACTAAACACATGGGTATGGGCACTCCCCTTGGTAACTGCCAAGCTTGGGGGAGGTGCCCCGGTATCGTATCACCATCACTCATATCTTTACCATTTTTCTTAGTTCAATCCTTTTAGTAATATCTTGATCTAGTAGAATAAAGTTTTGGTATGAATTATTTTTGAGTTTTGCCTTATGAGCTATATATAGTAAATATTAGTGTTGAGTCAAGGGCTTTGCTATCTTGCTATGATCTTGAGGGAATAAATAAAAGTATAAAAAGAAATAAAAGAAATCATATTGATCTTGTGGAAAGTAATGACTTCACGTATAAAGAGTATGATGATTAAAAGTTGTTGAGAGTTGGCAAACATAGTTTTGGTCATATTGCAATTAATAAGAAGTAATAAAGAAAGAGAGGTTCTCACATATAAATATACTATCTTGGACATCTTTTATGATTGTGAGCACTCATTAAAGTATGACATGCTAAAGAGTTGACGTTGGACAAGGAAGACAACGTAATGGGTTATGTTTTCTCACATCTAAATTAAAGCATATTTTCATGGATCATCCAACATGTTGAGCTTGCCTTTCCACCTCATGCTAGCCAAATTCCTTGCACCAAGTAGAGATACTACTTGTGCTTCCAAATATCCTTAAACCCAGTTTTTCCATGAGAGTCCACCATACCTACCTATGGATTGAGTAAGATCCTTCAAGTAAGTTGTCATGTTGCATGCAATAAAAATTGCTCTCTAAATATGTATGACTTATTAGTGTGGAGAAAATAAGCTTTATACGATCTTGTGATATGGAAGCAATAAAAGCGACGGACTGCATAATAAAGGTCCGTATCACAAGTGGCAATATAAAGTGACGTTCTTTTGCATTAAGATTTCGTGTATCCAACCATAAAAGCACATGACAACCTCTGCTTCCCTTTGCGAAGGGCCTATCTTTTACTTCTTGTATTACATTCAGAGTCATGATGATCTTCACCTTTCCATTTTATATTTTATCCTTTGGCAAGCACCTCGTGTTGGAAAGATCCTGATATATATATCCAATTGGATGTAAGTTAGCATGAACTATTATTGTTGACATTACCCTTGAGGTAAAAGGTTGGGAGGCAACACTATAAGCCCCTATCTTTCTCTGTGTCCGACTAAAACTCCATAACCATAAGTATTGCGTGAGTGTTAGCAATTATGGAAGACTAAATGATAGTTGAGTATGTGGACTTGCTGAAAAGCTCTTATATTGACTCTTTCCGATGTTATGATAAATTGCAATTGCTTCAATGACCGAGATCATAGTTTGTTGGTTCTCAATGAAGTTCTGATTCAAACTTGATATTGTGAATAGATTGTTACTTTAGCATAAGAAATCATATGACAAAATTTATATACATTGTTGTTATAAGAATGATCATGATGCCCTCGTGTCCGTATTTTATTTTATCAACACCTCTATCTCTAAACATGTGGACATATTTTTCGATATCGGCTTCTGCTTGAGGACAAACGAGGTCTAAGCTTGGGGGAGTTGATACGTCCATTTTGCATCATGATTTTATGTCGATATTTATTGCATTATGGACTGTTATTACACGTTATGTCACAATACTTATGGCTATTCCCTCTTATTTTACAAGGTTTACATAAAGAGGGAGAATGCCGGCAGCTGGGATTCTGGCTGGAAAAGGAGGAAATATTGGAGACCTATTCTGTAGAGCTCCAAAAGTCCTGAAACTCCCCGAAACTCATTTTTGGAATTAATAATAAATATTGAGCGGAAGAAGTACCGGAGGGGGCCCACACCCTGGCCACAAGGGTCGGGGGAACGCCCTACCCCCTAGGTGTGCCCCCCTGCCTCATGGGCCCCCTGGCAGCCCTCTGGTGGCCATCTTCTGCTATATGAAGTCTTTTACCCTGAAAAAAATCATAAGCAAGCTTTCGGGACGAAACTTCACGGCCACGAGGCGGAACCTTGGTGGAACCAATCTAGGGCTCCGGCGGAACTGTTCTGCCGGGGAAACTTCCCTCCGGGAGGGGGAAATCATCACCATTGTCATCACCATCGATCCTCTCATCGGCAGGGGGTCAATCTCCATCAACATCTTCACCACCACCATCTCCTCTCAAACCCTAGTTCATCTCTTGTATCCAATCTTTGTACCAAAACCTCAGATTGGTACCTGTGGGTTGCTAGTAGTGTTGATTACTCCTTGCAGTTGATGCTAGTTGCTTTATTCGGTGGAAGATCATTTGTTCAGATCCTTAATGCATATTAATACCCCTCTGATCATGAACATGAATATGCTTTATGAGTAGTTACGTTTGTTCCTGAGGACATGGGTGAAGTCTTGCTATTAGTAGTCATGTGAATTTGGTATTCGTTCGATATTTTGATGAGATGTATGTTGTCTCTCCTCTAGTGGTGTTATGTGAACGTCGACTACATGACACTTCACCATTATTTGGGCCTAGAGGAAGGCATTGGGAAGTTATAAGTAGATGATGGGTTGCTAGAGTGACAGAAGCTTAACCCTAGTTTATGGGTTGCTTCGTAAGGGGCTGATTCGGATCCATATGTTTCATGCTATGGTTAGGTTTACCTTAATACTTATTTTGTATTTGCGGATGCTTGCAATAGGGGTTAATCATAAGTGGGATGCTTGTCCAAGAAAGGGCAGTACCCAAGCACCGGCCCACCCACATAAAATTATCAAAGTAACGAATGCGAATTATATGAGCGTGATGAAAAGTAGCTTGACGATAATCCCCATGTGTCCTCGGGAGCGCTTTTCTCTATATAAGAATTTGTCCAGGCTTGTCATTTGCTACAAAAAGGATTGGGACACCTTGCTGCACCTTATTTAATTTAATTGCTTGTTACCCGTTACAAATTACCTTATCACAAAACTATCTGTTACTGATAATTTCAGTGCTTGCAGACAATACCTTACTGAAAACCGCTTGTCATTTCCTTCTGACCCTTCTTGGTTTCAACACTCTTACTTATTGAAAGGACTACAATAGATCCCCTACACTTTTGGGTCATCAGTCGTCTCGCCAACTATTGCTACTATGAACTATCGCTACCGCTTAGTGATAAAGTAAAGCAATTACATGGTGATTGCAATTCATACAATAAAGCAACAACCATATGGCTCCTGCCAGTTGCCGATAACTCTGTTACAAAACATGATCATCTCATACAACAATTTATATCACATCATGTCTTAGCCATATCACATCACCACAAGCCATGCAAAAACAAGTTAGCCGTCCTCTACTTTGTTGTTGCCAGTTTTAAGTGCCTGCTACGGGCTTCTAGCAAGAACCGCTCTTACCTACGCATCAAAACCACAATGATTTTTCATCAAGTGTGTTGTTTTGACCTTAAACAAGGACCAGCCGTAGTCAAACTCGATTCAACTAAAGTTGGAGAAACATACACCCGCCAGCCACCTACGTGCAAAGCACGTCAGTAGAACCAATCTCATGAACGCGGTCATGTAATGTTGGTCCGGGCCGCTTCATCCAACAATACTGTTGAATCAAAGTAAGACGTTGGTGGTAAGCAGTATGACTATTATTGCCCACAACTCTTTGTGTTCTACTTGTGCATATCATCTACGCATAAACCTGGCTCAGATGCCACTGTTGGGGAACGTAGTAATTCAAAAAAAATCCTACAATCACGCAAGATCTATCTAGGAGATGCATAGCAACGAGACGGGAGAGTGTGTCCATGTACCCTCGTAGACCGAAAGTGGAAGCGTTTAGTAACGCGGTTGATGTAGTAGAACGTCTTCACGATCCAATCGATCCAAGTACGTACCGAACGTACGACACCTCCGTGTTCAGCACACATTCAGCAGGATGACGTCCCTTGTGCTCTTGATCCAATTGAGGACGAGGGAGAGTTCTGTCAGCGCGATGGCGTGGTGACGGTGATGATGAAGTTACCGGTGCAGGGCTTCGCCTAATCACTATGACGATATGACCGAGGTGTTAAACTATGGAGGGGGGCACCGCACACGGCTAACAGATTGTCTATTTTGCTTTGGGGTGCCCCTGACCACGTATATTAAGGAGGGAGAGGAGAAGGCTGGCGGCCAGGAGGGGCGCGCCATATGGGGAGTCCAACTAGGATTCCCAATCCTAGTTGGACTCCCCTTCCTTTTCCAAGAGGGGGAGAGAGGGGAGGAAGAGGAGAGGGAGAAGGAAAGAGGAGGGCGCGTGGCCACCCTTGCAGCCCTCCTCTCCTTTCCACTAAGACCCATGAAGGCCCACTACTTCCCCGGGGGGTTCCGGTTACCTCCCGGTACTCTATATCGGAATCACTCTGGAACCATTCCGTGTCCGAATATAACCTTCCAATATATCAATATTTACCTCTCGACCATTTCAAGATCCTCGTCATGTCCGTGATCTCATCCGGGACTCCAAACAAACTTCTGTCATCAAATCACATAACTCATAATACAAATCATCATCAAACGTTAAGCGTGTGGACCCTACGGGTTCGAGAACTATGTAGACATGATCGAGACATATCTTCGGTCAATAACCAATAGTGGAACCTGGATGCTCGTATTGGTTCCTACATATTCTATGAAGATCTTTATCGGTCAAACCGCATAACAACATACGTTGTTCCCTTTGTCATCGGTATGTTACTTGCCCGAGATTCGATCATCTGTATCATCATACCTAGTTCAATCTCGTTACCGGAAAGTCTCTTTACTCATTCCGTAATGCTTCATCCTGCAACTAACTCATTAGTCACATTGCTTGCAAGGCTTATAGTGATGAGCATTACCGAGAGGCCCAAAGATACCTCTCCGATACACGGAGTGACAAATCCTAATCTTGATCTATGCCAACCCAATAAACACCTTCGGAGGCACCTTTAGAGCATCTTTATAATCACCCAGTTACGTTGTGACGTTTGATAGCACAGAAGGTGTTCCTTCGGTATTCGGGAGTTGCATAATGTCATAGTCGGATGAACATGTATAAGTCATGAAGAAAGTAGTAGCAATAAAATTGTAACGATCATAATGCTAAGCTAACGGATGGGTCTTGTCCATTACATCATCCTCCTAATGATGTGATCCCGTTCAGCAAATGACAACACATGTCTATGGTTAGGAAACATAACCATCTTTGATTAACGAGCTAGTCAAGTAGAGGCACACTAGGGACGCTATGTTTTGTCTATGTATTCACACATGTACTAAGTTTCCGGTTAATACAATTCTAGCATGAATAATAAACATTTATCATGATATAAGGAAATATAAATAACAACTTTAGTATTGCCTCTAGGGCATATTTCCTTCAGATGGGCACTTTTCAGTGCGATCAACATATGAGGCCAAGTTCATGGGGCTGGAGGTGGCACCGACAGTTACTTTCACTTGGAAGTCCAAAGTACCCCTACAATGGCAATTATTTACTTGGCTAGGGCAAAGGGGCCGATGCTAGATTTCAGACAAATTGGTCGGACGGAGATTGATGCATCAAGATCAATGCCCGCTATGTGACCAGCTGATGAGACCACCAACCACCTCTCGATCTCGTGTGGCTTTGCGAGGGAATAGTGGAACTGGTTCAGTGTAGCCACCGGCAGACCGGAGTTCGTGCCCCATGATGGAGAGACATTGGGCAAGTGGTGCATCCGGCTAGACCAGCGAGGCGAGCATCGGAGATCTACGCACGCGGGGTGCCTCCTCGGCATGTGAATGTTATGTAAGCATCCAAATGACATAGTCTTCAATGGGACATCTCCCTCCTTATCTCGGGTCCTTCAACGTATCGAGGAGGAAGGACGACTTTGGAAGCAAGCCAGCCTAATCAAGGGTGATGACGAGGCTTTGGCGTGGCGTAGCAGTGCGGGTAGCTAGGCAGTAGTTCTCTTAGACTTCCTAGGTGGTTCCGGTTGGCTACAACCGTTTTTCTTGTAACCATGTGAATTTCTGGGAATCTCTCGCTCTCTTCTTTAATGAATGATAAGCACACTCGTGTATTCGAGAAAAAAAGAAGATAAATGATATGCTGCTAGATCCATACACATAAAGATAGTTTAAAAGGAATAGATAGTATTGGGGACCTCGCGGCCTTGGGACCAGATGGATTGCATGCAATTTTCAATAGGGAATATTGGCACATCTTTTGCGAGGAGACCACACAAGAAGTTCTTCGGGCTCTCAACACATGTATCATTTCATAGGGATTAAATAACAAAGAGGTGCTGGTGATCCCTATGGTATGCCAAGTGCAAAAAAAACTAGTATAACGGGTGCCTACGGGTGGAATGTTAAAGTTTTTGGATCCGTAGTGTGTTGCACATTTCTTTGTGTTTCATGATAGGTTAGTCAAAGGCCTCGAAGGAGTTCCTCGGACGGATCTATTGCAATTAATTTGTTAAGGTAAATTAGGAGGGGCCTCTCGAACACGGTGACGAAGAATGTGTTGGTGTGTCTTCCATAGCAGAGTTTGTTTTCATGGAAGGCACACACACCCCATCCCATGTTGCTTTACTAATGGCTGACCCATCTAGTATGGACTACATCAAACTGGTTTTGTGAAGCTTTTAAAAGCTTCTGACCGGGTTTTTCATTTCTTTTTTTGCTGGTTTTTTCTTTTCTTTTTCCTTTTCTCTTTTTGTTTTTTTATTAAATCGCATGAACTTGTCTTAAAAAATGGTCTTTTTTTAAAATCAAGAACAATTTTTAAGTACGCCATCTCAATTTCATGAATCCACTTTAAATCGGTAAATTTTTATCAAATTCGTGAACCTTTTTAAAATTCACAAAAAAACATGAACATTTGACTATTCCGCAAACTTTTTTCGAATTCACAAAACTTCTTAATATATGTGATTTTTTTAAATATCACGTATATTTTTAAAATGTGTGAATATATGAAATTTTTAATCTATAAAAATTCGGAATTGGTTATCTCCAGAACCAGTACACTACATGTTGGCAATGGAGCGAGCTGTCAACACCGAGCAAACGAGCGAGCTGGCTGGGCTATGGCCTGCTAGGGTGTGTGTGAATGCGAACTTATCGATGCTTAACGTGCTAATGTGGGGTTAAACTGGGAGCTCGTATTTGGTGCGGTACGCGCTGTAGATAGATGGGAATCATGTACAGAGTGGCCTCCATTGGCCCAAACTGGCCAGTGGCCACCCAGTAAGCATAGCGAGCTGACCACTGTACATCTCTATCTCTGCTATCTTTATCCGTTTTCTCAACGTTTTTCTTTATTTCGGTCAGTTATTTATTCAAGTACCTTCGATCAAATTTCTAAAATGTTCACACATTCAAAAACTGTCCACAAATTTAAAAACTATTCGCCAATATGAAAAAACATGCAAGAATCCAAAAATGTTAGCAACTTCAAAAAATGTTCGGGGATAAATTTTTTTTGCGATTTCCAAAAAGGTTCACAATTTTTTTAAAATAGGAAATAAAAAATGTTTGCCCGTTCACGATTTTGAAATTGATCCATGAATTCCGAAAGTGTTCCCGAATTCACAAAATGTGTGTAATTTAAAAAATATCAAATTTGGAAAATATGGGGTGCACCAAAAGAATACAAAGTAAAATGAAAGAAGAAAATAAAAAGGGAAATGATAAAAGAAAAAATAATGGAAAAACAAAAATAATAAAAAACAAAAATAATAAAAAACAAAGCAAATAAAAACACAATAACACAAAAAAAGAGGGAGTCTGAGCTACTTGGGACGGCCCAAATTCAAATTTGTTTTGTATTTTTTGCTTCTTTATAAATGTTGGACATTTTTTTAAAGTGAATTCCAAAAAAAATCAAAAAGTTGAATGTTCTGAATTTCAGAAAAGTTCACGAATTTTAAAACTGCTCCCGATTTTTTTTAAAAAGTGAACTTTCTAAAAACTCGTCTGAAAATTCAAAAAACAATGTTCAAAATTAAAAAAAAATCATGAAAGTTTACAAATTCTTGATTTGTTCAAACTCATTAATTTTTTAAAATTCAGGAATGTTTTTAAAAGTCATTTTAATTAAAATTGTGAACAATCTTCCAAATTCATGAACTTTTTCTAATAACATATTATCAACTACTCCCTCCGTTCCTAAATATAAGTCTTTTTAGAGATTCCACTATGAACCATATACAGATGTATATAGATGCATTTTAGAGTGTAGATTCACTCATTTTGCTCTGTACATAGTCCATAGTGAAATCTATACAAAGACTTATATTTAGGAACGGACGGAGTACTAGTCAAAGTTTAGCTTTATCACAAAGCTAGGCGAAAGCAGAATGACTGACTGAAGTAACAGACGTTCGACGCTCGATCCCTCTGAACCATCCGGCAATTTCTGCCTCAAAAGCCGCGTGCTGCATGAACGATGATGAGATGATTGGCAGTTGGAAAATATTTTACATGTTTGCAAAAAAAAAAGAGAGGAAATTTTCTTACAGGGAATCATCTCTCTTTGATTAGCAAGACAAATGAGTACACATCGAGTGAAGACACAATTGCACGTACTGAAGGACATTGGCACGCACACACAACCGATCGAGCCACGCCGGTCAAGCAAATAAGACGCCACCACGTTGCCAAATGCGTAGGATTGAACTCCGGGAGTCTGATCAGTCAAAACTAAAAAAAATGCCAGAGTTAGGCTAGCGTCGACGTTGGCGCCATGGATACAAATGGAAATGCCAAATCCTTCGCTGTTCCGGCTCGCAGATCAGACAGTGAAGTGATGGAGCGTGAGTTCCTCGTGACTCGGACGTCTCGGACAGTGAGTGAGTTCGTGCTCAGCGCTCACGCAAGGGCGCGGCTGGGAGTGTATGAGGCAGCATGCCATTGCCATTAGCATCCAATGCTCACACCATGATTCTTATAGTTTTGTTATCCCAGTGCGTTGACGCATCCGGCTAATTGGCTAATGGCCAGGGTAAGTTCAGGTTTCCCAGACTGCAACAATGGACGGATCAAAAAAATTAGAGAAGAGACGACACGCAGTGGACAGTGGTGACTAGATCGCACCCAAAAGTTGAGGCCCTGTTTGGCAATGGCAGAGAACACTTTCCTTTCCTGCTCTTCTTTTATCTGACCATTCATTCATACGCAGTTATATATGCCCGGCACGAGCCGGCAGCAGCTCGTCGAGAGCATTGATCGGGACAGCGACACTGCCTGCAGTGCCTGGGCCGGCCAGGAAGAACGGCATGGAGCCCTGCAATTGCATCGTCGATGGGTAAATTCGTAGCGGGTGCGCGAGCCCGGATATGGCACCGGCACCAGCCGGTTTGGTCGGCGGCGACCATCCTCCGCTCCACCAATTCA
This sequence comes from Triticum aestivum, assembly GCF_018294505.1. Taxonomy (NCBI): domain Eukaryota; kingdom Viridiplantae; phylum Streptophyta; class Magnoliopsida; order Poales; family Poaceae; genus Triticum; species Triticum aestivum. The sequence continues at coordinate 601,650,365 of NC_057813.1, forward strand.
TTGCGACCGTTCCAAGTGCCAACGGCGAACAAGATTCTCCCTTCCACCTGCTATCCATCCTGTGATCAATGCGAGCCAGCGACGCACCTGCCCATCTTTCGGTGTCCTCTTTCCGGTCGGGAGAGAAACTCTCTTTATTTTCTGAGTTTTTCAGTTCCCTTTTAAGCTCTTGTGTATTTGCTGGTTTCGATCGGTTCATGCTTCACCGCTACAGGAGACGTGAAAAAAATGACATCAAGAAAAACAATGTACTAAGAGCATCTTCAACAGCCGCGCATCGCGCCGCGCGCAAAAAACTAGTTTGCCGCGCGCGCTTCGGCTGGTTTAGCGCGGCCGCCAGCGCTGGCTCCAACAGCCGCGCTAAAATGCAGCGCGCGCGCCCCGCTCCAGCAGCGCGAAAAAATGCAGCGTGCGCGACTCGCCGGGCATTGCATATATGCCATTTTGGACACAAAATGAGTTTGAAACATTCAAAATGCAATGAACATGACATATAAAATTTCACACAAACAAGTTGATGAATAAAAGTTCATGCCCACAAGTTCAAAATCATGCCCACAAGTTCATCCAACCAAGTTCAAAATGCAAACCAAGTTCAAGACACAAATGAAAGACACATCAATCCTCTTCCTTGTCTTCGTCCTCATCTTCCGAAGACGATTCTTCCGCCGCCGCCTTGTTCTTCTTCGCGGATGTCTTGCCCTTCTTCGGCCGCGCCGCATTGGGGAGCTTCGACGGTGCGCCGGCGGCACGGGACGGCGCCGGCGCGACGCCACCCGTCGCCGTGGTCATCCGCGGCGGCAAGAAGAGGCTGCGCGCGAGGCCGATACTCGACGGAGCTCCGGCGGTGGCGACGCCAATGCTCCCCGCGCTAGGGTTTCCGCGGCGGCGGCGGCGGGGGAGGGATCGCGGCTGTACAATGGGGTGAGCGGGGTGCCGGCGCGTGCGTCCATGGGTGTAGTTCGCCAGCGCCAGCGCGCGCGGGGCGTAGGAGGCAGAGAGGAGAGAGTGCGGCGCGAGCGCTCGAATGTGCCGCGCGCGGAAGTGGGCGCCCCAAATACACCGCGCGAGATAGCGTATCCGACCGCGCGCCCAACTCCTTATACCGCGCGCGCGGTTATTGCACGCCCGCTGGAGCCACCCGCCGGGTTGCGCGCGCGCTAAAATGGCATATTTTGCGGCGCGGCGCTTGTTTAGCGCGGCTATTGGAGATGCTCTAATGGACGCCATGACTTGGAGCACCGTTCCTCTCACTGATTTTTATAGGCTTGAGCTTAGTTTGTCCTCATCCTTTTGACCGTGGCAACCTCGGTGTCGACCAGGTGAGGGCATCTCCAACACCGACCACCAAAACGAACACGGTATCCGTCCATGGGCGCGTACGCTCATGTCCGCAACAGTGATACGGAAGCCGGTTATCCAATCATGTCCGCATACGTTTGAAACCGGATTTGAAAAAAAAAGAATGAATTACATGCAAACTATGTGATCTTCATCCAAGAAAATCTTTAAATTTACGACCTTATTTGAAGTAAACTATAGCGGACTAACCTAGTAGAAATGATCGCCGGCCGTGGCGCTATCCTATTTTCCATGACGTTTTCCTCATGTCCTGCAGCAAGCTCAATGGCCGGTCGTGAGCATTGGGAAGTGAAGCTTCAGCGGGAGGGGAAAGAGTAGTGGCCTCCGTGATGCTTTGGGCAAGCTCACCGGTTGTGAGGCCCGTCAAGACGTTGGCTATGGTCTTCCTGGGACCCAAACAGCAGCTCCCTCCCATGTTCTACTCTTCCTCACTATCGATGACCGCGAATGTGGATATGTCGGCCTCGTCGTTTGTGGCGGCAGGGTGTGAGCGGCGGTGGCACTGCAGCCCACACAGAGATAGCAACGTCCTCAGTCTTGTCCTCAATTCCTCCATCGACGTGTTTATGTTCGCCAACATGGCGTGTTTGTCTACCCGCAGGATGTGCAGCCTCCATCGCTCGCATCTCACGAGCACATAGGACAGAATTAGCGACCGCTGCTCATCCAGGAAGCCCGGGTCGTCCGCCACCATGGTTGTTGCAACTTTGTCATTCGTCGATGATTTGTTCCTCCGTGAGCGATGCTCGTCGAGGATTCGAAGCTTGTGCCTTTGGTCCAATATTGTGGTTTTCGAAACGTCGCCTCCCACTCTTCGGACATCATATCAGTGAAGTGCGCCCGCCTGCTCTGATGTGATGCTGGCATGGACCGGTGAGGGCAGTAGCGCCGCCTCGTTGTCGGCCGCCTCGGCCATCATCTCGTCGGTGTCATTGTCCTCCGGAGAGCTAGCCGGCAAGTCAGCCTATATTCTGGTTTTTCTGCAGACCTGACAGACAGCTATGATTTTGGACAGTTGCTTCCGTTTGGTGGAGGGTTGTCCCACTGTGCTTTCGAGCTCAAGGCCATAGGGGGCGAGGTGCACAAAGGAGATGGGGCGCAAAGATGTGGGGTAGATCTTGCCAGGGGCATGTCCACGTATAAATAGCGGGCCCTGGCTACGCCAACCGTGCCACATATTAATGCCAGCAGGCAGATGGATGTATGTCTTTTGCATGCGGGCACCGGAGTAGGTTTCTCCAAAACCATGCTTGTTTAATGTCGGCGAGTGGATTGGACGGGTGACGTTTGCATGCTGAGAGATGGCGCGTACATCGGGATGCGGCATTGGCGATGCTCTCAGCCTGCACGCCACTTCAATATCGGCTCCATTGTGAGGTCATGTATGCTCTAGGCCGGCATCAATGCAGCGTTGGCACACTGGAGCGGCGCTGACCGGCATAAATGCGCTAAAATCGCTTCGCACGGGGAAGGGCGCGAACAAGGGAGAGGATTTTCAGGTGGGTCCCGGGTGTCAGTCGTGTGCGGACTCCCTCACGGCCCCATTATTTGCCTCCAGTTTACGGGAAAATGGACATCTGCATGATCCGCGGATCGATGGTTACCATGTTGGATGGCAAATCATGCCCAGACCCTCGGGTCCGAACGATTGTGGGTGTTTCAAGCATCAGTGTTTGAGATACCCTCGGTACGGGAAAGCATCATGTGCTCGAAACACTCATAGGTGTCCTCCATCTTCAGAAAAGAACAATTTTAAATTTCACAAACCGGTAAAATAGAAAATGTTGGTTTTGTCATTTTTATTTCCGTATGTATATTTCCAATTTATATTTGACTTTTTAGGGGTTGTAGCCACATCTCTAATGAACATTCACCTTTTTGTTTTTTTGAACATTCAACTTAACTTTTATTTTAACATTAAACCATGTGAGTGTTTTTCTTTTGAAAACTTTCGATCTGTTCATTTCCAATCATGGTAGCGAACACCAGAAAATAATAAAAATTACATTCAGATTTGTAGACCACCTATTGACGACTATAAGCATTGAAGTGACCCGAAGGCGCGCCATTGTCATCGCCCCTCCCTCAGTTGAGCCGGGGCACAGCTTGTTGTAGTAGATAGTCGGGAAGTCTGTTGGGGAACGTTGCAGAAAATAAAAAAATTCTACGCTTTCACCAAGATCAATCTATGAGTTCATCTAGCAACAAGAGAGAGGAGTGCATCTACATACCATTGTAGACCGCGAGCGAAAGCGTTCAAGAGAACGGGGCTGAGGGAGTCGTACTCGTCGTGATCCAAATCACCGGAGATCCTAGCGCCGAACGGGCGGCACCTCCGCATTCAACACACGTACGGTCAGGGAGACGTCTCCTCCTTCTTGATCCAGCAAGGGGGAAGGAGAGGTTGATGAAGATCCAGCAGCACGACGGTGTGGTGGTGGATGCAGCAGCGATCTCGGCAGGGCTTCGCCAAGCGTCTGCGAGAGGGAGAGGTGTAGCAGAGGGAGAGGGAGGCGCCAAGAGCATGGGTGCGGCTGCCCTCCCTCCCCCCCTCTTTATATAGAGCCCCCCTAGGGGGGCGCTGGCCCTAGGAGATGGGATCTCCAAGGGGGGGAGGCGGCCAGGGGGTGGCTTGCCCCACAAGGCAAGTGGAGGCGCCCCCACCCCTATGGTTTCCCAACCCTAGGCGCAGGGGGGCCCAAGGGGGGGCGCACCAGCCCACCAGGGGCTGGTTCCCCTCCCACTTCAGCCCATGGGGCCCTCCGGGATAGGTGGCCCCACCCGGTGGACCCCCGGGACCCTTCCGATGGTCCCGGTACAATATCGGTAACCCCCGAAACTTTCCCGATGGCCGAAACTTCACTTCCTATATATAATTCCTTACCTCCGGACCATTCCCGAACTCCTCGTGGCGTCCGGGATCTCATCCGGGACTCCGAACAACTTTCGGTTTACCGCATACTCATATCTCTACAACCCTAGCGTCACTGAACCTTAAGTGTGTAGACCCTACGGGTGCGGGAGACATGTAGACATGACCGAGACGCCTCTCCGATCAATAACCAACAGCGGGATCTGGATACCCATGTTGGCTCCCACATTCTCCTCGATGATCTCATCGGATGAACCATGATGTCAAGGACTCAAGCAATCCCGTATACAATTCCCTTTGTCAATCGGTACGTTACATGCCCGAGATTCGATCGTCGGTATCCCAATACCTCGTTTAATCTCGTTACCAGAAAGTCACTTTACTTGTACCGTAATGCATGATCCCTTGACCAGACACTTGGTCACATTGAGCTCATTATGATGATGCATTACCGAGTGGGCCCAGAGATACCTCTCTGTCATACGGAGTGACAAATCCCAGTCTCGATTCGTGCCAACCCAACAGACACTTTCGGAGATACCCGTAGTGCACCTTTATAGTCACCCAGTTACGTTGTGACGTTTGGCACACCCAAAGCACTCCTACGGTATCCGGGAGTTGCACAATATCATGGTCTAAGGAAATGATACTTGACATTTGGAAAAGCTCTAGCTAAACGAACTACACGATCTTTGAGCCATGCTTAGGATTGGGTCTTGTCCATCACATCATTCTCCTAATGATGTGATCCCGTTATCAATGACATCCAATGCCCATAGTCAGGAAACCATGACTATCTGTTGATCAACGAGCTAGTCAACTAGAGGCTCACTAGGGACATGTTGTGGTCTATGTATTCACACGTGTATTACGATTTCCGGATAACACAATTATAGCATGAATAATAGACTATTATCATGAACAAAGAAATATAATAATAACCATTTTATTATTGCCTCTAGGGCATATTTCCAACAGTCTCCCACTTGCACTAGAGTCAATCATCTAGTTACATTGTGATGAATCGAACAACCATGGACTTTTGGTGTTGATCATGTTTTGCCCTAGGGAGAGGTTTAGTCAACGGATCTGCTACATTCAGGCCCGTGTGTACTTTACAAATATCTATGTCTCCATCTTGAAAATTTTCACGAATGGAGTTGAAGCGACGCTTGATGTGCTTGGTCTTCTTGTGAAACCTGGGCTCCTTAGCAAGTGCAATAGCTCCAGTGTTGTCACAGAAGAGTTTGATCGGCCCCGACGCATTGGGTATGACTCCTAGGTCTGTGATGAACTCCTTCACCCAGATTGCTTCATGCGCTGCCTCCGAGGCTGCCATGTACTCTGCTTCACATGTAGACCCCGCCACGACGCTTTGCTTGCAACTGCACCAGCTTACTGCCCCACCATTCAAAATATACATGTATCCGGTTTGTGACTTAGAGTCATCCAGATCTGTGTCGAATCTAGCATCGACGTAACCCTTTACGACGAGCTCTTCGTCACCTCCATAAACAAGGAACATATCCTTAGTCCTTTTCAGGTACTTCAGGATGTTCTTGACCGCTATCAAGTGTTCCTTGCCGGGATTACTTTGGTACCTTCCTACCAAACTTACGGCAAGGTTTACATCAGGTCTGGTACACAACATGGCATACATAATAGACCCTATGGCTGAGGCATAGGGGATGACACTCATCTCTTCTATATCTTCTGCCGTGGTCGGACATTGAGCCGAGCTCAATTTCACACCTTGCAACACAGGCAAGAACCCCTTCTTAGACTGATCCATATTGAACTTCTTCAATATCTTATCAAGGTATGTGCTTTGTGAAAGACCTATGAGGCGTCTGGATCTATCCCTATAGATCTTGATGCCTAATATATAAGCAGCTTCTCCAAGGTCCTTCATTGAAAAACACTTATTCAAGTAGGCCTTAATGCTGTCCAAGAGTTCTATATCATTTCCCATCAAAAGTATGTCATCTACATATAATATGAGAAATGCTACAGTGCTCCCACTCACTTTCTTGTAAACGCAGGCTTCTCCATAAGTCTGCATAAACCCAAATGCTTTAGTCATCTCATCAAATCGAATGTTCCAACTCCGAGATGCTTGCACCAGCCCATAAATGGATCGCTAGAGCTTGCATACCTTTTTCGCATTCTCAGGGTCGACAAAACCTTCCGGCTTCATCATATACAGTTCTTCCTTACGATGATCATTAAGGAATGCCATTTTGACATTCATTTGCCATATCTCATAATCATAGTATGCAGAAATTGCTAACATGATTCAGACGGACTTTAGCTTCGCTACGGGAGAGAATGTCTCATCGTCGTCAACCCCTTGAACTTGCCGATAACCCTTAGCGAAAAGTCGAGCTTTATAGATGGCAACATTACCATCAGCGTCCGTCTTCTTCTTAAAGATCCATTTGTTTTCTATCGCTCGCCGATCATCGGGCAAGTCCGTCAAAGTCCATACTTCGTTTTCATACATGGATCCTATCTCGGTTGCATGGCTTCAAACCATTTGTTGGAATCTGGGCCCGCCATCGCTTCTTCATAGTTTGAAGGTTAACCGTTGTCTAACAACATGATTTCCAGGACAGGGTTGCCATACCACTCTGGTGTGGAACGTGTCCTCGTGGACCTACGAAGTTCAGTAGTAACTTGATCCGAAGTACCTTGATCATCATCATTAAATTCCTCTTCAGTTGGTGCTGGCACCACAGGAACATCTTCCTGAGCTGCGCTCCTCACCGGTTCAAGAGGTAGTACTTCATCAAGCTCCACTTTCCTCCCACTTACTTCTCTCGAGAGAAACTCTTTCTCCAGAAAGGACCCGTTCTTGGAAACAAAGATCTTGCCTTCGGATCTGAGGTAGAAGGTATACTCAATGGTTTCCTTAGGGTATCCTATGAAGACGCATTTTTCCGACTTGGGTTCGAGCTTTTCAGGTTGAAGTTTCTTGACATAAGCATCGCATCCCCAAACTTTTAGAAACGACAGCTTAGGTTTCTTCCCAAACCATAATTCATACGGTGTCGTCTCAATGGATTTAGACGGTGCCCTATTTAAAGTGAATGTAGCTATCTCTAGAGCGTATCCCCAAAAAGATAGCGGTAAATCGGTAGGAGACATCATAGATCGCACCATATCCAATAAAGTGCGATTACGATGTTCGGACACACCGTTACGCTGAGGTGTTCCAGGCGGCGTGAGTTGTGAAACGATTCCACATTTCCTTAAGTGCGTACCAAATTCGTGACTTAAATATTCTCCTCCACGATCTGATCGTAGGAACTTTATCTTTCGGTCACGTTGATTCTCTACCTCATTCTGAAATTCCTTGAACTTTTCAAAGGTCTCAGACTTGTGTTTCATCAAGTAGACATACCCATATCTACTCAAGTCGTCAGTGAGAGTGAGAACATAACGATATCCTCCGCGAGCCTCAACGCTCATTGGACCGCACACATCAGTATGTATGATTTCCAATAAGTTGGTTGCTCGCTCCATTGTTCCGGAGAACGGAGTCTTGGTCATTTTGCCCATGAGGCATGGTTCGCATGTGTCAAATGATTCATAATCGAGAGACTCTAAAAGTCCATCAGCATGGAGCTTCTTCATGCGCTTGACACCAATGTGACCAAGGCGGCAGTGCCACAAGTATGTGGGACTATCGTTATCAACTTTACATCTTTTGGTATTCACACTATGAATATGTGTAACATCACGTTCGAGATTCATTAAGAATAAACCATTAACCATCGGGTCATGACCATAAAACATATCTCTCATATAAATAGAACAACCATTATTCTCGGATTTAAATGAGTAGCCATCTCGTATTAAACGAGATCCAGATACAATGTTCATGCTCAAACTTGGCACTAAATAACAATTATTGAGGTTTAAAACTAATCCCGTAGGTAAATGTAGAGGTAGCGTGCTGACGGCGATCACATCGACCATGGAACCATTCCCGACGCGCATCGTCACCTTGTCCTTCGCCAGTCTCCGTTTATTCCGCAGTTCCTGCTTTGAGTTACAAATATGAGCAACCGCACCAGTATCAAATACCCAGGAGCTACTACGAGTACTGGTAAGGTACACATCAATTACATGTATATCACATATACCTTTAGTGTTGCCGGCCTTCTTGTCCGCTAAGTACTTGGGGCAGTTCCGCTTCTAGTGACCACTTCCCTTGCAATAAAAGCACTCAGTCTCAGGCTTGGGTCCATTCTTTGACTTCTTCCCGGCAACTGGAATATCGGGTGCGGCAACTCCCTTGTCGTCCTTCTTGAAGTTCTTCTTACCCTTGCCTTTCTTGAACTTAGTGGTTTTATTCACCATCAACACTTGATGTTCTTTCTTGATCTCTACCTCCGCTGATTTCAGCATTGAATATACCTCAGGAATGGTCTTTTCCATCCCCTGCATATTGAAGTTCATCACAAAGCTCTTGTAGCTCGGTGGAAGCGACTGGAGGATTCTGTCAATAACCGCATCATCCGGGAGATTAACTCCCAGCTGAGTCAAGCGGTTGTGCAACCCAGACATCTTGAGTATGTGCTCACTGACAGAACTATTTTCCTCCATCTTACAGCTAAAGAACTTGTCGGAGACTTCATATCTCTCGACCCGGGCATGAGCTTGGAAAACCATTTTCAGCTCTTCGAACATCTCATATGCTCCGTGTTTCTCAAAACGCTTTTGGAGCCCCGGTTCTAAGCTGTAAAGCATGCCGCACTGAACGAGGGAGTAATCATCATCATGAGACTGCCAAGCGTTCATAACGTCTTGGTTCTCTGGGATGGGTGCTTCACCTAGCGGTGCTTCTAGGACATAATCTTTCTTGGCAGCTATGAGGATGATCCTCAGGTTCCGGACCCAGTCCGTATAGTTGCTGCCATCATCTTTCAGCTTGGTTTTCTCTAGGAACGCGTTGAAGTTGAGGGTAACATGGGCCATTTGATCTACAAGACATATTGTAAAGATTTTAGACTAAGTTCATGATAATTAAGTTCATCTAATCAAATTATTTAATGAACTCCCACTCAGATTAGGCATCCCTCTAGTCATCTAAGTGATACATGATCCGAGTCGACTAGGCCGTGTCCGATCATCACGTGAGACGGACTAGTCATCATCGGTGAACATCTCCATGTTGATCGTATCTTCCATACGACTCATGTTCGACCTTTCGGTCTCTTGTGTTCCGAGGCCATGTCTGTACATGCTAGGCTCGTCAAGTTAACCTAAGTGTTTATGCGTGTGTAAATCTGTCTTACACCCATTGTATGTGAACGTTAGAATCTATCACACCCGATCATCACGTGGTGCTTCGAAACAACGAACTTTCGCAACGGTGCACAGTTAGGGGGGACACTTTCTTGAAATTATTATGAGGGATCATCTTATTTACTACCGTCGTTCTAAGTAAACAAGATGTAAAGCATGATAAACATCACATGCAATCAAATAGTAGTGACATGATATGGCCAATGTCATATAGCTCCTTTGATCTCCATCTTCGGGGCTCCATGATCATCTTCGTCACCGGCATGACACCATGATCTCCATCATCGTGTCTCCATGGGGTTGCTCGCCAACTATTACTTCTACTACTATGGCTAACGGTTTAGCAATAAAGTAAAGTAATTACATGGCATAAAATCATTGACACGCAGGTCATACAATAATTAAGACAACTCCTATGGCTCCTGCCGGTTGTCATACTCATCGACATGCAAGTCATGATTCCTATTACAAGCACATGATCTCATACATCACACATATATCATTCATCATTCATCATAACTTTTGGCCATATCACCTCACAATCACATGCTGCAAAAACAAGTTAGACGTCCTCTAATTGTTATTGCATGTTTTACGTGGCTGCAATAGGGTTCTAGCAAGAACGTTTTCTTACCTACGTGAAAGCCACAACGTGATTTGTCAACTTCTATTTACCCTTCATAAGGACCCTTTTCATCGAATCCGCTCCAACTAAAGTGGGAGAGACAGACACCCGCTAGCCACCTTATGCAACTAGTGCAAGTCAGTCGGTGGAACCTGTCTCACGTAAGCGTACGTGTAAGGTCGGTCCGGGCCGCTTCATCCCACAATACCGCTGAAGCAAAATAAGACTAGTAGTGGCAAGAAAGTTGACAACATCTACGCCCACAACAAATTTGTGTTCTACTCATGCAAAGAGAACTACGCATAGACCTAGCTCATGATGCCACTTTTGGGGAACGTTGCAGAAAATAAAAAAATTCTATGCTTTCACCAAGATCAATCTATGAGTTCATCTAGCAACGAGAGAGAGGAGTGCATCTACATACCATTGTAGACCGCGAGCGGAAGCGTTCAAGAGAACGGGGTTGAGGGAGTCGTACTCGTCGTGATCCAAATCACCGGAGATCCTAGTGTCGAACGGACGGCACCTCCGCGTTCAACACACGTACGGTCAGGGAGACGTCTCCTCCTTCTTGATCCAGCAAGGGGGAAGGAGAGGTTGATGAAGATCCAGTAGCACGACGGCGTGGTGGTGGATGCAGCAGCGATCTCGGCAGGGCTTCGCCAAGCGTCTGCGAGAGGGAGAGGTGTAGCACAGGGAGAGGGAGGCACCAAGAGCATGGGTGCGGCTGCCCTCCCTCCCCCCTCTTTATATAGAGCCCCCCTAGGGGGGCGCCAGCCCTAGGAGATGGGATCTCCAAGGGGGGGCGGCGGCCAGGGGGTGGCTTGCCCCCCAAGGCAAGTGGAGGCGCCCCCACCCCTAGGGTTTCCCAACCCTAGGCGTAGGGGGGCCCAAGGGGGGCGCACCAGCCCACCAAGGGTTGGTTCCCCTCCCACTTCAGACCATGGGGCCCTCCGGGATAGGTGGCCCCACCCGGTGGACCCCCGGGACCCTTCCAGTGGTCCCGGTACAATACTGGTAACCCCCGAAACTTTCCGATGGCCGAAACTTCACTTCCTATATATAATTCTTTACCTCCGGACCATTCCCGAACTTCTCGTGACGTCCGGGATCTCATCCGGGACTCCGAACAACTTTCGGTTTACTGCATACTCATATCTCTACAAGCCTAGTGTCACCGAACCTTAAGTGTGTAGACCCTACGGGTTTGGGAGACATGCAGACATGACCGAGACGCCTCTCCGGTCAATAACCAACAGCGGGATCTGGATACCCATGTTGGCTCCCACATGCTCCTCGATGATCTCATCGGATGAACCACGATGTTGAGGACTCAAGCAATCCCGTATACAATTCCCTTTGTCAATCGATACGTTACATGCCCGAGATTCGATCGTCGGTATCCCAATACCTCGATTAATCTCGTTACCGGCAAGTCACTTTACTCGTACCGTAATGCATGATCCCGTGACCAGACACTTGGTCACATTGAGCTCATTATGATGATGCATTACCGAGTGGGCCCAAAGATATCTCTCCGTCATACGGAGTGACAAATCCCAGTCTCGATTCGTGCCAACCCAACAGACACTTTCGGAGATACCCGTAGTGCACCTTTATAGTCACCCAGTTACGTTGTGACGTTGGCACACCCAAAGCACTCCTACGGTATCCGGGAGTTGCACAATCTCATGGTCTAAGGATATGATACTTGACACTTGGAAAAGCTCTAGATAAACGAACTACACGATCTTTGAGCTATGCTTAGGATTGGGTCTTGTCCATCACATCATTCTCCTAATGATGTGATCCCATTATCAATGACATCCAATGCCCATAGTCAGCAAACCATGACTATCTGTTGATCAACGAGCTAGTCAAGTAGAGGCTCACTAGGGACACGTTGTGGTCTATGTATTCACACGTGTATTACAATTTCCGGATAACACAATTATAGCATGAATAATAGACTATTATCATGAACAAAGAAATATAAAAATAACCATTTTATTATTGCCTCTTGGGCATATTTCCAAAAAAGTCGTCGTTCTAAGACCCCGTAGGACCAACGCACAAGAACAACAACCGCTGCCAATGAAGAGAAGCTTTGATCGGAAAGATCCAACCTGAAGACACATGAACAAAGACGAACAAAGATGGGTCCGAGCAGATCCACCAAAGACAGCCACCGATCGAATCCCGCGAGATCCATCGAAGACGCACCTTCACACGCCCTTTGACGCTGCTAGACACACCACCAGGACGGGGCTAGATGGGGAGAACCTTATTCCACCTTTAGGGAGCCGCCACCGTCTCGTCTTCCTGAACAGGACACAAAACCCTAACGAAACTGGAAGAGGCACCTAAAAAGGAGCTTTCTGCCAGCAAAGGCCGAGATCCACCGCGCATCCATGGCCACAAAGGCCACATGGGACGTGGCAGATCTACCTCACCAACGACGGGAGGTAGAATCCCTAGCCGCCTTTCATTAGGAGGAGAAACCATGTGAGTGTTGTGTGGGAGTCTTGGACTAGGGGGTCCTTGGGCGTCCGGTCTATTGATGTGGGGCGGACTGATGGGCCGTCAAGATACAAGACAGAAGATTATCTCTCATGTCCGATGGGGACTCTCACATGAGTGGATGGCAAGTATAGGTGTCCGGATATTTTATTTCTTACTGTAAAACCGACTTTGTACAACCCTAAGCCCCTCTAGTGTCTATATAAACCGAAGGGTTAGATCGGAGGCAGGATCACAACATTGCTAGGCTAGCTATCTAGGGTTAGCCAAACAGATCTCGAGGTAGATCAACTCTTGTAACCCCTATAGCCTCAAATATAATCAAGCAAGTAGGGTTTTACCTCCATTAAGAGGGCCTGAACCTGGGTAAATATTGTGTCCCTTCTCCATTGTTACCATTGATCTTCAGACGCACAACTTGGGCCCCCCTACCCGAGATCTGCCGGTTTTGACACCGACATTGGTGCTTTCACTGAGAGCTCCGATGTATCGTTGACAGAAGGATCGATGGCTCACCTTTTTGCCAAGGATGACGTTGTGTCCAGGGAGACCTTTCTTCTTGGTCAGGTTTCTTGGTTGGTGGCTTTGTGCTTTGAGCCAACTTGATCGGCCGCCTTGAGCAGGTCGACAGTTATGCCCCCGGCCACCAGATCAGGTTTGGAAACCTGAATTATATTGCTGACATCCGAGGAGACCTAGTCTTTGACGGGTTCGCAGCCTCGGCCACCACCCTGTTTCCCTGCCAAGAAGACTCCTCGTATCCCCTGTTAGATCCCATCTAGGGGTCAACACCAACACCCACCTCGGCCTTAGATCCGGGGCAGGTCTCATCGTCCGAAGATGGGAGCATAAGCCCCACCGGACTTCTTCCCCTTACCGAACTTCCTACCAAAGTCCCAGACGCAGGTTTAAACTTGGCTCTGGGCAACCGTTCCGAACTACTGAGGTCTGCACTTAGCGGGTCCGATCAGGCGCTCCATGCCTAACACAGCACGACAGACCCGCGGTTTCCGGTCCCACTCCCACTGTTAGATGAAGCGTTGGGTTTGATGAAGTTTCTCGCCATCACAGAGGCTTTACCTCTGAACTGCACCCAGCTCGGACTGGGGGATGAGAGAGGGGAATTTTTTGCCCCACCCACCACCCACTTAGTAGCCACTGTCGAGGACTTAACCGACAAGTTGGACTATGCATCCGAATACATCGACGGCATGGACAACGATGCCGATGCTGAACCAAGCCAAGTCCCACCTGTCACGGGGCGTTGGACGGCCACCTCACCCTATGATGTGTACATGGTGGACAATCCGAACAATGACGAGGAGAACCCAAGCCCAAATGAGGATAGACCCGCCGATAAACCAACAAAGCACCAACGTCAGCGGCGCCGCTCACGATCCACCGCGCATCCATGGCCACAAAGGCCAGATGAGACGTGGCAGATCGACCGCACCAATGACAGGAGGTAGAATCCCTAGCCGCCTTTCATTAGGAGGAGAAACCATGTGAGTGTTGTGTGGGAGTCCTGGACTAGGGGGTCCTCGGGCGTCCGGTCTATTGATGTGGGCTGGACTGATGGGCCGTCAAGATACAAGACAGAAGATTATCTCTCGTGTTCGGTGGGGACTCTCACATGAGTGGATGGCAAGTATAGGTGTCCGGATATTTTATTTCTTTCTGTAAAACCGACTTTGTACAACCTTAAGCCCCTCTAGTGTCTATATAAACTGAAGGGTTAGATCGGAGGCAGGATCACAACATTGTTATGCTAGCTATCTAGGGTTAGCCAAACAGATCTCGAGGTAGATCAACTCTTGTAACCCCTATACCCTCAAATATAATCAAGCCAGTAGGGTTTTACCTCCATTAAGAGGGCCTGAACCTGGGTAAATACTGTGTCCCTTATCCATTGTTACCATTGATCTTCAGACGCACAACTTGGGCCCCCTACCCGAGATCTGCCAGTTTTTGACACCGACATTGGTGCTTTCACTGAGAGCTCCGCTGTATCGTTGACAGAAGGATCGATGGCTCACCTTTTCGCCAAGGATGGCGTTGTGTCCAGGGAGACCTTTCTTCTTGGACAGGTTCCTTGTTTGGTGGCTTTGTGCTTTGAGCCAACTTGATCGGCCGCCTTGAGCAGGTCGACAGTTATGCCCCCGGCCACCAGATCAGGTTTGGAAACCTGAATTATGCTGCTGACATCCGAGGAGACCTAGTCTTTGATGGGTTCGCAGCCTTGGCCGCCACCCTATTTCCCCGCCAAGAAGACTCTTCGGATCCCCTGTTAGATCCCATCCAGGGGTCAACACCAACACCCACCTCGGCCTTAGATCCGGGGCAGGTCTCATCGTCCGAAGACGGGAGCATAAGCCCCACCGGACTTCCTCCCCTTACCGAACTTCCTACCGAAGTCCCAGACACAGGTTTAGACTTGGCTCTGGGCAACCGTTCCGAACTACTGAGGTCTGCACTTAGCGGGTCCGATCAGGCGCTCCATGCCTAACACAGCGCGACAGACCCATGGTTTCCGGTCCCACTCCCACTCTTAGATGAATCGTTGGGTTTGATGAAGTCTCTCGCCATCACAGAGGCTTTACCTCCGAACTGCACCTAGCTCGGACTAGGGGTGAGAGAGAGGAATTTTGTGCCCCACCCACCACCCACTTAGTAGCCACTATAGTGGACTTAACCGACAAGTTGGACTATGCGTCCGAATACATCAACGACATGGACGACGATGCCGACGCTGAACCAAGCCAAGTCCCACCCGTCACGGGGCGTTGGACGGCCACCACACCCTATGATGTGTACATGGTGGACACTCTGAAGAACAACGAGGAGAACCCAAGCCCAGATGAGGATAGACCCGTCGATAAACCACCAAAGCACTGACGTCAGCGGTGCCGCTCACGATCGCATCGGTTGAAGGATAGTAATACCGGCACCAGAGACAACGAGACTCCGCACGGTGCCAAAGATCCCAAATACCCTATCGAGCCCACATCCAAACAGGACGAGCGGGAAGAGGGTGAGCATAGTCCCGAACGCGCTGACAACGAAGATGAGGATGACAACAACTATAGGCCAGAATCCGAAGAGGAGGTCAGCCTCGGTGACGAGGACTTCATTGTCCCAGAGGAACCCATCGACCAAGAAATCTTTAAACGACAGCTCATCTCTATAGCTTGGAGCCTGAAGAGGAAGCAGCTGTAGCTCAAAGAAGAGCAAGACACGCTAAACGAAAGGTGGACTAAGGTCCTGGCCGCTGAGGAATACGGCCAAGAACGACCTGTCAAAAGTTACCCTAGGCGCAAGTTGCTGCGTCAATTCGACGACAAAGTCCTTGAACCAATATCGTCGAAATACAAGCAGACAGATCAACCAGACTGACCACCACGTGGATGTGATAAAGCGGCATATGAAGCCGAACACCAACACGCACCCCCTCGACGAAGAGGCAGGGAAACTGCAGCCGCGGGATATACATATGACTTGCAACGTGACCTGGCCAATAAAGATGGTCAGACCAGATCAATCTACGGAACAAGGGGGCGTGCCCCGGCGCGAGATAATGGCCATGAAGCCTGGCGTGACAACCGTTACTATGTTTGAGATCAGTATCGAACTCAGATGTCAGCTGATCTCCGCCACGACATTGCGAGATACAGAGGGGCTCCACACCCCCTATGCTTCACTGATGAGATTATGGAACATCAGTTTCCAGAAGGGTTCAAACCCGTAAACATCGAACCATACGATGGAACGACGGATTCGGTCGTCTGGATTTAAGATTTCCTTCTCCACATTCATATGGCTCGAGGAGATGATCTCCATGCCATTAAATATCTTCTCTAAAGCTAAAAGGACCAGCACGGCACTGGCTAAATAGCCTCCCAGAAAACTCCAATGGAGCCTGGGAAGACTTGGAAAATGCTTTTAGGGCTAACTTTCAGGGCACTTATGCCCAGCCACCGGATGCTGAGGACTTGAGTCACATAATTCAGCAGCCAGGTGAATCAGCTCGCAAGCTTTGGAATCGGTTCTTAACTAAAAAGAACCAGATCGTAGATTGTCTGGACGCCGAAGCCTTAGAGGCCTTTAAGCACAGCGTCCGTGATGAATGGCTCGCCCAGCACCTTGGGCAAGAAAAGTCGAAGACCATGGCAGCCTTAACGCCACTCATGACCCACTTCTGTGCGGGCGAAGACAACTGGTTAGCTCATAGAAGCAACAACTTAGGTGACCCTGGCACCTTTGACGTGCGGGATGACAATGGTAAACCTCACTGCAATAAAAACAAACATCGGAATAACAACAACAAGGACGCAGAAGGATACGGTAGTCAATGCCGGATTCAGCGGTCCTAAGTCCGATCAGCGGAAGAAACCTTTTTAAGGCAACAAGGACGGGCCATCTAGCTTAGACAAAATTCTTGAGAGGCCCTGCCAGATTCATGGCACAAGCGATAAGCCTGCACATCATACCAACAGGAACTGTTGGGTTTTCAAACAGGTCGGTAAGTTAAATACCAAACATAAGGGAAAAGGGCCCCCAAGCAAAGACGATGATGAGCCCCGTTAGCTGAACACTGGGGCTCAGAAACAATTTTCCCCCAAGGTGAAGACAGTGAACATGATATATGTCACTCACGTCCCCAAAAGGGAGCGCAAACATGCATTACGAGATATCTATGCCGTAGAGCCTGTCGCCCCCAAGTTTAACTCATGGTCAGCATGTTCGATCACTTTTGATTGCAGAGACCACCCAACTAGTATACGTTATGGGGGTTCGGCCGCCTTGGTTCTTGATCCAATCATCGATGGATACCACCTCACTAGAGTCCTTATGGATGGAGGAAGCAGTCTCAACTTGTTCTATCAAGATACTGTCCGTAAGATGGGGATCAACCTATCACGAATCAAGCCTAGTAATATGATACGTCTCCAACGTATCTATAATTTTAATTGTTCCATGCTATTATATTACCCGTTTTGGATGTTTATGGGCTTTACTTTACACTTTTATATCATTTTTGGGACTGACCTACTAACCGGAGGCCCAACCTGAATTGCTGTTTTTTTTTGCCTATTTCAGTGTTTTGAAGAAAAGGAATATCAAACGGAGTCCAAACGGAATGAAACCTTCGGGAGTGATCTTTTTGGAACAAACGCAATCCAGGAGACTTGGAGTGCACGTCAAGAAGCAACCAAGGCGGCCACGAGGGTGCTTGGCGCGCCCTAGGGGGGTGGGCGCGCCCCATAACCTTATGGGCCCCTCATGGCTCCCCTGACTGACCTCCTTCACCTATATATACTTGCATACCCTGAAAAGATCAGGGAGCACCACGAAACCCTATTTAAATCGCCGCAACCTTCTATATCCACGAGATCCCATCTTGGGGCCTTTTGCGGCACTCCGTCGGAGGGGGAATCAACCACGGAGGGCTTCTACATCACCGCTAAGGCCTCTCCGATGAGTTGTGAGTAGTTGACCACAGACCTTCGAGACCATAGTTATTAGCTAGATGGCTTCTTCTCTCTCTTTAAATCTCAATACAAAGTTCTCCTCGATCTTCTTGGAGATCTATTCGATGTAACTCTTTTTGCGGTGTGTTTGTCAAGATCCGATGAATTGTGGGTTTATGATCAAGTTTATCTATGAGAAATATTTGAATCTCCTCTGAATTCTTTTATGTGTGATTGGTTATCTTTGCAAGTCTCTTCGAATTATCAGTTTGGTTTGGCCTACTAGATTGATCTTTCTTGCAATGGGAGAAGTGCTTAGCTTTGGGTTCAATCTTGCGGTGTCCTTTCCCAGTGACAGCAGGGGCAGCAAGGCACGTATTGTATTGTTGCCATCGAGGATAAAAAGATGGGGTTTATATCATATTGCTTGAGTTTATCCCTCTACATCATTTCATCTTGCCTAATGTGTTACTCTGTTCTTATGAACTTAATATCCTAGATGCATGTTGGATAGTGGTCGATGTGTGGAGTAATATTAGTAGATGCAGAATCGTTTCGATCTACTTGTTACGGACGTGATGCCTATATACATGATCATGCCTAGATAATCTCATAACTATGCACTTTTCTATCAATTGCTCGACAGTAATTTGTTCACCCATCGTAATACTTATGCTATCTTGAGAGAGCCACTAGTGAAACCTATGGCCCCCGGGTCTATCTTCCATCATATAAGTTTCCCATCTATCTTATTTTGCAATCTTTACTTTTCAATCTATATCATAAAAATACAAAAAATATTTATCTTATCTTATTATCTCTATCAGATCTCACTTTTGCAAGTTACCGTGAAGGGATTGACAACCCTTTTATCGCGTTGGTTGCGAGGTTCTTTTTTGTTTGTGTAGGTACGAGGGACTTTTGAGGAGCCTCCTACTGGATTGATACCTTGGTTCTCAAAAACTGAGGGAAATACTTACGCTACTTTGTTGCATCACCCTTTCCTCTTCAAGGGAAAACCAACGCAGTGCTCAAGAGGTTTCATAACACTACCTTTAAAGGTGTGATACCAGGAGTGGAGGCCCATTGTACGGGCTCAATCACACTGGAGGTAGTATTCGGCTCCCCAGATAACTTTCGTAGCGAAGAGTTAATCTTCGACATTATCCCTTTCCGCAGTGGTTACCATGCGCTGCTCGGACGAACTACCTTCGCCCACTTTAACGCAGTCATGCATTATGCTTACTTGAAGCTCAAAATGCCCGGACCTCACGGCGTTATTACAGTCAATGGTAATATGGAGTGCTCACTCCGTACTGAAGAACACACCATGGCCCTTGCAGCCGAAGTGTATAGCGGCCTTATCAAGCCGAGCAGTTCATAGGCCAACAAAGACAACGACATATCCAAACGGGTCCGGTCCGCGCATAATAGCAATAAGTCAACGGATCCGGACCTTGATTAGCAGTTCGTCCCCCGCCGATCGCCCCACCAGGTCACGGCTTGTGTACCGCGCGTACATAATTACGCACTAAAAATGCCCTGGGTGGTGCCGGAGGCACACTCCGGAATAGGTCCATTACATGGCTTGACCATAATTGGACCCCATATATCCTTTTTCTTTTAACACAGGTTCATCAAGAGCCCTCTTGTAGGATGGTTGTCGCGGGGTACCCTTTTAAGGTGGGCGCATTCCCAACCATCAAATACTCCTCTCAAAGGACTCGCTACTAAGGAGAAAAGGCGCAGACGTGCGGCAGGGCATCATTGGAGTTTCTTTTGCGAACTATGATTTTTAGGCCCTGTGGTAGTATTTCCCTTATGTAAAATCTTTTCCTTTTTTCTTTGGGCATGTAATATTGAATGACATTGCTTGTCATTGACATATCAATGAAGATATAAAGGTCACAGATGCTCATCACCCTCTTGGTTGGGTTTTTGGATTTTTTTTTCCTTGTCATCTGTGCTCCCCCTTACGTTCGACTGGCACACGTGGCTTGACACGGTCCTAATACCAGGGGTTGTCATCGGCCCCGCAAAATTCTTAAGTCTGAATGTGATGCCTATATACACGATCATGCAGGAGTCGGTCTACTTGTGGCGGACGTGATGCCTATATACATGATCATGCCTAGATAATCTCATAACTATGCACTTTTCTATCAATTGCTCGACAGTAATTTGTTCACCCACCGTAATACTTATGCTATCTTGAGAGAAGCCACTAGTGTCTACGGCCCCCGGGTCTATCTTCCATCATATAAGTTTCCCATCTATCTTATTTTTCAATCTTTACTTTTCAATCTATATCATGAAAATACAAAAAATATTTATCTTATCTTATTATCTCTATCAGATCTCACTTTTGCAAGTTACCGTGAAGGGTTGACAACCCCTTTATCGCGTTGGTTGCGAGGTTCTTGTTTGTTTGTGTAGGTACGAGATACTTTTGAGGAGCCCCCTACTAGATTGATACCTTGGTTCTCAAAAACTGAGGAAAATACTTACGCTACTTTGCTGCATCACCCTTTCCTCTTCAAGGGAAAACCAACGCAGTGCTCAAGAGGTAGCAAGAAGGATTTCTGGCGCCGTTGCTGGGGAGGTCTTTTCTCAAGTCAAGACATACCAAGTACCCATCACAAACTCATCTCCCTCGCATTATATTATTTGCCATTTGCCTCTCATTTTCCTCTCCCCCACTTCACCCTTGCCGTTTTATTCGCCCTCTCTTTCCCGTTCGCCTCTCTTTTTCGCTTGCCTCTTGTGTGCCTGTTTGCCCTTATGGTTTTGCCTAAGAACGCTGATCTTCATCTTAAAATGTTGGAAGAGATTGAAATAAACGTTAGAAGCTTTATGACTTTACAATTTGAGCATAATAATTTCTTTAGAAACGAGCTTAAAGAACAAAAAAGCTTTATGGAGTACATGAATAAAGAGCTTGATGATATGTCTAAGGAATTTTATGGCTTGAATTCTCAGATTGCTCATCTTGAAAAATCAATAGCCCAAATTTCTGATAAGCAAGCCACCTTAGTTAATAAGATGGCTGCCAAACTAGAAGGGTTAGGGGAAAATAATGATGAAGATCTAAAAGTTATTGATGAGTCCCCTATTAAATCTTTGTTTTGCAATATGAATCTTGATAATGATGGGACTGAAGATGAGTCAACTTTAGTTAAAAGGCGTCCCAATGATTCGGAATTTTTAGAACTTGATGCTAAATTTGGTAAAAGTGGGATTGGAGAGGTCAAAACTTTACATAGCAATGAACCCACTATTATGGATTTCAAGGAATTTTATTATGATAATTGTTCTTTAATAGATTGTATTTCCTTGTTGCAATCTGTGTTGAATTATCCTCATGCTTATAGTCAAAATAAAGCTTTGACCAAACATATCGTTGATGCTTTGATGCAATCTTATGAAGAAAAACTTGAATTGGAAGTTTCTATACCTAGAAAACTTTATGATGAGTGGGAACCTACCATTAAAATGAAAATATAAAGATCATGAATGCTATGCTTTTTGTGATTTGGGTGCTAGTGTTTCCACGATTCCAAAAACTTTATGTGATGTGCTAGGTTTTCCGTGATTTTGATGATTGCTCTTTAAACTTGCACCTTGCGGATTCCACCATAAGAAACCTATGGGAAGGATTAATGATGTTCTTATTGTTGCAAATAGGAATTATGTCCCCATAGATTTTATCATTCTAGATATAGATTGCAATTTTTCATGTCCTATTATTCTTGGTAGACCTTTCCTTAGAACGATTGGTGCAATTATTGATATGAAGGAAGGAAATATTAGATTCCAATTTCCATTAAGGAAAGGCATGGAACACTTTCCTAGAAAGAAAATCAAATTACCTTATGAATCTATTATGCGAGCCACTTATGAATTGAATACCAAAGATGGCAATACTTAGATCTATTCTTGCTTTTATGCCTAGCTAGGGGCGTTAAACGATAGCGCTTGTTGGGAGGCAACCCAATTTTATTTTTGTTCCTTGCTTTTTGATTCTGTTTCGTAATAAATAATTGATCTAGCTTCTGTTTAGATGTGGTTTTATGTTTTAATTAGTGTTTGTGCCAAGTAGAACCTATAGGATAACCTACGGTGATAGTTAATTTGATCTTGCTGAAAAACAGAAACTTTTGCACGCACAAGAATAATTTTAATAAATCACAGGAACGTGATTTTCAGTTATTCTTTTTGAAGTAGATCAATAGACAAATTTCCCAGGACTTCCTATTTTTGTAGGATTTTTAGAGTTCCATAAGTATTCGAAAGTTACAGATTGCTACAGACTCTTCTGCTTTTGACAGATTCTGTTTTTCGTGTGTTGTTTGCTTATTTTGATGAATCTATGGCTAGTATCGGGGGGTACGAACCATAGAGAAGCTGGCATACAGTAGGTTTAACACAAATATAAATAAAGAATTAGTTAATTACAGTACCTTAAGTGGTGGTTTTTCTTTCTTGCACTAACGGAGCTCACGAGATTTCCTGTTGAGTTTTGTGTTGTGAAGTTTTCAAATTTTGGGTAAAGATTTGATTGACTATGGAATAAGGAGTGGCAACAGCCTAAGCTTGGGGATTCCCATGGCACCCCAAGATAATTCAAGGACAACCAAAATCCTAAGCTTCGGGATGCCCCAGAAGGCATCCCCTCTTTCGTCTTCGTCTATCGGTAACTTTACTTGGAGCTATATTTTTATTCGCCACATGATGTGTGTTTTGCTTGGAGCGTCTTGTATGATATGATTCTTTTCTTTTTAGTTTACCAAAATCATCCTTGATGTACACACCTTTTGGGAGAGGCACACATGATTGGGAATTTATTA
Source organism: Triticum aestivum (assembly GCF_018294505.1). Lineage (NCBI taxonomy): Eukaryota > Viridiplantae > Streptophyta > Magnoliopsida > Poales > Poaceae > Triticum > Triticum aestivum. The sequence goes on from NC_057813.1 coordinate 601,673,372, forward strand.
GAATACTCTATGTGCTTCACTTATATCTTTTGAGCTAGATAATTTTTGCTCTAGAGCTTCACTTATATCTTTTTAGAGCATGGTGGTGGCTTTATTTTGTAGAAATTTTTGATCTCTAATGATTCACTTATATTATTTTGAGAGTCTTTTAGAACAGCATGGTATTTTCTATGGTTATAAAATTGGTCCTAGAATGATGGGCATCCAAGTTGGGTATAATAAAAACTATCATAGAAAGTGAATTGGATGCTATGATCAACTTGATGCTTGATAATTGTTTTGAGATATAGAGGTGGTAATGTTAGAGTTATGCTATTTGGGTAATTATGAAATTGAGAAATACTTGTGTTGAAGTTGGCAAGTCTCGTAGCATGCACGTATGGTAAAAGTTTTATAACAAATTTGTTGCATGAGGTGCTCTTTTGATTGCCTTCCTTATGTGTGGAGGTCGGGATCGCGTGATGGTTCAGTCCTACAAACCCTTCCCCTAGGAGCATGTGTAGTAGTACTTTGCTTCGAGGCTAATAAAACTTTTTCAATAAGTATATGAGTTCTTCATGACTAATGTGAGTCCATAGATTATACGCACTCTTACCCTTCCATCATTGCCAGCCTCTACGGTACCGTGCATTGCACTTTCTCATTTTGAGAGTTGGTGCAAACTTCGTCGGTGCATCCAATCCCCGTGATATGATACGCTCTATCACACATAAACCTCCTTATATCATCCTCAAAACAGCCACCATACCTACCTATTATGGCATTTCCATAGCCATTCCGAGATATATTGCCATGCAACTTTCCAGCGTGCCGTTCATCATGACACGTTTCATCATTGTCATATTGCTTTTGCATGACCATGTAGTTGACATAGTATTTGTGGCAATCCACCTTCATAATTTTTCATACATGTCACTTTTGATCCATTGCATATCCCGGTACACCGCCAGAGGCATTCATATAGAGTCATAATTTGTTCTAGTATCGAGTTGTAATTCATGAGTTGTAAATAAATAGAAGTGTGATGATCATCATTATTAGAGCATTGTCCCTTAAAAAAGAGAAAGGCCAAATAAAAAAAGGCCCCAAAAAATAGGGGGACAATGTTACTGTCTTTTTCCACACTTGTGCTTCAAAATAGCAACATGTTCTTCATATAGGGAGTCTCCTATGTTGTCACTTTCATATACTAGTGGGAATTTTTCATTATAGAACTTGGCTTGTATATTCCAACGATGGGCTTCCTCAAAATGCCCTAGGTCTTCATGAGCAAGCAAGTTGGATGCACACCCACTTAGTTTCTTTTGTTGAGCTTTCATACATTTATAGCTCTAGTGCATCCGTTGCATGGCAATCCCTACTCCTCATGTTGACATCAATTGATGGGCATCTCCATAGCCCATTGATTAGCCTCGTCAATGTGAGACTTTCTCCTTTTTTTGTCTTCTCCACACAACCTCTATCACCATATTCTATTCCACCCATAGTGCTATATCCATGGCTCACGCTCATGTATTGCGTGAGAGTTGAAAAAACCTAAAGCGCATTAAAAAGTATGAACCAATTGCTTGGCTGAAACCGGGGTTGTGCATGATGGGAGTATTTTGTGTGATGAAAATGAAACATAGCCTAACTATATGTTTTTCTAGGGATAAACTTTCTTTAGCCATGTTATTTTTAAAAGGCATGATTGCTTTGTTAGTATGCTTGAAGTATTACTATTTCTTATGTCAATATGAACTTTTATCTTGAACCATTTGGATCTGATGGATCTGAACATTCATGCCACAGTAAAGAAAATTACAATGAGAAATATGCTAGGTAGCATTCCACATCAAAAATTCTGTTTTTATCATTTACCTACTCGAGGACGAGCAGGAATTAAGCTTGGGGATGCTTGATACGTCTCCAACGTATCTATATTTTTGATTGTTCCATGCTATTATATTACCCGTTTTGGATGTTTATGGGCTTTACTTTACACTTTTATATCATTTTTGGGACTAACCTACTAACCGGAGGCCTGGCCCGAATTGCTATTTTTTTGCGTATTTCAGTGTTTTGAAGAAAAGTAATATCAAACGGATTCCAAATGGAATGAAACCTTTGGGAGCAATCTTTTTGGGACAAACGCAGTCCAGGAGACTTGGAGTGGACGTCGAGAAGCAGTCGAGGTGGCCACGAGGGTGCTTGGCGTGCCCTAGGGGTGTGGGCGCGCCCCCCACCCTCGTGTCCCCCTCGTGGCTCCCGTGACCGACCTCCTTCACCTATATATACTTGCATACCCTGAAAACATCGGGGAGCACCACGAAACCCTATTTCCACCATCGCAACCTTCTGTATCCATGAGATCCCATCTTGGGGCCTTTTTTGGCGCTCCGCCGGTGGGGGAATCAACCATGGAGGGCTTCTACATCATCGCCAAGGCCTCTCCGATGAATTGTGAGTAGTTTACCACAGACCTTCAGGTCCATAGTTATTAGCTAGATGGCTTCTTCTCTCTCTTTGAATCTCAATACAAAGTTCTCCTCGATCTTCTTGGATATCTATTCGAATTAACTCTTTTGCGGTGTGTTTGTCGAGATCCGATGAATTGTAGGTTTATGATCAAGTTTATCTATGAGAAATATTTGAATCTCCTCTGAATTATTTTATGTGTGATTGGTTATCTTTGCAAGTCTCTTCGAATTATCAGTTTGGTTTGGCCTACTAGATTGATCTTTCTTGCAATGGGAGAAGTGCTTAGCTTTGGGTTCAATCTTGCGGTGTCCTTTCCCAATGACAGCAGGGGAAGCAAGGCACGTATTGTATTGTTGCCATCGAGGATAAAAAGATGGGGTTTATATCATATTGCTTGAGTTTATCCTTCTACATCATGTCATCTTGCCTAATGTGTTACTCTGTTCTTATGAACTTAATACTTTAGATGCATGCTGGATAGCGGTCGATGTGTGGAGTAATAGTAGTAGATGCAGAATTGTTTCGATCTACTTGTCGCAGACGTGATGCGTATATACATGATCATGCCTAGATAATCTCATAACTATGCACTTTTCTATCAATTGCTCGACAGTAATTTGTTCACCCACCGTAATACTTATGCTACCTTGAGAGAAGCCACTAGTGAAACCTATGGCCCCCGGGTCTATCTTCCATCATATAAGTTTCCCATCTATCTTATTTTGTAATCTTTACTTTTCAATCTATATCATAAAAATACAAAAAATATTTATCTTATCTTATTATCTTTATCAGATCTCACTTTTGCAAGTTACCGTGAAGGGATTGACAACCCCTTTATCGCGTTGGTTGCGAGGTTCTTGTTTGTTTGTGTAGGTGCGAGGGACTTTTGAGGAGCCTCCTACTGGATTGATACCTTGGTTCTCAAAAACTAAGGGAAATACTTACGCTACTTTGCTGCATCACCCTTTCCTCTTCAAGGTAAAACCAACGTAGTGCTCAAGAGGTCGCATAACACTACTGTCATGGTGGGCGCACGGCAGATGCCAATGGATGGCTAAAGAGAGGAGGAGGCTCGAGGGCACTGGTGGGCTCCAGAGCCGAGGTTGATATGCGTGGGCGCGGGACGCTGGACATACCCAGGTTCGGGGCTCTCCGGAGAGATAACACCCCTAGTCCTGCCGAGTTTAGTTGGATGGTCGATAGTACAATGTTGCTCCTGGAGTTGTGTGGGAGGAGGAAGGAGGTTGGCCAAGGCTTGGGCTGCTCCTTCTCACTGGTGTTGCTATGCAGTGGCTAGTCCTATGCTTGCCTGCTTATCTCGTGTTGCTTCGCATCGCATGTCATGCCTCTGTAGGCGTGGGCTCCTGGGGGGTTTTATAGATCAACCCACCTAGGTTTACAATGGTAATATGCCGAGTCGGTGGGTCCGTATTGTCGGTGTCCGGGGTACCTGGCTGGGTCCCGCTTGTGGGCTTGTGGTTCGCAGGGTTCCCCTAGGTGCGGGCCCCACTTACCTAGGGGGATTGTGCGCCGTCTTGTCGATCGTCATGGCGTGGCCGAGTCGAGCCACACACAGGGTTCTCCGTCAGGCCGCCGCTTGCTATCGTCAGCGGTGAGGGCGGGAACACTGTTGCCGTGCCAGCCCTGGTCAGCGGGTAGGTAAGGGGCACTGTTGCCACACTCCGGCTAACCACAGGCATGGGAGGGAGCACTGTAGTCTTGGTCATCGGTAATTGAGGTCTCGTCCCATCGTACGGCCTGGATGGAACGGGAGCTGACCTTGGCTGGGTTGCCGTGGACGCCACGGGTGGGTTGGCTTGTTGGGAAGCCACGGTTGCGTCGGGTTGAATTGCCTTGCGCCAGCTGCTGCGGCCGGGTCGACATACCTTGCCGAGTCGAGGGTCTTGGTCGGTTTGCGGTCCTTGCCGGGTCGAGCGACCCGGCCTGGCGCACGCCGGTTTGCGGGGCGATGCAGGCCCCGCTGTTTTTGAAATAGATCCGGGTTGCGTTGCCTGCCCGGGATTCATCCCCCCGAGAGTAGTCCCCAAAGCTATGACGGTCCGTGTCTTCGGATGAATGGGCCTTCGCAGCTTCCCCCTTTAGCAAGGCGGAATCTGCGAACGCCGGGTCCGGCAACACCCACGGTGTGCCGGTTTTCTCGGAAACCAAATCGCGGCATCCCGGCTGTGGCGGGAACCGAGGAGTCCGTCGAATCTTGAGGCGATCCCTCGGGCTTCGCGCAGGCTCCATGTGGTGCCCGGAAATCAGAGGGGCCTGACAGGCGACGCGCGTGACGGGACTGGGGCCTGCCGCCGCGTGCTCTTGGCCACGCGTGCGGATTTTTGCGGCGTTTGGGGGGCGGTTGGACTTCCCCGCGCAGTTAGTGCGCGTGTACATGCGCACTTATTGCAGGATTGTTGAACGAGCGCGTGCAGACAATCCCACTCCCCCACGTTTGAACCGGGGGTTATAAATTGAGGGGGGCAAGGGGGCGGCGGACATTATTCTCGCTCGCGCCCTCCTGCCCCCCTGCTCCCACTCTGCTTCTTGCCACCGACGCATAACTGCGCCCGCAGCCCTGAGCAGAGATCTTCTCCGTCGTCTTTCTTTCTCTTCCTTTGTCTTGAACCATTTGGGCGCGTTGCGGCGTAGGCAACGCTGACACCGGTTATTGGTGTAGCGGCATTGGGCGGGGGAGGCGGCGAGGCGGGCGGAGCCGGGTCCTTGCATGGGGCGGCGCCGAGCCGCCCGCACGGAAAGGACAGTGTCGCGCCGCGACCCCGGGCCCCGAAGCGCACGGCGGATCCGGCCGAGCCTGGGAGGCCGGCCAAGAAGAGGCGCGGGAAGCCAACCCCGGTCCCAGTCTTGTCGGGGTAAGTCTTGTTTCTTGCTTGCGCCTGGATTTCTTGGGCCAACCTTGTCTTTCGCTTGCTCTTATTTCTTTTTTCTTTAGGTCGCCAATCGCGTTGGCGAGGGCGGCGGCGGAGGCCGCGGCCGCCGAGGGGGCCGCGTTCCGCAGGAGCCGGTCCGACCTCGCAGGCCTGGCCGGGGAGGAAGGACGGGGCGACTCGGACCTCGGCCTGGACCTGGATGACACCAAGGCCTTGGCCTGGCGGGACAGGAACCGGACCGAGGCGGAGTTGGAGGCGGCGTTGGTCCAGGCTTGGACCGACACGGCGGCAGCATGGGCGCGAGGCGGCGCGGAGCCGGCCTGCCGCGAGATGCTGGAGGGCACAGTTCTGGCAGCGATGGTTTTTGAGCCGTCGACGGTGAGGGAGCACGACCGCGGAGGCCGGGCTGAGGCGGTGGTCCTCGACCGGGAGGTCGTGGAGGTGGGGGGCGACACCCCGCCACGGGCCGACGTGGTCGTGCGTGCGGGGGCTGATGGCGGTAGAGGCGGCGTCGCTTTGGAGGAGGCACCGTTGGCGGCAGTGCCGGAAGCGCCGTCGGTTATGGAGGAGGCACCGCAGGCGGCGGTGCCTGAGGTGGCGACGCAGGGCGTCCCGGCGTCCGAGGAGGTGATGATGCCGGGAGGGGCGTTGGGGGAGGTGCTGGACGCGTCGCAAGCGGCCAGCGGTGGGCGTGCCTTGGTGCTCTGTCCAGGAGGGCGACCATCTTTGGGCCCCAGACCCAAGAGGAGGCGGTGCTGGACGACATTAGCCGCCGCCTGCGAGGTCGGACGGAGCGGCTTGAGGCCTTCGCCCAAGCCGAGGTGGAGCGGACGCACGACTTGGAGCGCGTCATCTTGGTAAGTTCTTCTTTCTTCTTGTTTTCTTGTGATTTCATCTTGGTGGGGGCGCGCCAGCGCACCCACTGGGTGTAGCCCCCGAGGTTTGGGCCAACTATGTAGTAGTTGGGTCAAACCTTAGGAGCGTTGGCCTTGTTCTAACTTTGGTATGCTCTCAACACCTTGATGCCTTCCGGGTTGCCGCCTTCAACCGGCTTCTGGGCAAGCATCGGGAGCTCAAGGAGCAGCTTGCTGCCAAGGAGGAGGAGCTTCGTGTCGCCGCGTGTACTTTTTGTGTTCTTTCTTCTAGTGGGGGCGCGCTAGCGCACCCACTGGGTGTAGCCCCCGAGATTCGGGCCAACTGTGTAATAGTTGGGCCAAATCTTAGGCCTTGTCTTTTTCTTTATTTCTGCTGAGTCCTTTTTCTTCGCAGCCGAGGTGCTGTCTTGGCAGACCCGGCTGTTCCGGGCTGGTCATCATTATGACCCCTTGTTGCTGATACCGGCCATCTCGGCGTCGACGCGGCACAGGCGAGGGCGGAGGCGGCCGCGGCCCGACGGTCTCTTGATGAGGCCAATCGGCTGCACGAGCAGCTGGCGGGTCACAAGAGCCGCCTCGAGGCCGAGGTGGAGCTTCTTAAGGCGGAGGCCGCCAAGGTGGTGGAGACGCAGCAGGCCCTGGTCGAGGCGGACCAGCAACGCGGCTAGCTGGTCGACGACAAGGGCCGGCTCCAGGCCGAGGTGGAGCGTCTGCGGGAGCAGGCCACCACGGCTGAGGAGGCCTGCCAGGCCGAGGCTCGCCGTCGTGAGGCGGCCGAGAAGGCTGCCGAAGACAAGGACGCCGGGCTCAAGGCGGCCCTTTCTAAGGCGGCTGACCTGGAGAAGGCGCTCAGGGAGCGGGACCGCGTCTTGGAGCGGGAGCGACGTGGTACATTGCTCGAGGCGCATCACCTGGAAGAGTCTTTCTCCAATAAGTGCTGCTTCTTCGTTGTTTGCTGGGTCGGGACCCGTCCCTTCCTTCCTTTCTGTTCTTCTAACTTGCTTCTTCTTTGGCTGCAGGGGCCTTTCCGTCGACGCAGCGGCTGGCGGAGGAAGCTGTCCGCTATCAACGCGGTCCAACCGACGTTGTTGGGTCCAGGACGGATCTGCTGACGGCCTGGTCCTTCCCGGAGATCATTGCCGCTGCTGAGGCCCGACTGCGGGTCTTGGGGACGCAGATGGAGCGGTTGTCTCGGGCCGGCACCGCGATGACGGGGGCCCTGTGGCCGTACTCCGTCCGCCCGCGCAGCTTCTCGCGCCTGGCGTGCTCGTTGGAGATGGGCCCGGATCGCCTTAGCGACTGGCGCGTTTCCGTCGCCCAGGCCGGTGCTGAGATGGCGCTCCGGATCGCGCTGTCTTGGCATCCGGATCTTCATCTGGACGCGCTGAGGGTCAGCGTGCTGGTTCGGAGCAGTTGTTGTAGGAGCAGGCCGGCTGGATCACCTCCCGGGCCAGCTATATCGCCGAGTTCGCCTTCCACGACGAGTTCCATCCGGAGCGGACGGAAGACGGCGCGGTCGTGGATGGCGACGACTACGGCTTGCTTCTTCGCGACCCGGAGGGCAGCTCGGAGGAGACGGGCGTCTACGGCGACGCGGAAGCCGAAGAGGACACCGGTGCTTCGCTGGACCCGGAGGCCGGTAGGGGGAGCCGTCGACGTTGCGACACGGCGCTGGGAATGCCTGAGAATCTTTGTAGAAAACTTTGCTAAGTAGCAGGTCCACCCACCAACTGGGGGTTTTCAGGGTGTAATGAACTCGGGCCGTGGGCCTTTGCTTGAAACATTTATGTGTAAATGTTATGAGTGTTTATTTGCTTTTTGCCTTGTGCTTTTTTCGAACTTATTTCATGCGCTGCTCCTCTTTGAAACCTCCCCCCCCCCCCCGCGAGTCAGACGGCCGAGGCTCCGGTCCGTGACAAGGAGTTCGGCTCTTCGAGAGGCGCTCCCAGGAGTTGGGTCCTTAGAAGCGTTGAGCGCAAGCGAAACACCCACTGGGCCGGCTGGCGGCAATCCGGCTTGGCCGGTTGGTGAGCAGCCGGTCGTGCGGCTAACTTAGTTGACGAGTGTCGGGCCGGGTTGGTCGACCTGGCGGCTTTTGACTTAGTGTATGAATCGTAGGGGAGCTTTGGCCCGTTGTGCTTGCCTGCCGTCAGCCAGAGCTGGATCTGCGGTTTTAGGGCGAAGTGGGGGACCGTGGCATCCTAACTTTATCAGGAATCACCAAGTAAAGCGGCAGGGTGCCGATCAATCCGGCCAGCCCCCGAGCCCCCGGGTCGAGCTAGTCGAGCCGGCGGCCGGGTTCGGTGGTAAAGTGATGCAGAATATGGACACAATAAATTGGTCGGCAAAAGGCAGCCCCCGAGTATCGTTCGGGGACCCCATAGTTTCATATGCTTACAAAAGGCGTCGATACATACATTCGCACGGCTAACTGTAAAACGGACGGAGGAGTTCCGCGTTCCATGGCTGGGTCGTTTCTTCGCCGGCGGTGTCCCTCTTGCGCTTCTTCGACTTGCGCGCGTCGATGATGTAGTAGGCGTTGCGGTCGCGCAAAGTCCTGCTTATGATTAATGGGGCCTCCCATGGAGAGGACAGCTTGTGCTGGCCTGCCTGCTCTTGGACGAGTCGGAGAACGAGGTCGCCTTCGCGGAATGCGAGAGGCTTGATCTTCTTGCTATGGTAGTGCCTCAGGCCTTGATGGTAAATAGCCGAGCGGCTAAGTGCCAGAAGGCGCACCTCTTCGAGCAGGTCGACGTTGTCTTCGCGTGCTTCTCTTGCTTTGGCTTCGCTGTACATCGTGACACACGGCGAGTCGAACTCGACATCGGTCGGGATGATGGCTTCAGATCCGTAGACGAGGAAGAACGGGGTGAACCCGGTCAACAGGTTTGGCGTTGTGCACAGACTCCAGAGAACTGCAGGCAACTCGTTGAGCCAATTGCTGGGTGACTGGATGAGTGGCTCAACGAGTCGCGGCCTGATGCCGAACAGGATGGGTCCGTTGGCCCGCTCGACCTGCCCGTTGGACTGTGGATGCGCCACGGAGGCCAGGTCGAGGCGGATGCCGGAGACGGTGCAGTATTGCTCGAGCGCGCCCTTGGCGAAGTTGGTGACGTTGTCGGTGATGATGTTGTTCGGCATGTCGTATCGCACCGCTATGTCCTTGATGAACCGGATGGCTGTTGGCCCGTCCAATTTCTTGATTGGTCTTGCCTCGATCCACTTGGTGAATTTGTCCACTGCCACCAGTAAGTGCGTCATGCCGCCTCGAGCGGTTTTGAAGGGTCCCACCATGTCGAGTCCCCAGAACGCGAAGGGCTAGGCGATCGGTATGGTTCGGAGTGCTGACGCCGGCTGGTGGCTGCGTTTGCTGAAGCGCTGGCATCCTTCGCACTTGAGGACGAGCGACTCGGCGTCTTCGAGGGCCGTTGGGTAGTAGAAGCCATGGCGAAACGCCTTGGGCACGAGGGATCATGATGCGGTGTGGTGCCCACACTCGCCCTGGTGAATGTCGAGGAGGATGTCGATGCCGCGATCCTGCTCGACACAGCGCTGGAACACGCCGGTAGAGCTACCTTGACGAGCTCGTTGTTGATGATGCTGTAGGCGGACGCCCGACGCTGAACTTGCCGAGCCTCGGTCTCGTCCATGGGGAGAACCCTGTTCTCTAGAAACTCTGATATCGGCAAGGCCCAAGATGGGGCCGCGACGACGGTGAAGACGGCCACCTGGGTGGGTTCCGAGTCGGCGGCTCCTGGGCCGGGTTGAGCAGCCCCCGGGTTGGTGACGACGATGGCCGGGTCCGGGGTGATGGTGGCCGGGTTGAGCTAAGCAGCCCCCGGGCTGGGTTCAGCAGCCCCAGGGCAGGGTTCAGCAGTCCCCGGGTCTTCTGGGACGTGGATGGACTCGGAGTCCGGCGATGGCTTGACGGATGGTTTGCGCAAGTTCTCAAGGGAGACGCCGGACGGGATGGCTTGACATGACGAGGCGATCTTGGCGAGCGTGTCGGCTGCCTCGTTCTCCGCGCGCAGGACGTGGAGGAACTCGCAGCCATCGAAGGATCCGGACAGCTTCTGGATGAGGAAGCGGTAGCTTACCATGTTGGAGTCGCGGGCGTCCCACTTGCCCGAGCACTGCTACACCACCAAGTCCAAGTCGCCATAGCATAGGATGCGCTGGATGCCGAGTTCCTTGGTGAGCCGGAGGCCGTGCACAAGGGCTTCGTATTCATCGACGTTGTTGGAGGCGGCGAAGTGGATCTGGAGTGCGTAGCAGAGTCGGTCACCCTTTGGAGATGATAGTACAATGCCGGCCCCTAAGCCGAGTCGCATCTTGGACCCGTCGAAGTGCATGCGCCAATGCGTCGAGTCGGGAGGCGGTGGCAGGTACTGTGTCTCGGTCCAGTCGACGAGGAAATCGGCCAGGGCCTGAGACTTGATCGTGGTGCGGGGCTCGTAGTGGATGGTGTGGCCGGCTAGCTGGATTGCCCACTTGGTGACCCAGATAGAGGCGTCCCGACACCCGATGATTTCTCCGATAGGCGCCATGCTGACGACGGTGACGACGTGTTCTTGAAAGTATTGCTTCAGCTTCTTGGCGGTGAGGTACACGCCGTAACACATCTTCTGGTAGTGCGGGTAGTTCTGCTTGGAGGTGGAGAGCACTTCGCTCAGGTAGTAGACCGGGCGCTGGACGGCTTGGATCTTGCCCTTCTCTGGTCGCTCGACCACCAGCACCGTGCGGACCGCCCGCGAGGTTGCGGCTATGTAGAGCAACAACGGCTCCTTGTCGGTTGCGCGGCTAGGACTGGTGCGGTGGAGAGCATGTGCTTGAGGTCTTGGAAGGCTTCGTCCGCCTTGCCATTCCACTCGAACAGGCTTGTTTTCTTCATTAGCTGGTACAGGGGCAGTGCCTTCTCGCCAAGCCGGCTTAGAAACCGGCTGACCAAGGCCAGGCAGCCTGTGAACTTCTGGATATCGTGCAGCCGGGTTGGCTTGCGCATGCGCTCGATGGCCTTGATATTCTCCGGGTTTGCCTTGATGCCGCGTTCCAAGACGAGGAAGCCGAGCAGCTTTCCGGCTGGGACGCCGAAGACGCACGTTTCTAGGTTGAGCTTGACCTTGTATTCGTGGAGGTTGGCAAATATTTCCTTCAGATTGTCGAGGAGCGTGAGGTGTTGCTTGGTCTTCACCATGATATCGTCCACGTACACGTGGATGTTGCGGCCGAGTTGCGGTAGCAAGCATTTCTGCATGCAGTGTTGGAAGGTGGCGTCGGCGTTCTTCAACCCGAACGACATGGTGATGTAGCAGTACGCCCCGAAGGGCGTGATGAAGGACGTCTTCAGGGCATCGGCCGGGTCCAGCTTGATCTGGTGATAGCCCGAGTAGGCGTCCAGGAAGGACAGGAGCTCGCACCCGGCGGTCGAGTCGATGACTTGGTCGATCCGCGGGAGAGCGAACGGATACTTGGGACATGCCTTGTTGAGGCTGGTGTAGTCGATACACATGCGCCAGGTCTTGTTCTTCTTTAGGACGAGGACTGGGTTGGCCAGCCACTCGGGGTGAAACACTTCCATTATGAAGCCGGCCGCCCAGAGCTTGGCAACCTCTTCACCAATGGTTCTTCTCTTCTCTTCGGAAAATCGGCGGAGAGGTTGACGGACAGGCTTAGCGTCCTTGTGGACGTGGATTTTGTGCTCGGCGTACTTCCTCGGGATACCCGGCATGTCTTTGGGGGTCCATGCGAAGATATCCCGATTCTCACGGAGGAAGTCGACGAGCTCGCCTTCCTATTTGCCGTCGAGGCGGGCGCCTACGACAACGTACTTGTTGCAGCTGGGGTCTTCCGGGTTCAGCTTCACTTTCTTGGTTTCCTTGGAGGGCTTGAAGGCGGCCTCATTGGCCGGGTCCAGGGTTGGGACTGATGCAGCGGAGGCCTCGCTGGCCAGGGCGACAATCCGGTCAAGCTGGCGCCGCTCCTCGGCAATGACCACCGACTCGGCCAGCTTGGCGCCGTCTCGGGCGCACTCTAGAGACTTGCGGTAGTTGCCGGTGATGGTAATGAGGCCCTTGGGACCCGGCATCTTCATCATCAGGTATGCGTAGTGGGGAACCGCCATGAATTTGGTGAGCGTGGGCCGGCCCAGCAGCGCATGATACGCACTGGATAGGTCCACCACCTCGAACCAGATCGGTTCGCGTCGGAAGTGGCTCTTGTCGCTGAACAGGACGTCGAGCCAGAGCCGGCCAATGGGTGAACATGAGAGGCCGGGTACGATGCCATGGAAGACTGTCCGGGTTGGCTCCAGGTCCTCGGCCTTGAGGCCGAGCTTGGTCATCGTCGATGTTGATGCTGCTGCCACCGTTGATGAGGACTCGGGAGAACTTGCAGGTGCACCGCGCGACGATGGTAGGGTTGAGGATGAGGGCATATCCACCCGGGCTCGGCATGACTGCTGTGTGATCCTCCCGGGTCCAGGTGATCGGGCGATTCGACCAATGCATGAAGTCCATCTTGGCCGGGACGACGGTGTTCACCTCCTGCCGGAGGAGGCGCTCGCTGCGCTTGTCATCGTCGAGGCTGGTGAAGACGATGTAGGCCGCGTTCTGGTCCGGGTAGGCATCGTTTCGCACCGCGCCACCAGCGGGAGGCGGCGGTGGAGGCAGGGGTGGCTGCCCCGCGCCCGGAGCCGGAGCCAGAGCCGGAGGAGGCGGAACGTTACCCCTCATGATGCACTTGGTGATGGCGCACTGTCAAAGCATGTGCGTGGAGGGTCTTGCACCGCTGTGGTGCTTGCATGGGGCGTCGAGCATCTCTTCAAAACTCATGGTGGGTTGCCATGCCATCTTGCTGGTCTGCCGGCGCTTCACTGCCGGGTCCGCCACGGGCTCGGCGGCCACGACGAGCCGGTTGTCGTGACGTTGCGCCGGCTGGTCGGCCTTGCGCTTGTTGTTCTGGTGATGATGCTGTCGGCTGCTTTCGCCGGCCGGCTTCAGTGGAGGGACCGGCTTCGCCTTGCCGGCGTCATCCAGCGCTACCTGGATCTTCATGGCGGAGTCGGCATTGGCGTACTTGTCCGCCGTCACCATGAGCGCGGCCATGGTGGCCGGCTCGGAGTGTAGAAGCTTGTGCTTGAGGAGGGTGTCGTCTCGGCACCCGCTGACGAAGTATTGGATCGCCTGGACTCCATGGACGCCCTCGCAGCTGTTTCGGAGCTCGGTCCAGCGTGCGAGGTACTCGCGGCCGGTCCCCATCGGCCCCTGCACTCACATGGCGAGCTGGCTGGCGCGACCGGGCCACTTGTACGTCCCCGTGAAGTTGCGGACGAATGCTTCCTCGAAATCGACCCATGCGTTGATGCTGCCCATCGGCAGGCTGTTCAACCATGTGCGCCCCGATCCTTGGAGCATGAGCGGTGCGTAGCACACGGCGAGACGACGATTGGCACCGGTGATGCCAATGGCCGTGGTGTAGTCGGTGAGCCAGTCTTCTGGGTTCACGGTCCCATTGTACTTGGGGGTGTCACGGGGAAGCACAAACCCCTTGGGGGAAGGGCTCCTCCCGGATGCGTGGGCCGAAGCACGCCGGCCCGATAGCGCCGCTCTCCTCCACCTCTAGGGAGCGAGTGAGCTGATCGAGGCGGTGGCGCGCATCGGCGTCGTCAATGGCGCGTGGGCCGAGTCGACTGGCGGCCGGGCCCCGAGGGGCCGGGTCGGCTGGAGCCGGACGCCGGCCGTGCTGGCCTGGTCCGTGCTGGGTCTCTAGGGCGGGCTTGTTGCCCAGAGCGTCGGCGGCGGTGCCGACCGGGTTGCGGCGGGTCCGGGCTTGGCCGGAGTGCGCCTCGCCGGGCGGCGAGGAGGCCGTGTGCAGGATTTCGCCAGGCCCACCAAGGCAGGCAGAGCCGGACCCGGCCGGCTTGGCGAGCTGGTTGAGGCGATCCTGCTGGGTGTTGGCGGCATGGAGGAGCTCGTGCATCCGCCCGATGCGCTCCTTGAGCTCCTCTGTAGCGCGCATGTTCTTGACTGGGGTCTCGTAGACAGTCCGGACGGCGCCGAAGGCCCGGCCGATCGCTCCTCCCCGGGCGCGAGTATCGGCGGCTCGGCTTGGCTCGGCCGCGGCGGGCGTGAATCTATGGGCGGCGTCGTGCTCCATATGAGCGGCTTCCAGGCAACGCCTGGTGGCGGCCAGTGTCTCAGACAAGTCCAGCATCTGCTGGCGCCTGTCCTCGAGCTGGGTTCGGGCTTCAGCGACATTGGTGGCATCGACGTCGGTGCCGATGGGGATGCAGAGGCTCTGCATCGCGGCGTGCAGCGGGTCGGACGGATCCGTCCGTGCCGTGGTGGCCGCGGCTTCGGCGACTCTTCTCGCCTTGCTTGACGTGGAAGAGGCACCATCGCCGGTGACGAAGACCTCCACGTGGGCGTCCATCGCCCCAGCAGTGAATCCGCCGCTGAGAGAGAGCGGGGAGTCGGAGTAGCTGAGCACCTCACTGGGGTACTCATCGGCCGCGAGCGCGTCGGAGATGCGCAGCGCGGTGAAGGAGGCGCCGAGCGCACCAATGATGTCGTCCGCCAGGGCGACGGACTCGTCGGAGTAGGAGAAGGGCTCCGTCCAAAGCATGCTTCTGGCCAGCTCCTCGTGCTGCCCCACGGTGGGCGCCAACTATCGTGGTGGGCGCACGGCAGATGCCAAAGGATGGCTAAAGAGAGGAGGAGTCTCGAGGGCACTGGTGGGCTCCAGAGGCGAGGTTGATATGCGCGGGCGCGGGACGCCGGGCATACCCAGGTTCGGGGCTCTCCGGAGAGATAACACCCCTAGTCCTGCCGAGTTTAGTTGGATGGTCGATAGTACAATGTTGCTCCTTGAGCTGTGTGGGAGGAGGAAGGAGGCTGGCCAAGGCTTGGGCTGCTCCTTCTCCCTGATGTTGCTATGCAGTGGCTAGTCCTATGCTTGCCTACTTATCTCGTGTTGCTTCGCATCGCATGTCAGGCCTGTCTAGGCGTGGGCTCCTGGGGGGTTTTATAGATCAACCAACCCAGGGTTACAATGGTAATATGCCGAGTCGGGGGGTCCGTATTGTTGGTGTCTGGGGTACCGGGCTGGGTCCCGCTTGTGGGCTTGTGGTTCGTCGGGTTCCCCTAGGTGCGGGCCCCGCGTACATAGGGGTACTGTGCGCCGTCTTGTCGATCGTCATGGCGTGGCCGAGTCGAGTCGTGCACAGTGTTCTTCGTCAGGCCGCCGCTTGCTGTCGTCAGCGGTGAGGGCGGGAACACTGTTGCCGTGCCAGCCCTGGTCAGCGGGTAGGTAAGGGGCACTGTTGCCACGCTCCGGCTGACCACAGGCATGGGCGGGAGCACTGTAGTCTTGGTCATCGGTGATTGAGGTCTCGTCCCATCGTACGGCCTGGATGGGATGGGAGCTGACCCGTGGCTGGGTTGCCGTGGACGCCACGGGTGGGTTGGCTTGTTGGGGAAGCCACGGTTGCACCGGGTTGAATTGCCTTGCGCCAGCTGCTGTGGCCGGGTCGAAGTACCTTGCCGAGTCGAGGGTCTTGGTCGGCTTGCGGTCCTTGCCGGGTCGAGCGATCCGGCCTGGCGCATGCCGGTTTGTGGGGCGATGCGGGCCCTGCTGTTTTTGTAATAGATCCGGGTTCCGTTGCCTGTCCGGGGTTCATCCCCCCGACAACTACCTTTAAAGGTGTGATACCAGGAGGGAGGCCCATTGTACGGGCTCAACCACACTAGAGGTAGTATTCATCTCCCCAGATAACTTTTGCAGCGAAGAGTTAATCTTCGACATCGTCCCTTTCCGCAGTGGTTACCATGCGCTTCTCGGACGAACTACCTTCACCCTATTTAACGCAGTCCCGCATTATGCTTACTTGAAGCTCAAAATGCCCAGAACTCATGGCGTTATTACAGTCAATGGTAATATGGAGCGCCCACTCCTTACTGAAGAACACACCGTGGCCCTTGCAGCCGAAGTGTATAGCGGCCTTATCAAGCCGAGCAGTTCACAGGCCAACAAAGACAACGGCATATCCAAACGGGTTCGGTCTGTGCATAATAGCAATCAGTCAATGGATCCGGACCTTTATTAGCAGTTCGGCCTCCGCCGATTGCCCCACCAGGCCGCGTCTTGTGTACCGCGCGTACATAATTACGCACTAAAATACCTTGGGCGGCGCCGGAGGCACACTGCGGAATAGGTCCATTACATGGCTTAACCATAATTGGACCGCATGTATCCTTTTTCTTTTAACATAGGTTCATCAAGAGCCCTACTTGCGGGATGGTTGTCGCAGGAGACCCTTTTAAGGTGGGCGCATTCCCAACCATCAAATACTCTTCTCAAAGGACTCGCTACTAAGGAGAAAAGGTGCAGACGTGCATGTTAGGGATCGTAGCAGAAATTCAAAATTTTCTACGCATCACCAAGATCAATCTATGGAGTAATCTAGCAACAAGGGAAAGGGTAGTGCATCTACATACCCTTGTAGATCGCTAAGCGGAAGTGTTACAAGAGCGCAGATGAAGGAGTCGTACTCGTAGCGATTCAGATCGCGGTTGATTCCGATCTAAGCACCGAACAACGGCGCCTCCGCGTTCAACACACGTGCAGCCCGATGACGTCTCCCGTGCCTTGATCCAGCTAGGGGAGAGGGAGAGGTTGGGGAAGACTCCGTCCAGCAGCAGCACGATGCCGTGATGGTGGTGGAGGAGCGTGGCACTCCAGCAGGGCTTCTCCAAGCACTGCGAGAGACGAGGAGGGAGACAGGTAGGGTTGCGCCGTGGAGAGAATTACTCGTGTCCCTGGCAGCCCCAAAACCCACCACTATTTATAGGAGGAGGGGAGGTGGCTGCGCCCCCATCTAGGGTTCCCACCCTAGGGGTGCGGCAGCCCTAGATGGGACTTGGAGGGGGCGGCCAAGAGGGGGAGAGAGGGGGCGCGCCCTAGGGTTTGCCTTTAGGCCCATCTGCGCCTATGGTTTCCCCTCTCCCCCTTTGGCGGTGCCTTGGGCCTTGGTGGGAGGTGCACCAGCCCACTCTGGGCTGGTCCCTTTCCACTCTAGGCCCATGCAAGCCTCCGGGGCTGGTGGCCCCTCCCGGTGGACCCCCGGAACCCTTCCGGTGGGTCCCGGTACGTTACCGATAGCACCCGAAACTTTTCCAGTGACCAAAACAGGACTTCCCATATATAAATCTTTACCTCCAGACCATTCCGGAACTCCTCGTGACGTCCGGGTCTCATCCGGACTCAGAACAACATTCGGTAACCACGTATATCTATTCCCTATAACCCTAGCATCATCGAATCTTAAGTGTGTAGACCCTATGTGTCGTGAAATTGTCACGTCAGATGTCCTTAGTGTGAGGACTTAGTCGTGAGGCCAACGCATCTATGCGGTAGCTTGAAGGGGTTGGTCAGAATCGAGAGACGCGATCAACACACAAGACAAGGATTTAGACAGCTTCGGGCACCGGGAAACATCATCCGGTAATAACCCTACATGTTGTTTGTGGCTAGATCTCATTATGATCACGAGGGAGTCGCCGTAAGCTGGCTCTCCTCTTTCTGTCTAGCCCTAGATATTGTTTCTTGTTGCTTGCCCTTCTTTGGGGAGCCCTGCCCCTCCTTATATAAGTTAGAGGGGCGGGTTACATGTGGAGTCCTAGTAGGACTAGGACTAGTCTATCTTTTCTTTCAAGTTGAATACAAGTCCGGGTCTTGCTTCCTTGTAAAGGAAATATTCGTCATCCCTTTCCTCTTAAGCCAGCCCACCTTTATATGAACCGGCATACTAGCCCTTGGGCCTTGTCGTCCGTCTGAAGCACCCGCCGGGTCACCCATGAGTCTTCAGGCTCGTGAGTCGTCACACCAGTGAGCCGCCGGACACGTGAGTCACCAATCCTCTGGCGGTTACCAAAGAAATATCAAGTCCGGCCAGGTCATATATCCGGCTGGGTCATACTGCGGGGTATATCCCCGACATTAGCCCCCAGTTTAATCTGGATTTATCCATGTTAAACTAACCCTGCAAAATAACTCAAGAACAATTTGATAGGTTGTGCTCCGGGTTAGATATTTGTAAGCCGGCACCTGATCATCTTTAAATCCTTGTCATTTCCTTCTTGATACATGCCCATGAACTCATAGCAAATCTCTTTGAGTAGATATATTCAAATTTTGCCAATGCAAAAAATCCAGATACTTCCTTTGAAAAATCCGGGTCAATAGGCCAGCTTCAGAGTCAATTTGCTGACATTGGTCTCTTATTGAGAAATATTGTAAGAGATGATCCACTTGAGTCGGCTTTCAATGCTCTGACTTGACGAAAATATTGGTCTTCAAATATTCAACTTATATTCAGCCGGCTTGAAGATATAGAACTTGCCAGTTTATGATTACCAAAATTGCCGGGTTATAAATAGATGATGCCAAGTCATAATTGTCGCTGACACCGGTTTATGTTTTTTGCAGACACCGGGTCAATCTGATTTACTCAAAACCAAAATTTTGAAGATATTTCTCCCTTATATCCATATTACCTGTAGCCCCCAAGGGCCAGTTTAATTAGCATGAATAAGCCGGGACTTATCACCATGGCTTTAAATAAAATCTAGTTGTGTAGCCCCCATGAGTCGGCTATAGTCATAG
Organism: Triticum aestivum; assembly: GCF_018294505.1. Classification (NCBI taxonomy): domain Eukaryota; kingdom Viridiplantae; phylum Streptophyta; class Magnoliopsida; order Poales; family Poaceae; genus Triticum; species Triticum aestivum. The sequence continues at coordinate 601,692,261 of NC_057813.1, forward strand.
TAGTGTAGCCGGGTCATGCTAGAATTGTCTTCAGCAAAGAGCAATATGCATTAGCCCCCAAGTGTCGGGTCATTATATAATAATGTGCAGGGACTTTGTAAATATGATGATGTAAATTTGAGCAGTAACGTGTAGCCCCCAAGGGCCGGCTTAATAAGATATTACTGAGATGGGATTTTGTATATAATTCATTGATAATAACATCATATGATGTAATCTCCACCATGGGGCTTGAACCCACATCCACAAGGTTAAGAGCTTTGTACTTTACCAACTGAGCAATGGATCCTTCAATGTAATGGACTGAGGCTTGTGTACCTTGAATTTTAGACAGGAGCAATTGGTAGCCCCCAAGGGCCGGCTCATTACGATGTGATGAGTCGGGTCTTCAGTGAGGTGAGCAAAAATGACTTTGCATTAGCCCCCAAGTGTCATGGTGCATGCTAGCAGCGACATGAGACTTGCATATTTGATGTAACCTCAATATGAATAAAGTAGCCCCAAGTGCCGGGTCGTAAGCCTGCAACGACTCGGGACTGTTCCTTCCATTGTAGAATAAATCATATCCATTGATAAAAATAATAGCCGTTGCGCTAAAGCGACTTTGAAAACCTCAATCATAACACTGGTTATTGATAATCACAATAGAAATCCAACAATGTTGGCTATTCAAGATTTGGATAATATAATCCGGTATGAAAAACTCAATCATTCAATATCATCATGAAAATCCAGCCAGTTTTGGATATTAAAGATTTGAATATCTCATCGGTTGACAAATAAATCCGGAGTTTAAATACCTGGCGGCTCTTGGCCGATGACGACTTAATGCGCATTCATTGTAAGTCGGCATTTTTGTAACCCAGTGGCCTATAACCCTTGAGAAAATCAATAATTAATAACCCTTTTGAAACACCAATTTCAATGATGAGCTTGGAATGAAGCATTTATATAAGTCATAATTCTGCAAATCCTGCATAGAGTTTAAACAACATATGCCCTGGCGACTTAACGTCAAGAGCCAGGGCGGGTAACCACCCAAATGTAGTCTTATCCTGCACACAAGTAGATTACAAGATCCCTATGATCCTTTGAATGATACCGCCGGTTTATGTGACCCGGACAGTGAAGTTGACTCTGTAAGAGCCGACACATATGATATTGGTGACAACTCAAATACTTGCGATTGAATAAAAACAGATAAAAATTTTGAGGCTTCTGATTCAAATACGATCAATAAACCGTTCCAAAGGGGTTAAGCTAAGATTCGAATACGATCATATAGCCCCCAGTGGCGTTGGCGTTGCCGATCAAAGTGGGTATCGACAGCTATGTTCTCTTTGGTTCGAATACAACCTATGTTTGAACATGAAGCTCCCAAATGACCTTAAAAATTGTTTAACGACGCTGATTCGAATACGATCCACGTCGATTCCCAAAGGGGTTGAGCTATAATTCGGATACGATCAAGAAGCCCCCAAGTAGGTTCAACAGTTTGCTAATCAAAAGGGTATCGACAGCTATGTTCTCTTTGGTTCGAATACGACCTATGTTTGAACAGGAAGCCCCCAAGTGACCATATAAGTTTTGGCATTGCGCCGATCAAGAGGGTATTGATAGCTATGCCCGATGAGCAGGAAGCCCCCAAGTGACCATAATAAGATAAACCGTAAGGCAGGATACCCATGTTTTGAACCGTGCATCATGGCAGCAGGTTCCCTTTGGTAACCATTAATTTGTATGAGATCTCGAACTTGCGAGAGATTAATTCTTTTTGAACCGGAAATTCTTATACCGGATATTGAAATCCTCAAAGCTTTGTAAGAGACAAATTTACCTTGATCCGGATGTTGAACGGTTTTGAGAGCTTCGAAGCTTTGCGGGAGAGAGATGTCTTTTGAACTGGATTTTAAACCAGAGTCCTTATTTTGAGCCGGAAATCTTCTGTCAGCTTTCAAATTTTCATCGATCTAGCAGTAATCTCCGGGGCTCGGGTTATTTTTCCCTTCAATGACCCGGAGTTCTTGAATTCATTGAAACCGGCTAATTTTGCCGAGTCATACCATTGTAGCCCCCGAGTCTCAAGACGACTCAAGGAGTTGGCTTGAGATTCTCCATATTTGACCATAGCAGAAGATATACATCATTGGAGTTGATAGCACGATGTGAATCCATAGAAGGTTGAGGTGACTGCGGAGGGTTATAAATGATCCCGTATAAGCCGTGTCAGCAACTCGGCCAATGGTTCCTTCCAACTAGCTGTTTGAAGTTAACCAAACTGTAGTGCCGACGACTTGTGCACCTGCCCATTGAACCATCTAGTGCAGACGGTGGCTCTTAATATATGATAATTTGCCTCTAATTTGTTGGAAGAAAACCGGGCTTCCCAAGTAGTGACTTGCTCATACTCAATAACCAGCTCATGCACATAGGTGCTGCCCGGTGTGTTGATGTAGACCAGGCCGCGAGAGACGGATGGAAAAGACGACCGCGGCATCACAGGCGGCTCAGATAGATGAATCGGCTATGGTGTTGTAAGCCGGTGCGGACGGGAGAGTCGGCCGCGGCGTTTGTAAGCCGGTGCAGACGGGAGAGCCGGCCGCGACATTGTAAACCCGACTCTTGCTGTGAACAATTGTCCTGCATAAACAATATTGCAGACCAAGGCAAAGATAAACTGTTTTTTGACAAAAACAATACATGCTAATAAAACAAACTTAGATGGATATCACCTGATATGTTAGTCCGGAAATAATCCGCCATGGAGTTGATGATATCTATTGTGACACTGAAATCACTCACTGTTGAGTCGGCCGCGGTTTTTATAAGACGGTGCGGACGGGCGAGTCAATCGCGGGCGCGGTGAGCCGTGCGAACGGGCGAGTCATCGCAAACGGTAAGCAGCACGGACAGGCAAGTGGATGTAGACCGGGCCACAGCAGCGGCAACTTGTGCACATCCGTTCACTAGGTAGTGTGGCACGGACAAAAACATCGCTGCAGAACGTTGCCAGTGCGTGCTCTATACCCGCAGTATAAAACCTCATGAACAATTGTCCTGACGTATTTGGACAACAGATGTGAAACGTCCCTAGAATCTGTCCAGGATGTCTTGTACTGCAATTTCAACCTTTGAACAGAGAAAAGTACTACCAGTACTTGGCCTTGTGTGATAGCACATGGTTTCCACGTAATTAGGCTTGTTCATCCAAAGCCTAGGTCTCCGTGCTCAAATCACTTTACACAAACGGTAGAAGAATTATAACTTTTGTCCTTGTGTGGGATGCACCAGTGGTAGTAGCGACAGCTGTTTTCATTGGCCTGGTGGATGATCGTGGTAGTACTCTTATTTTTCCAGCTTATGTGGGCAGCAATGACCATCTGAATATGCCTCGGTGGATATGTTGATTCCTGTCGCTTCACTACTTCTGATTCCTTAGATAGAAACCTACTGAGTCCTGGCAGCGACTGTCTGGTCCATGATGAATCGAGCATAGAACACCTCGCTGTAGATACATGATTCTCCTGATCCACATGACCATTAACTGCTACTCCAAAACCAGAAAATTTCGCACCATCATCTCTGAAGATTTTAACATGCTGCTCGGCCAGGTTGAAGGCGACTTGGAGGTGTCTCGGGGCAGACTTAAGATGCTGAGCAATAGCGGCACGAGGTGAGCCCGTGCGAAGCCGGTCGTCACAGGAGTTGAACGGCGGTGACTTGACGAAACCGCAATAACGGAGACGGCGAACCTAGCGGCAACGACTCGGAATCGCGGCAACATACAGCAGAAACGGCTTGTAGCAGCACGACGGATCCGAGCGGGAGGCGGCTTGTGGCGAGACGTCGTAGCGGGCGACGCGGTTGGGCTCGGACTGTGGCCAGCCAAGGAGCGCTGCTCGGCCAAAGCAAGAATCCGTCGACGACTGTAGCAACAAGGGCGCCGATGACTTCGCAACAGAAGCAGCTCTCAGTGGCGGCTGCGGTCGCGAGGCCATGGCAGCTCAAAGTGGAGGCAAAGACAAAGGCGGTGGCGCCTCAGAAACGGGAAACTCCGGTATGGGCATCCCGCTATGGAGTTGAGCGGGCCAAGGCAGCTTAGTGAGGGTGCCGCGGCGGCGGCTTAGGCTCGGCGAGCCGGCGGCGGGTTGAGGCCACTGAGATGGCCGATGCTGTGACTGGCCGCTCGAGCGACAGATGTATTGATAAGCCGGGGGGCACGGGGGCCTGCTCGCGAGGCGCGGCGGCTCAAAGGTAGTGCAAAGGTGGCTCTCTGGTGGCGTGGCGTAGGCGGCTCTGTGCCACATCCGCGGGGACGGGCCGCGGCATCGGACCAATAGAGACGACGCAAGGCGGGGCCGTAGCAGAGCCCGACGACTCAGCGACGAGGTCGCGCGGTGTCTCGGGCGATTTGGCTATGGTAGAAGATTGGTTGCCGACGAGCCAGTGGGGGCGAGACGGCGCGATAGGGATGATTCGCAGGCGAGTGCGTGACCACAGCGGTTGAGTCCGCATTGTCGCTGTATCCTGCTTCTGGATCATGGCATTTTTTTGATTGATAGATCTCGTGAGCAAGTACAAGTCTCCAAGTAGTATTCATGGTAGAAGTAGCACCAGCAGCGACGAGCTGACGCTCCCCGAGACTTGGACAACACACGATAGAAGGAATTGATTGTCTCGGTGACTTGGCAACTTGACGGCTTGATGTAGACGCGCCGGTACTTTTGGCGGATTAACTGCAGACCTCCGCTGATGTGCACGAGTCGACTCAACACTAAAAATATTTGTTGGTCTCGATAACGTCTGACTGCGTCGAAGGAAAAACGATTTTGCTTCAGATTGATGGATCGTCATGCCACATCGGCGGCGGCTCATGGGACGCTGCAACCCTAATTTCTCCGACTGCTCGTTGATCACGTAGATCCTTTATTCATCCGAAAATTTGTGAACTTCTCGATCCCTGATAGAGATCCCTCCAAAAACTCAACACCACCGTGCGCAAGCCCCACGGTGGGCGCCAACTGTCGTGGAATTGTCACGTCAGATGTCCTTAGTGTGACGACTTAGTCGTGAGGCCAACGCATTTATGCGGTAGCTTGAAGGGGTTGGTCAGAATCGAGAGACGCGATCAACACACAAGACAAGGATTTAGACAGCTTCGGGCCCCGGGAAACATCATACGGTAATAACCCTACATGCTGTTTGTGGCTAGATCTCATTATGATCATGAGGTAGTCGCCGTAAGCCGGCTCTCCTCTTTCTGTCTAGCCCTACATATTGTTTCTTGTTGCTTGCCCTTCTTTGGGGAGCCCTGCCCCTCCTTATATAAGTTAGAGGGGCGGGTTACATGTAGAGTCCTAGTAGGACTAGGACTAGTCTATCTTTTCTAACAAGTTGAATACAAGTTCGGGTCTTGCTTCCTTGTAAAGGAAATATTCGTCATCCCTTTCCTCTTAAGCCGGCCCACCTTTATATGAACCGGCATACTGGGCCTTGGGCCTTGTCGTCCGTCTGAAGCACCCGCTGGGTCACCCATGAGTCTTCAGGCTCGTGAGTCGTCACACCAGTGAGCCGCCGGACACGTGAGTCGCCAATCCTCTGGCGGTTACCAAAGAAATATTAAGTCCGGCCGGGTCATATATTCGGCCGGGTCATACTGCGGGGTATATCCCCGACACTACAGGTTCGGGAACCATGCAGACATGACCGAGACAACTCTCTGGCCAATAACCAACAGCGGGATCTGGATACCCATGTTGGCTCCCACATGTTCCACGATGATCTAATCGGATAAACCATGATGTCAAGGATTCAATCAATCCCGTATACAATTCCCTTTGTCTAGCGGTAGAGTACTTGCCCGAGATTCGATCATCGGTATCCCGATACCTTGTTCAATCTCGTTACCGGCAAGTCTCTTTACTCGTTCTGTAACACATCATCCCGTGATCAACTCCTTGATCACATTGTGCACATTATGATGATGTCCTACCGAGTGGGCCCAGAGATACCTCTCCGTCACACGGAGTGACAAATCCCAGCCTCGATTCGTGCCAACCCAACAGACACTTTCGGAGGTACCCGTAGTGCACCTTTATAGCCACCCAGTTACGTTGTGACGTTTGGTACACCCAAAGCATTCCTACGATATTCGGGAGTTGCACAATCTCATGGTCTAAGGAAAAGATACTTGACATTTAGAAAAGCTTTAGCATACGGACTACACGATCTTGTGCTAGGCTTAGGATTGGGTCTTGTCCATCACATCATTCTCCTAATGATGTGATCCCGTTATCAATGACATCCAATGTCCATGGTCAGGAAACCTTGACCATCTGTTGATCAACAAGCTAGTCAACTAGAGGCTTACTAGGGACATGGTGTTTGTCTATGTATCCACACATGTATCTGAGTTTCCTATCAATACAATTCTAGCATGGATAATAAACAATTATCTGAACAAGGAAATATAATAATAACCAATTTATTATTGCCTCTAGGGCATATTTCCAACAGTCTCCCACTTGCACTAGAGTCAATAATCTAGTTCACATCACCATGTCATTAACACTCACTGGTCACATCGCCATGTGACTAACATCCAAAGAGTTTACTAGAGTCAACAATCTAGTTCACATCACTATGTGATTAACACTCAATGAGTTCTGCGTTTGATCATGTTATGCTTGTGAGAGAGGTTATTAGTCAGCAAATCTGAACGTTTCAGATCCGTGTGTGCTTTGCAAATCTCTATGTCATCTCCTAGATGCAGCTACCACGCTCTATTTGGAGCTATTCCAAATAATTGTTCTACTATATGAATCCGGTTTGCTACTCAGAATAATCCGGATTAGTGTAAAAGCTTGCATCGGCGTAACCCTTTATGACGAACTCTTTTACCACCTCCATAATCGAGAAAATTCCTTAGTCCACTAGTTACTAAGGATAAGTTTGACTACTGTCCTGTGATTCATTCCTGGATCACTCTTGTACCCCTTGACTGACTCATGGCTAGGCACACTTCAGATGCGGTACACATCATAGCATACTATAGAGCCTACGTCTGAAGCATAGGGGATGACCTTCGTCCTTTCTCTCTCTTCTACTGTGGTCATGTCTTGAGTCTTACTCAATATTCACACCTCATAACATAGCCAAGAACTCCTTCTTTGCCGATCTATTTTGAACTCCTTCAAAATCTTGTCACGGTATGTATTCATTTGAAAGTACTATTAAGCGTCTTTTGATCTATCCTTATAGATCTTGATGCTCAATGTTCAAGCAGCTTAATCCAGGTTTTCCATTGAAAAACACCTTTCAAATAACCCTATATGCTTTCCGGAAATTCTATATCATTTCAGATCAACAATATGTCAACAACATATACTCATCAGAAATGCTATAGTGCCCCCACTCACTTCTTTGGACATACAAGTTTCTCATAAACTTTGTATAAACCCAAAATCTTTGATCATCCCATCAAAGCGTATATTCCAACTCCGAGATGTTTACTCCAATCCTTAGAAGGATTGCTGGAGCTTTGCATATTTGTTAGCATCTTTCAGGATTGAAAAAAACTTCTGGTTGTATCACATACAACCTTTCCTTAAGAAAATTGTCGAGGAAACAATGTTTTTTCATCCTATCTGCAAGATTTCATAAATAATGCAGTAACTGCTAATATAATTCCAACAGACTCTTAGCATCGCTACGAGTGAGAAAGTCTCATCGTAGTCAACTCCTTGAACTTGTCGGAAAACATCTTAGCGACAAGTCGAGTTTTCTTAATGGTGACACTTACCATCATTGTCCGTCTTCCTTTTAGAATCCATCTGTACTCAACAGCCTTACGACCATCAAGTAGTTCTTCCAAAGTCCACACTTTGTTTTCATACATGGATCCTCTCTCGGATTTTATGGCCTCAAGCCATTTGTCGGAATCCGTGCCCACCATCGCTTCTCCATAGCTCGTAGGTTCATTCTTGTCTAGCAACATGACCTTCAAGACAGGATTACTGTACCACTCTGAAGTAGTACGCATCCTTGTCACCCTACGAGGTACGGTAGTGACTTGATTCGAAGCTTCATGATCACTATCATAAGCTTCTACTTCAATTGGTGTAGGCGCCACAGGAACAACTTCCTGTGCCCTGCTACACACTAGTTGAAATGACGGTTCAATAACCTCATCAAGTCACCACCATCCTCCCACTCAATTCTTTCGAGAGAAACCTTTCCTCAAGAAAGGACCCGTTTCTAGAAACAATCACTTTTACTTCCGGATCTGAAATAGGAGGTATACCCAACTGTTTTTTTTGGGTGTCCTATGAAGATGTATTTATCCGCTTTGGGTTTGAGCTTATCAGGATGAAACCTTTTCACATAAGCGTCGCAGCCTCAAACTTTCAAGAAACAACAGCTTAGGTTTCTCCAAACCATGGTTCATACGGTGTCGCCTCAACGGAATTATGTGGTGCCCTATTTAAAGTGAATGTGGTTGTCTCTAATGCCTAATCCATGAACGATAGTGGTAATTCGATAAGAGACATCATGGTATGCCCCATATCCAATAGGGTGCATCTATGATGTTCGGACACACCATTACACTATGGTGTTCCAGGCGGTAATAGTTGTGAAATAATTTCCACAATGTCTTAATTGCATACCAAACACATAACTCAGATACTCATCTCTATGATCATATCATAGACATTTTATCCTCTTGTCACGACGATCTTCAACTTCACTCTAAAATTACTTGAACCTTTCAATAATTCAGATTTGTGTTTCATCAAGTAAACATACTCAGAATCTACTCAAATCATCTGTGGAGTAAGAACATAACGATATCCACTGCATGCCTCAACACTCATTAGACTGCACACATCAAAATGTATTACTTCCAACAAGTTGCTTTCTTGTTCAATCTTACTGAAATCGAGGTTTTTTCAGTCATCTTGCCCATGTGGTTTGATTTGCATGTCCCAAGTGACTCAAAATCAAGTGAGTCCAAACGATCCATATGCATGGAGTTTCTTCATGCGTATACACCAATAGACATGGTTCGCTTGTCTCAATCTTTTCAAAAACGAGTGAGTCCAAAGATCCATCAACATGGAGCTTCTTCATGCGTTTTATACCAATATGACTTACATGGTAGTGCCACAAGTAGGTGGTACTATCATTACTATCTTATATCTTTTTGCATGAACATGTGTATCACTACGATCGAGATTCAATAAACCATTCATTTTAGGTGCAAGACCATTGAAGGTATTATTCAAATAAACAGAGTAACCATTATTCTCCTTAAATGAATAGTCGTATTGTGATAGACATAATCCAATCATGTCTATGCTCAACGCAAACACCAAATAACAATTATTTAGGTTTAACACCGATCCCGATGGTAGAGGGAGCGTGCGATGTTTGATCACATCAACCTTGGAAATACTTCCAACACATATCGTCACCTCGCCTTTAGCTAGTCTCCGTTTATTCTGTAGCCTATTATTTCGAGTTACTAACACTTAGCAACCGAACCGGTATCTATTACCATGGTGCTACTAGGAGTACTAATAGAGTACACATTAATATAATGTATATCCAATATACTTCTGTCGACCTTGCCTGCCTTCTTATCTACCAAGTATCTAGGGTAATTCTGCTCCAGTGACTGTTCCCCTTATTACAGAAGCACTTAGTCTCGGGTTTGGGTTCAACCTTGGGTTTCTTCACTAGAGGAGCAGCTGATTTGTCGTTTCATGAAGTATCACTTCTTGGCCTTGCCCTTCTTGAAACTAGTGGTTTCACTAACCATGAACAATTGATGCTCCTTCTTGATTTCTACTTTCGCGGTGTCAAACATCACGAATATTTCAAGGATCATCATATCTATCCCTGATATGTTATAGTTCATCACGAAGCTCTAGTAGCTTGGTGGCAATGACTTTGGATAAACATCACTATCTCATCTGGAAGATTAACTCCCACTCGATTCAAGTGATTGTTGTACTCAGACAATCTGAGCACAAGCTCAACGATTGAGCTTTTCTCCCTTAGTTTGCAGGCTAAAAAAATCGTCGGAGGTCTTATACCTCTTGATGTGGGCACGAGCCTGAAATCCCAATTTCAGCCCTTGAAACATCTCATATGTTCCGCGACGTTTCGAAATCATCTTCGGTGCCTCAATTCTAAACCGTTTAACATTACTGAACTAGCATGTAGTTATCAAAACGTGTATGTCAAATGTTCGCAACATCCACAGACGATGTTCGAGGTTCAGCACACCAAGCGGTGCATTAAGGACATAAGCCTTCTACGCAGCAATGAGGACAATCCTCAGTTTACGGACCCAGTCCGCATAATTGCTACTATCAACTTTGAACTAAATTTTCTCTAGGAACATATCTAAAAACAGTAGAACTAAAGCGCGAGCTACGACATAATTTGCAAAAAACTTTTGACTATGTTCAGGATAATTAAGTTCATCTTATGAACTCCCACTCAGATAGACATCCCTCTAGTCATCTAAGTGATTACATGATCCGAGTCAACTAGGCCGTGTCCGATCATCACGTGAGATGGACTAGTCCTCATAGGTGAACATCTTCATGTTGATTGTATCTACCATACGACTCATGCTCGACCTTTCGGTCTCTTGTGTTCCGAGGCCATGTTTGTACATGCTGGGCTCGTCAAGTCAACCTAAGTTTCTCGCGTGTGTAAATCTGGCTTACACCCATTGTATGTGAACGTTAGAATCTATCACACCCGATCATCACGTGGTGCTTCGAAACAACGAACTTTCACAACGGTGCACAGTTAGGGGGAACACTTTCTTGAAATTTTAATGAGGGATCATCTTATTTACTACCGTCGCTCTAAGCAAATAAGATGCATAAACATGATAAACATCACATGCAATCAAAAAATGACATGATATGGCCAATATCATTTTGCTCCTTTTGATCTCCATCTTTGGGGCTCCATGATCATCATCGTCACCGGCATGACACCATGATCTCCATCATCATGATCTCCATCATCGTATCTCCATGAAGTTGTCTCGCCAACTATTACTTCTACTACTATGGCTAACGGTTTAGCAATAAAGTAAAGTAATTACATGGCGTTGTTCAATGACACGCAGGTCATACAATAAATTAAGACAACTCCTATGGCTCCTGCAGGTTGTCATACTCATCGACATGCAAGTCGTGATTCCTATTGCAAGAACATGATCAATCTCATACATCACATATCATTCATCACATTCTTTTGTCCATATCACATCTCATAGCATACCATGCAAAAACAAGTTAGATGTCTCTAATTGTTGTTTGCATGTTTTACGTGGCTGCTATGGGTTTCTAGCAAGAACGTTTCTTACCTACGCAAAAACCACAACGTGATATGCCAATTGCTATTTACCCTTCATAAGGACCCTTTTCATCGAATCCGATCCGACTAAAGTGGGAGAGACTGGCACCTGTGAGCCACCTTATGCAACAAGTGCATGTCAGTCGGTAGAACCTGTCTCACGTAAGTGTACGTGTAAGGTCGGTCCGGGCCGCTTCATCCCACAATACCGTCGAAACAAGATTGGATTAGTAACGGTAAGCATATTGAACAAAATCAACACCCACAACAACTTGTGTTCTACTCGTGCATAGAAACTACGCATAGACCTAGCTCTGATACCACTATTAGGCATCATAGCAGAAATTCAAAATTTTCTACGCATCACCAAGATCAATCTATGGAGTAATTTAGCAATGAGGGAAAAGGGAGTGCATCTACATACCCTTGTAGATCACTAAGCGGAAGCGTTACAAGAACGCGGATGAAGGAGTCGTACTCGTAGCAATTCAGATCGCGGTTGATTCCGATCTAAGCGCCGAACAACGGCGCCTCCGCGTTCAACACACGTGCAGCCCGATGGCGTCTCCCGTGCCTTGATCCAGCAAGGGCAGAGGGAGAGGTTGGGGAAGACTCCGTCCAGTAGCAGCACGGCGGCGTGGTGGTGGTGGAGGAGCGTGGCACTCCAGCAGGGCTTCGCCGAGCACTGCGAGAGACGAGGAGGGAGAGAGGTAGGGTTGCGCCTTGGAGAGAATTACTCATGTCCCTGGCATCCCAAAACCCCCACTATGTATAGGAGGAGGGGAGGTGGCTGCGCCCCCATCTAGGGTTCCAACCCTAGGGGTGCGGCAGCCCTAGACGGGACTTGGAGGGGGCGGCCAAGAGGGAGAGAGAGGGGGCGCGCCCTAGGGTGGGCCTTTAGGCCCATCTGCGCCTAGGGTTTCCCCTCTCCCCCTTTGGATGTGCCTTGAGCCTTGGTGGGAGGCGCACCAGCCCACTCTGGTGCTGGTCCCTTTGCACTCTAGGCCCATGCAAGCCTCCGGGGCTGGTGGCCCCTCCCGGTGGACCCCCGGAACCCTTCCGGTGGTCCCGGTACATTACCGATAGCACCCGAAACTTTTTCGGTGACCAAAACAGGACTTCCCATATATAAATCTTTACCTCCGGAGCATTCCAAACTCCTCGTGACGTTTGGGATCTCATCCGAGACTCCGAACAACATTCGGTAACCACGTATATCTATTCCCTATAACCCTAGCGTCATCGAACCTTAAGTGTGTAGACCCTACGGGTTCGGGAACCATGCAGACATGACCGAGACAACTCTCTGTCCAATAACAAACAGCAGGATCTGGATACCCATGTTGGCTCCCACATGTTCCACGATGATATCATCGGATGAACCACGATGTCAAGGATTCAATCAATCCCGTATACAATTCCCTTTGTCTAGCGGTATAGTACTTGCCCGAGATTCGATCGTCGGTATCCCGATACCTTGTTCAATCTCGTTACCGGCAAGTCTCTTTACTCGTTCCGTAACACATCATCCCGTGATCAACTCCTTGATCACATTGTGCACATTATGATGATGTCCTACTGAGTGGGCCCAGAGATACCTCTCCGTCACACGGAGTGACAAATCCCAGTCTTGATTCGTGCCAACCCAACAGACACTTTCGGAGATACCCGTAGTGCACCTTTATAGCCACCCAGTTATGTTGTGACGTTTGGTACACCCAAAGCATTCCTACGGTATCCGGGAGTTGCACAATCTCATGGTCTAAGGAAAATATACTTGACATTTAGAAAAGCTTTAGCATACGAACTACATGATCTTGTGCTAGGCTTTGGATTGGGTCTTGTCCATCACATCATTCTCCTAATGATGTGATCCCGTTATCAATGACATCCAATGTCCATGGTCAGGAAACCGTGACCATCTATTGATCAACAAGCTAGTCAACTAGAGGCTTACTAGGGACATGGTTTTTGTCTATGTATCCACACATGTATCTGAGTTTCCTATCAATACAATTCTAGCATGGATAATAAACAATTATCGTGAACAAGGAAATATAATAATAACCAATTTATTATTGCCTCTAGGGCATATTTCCAACAGTGCGGCAGGGCATCATTGGAGTTTCTTTTGCGAACTATGATTTCTAGGCCCTGTGGTAGACTTTCTATTATGTAAATCTTTTCCTTTTTTCTTTGGGAATGTTATATTGAACGACATTGCCTATCATTGACATATCAATAAAGATATAAAGGGCACAGATGCTTATCACCCTCTTTGTTGGGTTTCTGGATTTTTTTTTCTTGTCATCTACGCTCCCCCTTATGTTCGACTGGCACACGTGGCTTGACACGGTCCTAATACCCGGGGCTGTCATCAGCCCTGCAAAATTCGTAAGTCCGAACACCTATGTGGAACTCTTCGGCGTCCTGGATTTGGCATTATATGCATCCTCTCCGAATCATGTCTTTGCTCTATAGTTGGGTTGCCCGGCTCCTGCGTTTGCCACCTTATGTTCCGCAGGTTCAGCTAAAGTAGTAAAGGGAGAACTACTACAATTGTATTTCTGGTTCGTCCAGTTAAGTAGCTCAGTAGAGAAAGCCGAAAACTGACTATCATGATATGCGAGAGCGGGTCAGCCATCCGGTGACTTAGTGTTAGACTACAAATCGCTCGCGATTTACGCCGTGTTATACGAGGGGTTGGGTTCTTTGACCAGCCGCATTGCAAAGGCGCCGCACTCCGAACTGCCGATCATGCAACAAGGGGCAAGTACTTAGCGCCACCAATGGACTCTTATGGCTAAGTGAAAGTACTAAAGCCGCATAGTCTGATTTCCTAGTTCATTCCGCAAGACGCCTCCTACATCGGACCAAGATGTTGGATTAAGTGCTATCATGCGCTCCCGAACACCCCCGTAATATTTACGAGGGGGCTGAAGCCGACGAATGGTAAACTTTCAGATATATAAACGGCCAAAATAGGAGGATAAACTACTCATAAAATGCATAATCATAAATATCATACACAATGATTTCATTACATGACTCTTACAAACCGGACCCAACTACTCAAAGATGACATCCTTCAAACACTGCCCCTCCACAATGCGGGCTCCCTCGAGGACCTCGTCAAAGTATTTCTTCGGTCGCTGGTGCTCTTTCCCTTCAGGAGGCCCTGCGGTAGCAATTTCAGCAGCCTTCATCTTTGCCCACTGCACCTTCACACAGGCAAAGGCCATCCGGGCACCTTCAATGCAGGATGACCGCTTGAGGGCATCGATCCGAGCAAGCGACTCCACTAGCCTTTGGACGAGTCCGAAGTGACTATTAGGGATGGGATCGGCCGGCCACAAGCGATTATAACATCCTTCATGGCCAGTCCGGCCACCCTGTGCAGCTCAGACAGCTGCTTCAGCTGGTCGCTCAGGGCCACGGGGAGTACTGCGACTAGAATAACATCTCCGTCGAGCTCCCCTCTTTGGCTCCGGAGAATACGGCGGCATCCGCAATACTCCTCGGCAGATCAGCAAAGGCGCCTGGAGAACTCCAAACTCTGGTCAGTAAAATATACCTCTTACTACTATATCTACTCTGCATGATAAAGGCCTTACCAGCCGCAATCTACTTCGCCTCTTGTATCTCCTGCTGAGCGCCCTGGGAATCAACCCGGGCCTCCTTCAGACTCTCAAGAGCTTTGGTGAGTTCGGAGGCTTGCTCCGAACTCTTCTGCTCCAAGGACTTGCACCTTGCGATGGCGTCCTTGAGCTCCTGCTCTATTTCCTCCACTTGTGCCTCGTGTTTTCGGTGGGTGGTTTGCTCTTCCTCTAGAGCCTTGGCCGCCCTGTCCACAGCCACCTTGCTCGCCTCTGCCTCCTTCTTGGCTTTGGCAAGGGCGCTCTTGAGGGACTCGACCTCGGTTGTGCCAACTGTGAGTATATTCATAACATTCTTAGTCAGCTTCAAACCGATTACACATGAATATAATTACCGGATATACTGAAATACCACATACCTTGGGTTTCGTCGAACCTCTTATTGGTACGGTCGAGTTCCTCATCGGATAGCCGGAGCTTCCGATTGAGCTCGACAATTTCCGCAGCTTGGGCAGTAGCCGCCAGCTTCAAAGCCTGTCAAATATAACAAACAGTGCATGATACCTGTTAATGATCCTCTGTTCAGATTGTTCTAATCCGGACAGAGTCTCAGGGGCTACTCTCTACACATGGGCATCGCTACACACATGTATATACAGAATACTCATGAATAATATTAAGCCGCTTTCCTCGAAGCCTGTCAGTAGGTTGTGGAAGGCTTCAGTCAGTCCGCTTTTCGTGGACTGAACCTTCTCCATAGCCGCACCCATAAGGGTGCGGTGTTCCTCTACAATGGAGGCACGTTCCAATGCCTCCCACAAACTGTCAGCGGCCTCCGGATTGACAGAGGCCGCCGACAGAGCTCTTGCTCCTCCGCCCTCCTTCGAAGGGGGATGTTGACCCAAACCCGGTGCCATACTGGTCTCGGGGACGGTGTTTGGCGAGAGCCCGGACTGTTGAGGTCCTCCACCCTTGATGGTTATGGGGATCGTCATGCCCTTCTCTACAACGCCCGAGGTGTTGTCCTCGGGCGCCTTCCAGACTGTCTCATCCGCCCCTCCCCGTCCAGGAGATGGCATTTGGGATGACACCTCGGTGTCCTCCATGGCGGGGGAGAGAGGGTGCGAGATGGGTCGTCACTCTCTGCCTCCCCAGGGGCTAAAGAGTTTCCCGTCGAAGAAGAGGGGATCAGGATCTCGCGCGGAGGGCTAAAAAGTATAAAGAAGGTTGAGCATGACAAAGTCAGATTAAAAAGATAATTGAACGAGTGAGTTTCTAATACTTATGTCTCGGCCAGGGGCTTTTCCCTTTGTACCCATCGTGGACTGTGTCCGGACTCCATGTCCAAACTGTCCGAGAGGATCACTCGCCCTTTCTTCGGTGTCGCCCCCTCTAGGTTCTCAGGGGCCGTCCTTTTCCCCCTCCTCTTCTTGAGGGGGGCGTCGTTGTCCACCTCATCATCATCATCCTCCTCCTCTTCTTCGTCCTCGTCTTCCTTGCGGGATTTGTAACACCCACGATGCGGCTATATCTCTCACGTGTCGAGGCACGACTTAGAGGCATAACCGCATTGTAGGTTTTGTCGCAAGAAGGGTCATCTTCACACAATCCCATGTAATGAACAAGAAAGGGATAAAGAGTTGGCTTACAATCGCCACTTCCCACAATACATAAATAAGTTCATACATCATCCAAAATACACTCATAGACCGACTACGGTCAAATCCAAATGAAAAGAAGATAACCCCAAATGCTAGATCCCCGATCATCCCAACTGGGCTCCGCTACTGATCATCAGGAAACGAAATGTAGTAACGACCAAGGTCCTCGTCGAACTCCCACCCGAGCTCAGTTGTGCCACTTTCACTGGTATCCTCGGCACCTGCATCTGTTTTGGTAGAATCTGTGAGCCATGGGGACTCAACAATCTCACACCCGCGAGATCAAGACTATTTAAGCTCAAGGGTAGGAAACGGGTAAGGTGGTGGAACTGCAGCAAGCACTAAGCATATATGGTGGCTATCATACGTAAGTGAGAGCGAGAAGAGAAGCAACACATCGGTCGAGAAGCTAGAAGTGATCAAGAAGTGATCCTGAAACTACTTACGTTCATACATAACCCAAACCGTGTTCACTTCCCGGACTCCGCCGAGAAAAGATCATCACGGCTACACATGCGGTTGATGCATTTCATTGAAGTCAAGTGTCAAGTTTTCTACAACCGGACATTAACAAATTCCCATCTGCCTCATAACCGCGGGCACGGCTTTCGAAAGATAATACCCTGCAGGAGTGTCCCAACTTAGCCCATCACAAGCTCTCACGGTCAACGAAGGATATACCTTCTCCCGGGAAGACCCGATCAGTCTCGGAATCCCGGTTTGCGAGACATTTCGACAATGGTAAAACAAGACCAGCAAGACCGCCCGATGTGCCAACAAATCCCGATAGGAGCTGCACATATCTCGTTCTCAGGGCACACCAGATGAACACTACGTACAACTAAAACCAGCCCTCAAGTTTCCCCGAGGTGGCGCTGCAATTGGCTCTAGTTCCGACCAACACTCGAAGGAGCACTGGCCCGGGGGGGTTAAAATAAAGATGACCCTCGAGCTCATGAAAATCCAAGGGAAAAAGGCTTAGGTGGCAAATGGTAAAACCAAGGTTGGGCCTTGCTGGAGGAGTTTTATTCAAAGCGAACTGTCAAGGGGGTACCATAAATCACCCAACCGCGTAAGTAACGCAAAATCAAGGAACATAACACCGGTATGACGGAAACTAGGGCGGCAAGAGTGGAACAAAACACTAGGCATAAGGCCGAGCCTTCCACTCTTTACCAAGTATATAGGTGCATTAATTAAACAAGAGATATTGTGATATCCCAGAATATCCATGTTCGAACATGGAACCAACTTCATCGTCACCTGCAACTAGCAACGCTATAAGAAGTTGCTGAGCAAAAGCGCTGACATAGCCAAACAATGGTTTGCTATGACAGGATGGTTAGAGGCTTGACAAGGCAATATGGGAGGCATGATAAACAAGTGGTAGGTAGAGCAAACATAGCGATAGAGCGAGCAACTAGCAAAGCAAAGATAGAAGTGATATCGAGGGTATGGTCATCTTGCCTGCAAAGTTCTCAGAGTTATCGAAAGCTTGATCCTTGTTATCATACTCAACAGGTTCCTCGTTCATGTACTCGTCTCCCGTCTCTACCCAAAGCAAGAATACAAGCGATGGAACCACAATCAATCACGGTGCAATGCACAAGTAACATGATGCAATACATGTCATGATATGCGAGATGTGATATGCAATGCGTATGCGTGCTCCGGGAGGAAAAAGAATGAACAAGGCATCAACTTGGCAAACCAAGCATGCCGCTGGAAAGATGAGGTGATTTTAGTTGAAATCGATATAAAGATCACCGGAATCGGATGCACGGTTTGCAAATGGCAAGCAAAACAAGAATGACAAAATTCTGCGATTAACAGCATGATGCTACTTAGCATGCAACAAGAAACTATGCTAAAGCATTCCAACATAGCTACAAGGCATATGGCAGTGATGTACAAGAGATGCTTGACAAAAGATGAACACTGAGCTATGGCTAATTCACACATTAACAGGTTCAAACGAGCATGGCAAAAGTGCAAAAGATATCAGCTTCACAGACTTAGTGGAAATACTGAACATGGCATAAACAGCATCAGGAAGCAATGTTTAGAGCAAGAAAACATCATGCTACGAGAACATATCATAGAAACATAAGGCACAGCATGATATTAATAATTGTATAGAACAAAAGTCCCTTACTGACCATGAGCCAAAAAGGATCAGAAGATATGATGTCACCCATGTAAACATAGCAAGTTTCGTTAACAGATTCAGCAAACAAAGCATGGCATTGCCAGAATCATGAAGGCATCTTTGCGAGCTCGAATCACTCACCACAAGTCATTGCATGACAAGATAAGCATAGCACCAGCAATAATACATGTTTATGAAACTAAACAAGGCAATAACAAGTTCATAGCATGCAAGGATCAACTACAACAACCTTGGCCAAATTGAATAACATGTAAACAATCTGCCAGGAAACATTGTATAGCAAAAGTAGAGATAGACAATGACATGCTAGACTACTCCATAATTGCAAATAGGGGCATGGATGTATATAGAATAACCATATTTTCAAAACATCCTTACTGAAGTATCTCAAAATATGCATGGATCTCTCTGTAGCATCAAGTTTCCATGGCATAAAAATAACAGCAGAACAGGGACTGAAATCAGCTACATCACGAAGCCTAGTTTGCATGCTTGTGCTAGTCACCACATTGATCACAAAAATACATGGCAAGCACCTCTGCAAAGATGGCATGTCATAGTACAAAACACATGCAGAGCTCATGCCCATAAGATGCACACAATAAATGTAGCAAAAATGACAAATGCACATATTCTGATAAGATGCAGCAGTAAATATTTTATAGCACTCTTGCATAAATGATTAGGGCATTAAGATAGACTCAAACGAGCATGGCACAACGGAACAAAATCAAGAGGACATCCTAATGAACATTTAGGTATATCATGCATGCAAAATGGATCTACGGATGCAGAGTTATGATGCGATGAACAGAGCTTCAGGATGTATAAAAAAAAGACAAATATTTCGGGGTCAACCTAGGGTTTGATCCAGTCCAGATCTGGGCGCGTGGAATGAGGCGGGCCGGTGCGAGCTCGCCGGAGCTGGCGAGGAGGAAGCCGAAGAGGGGTCGGGGCTGGCCATGGCGCCCGGATCCGGCCGGGGCGCGGTCGCCGGCGAGGTCCGCGGCGGAGGGCGGCGGGGAGGCGATGAGGCGACGGCGGCCGGGGCGCGCGGCAGCGGCGGCGCCCAGCGAGGTCGACGATGAGGCGGCGGACGGCGGCTGGCGGCGGAGGCGACGAGGCCGAGCGGGCGTCGGCGTGGAGGCGGAGGCGGAGACGCGCTCGGGCGCGGGCGGCGAAGACGGGCCGCGGGGGGGCGCGGGCCTGGCGGGCCGGCGGCAGCGCGCGGTGGACGGGGCCACGTGGCGGCTCCTGGCTGGCTCGGGTGCGGCGGCGGATGCGGCGGGCGCCAGGCGGACGTGTCCGGCGCGCGGAGGAAGGGGAGACTAGGGTTTTTACCCGAAAATTTCGGGGAGGGGCACATATTTATAGGTAGAGGGAGCTAGGAGACTCCAAATGGAGTGTAGTTTTCACCCACACGATCGTGATCCGACGACAGAGAGCATGGAAGTAACTTAGATGGGTTTTTTGGCTGTTTTGGAAGGGTGCTGGGCTGCGACCCAAAAGAGGCCTTTGTGGATATCCGGTTAACCGTTGGAGTACCAAACGAGCTCCAAATGACAGAAACTTGATAGGTGGTCTACCGGTGGTGTACCAAGGCCACTTGGCAAGCCTCGGTCCATTCCGAGAATGTTTAACACCCAATCACGAAAAGAGGCAAGAGGGGTGCGCCGGTGCATGTGGCAGTGTCGGATTGCAAAATGGACAACGGGGAAAATACTCGGATGCATGAGACGAACACGTATGCAAATGAGATGCACATGATGACATGATATGAGATGCATGACATGAAAAAAATGCAAAACGAAAGACAAAAACCCAACCACGGAGGGAATATCATAACACATAGCCAAAAATGGCAAGAGTTGGAGTTACAAATATAGAAAGTTACATCCGGGGTGTTACAACACTCCACCACTACAAGAGGATCTCGTCCCGAGATCTAGGACAGAAAAAACTCTGGATATTCGGAACGGAGGTGATCCTCGCGCTCCCAGGTGGCTTCTCGGTCGGAATGGTGTGACCACTTCACTTTCAGAAATTTGATAGACTTGTTGCGAGTCTTGCGCTCGGTTTCTTCAAGAATAGCAACGGGGTGCTCATGATAAGAGAGATCTTCTTGGAGGTCAATTTCTTCGAAGTTGATAGTGTGCTCAGGAGTCTTGAAGCACTTGCGAAGCTGTGACACGTGAAACACATTGTGCACGTTCGCGAAGTTGGACGGAAGCTCAAGTTGATAGGCGATCTCGCCTCTTTTGCCAATGATCTTGAAAGGACCCACGTATCTAGGGGCAAGCTTCCCTTTAATACCGAAGCGATGAGTGCATTTCATTGGAGAGACGCGGAGGTAGACATGGTCTCCGATTTCAAAAGCCACATCACGGTGCTTGTCATCATAATAGCTCTTCTGGCGCGATTGCGCGGCTTTGAGATTCTCGCGAATGACTTTGCACATTTCTTCGGTTTCTGTGATCAAGTCGTTGCCAAGAAGTTGGCGTTCACCTGTCTCGGACCAATTGAGAGGAGTACGGCACTTTCTGACATAGAGAATTTCGAATGGGGCCTTGCCGAACTTGCTTGAAAGTTGTTGTTGTAGGAGAACTCGGCATATGGAAGACAATCTTCCCACTTCAAACTGAAGGAAATGACACAAGCCCTGAGCATATCTTCAAGGATTTGATTGACTCGCTCGACTTGGCCACTTGTTTGAGGATGGGAAGCTGTGCTGAAACGAATGTTGGTGTTGGGGAACGTTGCAGAAAATAAAAAAAATTCCTACGGTTTCACCAACATCCATCTATGAGTTCATCTAAGCAACGAGTCATGGGAGAGAGATTGCATCTACATACCACTTGTAGATCGCGTGCGGAAGCGTTCAAGGGAACGGTGATGATGGAGTCGTACTCGCCGTGATTCAAATCACCGATGACCAAGTGCTGAACGGACAGCACCTCCGCGTTCAACACACGTACGGTACGGACGACGTCTCCTCCTTCTTGATCCAGCAAGGGGGAAGGAGAGGTTGAGGAAGAAGGCTCCAGCAGCAGCACGACGGCGTGATGATGGTGGAGAGGCAGTACTCCGACAGGGCTTCGCCAAGCGCACAACGGAGGAGGAGAGGTGTTGGGGAGGGGAGGGGCTGCGCCTTGGATCAGGTGTTCAGCCCTCCCCTCACCCCTCTATTTATAGGGGAAGGGGGAAGGGGGCCGGCCCCCTCTAGATGAGATCTAGAGGGGGGGCGGCGGCCAGGGAGGGGCTTGCCCCCCAAGCAAAGGGGTGCGCCCCCCTTAGGGTTCCCCCCCAACCCTAGGCGCATGGGCCCAAGGGGGGCTCCCAGCCCTCCAGGGGCTGGTTCCCTGCCCCATGCGGCCCATGAGGCCCTCTAAGAGGGGTGGCCCCTCCCGGTGGACCCCCGGAACCCTTCCGGTGGCCCCGGTACAATACTGATATGCCCCCGAAACTTTCCGGTGTCCGCATGACAACTTCCCATATATAAATCTTTACCTTCGGACCCTTACGGAACTCCTCGTGTCGTCCGGGATCTCATCTGGGACTCCAAACAACATTCGGTAATCACATACAAGTCTTCCTTATAACCCTAGCGTCACCGAACCTTAAGTGTGTAGACCCTACGGGTTCGGGAGACACGCAGACATGACCGAGACGGCTCTCCGGTCAATAACCAACAGCGGGATCTGGATACCCATGTTGGCTCCCACATGCTCCTCGATGATGTCATCGGATGAACCACGATGTCAAGGATTCAAGCAACCTCATATACTATTCCCTTTGTCAGTCGGTATGTTACTTGCCCGAGACTCGATCGTCGGTATCCCAATACCTCGTTCAGTCTCGTTACCGGCAAGTCACTTTACTCGTACCGTAATGCATCATCCCGTGACCAGACACTTGGTCACTCTGAGCTCATTATGATGATGCACTACCGAGTGGGCCCAGTGATACCTCTCCATCATACGGAGTGACAAATCCCAGTCTCAATCTGTGTCAACCCAACAGACACTTTCGGAGATACCTGTAGTGCACCTTTATAGTCACCCAGTTACGTTGTGACGTTTGGTACACCCAAAGCACTCCTACGGTATCCGGGAGTTACACGATCTCATGGTCTAAGGAAGAGATACTTGACATTGGAAAAGCTCTAGCAAAACGAACTACACGATCTTGTGCTATGCTTAGGATTGGGTCTTGTCCATCACATCATTCTCCTAATGATGTGATCCCGTTATCAACGACATCCAAATGTCCATAGTCAGGAAACCATGACTATCTGTTGATCAACGAGCTAGTCAACTAGAGGCTTACTAGGTACGTATTGTGGTCTATGTATTCACACGTGTATTACGATTTCCGGATAATACAATTATATCATGAATAAAAGACAATTATCATGAACAAGGAAATATAATAATAATCCTTTTATTATTGCCTCTAGGGCATATTTCCAACAGTCTCCCACTTGCACTAGAGTCAATAATCTAGTTACATGTGATGAATCGAACACCCATAGAGTTCTGGTGTTGATCATGTTTTGCTCACGAAAGAGGTTTAGTCAATGGATCTGCGACATTCAGATCCGTATGTACTTTGCAAATATTTATGTCTCCATCTTGAACATTTTCACGGATGGAGTTGAAGCAACGCTTGATGTGCCTGGTCTTCTTGTGAAACCTGGGCTCCTTGGCAAGGGCAATAGCTCCAGTGTTGTCACAGAAGAGTTTGATCGGCCCCGACGCATTGGGTATGACTCCTAGGTTGGTGATGAACTCCTTCACCCAAATTGCTTCATGCGCTGCCTCCGAGGCTGCCATGTATTCTGCTTCACATGTAGATCCCGCCACGACGCTCTGCTTGCAGCTGCACCAGCTTACTGCTCCACCATTCAACATATACATGTATCCGGTTTGTGACTTAGAGTCATCCAGATCTGTGTCGAAGCTAGCATCGACGTAACCCTTTACGACGAGCTCTTCGTCACCTCCATAAACGAGAAACATGTCCTTTGTCCTTTTCAGGTACTTCAGGATATTCTTGACCGCTGTCCAGTGTTCCTTGCCGGGATTACTTTGGTACCTTCCTACCAAACTTACGGCAAGGTTTACATCAGGTCTGGTACACAGCATGGCATACATAATAGATCCTATGGCTGAGGCATAGGGGATGACGCTCATCTCTTCTTTATCTTTTGCTGTGGTCGGGCATTGAGCCGAGCTCAATCTCACACCTTGCAGTACAGGCAAGAACCCTTTCTTGGACTGATCCATTTTGAACTTCTTCAAAATCTTATCAAGGTATGTGCTTTGTGAAAGACCTATGAGGCGTCTCGATCTATCCCTATAGATCTTGATGCCTAATATATAAGCAGCTTCTCCAAGGTCCTTCATTGAAAAACACTTATTCAAGTAGGCCTTTATGCTGTCCAAGAATTCTATATCATTTCCCATCAAAAGTATGTCATCTACATATAATATGAGAAATGCTACAGAGCTCCCACTCACTTTCTTGTAAACGCAGGCTTCTCCATAAGTCTGCATAAACCCAAACGCTTTGATCATCTCATCAAAGCGAATGTTCCAACTCCGAGATGCTTGCACCAGCCCATAAATGGATCGCTGGAGCTTGCATACTTTGTTAGCATTCTTAGGATCGACAAAACCTTCCGGCTGCATCATATACAGTTCTTCCTTAAGATGCCCGTTAAGGAATGCCGTTTTGACGTCCATCTGCCATATCTCATAATCATAGTATGCGGCAATTGCTAACATGATTCGGACGGACTTAAGCTTCGCTACGGGAGAGAAAGTCTCATCGTAGTCAATCCCTTGAACTTGTCGATAACCCTTAGCGACAAGTCGAGCTTTATAGATGGTGACATTACCATCCGCGTCCGTCTTCTTCTTAAAGATCCATTTGTTTTCTATCGCTCGCCGATCATCGGGCAAGTCAGTCAAAGTCCATACTTTGTTTTCATACATGGATTCTATCTCGGATTTCATGGCTTCTAGCCATTTGTTGGAATCTGGGCCCGCCATCGCTTCTTCATAGTTCGAAGGTTCACCATTGTCTAACAACATGATTTCTAGGACAGGGTTGCCATACCACTTTGGTGTGGAACGTGTCCTTGTGGACCTACGAAGTTCAGTAACAACTTGATCAGAAGTACCTTGATCATCATCATTAATTTCCTCTCCAGTCGGTGTAGGCACCACAGGAACGTTTTCCTGAGCTGCACTACTTTCCAGTTCAAGAGGTGGTACTTCATCGAGTTCTACCTTCCTCCCACTTACTCCTTTCGAGAGAAACTCTTTTTCCAGAAAGGATCCGTTCTTGGCAACGAAGATCTTGCCCTCGAATCTTAAGTAGAAGGTATACCCAATGGTTTCCTTAGGGTATCCTATGAAGACGCATTTTTCTGACTTGGGTTCGAGCTTTTCAGGTTGAAGTTTCTTGACATAAGCATCGCATCCCCAAACTTTTAGAAACGACGGCTTAGGTTTCTTCCCAAACCATAATTCATATGGTGTCGTCTCAACTTGATTTAGACGGTGCCCTATTTAAAGTGAATGTAGCTATCTCAAGAGCGTATCCCCAAAATGATAGCGGTAAATCGGTAAGAGACATCATAGATTGCACCATATCCAATAGAGTGCGATTACGATGTTCGGACACACCGTTACACTGAGGTGTTCCAGGCGGCGTGAGTTGTGAAACGATTCCACATTTTCTTAAGTGTGTACCAAATTCGTGACTTAAATATTCTCCTCCACGATCCGATCATAAGAACTTTATCTTTCGGTCACGTTGATTCTCTACTTCATTCTGAAATTCCTTGAACTTTTCAAAGGTCTCAGACTTGTGTTTCATCAAGTAGACATACCCATATCTACTCAAGTCATCAGTGAGAGTGAGAACATAACGATATCCTCCACGAGCGTCAACGCTCATTGGACCACACACATCAGTATGTATGATTTCCAATAAGTTGGTTGCTCGCTCCATTGTTCCGGAGAACGGGGTCTTGGTCATTTTGCCCATGAGGCATGGTTCGCATGTGTCAAATGATTCATAATCTAGAGACTCTAAAAGTCCATCAGCATGGAGCTTCTTCATGTGCTTGACACCAATGTGACCAAGGCGGCAGTGCCACAAGTATGTGGGACTATCGTTATCAACTTTACATCTTTTGGTATTCACACTATGAATATGTGTAACATTACGTTCGAGATTCATTAAGAATAAACCATTGACCATTGGGGCATGACCATAAAACATATCTCTCATATAAATAGAACAACCATTATTCTCTGATTTAAATGAGTAGCCATCTCGTATCAAACGAGATCCAGATACAATGTTCATGCTCAAACTTGGCACTAAATAACAATTATTGAGGTTTAAAACTAATCCCGCAGGTAAATGTAGAGGCAGCGTGCCGACGTCGATCACATCGACCTTGGAACCATTCCCGACGCGCATCGTCACCTCATCCTTCGCCAGTCTCCGCTTATTCTGCAGCTCCTGCTGTGAGTTACAAATGTGAGCAACGGCACCGGTATCAAATACCCAGGAGTTACTACGAGTACTGGTAAGGTACACATCAATTACATGTATATCAAATATACCTTTAGTGTTGCCGGCCTTCTTGTTCGCTAAGTATTTGGGGCAGTTCCGCTTCCAGTGACCCTTCCCCTTGCAATAAAAGCACTCAGTCTCAGGCTTGGGTCCATTCTTTGACTTCTTCCCGGCAACTGGCTTACCGGGCGCGGCAACATCTTTGCCGTCCTTCTTGAAGTTCTTCTTACCCTTGCCCTTCTTAAACTTAGTGGTCTTATTGACCATCAACACTTGATGTTCTTTCTTGATTTCAACCTCTGCTGACTTCAGCATTGAGAATACTTCAGGAATGGTCTTCACCATCCCCTGCATATTGTAGTTCAACACAAAGCTCTTGTAGCTCGGTGGGAGTGACTGAAGGATTCTGTCAATGACCGCCTCTTCTAGGAGATTGATCTCCAACTGGGACAGGCGGTTGTGCAACCCAGACATTTTGAGTATGTGCTCA
The DNA here is from genome assembly GCF_018294505.1 of Triticum aestivum. NCBI lineage: Eukaryota > Viridiplantae > Streptophyta > Magnoliopsida > Poales > Poaceae > Triticum > Triticum aestivum. The sequence continues at coordinate 601,719,153 of NC_057813.1, forward strand.
CTGACAGAACTGTTTTCCTCCATCTTACAACTATAGAACTTGTCGGAGACTTCATATCTCTCGACCCGGGCATGAGCTTGGAAAACCATTTTTAGCTCCTCGAACATCTCATATGCTCCGTGCTTCTCAAAATGCTTTTGGAGCCCCGGTTCTAAGCTGTAAAGCATGCCGCACTGAACGAGGGAGTAATCATCAGCGTGTGATTGCCAAGTGTTCATAACGTCTTGGTTCTCTGGGATGGGTGCTTCACCTAGCGGTGCATCTAGGACATAATCTTTCTTGGCTGCTATGAGGATGATCCTCAGGTTCCGGACCCAGTCCGAATAGTTGTTGCCATCATCTTTCAGCTTGGTTTTCTCTAGGAACGCGTTGAAGTTCATGTTGACATGAGCGTTGGCCATTTGATCTACAAGACATATTTTGCAAAAGTTTTAGACTAAGTTCATGATAATTAAGTTCATCTAATCAAATTATTTAATGAACTCCCACTCAGATTAGACATCCCTCTAGTCATCTAAGTGTTACACGATCCGAGTCGACTAGGCCATGTCCGATCATCATGTGAGACGGACTAGTCATCATCGATGAACATCTCCATGTTGATCGTATCTTCCATACGACTCATGTTCGACCTTTCGGTCTCTGTGTTCCGAGGCCATGTCTGTACATGCTAGGCTCGTCAAGTTAACCCTAAGTGTTCTGCATGTGTAAATCTGTCTTACACCCGTTGTATGTGAACGTAAGGATCTATCACACCCGATCATCACGTGGTGCTTCGAAACGACGAACTTTAGCAACGGTGCACAGTTAGGGGGAACACTTTATTGAAATTATTATAAGGGATCATCTTATTTACTACCGCCGTTCTAAGTAAACAAGATGCATAAAATATAATAAACATCACATGCAATTATATAGTAGTGACATGATATGGCCAATATCATATAGCTCCTTCGATCTCCATCTTCGGGGCTCCATGATCATCTTCGTCACCGGCATGACACCATGATCTCCATCATCATGATCTCCATCATTGTGTCTTCATGAAGTTGTCACGCCAATCGACTACTTCTACTTCTATGGATAACGCGCTTAGCAATGAAGTAAAGTAATTTACATGGCGTTCTTCAATGACACGCAAGTCATACAAAAAATAAAGACAACTCCTATGGCTCCTGCCGGTTGTCATACTCATCGACATGCAAGTCGTGATTCCTATTACAAGAACATGATCTCATACATCACAATATATCATTCATCATTCATCACAACTTCTGGCCATATCACATCACATGACAATTGCTGCAAAAACAAGTTAGACGTCCTCTAATTGTTATTGCATCTTTTATGTGGCTGCAATTGGGTTCTAGCAAGAACGTTTTCTTACCTACGAATAACCACAACGTGATTTTTTCAAATTTTATTTACCCTTCATAAGGACCCTTTTCATCTAATCCGCTCCAACTAAAGTAGGAGAGACAGACACCCGCTAGCCACCTTATGCAACTAGTGCATGTCAGTCGGTGGAACCTGTCTCACGTAAGCGTACGTGTAAGGTCGGTCCGGGCCGCTTCATCCCACAATACCGCTGAAGCAAGTAAAGACTAGTAGCAGCAAGCAAGTTGACAAGATCTACGCCCACAACAAAATTGTGTTCTACTCGTGCAATAGAGAACTACGTATAGACCTGGCTCTGATACCACTGTTGGGGAACGTTCTAGAAAATAAAAAAATTTCCTACGGTTTCACCAAGATCCATCTATGAGTTCATCTAAGCAACGAGTCATGGGAGAGAGATTGCATCTACATACCACTTGTAGATCGCGTGCGGAAGCGTTCAAGGGAACGATGATGATGGAGTCGTACTCGCCGTGATTCAAATCACCGATGACCAAGTGCTGAACGGACAGCACCTCCGCGTTCAACACACGTACGGTACGGACGACATCTCCTCCTTCTTGATCCAGCAAGGGGGGAGGACAGGTTGAGGAAGAAGGCACCAGCAGCAGCACGACGGCGTGATGATGGTGGAGAGGCAGTACTCCGACAGGGCTTCGCCAAGCGCACAACGTAGGAGGAGAGGTGTTGGGAAGGGAGGGGCTGCGCCTTGGATCAGGTGTTCAGCCCTCCCCTCACCCCTCTATTTATAGGGGAAGGGGGAAGGGGGCCGGCCCCCTCTAGATGAGTTCTAGAGGGGGGGCGGCGGCCAGGGAGGGGGCTTGCCCCCCAAGCAAAGGGGGTGCGCCCCCCTTAGGGTTCCCCCCCAACCCTAGGCGCATGGGCCCAAGGGGGGGCGCCCAGCCCTCCAGGGGCTGGTTCCCTGCCCCATGCGGCCCATGAGGCGCTCCGAGAGGGGTGGCCCCTCCCGGTGGACCCCTGGAACCCTTCCGGTGGCCCCGGTACAATACCGATATGCCCCCGAAACTTTCCGGTGTCCGCATGACAACTTCCCATATATAAATCTTTACCTCCGGACCCTTCCGGAACTCCTCGTGACATCCGGGATCTCATTCGGGACTCCGAACAACATTCGGTAATCACATACAAGTCTTCCTTATAACCCTACGGGTTCGGGAGACACGCAGACATGACCGAGACGGCTCTCCGGTCAATAACCAACAGCGGGATCTGGATACCCATGTTGGCTCCCACATGCTCCTCGATGATGTCATCGGATGAACCACGATGTCGAGGATTCAAGCAACCCCGTATACTATTCCCTTTGTCAGTCGGTATGTTACTTGCCCGAGGCTCGATCATCGGTATCCCAATACCTCGTTCAGTCTCGTTACCGGCAAGTCACTTTACTCGTACCGTAATGCATGATCCCGTGACCAGACACTTGGTCACTCTGAGCTCATTATGATGATGCACTACCGAGTGGGCCCAGTGATACCTCTCCGTCATACGGAGTGACAAATCCCAGTCTCGATCCGTGTCAACCCAACAGACACTTTCGGAGATACCTGTAGTGCACCTTTATAGTCACTCAGTTACGTTGTGATGTTTGGTACACCCAAAGTACTCCTACGGTATCCGGGAGTTACACGATCTCATGGTCTAAGGAAGAGATACTTGACATTGGAAAAGCTCTAGCAAAACAAACTACACGATCTTGTGCTATGCTTAGGATTGGGTCTTGTCCATCACATCATTCTCCTAATGATGTGATCCCGTTATCAATGACATCCAAATGTCCACAGTCAAGAAACCATGACTATCTGTTGATCAACGAGCTAGTCAACTAGAGGCTTACTAGGGACGTATTGTGGTCTATGTATTCACACGTGTATTACGATTTCCGGATAATACAATTATAGCATGAATAAAAGACAATTATCATGAACAAGGAAATATAATAATAATCCTTTTATTATTGCCTCTAGGGCATATTTCCAACAGTTGGTGCCCATGGCCTTCTGAAAGGAGTCCCAGAACTTAGAGGTGAAAATGCTTCCACGGTCTGAAGATATCAATTGCGGAATACCGTGCAAGGAGACAATTCTAGGGGTGTATAGCTCTACCAACTGAGCTGCTGTGATAGATTCTTTGATAGGAAGAAAATGAGCCACTTTAGTAAGCTTGTCGATGACAATGAAGATAGCATCATTTCCACGCTTGGACTTAGGAAATCCAGTCATGAAGTCCATCTCGATATGATCAAACTTCCATTCTGGAATGGCAAGAGGTTGGAGGAGACCAGTTGGCCGTTGGTGTTCTGCTTTCACCCTTCTGCAGACGTCACATTCATTCACGAATTGAGCAATTTCTCGCTTCATTCGACTCCACCAATACGACTGCTTGAGGTCATGGTACATCTTCGTACTTCCAGGATGAATGGATAGAAGGGAATTGTGTGCCTCGTTCATAATGACTTTTCTCAGATCACCTTTAGGAACCACAATTCGGTCCTCAAAGAAAAGAGTATCTTTGTCATCCACGCGATAGAACTTGTATTTGGAAATGCCCTTGTCGATACCACGTTTCACCTTTTTCACCATGGTATCCAGGAGTTGTGCCTCACGAATTTGATCTTCCAAAGTAGGAGAGAGTATGAGGTTGGCAAGAAAGCCTTGAGGAACAACTTGAAGATTCAGTTTGTGGAACGCTTCACAAATGTCCGGTTGGAATGGCTTTAGGATTAAGCTGTTGCAATAAGCCTCTCTGCTCAAAGTATCTGCAATCACATTGGCCTTGCCTGGAGTATATTCAATACTTGGATTTTAGTCTTGAATCATTTCGACCCATCGAGTTTGTCTGAGGTTGAGGTTGGGTTGAGTGAAGATATACTTGAGGCTTTTTTGATCGGTGAAAATGTCCACTTTCCTTCCCAACAAGAGATGTCTCCATGTTATCAATGCATGGACAACTGCCGCCAACTCAAGATCGTGAGTGGGGTAGTTCTTTTCGTTGAGCTTCAACTGACGATAGGTATAGGCCACAACTTTCTTATCTTGCATTAACACAGCACCGGGACCTTGAAGAGAAGCATCACAGAAAACTTTGAATGGCTTGGATTCATGAGGAGGAGTCAAGACAGGAGCTGAGACTAGCTTCTCTTTGAGGGTGTTGAAAGCAACATCACACTCAGGCGACCAGACATACTTGACATGCTTCTGGAGGAGGTTGGAAAGAGTCTTTGCAATCTTAGAGAAATTCTCTACGAATCTTCGGCAATAGCTTGCAAGACCAAGAAAACTGCGGAGCTGCTTGACATTCTGAGGAGGTTCCCAATTCACAACTGCAAACACCTTCTCGGGATTAACAGCAATGCCCTTGGCGGAGATGATGTGACCAAGATAAAGAACTTCATCAAGCCAGAACTCACATTTGGAAAACTTCGCATAGAATTGATGCTCTCTGAGCTGGTCGAGCACCAATCGCAAATGTTTGGCATGATCCTTCTTATTCTTGGAGAAGAACAAAATATCATCGAGATACACCAGAACGAATTCATTGGTGTAGGGGTTGAAAATGAAATTCATCATTCGAGAGAACGTTGGAGGAGCATTGACAAGGCCGAAAGACATGACAGTATATTCATAAGAACCAAAGCTTGTTCTGAATGCTGTCTTGGGAATATCTTGTTCACGAATGCGAATCTGATGATAACCCATACGGAGGTCAAGCTTAGAGAATACTTTAGCACCTTTGAGTTGCTCGAATAGCTCATTGATGTTGGGAAGTGGATACTTGTTCTTGATTGTCTTCTTGTTCAATGGACGGTAATCGACGCAAAGTCGGTCCGTGCCATCCTTCTTCTGGACAAAAAGAACTCCACAACCCCATGGAGATGAACTCGGTATGATCAAACCCATACGCTCTTGTTCATTGAGCTATTTCTTCAATTCCTTCAGCTCTTTAGGTCCAAGCTTGTATGGATGCTTGCAAACGGGTTCAGTGCCGGGCTCAAGATCAATAACGAACTCGACTGGCCGGTGCGGAGGCATACCCGGAAGCTCTTCTGGAAAGACATCTTGGTACTCGCAAACGACTGGAATCTGAGAGATTGCATCTAACTCGCCCTTCTCATTGAGAGAAAACAACCGAATGGTTTCATCATGAGCGGCATAGATGATAACATCCTCAGAAGAGTGTGTCAATTGGATTTCCCTGACAGCACAATCAAGCTGAGCTTTGTGCTTAGAAAGCCAGTCCATCCCGAGAATTAGATAAATATCCGAGTCACCAAGGGCAATTGGTTTAGACAGAAATTTATAGTTCCCCATCTTGATAGAAACATCCGGGACGCAATTATTAGATGACATTTGCTTACCCGGGGACACAATCTTCAACGGGATAGGAATCTTTTCCGTCACAAACTCATGCTTCGCAACAAAAGGTCTTGAAATGAAAGAAAGCGATGGACCAGTATCAAATAAGACTTTTGCAGGAATATCATTGACTGAGAGATTACCCATTATCACATCAGAAGAATCCTCTGCTTGCGCTGCATTCATCATGTTCACCTTTGCATGCTTTGGATTATGCTTGACCACTGCATTGCTTAAAGATCTCACAGGAGGAGGACGAGGAAGGCGCCTTTGATTGAAGCACTTGTTCGCATAGTGATCTTTCTGCTGGCACTTGTTGCAAGTCACCTCTGAGAGCGGACGATGATAAGGAGCATTTGACCTTGGAGCTTGAGAATTTGACTTGTTCTGAAGCCTAGGTTGGGTGGGTGGGAAGATCCACGACCACCTGAGTTCTTCTGCTGGTACGGCTAACGAAACAGAGGAGGAGGAAGGTAGAACTTTTGCTGCTTAGCTGCCACTTGTGAGCAAGAAGAAGACTGAACTGCATCCCTGATTCTCTTCTTAGAAGCCTCACACTTGAGCTGAGCACCTTCTTGCTTGAGGGCCATATTGTAGAATTGATCAAACTGAGTAGGCTCGACAAGAATGAGAGCTAACTGCAGATCCTCTCTAAGGCCACCTCTGAATTGATAGATCATACTCTTTTCATCAGGAACGTCTTGTTTAGCAAAGCGAGCAAGTTTCTGAAACTGCTTGTTGTATTCGTACACAGACATGTTGCCTTGCTTGAGATTGCGGAACTCCTCACGCTTGCTCTCAACAACACTTGTGGGAATATGGTGAGCTTTAAAGTCCCGACGGAAGTCAGTCCAGGTAATCACTTGACCTCCTCTGGAATCCTTGTATTGCTGGAACCAATCAGCTGCTTGGTCCTTGAGCTGAAAATAAGCGAACTTGACGTAGTCCTCAGGCCTGACATTGCTACATTCAAAATGCTTGTTGATATCCACGAGCCAATCGTCGGCATCTGTGGCCTCGGCATAGTCGTTGAAAGACTTTGGCTGATTTGCAAGGAACTGGTTGAGGGTAGGAAACTGAGGTTGATGATTGAACTGCCCTTGAACTTGATTCCCTTGGTTGCGCTCTTGCATCAGCTGAATCAACAACTGAGCATTGGCGTTTGTGGTTGCCATCAAAGCTTGCCATGCCTCCGGAGGCGGAGGTGGAGGTGGAGGGTTCGCCTGACTCCCATCATTGTGTTCCGTTAGCATCTTGATAGACAGATAGACAAGTTGAATCAACGGATAGAAATTGCAACATATAGTCTTCACAATAAACATTCGAACAAGGTTGAACGAATGAATTCCAAAGTAAACATCACGTCCATTAAGGTGAGAAGCCACTTGATAAGATGTTGATGAAAGAAAAAAAAACAGGGTACGAATGGAACAAATAAGTGGTAAGAATTACCCAATCACAAACCAAATATCTGCGGGAAGAAATGCTAGAGCTACTTGAATCCCACCTATAAACTCCTGAAACTTTCTGGTTATGCAATCAGGTGTTGGGGATACAGGGGAAGCAATATATCTCACCCAAACTAACAATCCCTACATCCAGTTGTATCCATCCGTCAACACATAACCAAGAAACCTTCGGAAATCGTGTACCTCAACCTTTGAAAAGCATCCGTTATACGAGTTATGGAAATACTCCCGAACTCCCCAGTACTGGGTGACATCGAGGTTATCTCACCAACAACTGCATAAAAGAGATTTTCGATGTCGGCAAAACTCAGGTATTCCAGAATTGCAACAATAAAATTGTGGCGACAACACCTCGGAGCTCAACTCCCCGGGACACTGCCACAACCTCTAAATGTCAGGAGGCACCAAGGACAATGTTCTCGTCACAAAACCATCGGAACGATCCAAGATACCTGTGTGATCCTAAACAAAAATTTAGTGAAATTTGAGGAGAGGAAAGTCAAAACATCTACGTCAGGAGACCTCACCAGAGCGACGAAGGGACTGAGGAGTAAAAAGAATCCTACTCTCCGATATATATAATCCTAAGACTCAAAACATTTTTTGTTCTAGACTCAACAACGCCAGCGACTCAATCAAGTAGGGAGGCTCCTAAGTCGGGGATGGCTCTGATTACCAACTTGTAACACCCACAATGCGGCTATATCTCTCACGTGTCGAGGCACGACTTAGAGGCATAACCGCATTGTAGGTTTTGTCGCAAGAAGGGTCATCTTCACACAATCCCATGTAATAACAAGAAAGGGATAAAGAGAGTTGGCTTACAATCGCCACTTCACACAATACATAAATAAGTTCATACATCATCCAAAATACACTCATAGACCGACTACGGTCAAATCCAAATGAAAAGAAGATAACCCCAAATGCTAGATCCCCCATCATCCCAACTGGGCTCCACTACTGATCATCAGGAAACAAAATGTAGTAACGACCAAGGTCCTCGTCGAACTCCCACCTGAGCTCAGTTGCGCCACTTGCGTTGGTATCCTCGGCACCTGCATCTGTTTTGGTAGAATCTGTGAGCCATGGGGACTCAGCAATCTCACACCCGCGAGATCAAGACTATTTAAGTTTAAGGGTAGGAAAGGGGTAAGGTGGTGGAACTGCAGCAAGCACTAAGCATATATGGTGTCTACCATACGCAAGTGAGAGCGAGAAGAGAAGCAACGCATCGGTCGAGAAGCTAGAAGTGATCAAGAAGTGATCCTGAAACTACTTACGTTCATACATAACCCAAACCGTGTTCACTTCCCGGACTCCGCCGAGAAGAGACCATCACGGCTACACACGCGGTTGATGCATTTTATTGAAGTCAAGTGTCAAGTTTTCTACAACCGGACATTAACAAATTCCCATCTGCCTCATAACCGCGGGCACGGCTTTCAAAAGATAATACCCTATAGGAGTGTCCCAACTTAGCCCATCACAAGCTCTCACGGTCAACGAAGGATATACCTTCTCCCGGGTAGACCCGATCAGTCTCGGAATCCCGGTTTGCAAGACATTTCGACAATGGTAAAACAAGACCAGCAAGACCGCCCGATGTGCCGACAAATCCCGATAGGAGCTGCACACATCTCGTTCTCATAGCACACCGGATGAACACTACGTACAACTAAAACCAGCCCTCAAGTTTCCCCGAGGTGGCGCTGCAAGTGGCTCTAGTTCGGACCAACACTCGAAGGAGCACTGGCCCGGGGGGGTTAAAATAAAGATGACCCTCGGGCTCGCGAAAACCCAAGGGAAAAAGGCTTAGGTGGCAAATGGTAAAACCAAGGTTGGGCCTTGCTGGAGGAGTTTTATTCAAAGCAAACTGTCAAGGGGGTCCCATAAATCACCCAACCGTGTAAGGAACGCAAAATCAAGGAACATAACACCGGTATGAAGGAAACTAGGGCGGCAAGAGTGGAACAAAACACCAGGCATAAGGCCGAGCCTTCCACCCTTTACCAAGTATATAGGTGCATTAATTAAACAAGAGATATTGTGATATCCTAGAATATCCATGTTCCAACATGGAACCAACTTCACCTTCACCTGCAACTAGCAACGCTATAAGAAGGGGCTGAGCAAAAGCGGTGACATAGCCAAACAAGGGTTTGCTAGGACAGGATGGTTAGAGGCTTGACATGGCAATATGGGAGGCATGATAAACAAGTGGTAGGTAGATCAAACATAGTGATAGAGCGAGCAACTAGCAAAGCAAAGATAGAAGTGATATCGAGGGTATGGTCATCTTGCCTGCAAAGTTCTCAGAGTTGTCGAAAGCTTGATCCTCGTTAGCGTACTCAACAGGTTCCTCGTTCACGTACTCGTCTCCCGGCTCTACCCAAAGCAAGAACACAAGCGATGGAACCACAATCAATCACGGTGCAATGCACAAGCAACATGATGCAATACATGTCATGATATGCGAGATGTGATATGCAATGCGTATGCATGCTCCGGGAGGAAAAAGGATGAACAAGGCATCAACTTGGCAAACCAAGCATGCCACTGGAAAGATGAGGTGATTTCGGTTGAAATCGATATAAAGATCACCGGAATCGGATGCACGGTTTGCAAATGGCAAGCAAAACAAGAATGACACAATTATGCGATTAACAGCATGATGCTACATAGCATGCAACAATAAACTATGCTACAACATTCCAACATAGCAAGAAGGCATATGGCAGTAATGTACAAGCGATGCTTGACAAAAGATGAACACTGAGATATGGCTAATTCGCACACCAACAGGTTCAAACGAGCATGGCAGAAGTGCAAAAGATATCAGCTTCACAGACTTGGTGGAAATACTGAACATGGCATAAACAGCATCAGGAAGCAATGTTTAGAGCAAGCAAACATCATGCTACAGGAACACATCATAGAAACTTAAGGGATGGCATGATACTACTAATTGTAAAGAACAAAAGTCTCTTACTGACCATGAGCCTAAAAGGATCAGAAGATATGATGACACCCATGTAAACATAGCAAGTTTCGTTAACAGATTCAGCAAACAAAGCATGGCATTGACAGAATCATGAAGGCATCTTTGCGAGCTCGAATCACTCACCACAAGTCATTGCATGACTAGATAATCATAGCACCGGCAAGAATACATGTTTATGAAACTAAACATGGCAAGAACAAGTTCATAACATGCAAGGATCAACAACAACAACCTTGGAAAAATTGAATAACATGTAAACAATCTGCCAGGAAACATTTTATACCAAAATTAGAGCAAGACAATGACATGCTAGACTACTCCATAATTTCAAACAGGGGCATGGATGGATAGAGCATAACCATGTGTTCAAAACATCCTTACTGAAGTATCTCAAAATATGCATGGATCTCTCTGTAGCATCAAGTTTACATGGCATAAAAATAACAGCACAACAGGGAGTGAAATCAGGAACATCACGAAGCCTAGTTTGCATGCTTGTGATAGTCACCACATTGATCACAAAAATACATGGCAAGCACCTCTGTAAAGATGGCATGGCATAGTACAAAACACATGTATAGCTCATGCCCGTAAGATGCACAAAATAAATGTAGCAAATATGACAAATGCACATATTCTGATACGATGTAGCAGTAAACATTTTATAGCACTCCTGCGTCAATGATTAGGGCATCAAGATTGACTCAAACGAGCATGGCACAATAGAACAAAATGAAGAGGACATCCTAATTAACATTTCGGTATATCATGCATGCAAGACGGATCAACGGATGCAGAGTTATGATGCGATGAACAGAGCTTCAGGATGTCTAAAAAAAGACTTAGAGATATTTCGGGGTCAACCTAGGGTTTGACCCGGTCCAGATCTGGGCGCGAGGAACGAGGCAGGCCGGTGCGAGCTCGCCGGAGCTGGCGAGGAGGAGGCCGGAGAGGGCTCAGAGCCGGCCAGGGCGCCCGGATCCGGCCGGGGCGCGGTCGCCGGCGAGGTCCGCGACGGAGGGCGGCGGG